>NC_091003.1:4805000-5500000 GCF_041146395.1 Eulemur rufifrons
TCATCTCTTTGATTCTGTTCCGAGGACCGAACTCAGCAACCAGTAGGGCACAAAGTTAATGCTCAATAAATGTTGGATAAATATTAGACACCCAGGGTTGCTTCTTGGTGAACCTGGGTAGGGGAAGAGAAGGGAACTGCATTATTGCATGCCTGCTGTTTATCAGTCACTTGCTGTGTGTGGTCTTGGGTACAGAACACCCAGCACATAGCTGTGGGGTGGTTCACGGAGTGCCTGTGGAGGCTCTGCAGAGAAAGCCGGACACTGAAGATGTCCCCCGAGGACACAGCCCACCTGCAGCTGTGGCATCAGCAGACGCTGAGAATACTTTCTTGGGAAATTAAATCCTCCAGCGTTTCCTCTGGAGTTCTTAGGTGGGAAGAGGCCCCCCCAGTCAGCTGCCCAAGCAGCTCGCGGGGGTGGCAGGTGGCAGTTTCAGTTTCTTGCTGCCTCGAGGCCCCCACCCCTGCTGCTGCTGCGGCTCAGCGCTGACGGGGCAGGGTCAGACGGCTCCCCCCACTCAGGCCTGCCTTGTGCTACTCTGTCACCTGATCTGCCACGTGGGTGGTGTCTCCTTTCAAGTGTCCTTTCCCAGAACAGCCCGTCCTAGACTCTCCCAGGATGTGAAGCATCTCGGCTCTGCCTCCTGGAGTCCTTCTGCCTCCTGGCCTTGTGGCACTATCCACACTGGCCTGAGTCCCCTTCTCCTTGTGCCACTATGAGCTTTTTCTTGGGGGCCTGGGGTGGGGAGTCTTTCCATCTCCCGTTCGCCGGGTCTGGAGCTTTTCCACTGCCGTCCTAACCTCTGTCCGCCCTGGGCGATCACAGGACATTGTGGCTCAGAGGTGTCGGGGACATTGCACTATCTTGAGAGTATGGGCCACCTGTAGATTTGGCCAGCTGAGTTGGAAGCAGCTTGCAAAGACATCCTTGCTATCCAAAAAATGGGAAATAAATGTTGCCAAGAACGTAGAGAAATTGGAACCCTCCTGCATTGCTGGTGGGAATATAAAATAGTGCAGCCACTGTGGAAAACAGTTTGACAACTCCTCAAAAAGTTAAACATAGAATTACCATGCGACCCAGCAATTCCACTCCAAGGTGTAGATCCAAAGGAATTGAAAACAGGTGTCAGAACAAATACGGTTCCTGGCATCGCCATTCACAATAGCCAAAAGGTAGAAACAACCCACATGGCCACCAACTGAAGAATGAATAAAGAAAATGTGCTGTGTCTGTACAATGGAATAGTATTCAGCCATGAAAAGGAATGAAATACTGATTTGTGCTACCACATGGATGAACCTCGAAAACATCCCTTTTGGGATGAAAATGTTCTGGAACTAGATAAGAGGAGGTGGTTGCACAACATTGTGAACATAGTAAATGCCACGGAGCTGCATGCTTTAAAAAGGTTCAAATGTTATGTGTATTTCACCACTATTTTTTTTAAAAGGCTCCCTTGCCATGGAAGGTGGGAGGATGGGTCTAGATCTGACCTGGAGCAGGTGACTTAGCATGATGCTGGGGTCCACCAGTGTCACCTTCATTGAGGACAAATGCCCAAGTGCACCCCCACCAGGCTTCCACCGAACTCCAGAGTCCAGATGCCCAGAGCCACCGAGGAGCAGAGGCTCACCAGAAGGCCCGTAACAGATGGGAGAACATGTATGACTTAGTGTCACATGAAAAGGGAATCAAGAATCGCACGCAGGCTATGATTCCAGCCACTCTGGCCAGATTAGCAATGGTCTTAGTAAGAACATGAGAGGAGAACCTGGGAGGTGAAAGCAGGCAGATTTATGAGGGGGGTGGTATTCGATGTTTCTTCTCTTTGGATGCCTTTTTACGTTGGTAACAAAACCCTGCAGCAGGTGGCGGGTGGCGGGTGGGGAGGTGCCCGGACCAGGGTCCGGCTACTGAGAAGGCAAACAATGAACAGGTGGCCACGGGCTTCCAACTCCAGAGGGAAAGTGTACAGAACGTGAGCAGAGGCCGCCCGCGGGTGCTTAAAATAGCACCCTCAGCCGGCTGCTCACACCCCAGGAGGTGGGAAATTCGGGCTCCATCGGGATACAGAGTGGGTGCCACTGGTGGCTGCCAGGAATTCATTAGCGGCATCTCTGCCTCCTCCAGATGGAGCCAGCTGGAGAGGAGTGTGTCTCAGATGCGGAGAAGGTGGCCATGGATCTCAAGGACCCCAACCGCCCCCGGTTCACCCTCCAGGAGCTGCGGGACGTGCTGCACGAGAGGAATGAGCTCAAGTCCAAGGTGTTCTTGTTGCAGGAGGAGCTGGCCTACTATAAGAGGTAAGTGTCCCTGGGATGGCCCGAGCTGGGTCCTCTCTGAGTTTTTGTACAGTTGCCTCCTGGAAAACAAGCATTTCCCCTGTACCCTTTCTGGGTACCGTCTGTGGCCTACAGCCCTGAGCTCACAATCTCTTTCTGAAACGCCCAGAGGTGTTTTATGAATCAGAACTTTTCAGCCGTTAGGAGGAATATGACACGTTGACACGTACCGTGTAAGGTGGAAGGACAGATGCACCAGATGTGGTCCCTACTCCAGAGGGGAAGATGAGAGATGCACAGAAAGTACAATACCACTCATTTTTATTGGAACCCACTTGTGTACCTGGCACAGAAGAAAGGTTTATGGTGCTGAGCGCAGTGGTTCACACCTGGAATCCCAGCACTTTGGGAGGCTGAGGTGGGAGGATCACTTAGGGCTGGGAGTTCAAGAACAGCCTGGGCAACATAGCAAGACCCCATCTCTACAAAAAAATAAAATAATTAGCTGGGCATGGTGGTACGCGCCTGTAGCCCCAGCTACTTAGGAAGCTGAGGCAGGAGGATCGCTTGAGCCCAGGAGTTCAAGGCTGCAGTGAGCTACGATCATACTACTGCACTCCAGGCCCTATCTCTAAAAAAAGAAAAGAAAAAGAAAAAAAAGTTACTGACTGTGCACTGGATGTTCAAAGATGGGAGAGATCACTTCTGGCTTGGAGATGGGGTAGAAATCAGGAAGGCTTCCTGGAGGAGGTGGCAATTGAACTGGGCTTTCCTGAAAAGAGGGTAATATTTAGGTATGAGAGATGTTGAGGGGTGGGTGGCATAGTCTGGGTAGAAGAAACCACAGAGGAGTAGAGACAAAGAAGCATTTTTAAGGACAGGAAACAAGGAGTGGTTCTATGTGGCTGTACTCTTCAGAATAACCTGAAAGTAGAGACATGGTCCCCATCAGACAGTACTCTTCTGGAATGTTCTAGTTCTCATGGAATTTTTTGACTTTTTAAATCTCATGCCTCTTATCTCCTTCCAGTGAAGAAATGGAAGAGGAAAATCGGATACCCCAGCCTCCACCCATTGCACACCCGAGAATGTCCCCCCAGCCAGAGTCTGGCATCAAGCGACTGTAAGTGATGCGCTTTGGCGTGTTGGGCTGCTCCTCACGCGGCTGAGCTGGCGGTTCACTTGTCCTCTGACTTCTCCTCCTAGGCACCTGCTCCCAGGGCCAGGCTTGTCACTAACCATGTCCTGCTGAGACGTGCTTAACCCTGGAGCACATGTGTCCTGGCCCCGGACTTTGAGTTCATCTCCCTACCTGAATGCTGAGTTCTTCCCGGGGGGTGTCTGGGCAGAGAGGTGTGGGCAGGTGGGGGCGGGGGAGAGGCGGGGGCCTGTGGCTGGTGCTGAGGAGCATGCTTGGGTGTGTCAGGTGGGGCAGGATGTGTCTCTAGGCTTTGAAGACAGCACATGAGGCTGGGCAGGTGGGGGGTTTTAGCATCTTAAGGGCTTAGAACCCCAACTCTGAGATGCCTGGAATGGCCCTGGGTCTACCCCATCTGTGCATTCCTCTCAGTATTCATCCATTTGGCCCTCTGTCTGCCCATTAAGTATTTTTTTTTTTTTTTTTTTTTTTTGAGACAGAGTCTCACTGTTGCCCAGGCTAGAGTGAGTGCCGTGGCATCAGCCTAGCTCACAGCAACCTCAAACTCCTGGGCTCAAAGGATCCTCCTGCCTCAGGCTCCCAAGTAGCTGGGACTACAGGCATGTAACACCATGCCAGGCTAATTTTTTCTATATATATATATATACTTTTTAGCTGTCCATATAATTTCTTTCTATTTTTAGTAGAGATGGGGTCTCGCTCTTGCTCAGGCTGGTTTTGAACTCCTGAGCTCAAACGATCCGCCCACCTCGGCCTCCCGGAGTGCTAGGATTACAGGCATGAGCCACTGCGCCCGGCCTTGCCCATTAAGTATTGACTGGTGCCTAGTACATGCGGTCAGGCCCTGCGGGGGACACACAAAAAGAACAACCTAGTCCTTGCCCTCAAGTAAACTTGAAACCCCTTTGGTGGTTCTTGGCATCAGCAGATGATGCCTTTGAGATTCTGATGAAGGTTCACAGACCCTCTCCCTGGACAAAAAAAAAAAAAAAAAATTGCAAAGTTTATGTACAATTTCAGGAGGTTCATAGACCCCTGAAGCCCTACAGATAAAAGGTTAAAATCTCTCGTCTAAATTAGCTGGGCATGGTGGCACGTGCCTATAGTCCCAGCTACTCGGGAGGCTGAGGCAGTAGGATCGCTTGAGCCCAGGAGTTTGAGGTTGCTGTGAGCTAGGCTGACACCACAGCACTCTACTCAGGGCAACAGAGTGAGACTGTCTCAAACAAACAAACAAACAAAAAACTCTGGTCTAGTTAGATGGCCAGTATCTACTAAGAACCCACTATGTGCTGGGTACTGTGCCCACAGATTGTCTCGCTGAATCCTCACCATAGTGTTTTGAGCTGGAGGCACTGTCATCCCATTTTATAAAGAAACTGAGGCACCTGTCTAGGGTCATACAGCTAATAAGAGACAGAGCTGTGGTTCAAACCCGGGCGACCTGGCCCCAGAGCCCACATTTTAAACTCTGTGCATGGTGGTCTTGTGCCTACAGTGTTATAGCCCTGTGATCTCCCCTGTGAGGGTCTTCCTGGCTCTGAGCCTTCCAGTTCTACCCAAGGCCTATTACGAAAGAGACCTCGGTTCTTTCCCTTGAAACCCAGCAGAAGCTTCATGAAAGCAGGGGGCACAGGTCGGAAAGCCAGGAGTATTGTGTGCCCCAACCTTTAAAATCCAGTTATGTTTGGAAATTCTTAGCTGGTTCTTGCTCTGTGAGTTAACTCAATGCAGAATGTGTGTAGGTGTAACTGCTGGGCCCTCTCCTCTCAGAAAACGGTGCCCTGTTCAAATTCTGGGCCCTGGTGGCCGTGGGAATGGATGACAGCTTCCCAGAGTGTGTGGGTCGATGCGTGGCTCCCCTCCAAGCCTCTTGCCAGCTTTATTCGAGTTGCTTATTAGCTTGCCCCCAGATCCCTGCTGGACCTGGCAGGGAATATGGTCCCCAGTTCTGGTTAAAGATAAATACTTCCTAGGGATGAAGTGGAACCAGAAAAGCTTCCTCTGGGTCCCAACACCATTTTGACCACGGATTGGTTAGTAATCTTCCATTTGCAATTGAAACTGAACTCAAATAACTTAAAAAGAATTTGGCTAAGTAACCAAAACTTCCAGCCTGGGCAAAGTAGCGCACACCTGTAATCCCAGCACTCTGGGAGGCCGAGGCAGGAGGATCACTTGAAGCCAGGAGTTCGAGACCAAAAATTCCCAGGTTGCTCTAGCTTTGGGGCTCAGCTGGGTGCAGGCCGTTCCTCCACCCCTGACGTAGTTTTCCTCTCTGTGGGCTCTGTTCTCGGGCACGCTGCCCACACTGAGGATGGCAGAGTGCAGCCCTCAGCTCAGGTCCCGTTTCCTTCCTTCTGTCTGGGTCTCCAGGTCAGGTTCCCTATTCCCGGGAGTTCCACAAGAGTCACAGAACCGAGTCCCATTGGCTCTCACTGGGTGAGACCATCCCTAAACCAATCACAGGGCAGCACATTGATGTCCAGGTCTGTGTTTCCTTCTCACCCCTGAAGCTTAGAGTGGTTTCAACTTCATCTAGTTCATGGGGACTGGAATTAGGGGAAAGACAGGTCCCCAAGCAGGATCAGCGCGCTAGACAGACAGAAATATGGGATAGCCACAGTAGCCTCATGGTGGGGGTGAGGAAGCTCTTCAGTTTTGATCCTGTGCAGAACTTGGTACCCAGGAAAACTCTCATCCTTGGCTAGGGTTTCTCATTAGCTGCCTGGGAAGAAATGAAATTGGCTTTGCCGAAACTCTGACCCACCCGCCAGCCCACCCCTGCGTGAGCGTGAGCAGGGCCCAGCCTACTTGCTTCCGCAGCTGCAGCTCCCAGGTCTTTAAGAATCAGACTTTCTAGCATCTTCAGTTCGTGTGTGCCCAATTTACAGAGCCTCCAGCACCCATAGTCATACGTAATTCTAAAAATTCCTTCCAAAGCTAGGTTCTTCTGACTATAATTTTCTCCTCCAGCCCCCCTTTTTCTAAACAGATAATTAAGAGTTAGCTTTTGCAAATCTCATACTGGGTGAAGTCCAGAGGGAAGTTCTCAGAAGTAGCCAACAAATCTTTCCGCTAGTTCTTCTATCCACACCTCAGTAGGCTGTGGTGTCCACCCTTCTTTCCCACATTGTTCCAGAAAGGACCCTGGGGCCCCATTTTCAGAGCTTTTTCCCCCTTTAGGTTAGTTTCTGGTTGCTCAGCAAGACCTGGGGCTCTGAGCCTGGCAGGGAAGCAGCTGGGATCAGGGAGCCTGAGAGAGAGATAGGAGAGAGAGAGAGACAGGAGAGAGAGCGAGACCAGGACCTCCCGTCCATGGGTACAGGCAGCCAGGCCTGGGGCAGCCCGGCCTTCTCAGGGATGCAACTGAGAGAGCAAAGTGGCACAAAAGGCTTTTGACCAGCACGGGCAGGACACTGGTTGCCTTTGTCCACCTCGACTGCTGACTAGGAGCTGCAACCATGAGGCCTGGAGCCCAGAGGCTGGGAGGAGCCTGGGCAGGGACAGACCTTTCCTGGGCCGGGGCAGGGTAGGGAGGTGACAGTTCTTCAGATGGTTCTTAGCCCTTCCCCCTTTCCTTCCTTCACTCCTCTCACACCTGTCTAGGTCTCTGGTCTCTGCTGCGCTGCAGTCTGTTTAGTGCAGCTCATGGCTACTTTCCAGCTCAGCGCCGTGGCCTGGACCAGTTTCTCCCCTCCCCCTCGTGCTGCAGCAATAAGTAACCACCAAGGAGGCTTGAAGGGGCTTCACCAGCTTAGAGCACTTGAACCAAGGTGTCTGCCACCCTGTCAGAGACCCGGAGCTAGGACAATTATCCCCATTCCTCAGATGAGGAAACTGAGGCCTGGAGAAGCCCATTGACTTTTTTTTAATTTAAAAATTTTATTTTCCTCTTTTTTCTATTTCTTATTTTTATTTTTTGATTTTTTTTGTTTTTATTGTTTATTTTCTCTTGGTTTTTTATTTATAATTTCTTATTAGTTGTTGTTTAATTTTTTTTTTTTTTACTTTTTTGAGACTGGGGCTCATTCTGTCGCCCAGGCTGGAGTGCAGTGGTGTAGTCATAGCTCACTGCATCCCCAAACTCCCAGGCTCGAGCGATCCTCCTGCCTCAGCCTCCCAGGTAGCTGGGACTACAGGTGCATGCTACCATACCTGGCTAACTTTTCAATTTTTTTTAAAGTTGGGTCTCACTGTGTTGCCCAGGCTGGTCTCGAACGCCTGAGCTCAAGGGATCCTCGTGCCTTGGCTGCCCCCCCACCCCTGCTTCCTCATTACACCCCCTGCGGCCCCAGCTGTGGGCTGACTGCCCGGCCCCTTATCTCTCCAACACACCATGAGTCAGAGTCGTCAGACTCCACATTTCTGGGCTGAACTCGACAAGGGAACCAGAAACCCCTGCTGCCAGTGGAAACGGCGTGCCCAGAAGATGTTCCAAGAATAGCTTGTGATTGAGCAGCTGCTGGCCCGAGAGGACGGGCTGGCACTGCCTGGGAAGGTCACGAGGGAGTGCCGGAGTGAGCTCAGCCTTGTTCCCAGCGAATGCCAGGCACCAGCGCCCCCCTTCGTGTGGGCCCCGTCACTCAGTCATAGTTCCACAGACACACACAGCTGCTTTCTGCAGGCCAGGGGCAAGGGGCTGATCAGAGACAGGAATGCAGGCAGCAGGTACAGAGGGAGGCCGGGGAAACAACAGGTCAGAACTGGCCTCGAAAACTGGAAAGGTTGGCTTTGGAGTAGGCAGCCACACAGGTGATGAGTGGTCACGGCCACCGTGCATTCTGTCCCTGTCCTCCTACCACCTCCCTCCCTCGCTTCAGCCCAGGAATAGCTTCTTCACAGCCACCCGTTACATTGCCTGAAATGCCACTGTTAGAACTTCCTTTAGTTTCAGTCCTCCAGAAATAATTGGTGGGGGGCGGATTAAAACCAGCTACAGTGTATCCACGACGTAAACTTTTGGCCAAAACAAGTCAGTCTTTACATGGAAATGGCTGTCCCTCTCAGGTAGGCAGCTTCTGCAGGGTAGCACCTGGAACAGCAAGGGAAGGGGGCTGCCCGCTCAGTGAGCCCAGCGAGGCATGCAGACAGCAACTCGGCGGGAACACTCCAGGTGTTCGTGGGCCCTGTGTCCCTCTCACCCCAGCCTCGGCCACAAATGAAGTCCAGCATTCCCAAGTGGGCAGACATCTTTCCAGGAAAAAGATCCACCGTGTGTCTGGGGCCACCTCCCTCAAAATGACTCTGTGAGTGCCCTGTTTGGGTGTCTTGGCAAAGGTGGGTGCAAAATGGTGTGGCTGGGAGCCCCTGGAAAGCTAACTGTGCCCACTAGCCTGGCCTCTGGGGATTGGGCCCATTCACTTAGCAAAAGGTATTCTACCTTCTCCGTGTCATCCTGAGACGCCATCAGGGATTCAGCGAAGATGCCACCTCTCAGCTACTCTGTGAAGTGCAACAAAGGTGATCCAGGGCCAGGCGCGGTGGCTCACACCTTTGGGTGGCTTAGGCAGGAGGATCTCTGGAGGCCAGGAGTTTCAGAGACCAGCCTGGGCAACTAGGCTGGGCACAGTGGCACGTACCTGTAATCCCAGCTACTTGGGAAGCTGAGGCAGGAGGACTGCTTGAGCCCAGGAATTCAAGGTTGCAGTGAGCTGTGATGGCCACACTGCACTCCAGCCTGGGCAACAGAGCAAGACCATGTCTCAAAAAAGAAAAAAAGTGATCCCAACACCCAGAGAATCTCCAAACCTCATTTGAGACAATTATATCTTTTTCCAGCCAACCTTTTTTAAAAAAAAATCATAGCTTTTCAAAATAAGCTCTGGTGGCTTGGTAGGAGTTTCGTCTTCATTTCCCCTGCCCAGCTGAGGCACAATGAGCGGTCACTGTTGGCTCGGACCTGTCCAGAAGGCTGGGGAAGCGTCCTAGACCATCGTGCTGGTTCTCTGCTTTAGTTCTCTCTGCCTCACGCTTTGCACGTTCACTCCTGGGCCGCACCTGGCCACCGTGGGGGCACGGGTCCTACAGCTCATGGCGGCCTGGGAAGTGCGTACAGCCCCTAGCACGGGTGTTTCCACAGCCTCCCAAAGCATGTTTGGATTCCTTCCTTCCCACAGCCACGCCTACGTTTTCAGCCCCTGAGAGCCACTGTCATCCCTTGGTGGCCACCACACACTGTATCATTTTCTAGGGCTGCTGTAGTAAAGTCCCACAGTCGGGGGTGCTTAGACAACAGAATGCACTGTCTCCCTTTTCTGGAGGCCAGAAGTGTGAGATCAAGGTGTCAGTAGGGTCACCTTCTGAGGCTGTGAGGATCTGTCCCAGGCCCCTCTTTCCCGGTGGCAGGCTGGCAGTCTTTGGTGTCCCTTGGCCTGCAGAAGCATCACACTATTATCTGCCGCCGTCTTCACATGGCCTCCCCCTGTGTGCGTGTCTCTGTCTAAATCTCCCCCTTTTATAAGGACGCCAGGCATGTTGGCTTAGGACTCACCCTACTCCAGTGTAACCTCATCTTAAATAGTTACACCTGTAAGGACCCCACCTTCCGCGGTACGGGGGGTTAGGGCTTCAACATACGACTTTGGAGGCAAGGGACACAATTCACCCCACAACATATGCCACAAGCGAACCCCTCAGCTGCCTCTGTCTGTGGACTGTTTCTTTTTCATGCCTCCCCTGTTTTTTTCTTCTCTGTGTCTATCTGTACTTTCCCAACCAGGATCTTTACAGCCATAATGCCCATGGTGGCCGCTGGACTGATAATAGATGACCCCACCCTGCAGCCGGTCCGAAGACTTGTTTCCCTTGTAGGCACTGTGTGTGTGTGTGTGTGTGTGTGTGTGTGTGTGTGTTTCAGGTTTTGTTTGGGTTGTGCCTTTGGAATGTCTGCTACGGCTGCTGCTGGGGCTGGCCTGTCTCCTCTGGCCACTTTAGCTGCATGGCCGTCACCTGCGTGTCCCCGTGTGAAGTGGGTGTCAGGTGTGATTTTCAAACATGCGACTCATTGCGCTCAGTCTGCACAAGCAACACCTCGGAATTCTCAGCTCTGTCACCGATAATTCTTTTTGTCTCTTCTGTTTCTGTTCTAAAACCACCTTGCCCATGATCCAGTAAAGAAGGTCCTTTAAGTGACGGGTCAGTAATCAATGCCCACTGCGGTCCCCGAGTGACACTAACACCGTTTTTCGTCTTCACGCCGGAGCTTTCTAAACTGCTTTGTTTTGCCAAGCCCTTGGCCATTTGATCTGTTTAAAGAAAGCAAATCACAGGAGGGGACCGGTGTCTCAATGCTCTCTGTGGGGGAAGTGCTGAGTGGCTTTCCTGCTTACCTGAGTCAGGCAGAAGTGATGCGTAACAGTGATGTGTTGCTGCCGTATTTCTGGCCGGCTAATTGCCCCTGTTACCCTATGGAAAGAGCTCACAAATAACCCAGTGTGACAATCGTGCCTTCATTCGCCAGGACACATGTGCCATAGAGAAAAGACACCTCAGTTGCTAGGGAGAATTTCAGCAGGTAAACCTGGCTTGCCTTGGCCTGATGATGAAAGGACACTTTATTCCTGGTAGACAGTGACTGTAGGATCCAGTCACCCGGGAGAGTAAAATCATTTTCACCCAGATGTGATTCAGACTAAACTCTGTGGGCCGCAGCACTAAACGATGCTAACAGGCGAACGGACAGGGAACCAAAAATAGTCTATGTGAAGCTTTGATTTCTCGGTGGCTTCACTCCTATTCTTGCGCCCCAGGAAACATAGTGATTATAGTCTATCTCTTACCAAGTTCAGAGCCAAAATTCCAAGAGTAAGAAGAACTTGGTGACAATAGAAGGAATCTTATTAAAGCCTGGTAGTATTGAAGGACAGATGGCAGCTGAGAAAGAGATTTTGGGAAATCCTCAGGTGGGCCAACTTCAGGTTCACCAGCCAGGGTCCTAGTCTCCGTTTACGTGATCTCAAAGTAGACCTTGTTTTAAAGAGGCTGCTTTGCAAGCTTTTTGCTTGTAACTTCTGCCTTTATCTTATAGGCATCTGACGGTTCTTTCTGAGCAATACACGAGTCACAGCTGTTTTAAAAAAAGACCTCCTGGGCTACATTAGCTGTTGCTCTGTAGCTAGTTATGGCGATACATTCCCAAGGCTTTCACCATTGAATCCATTATTGAAGGTCCAAAGTGATTGTCTCCCAGATTCATTTGCATATTATATTCACAATGTTTATCTAATCAGAGAACCATGTGTACTGCGATTTATTTATTTTTTAATTGTCTTATTTTACTTAAATGCTCACTTTAGCCTCCTCCTAAGCAGTAACATCCGTGAAATCTGGGCCATGGTTTCCTGATTGACATTAAATAAACACATAACTGTTTAAATTGGAAATACTCAACTGCTTACATCAGAACCATCTTACGTTCTACGTGGCTCTCAGTATCCCTTTCTCCGCATCATTAGGGCAATTAAAGAAGCCCAGGCTTTGTTTCCAGGAGCTGCTTATTTCCACTGGTAACGGGAAGGACCCCCGTAGTGGCTAAGGCAGAAGACCCCTCACACATCACCTAAGTGCATGCCTGCCCACACTGTGTGACCTCCAAGGTGCCGTGACCAAATGACATGCAGAATCCCCCGCTGCTTCCTTAGAATAACTTTGACCCTCACCCCCAAAATTTCTTTCACACCTTGGTTTGCTCCCTCCCAAGTTTGCTGCTGTATGTCCCCGGCGTTGCAAAAAATGTGAAGTGCACAGCAGTGGGTCGGCTCTCATATCTGTCTCTGCTTTCCCTTCCAAAAGGTTTAGCTTCTTCTCCCGAGATAAGAGGCGCGTGACCAACACACAGAGAAACGTGCACATCCAGGAGTCCTTTGGACAGTGGGCCAACACCCACCGCGATGATGGTTACACAGAGCAAGGACAGGAAGCCCTGCAGCACCTGTGACCTTGGTCTCCACCCTCCGACCTGGACTGTCTACCGCCAGCACCTGCGGCTGAACCTGCAGCCCAAGGGTCGCTGCCTCACACCTCTCGGTGCAGATGCACCCTCAAAACTGACCCCTCAAACAAACTGTCTGCTTTGAGGACAGATGTTGAAAAACTGATGCCAAACTCTAAAGAAATGTTTATTTATACCCAGGGTCATCACCGTTTATAATAGATGACTCTGATCCCTTAGGATATATATTTAATAATCCCATGAACTGAGGCCAGACTTTTGCATTAACTTCAGTAAGACAAGCTTCTTCAAGCCAAATACATCACTTGCCACTGTAAATTGCTATTTGACTTGCTTTGTATAAAATTCTACGTGTAGAGGTTTTATTATCACATTTGACCTACTTTCAGTGGAAGGCAAGGAAAGGGTAGCTTTTCATTGGTTACGTTCACGAAACTGTGATGACAGTAGCATATTATATAGGATGTATCGGTTGGACAGACGGGGCCTCTGAAGTCACAGGATGAGCTGCTGGCCCAACTCAGACACAGAGCAACAGAAAATGTGGGTGACAGTCCTCCCACCCAGAGAATGCAGACAACTTCGCAAGAGCCCTCGGTTTGTTCCGGATAATGCCTAGAGCATGTAGCAATGTTCAAGGCAGCGTGCCTTGGAATCTGCTGTGACTTATGCAGTACTAACCAAACAAAGTTGCTAAGGATGAGACACTGCAACATTTCTTGTGTGCTTTTTTTTCCCTTTTATCATTCACTATGTCAAACCTTTAGTCCCCTTCAAAGAAGACAAATATCCCAAAGCAGATTGGGCACGGGGTATGAGAGCCTCGGTGACGCAGGATGGCAGGTGGGGGAGACTGAGCAGAGTGAGGGTGCTACGTGGGAACCACACATCTGGCTGACTCACAGGGCTGCAGCCGCAGAGAGCCAGATGCCCTGACTGCAACTGGTGAGTTGGAGACTTGGCCGCATAACACTGTCTTTCTCTCCACCCGAGGAGCACCCAGGGTGCAGGGCGGGGTGCTCACAGATTGAGAGGTAGCACCTCCTAACAGCACTCAAGTATGTCTGACGGGTAGGGACGCGTTCTGCACAATCTGCCACAGTTTGCTAAGAAGCCGTCAGGGGGATTTTCAGAATCTAGAACAGACTGTTTCCAGATTGCTGAAAAAAATGATCAGACAAGATAACATTGTTGCTTTATAGGAGTGGTTCTCAAACCTGACTGCCCATTAGAAGTATTAGAATTTATTCTCAAAAGAATCTAGAAGCAGGTGTACTGAGGAATCCTCCCACCACTGCCGCTTTCAGTTGCCCTTCCAAGAGGTAACCACTGTTGCCAGGTTCTTGGGTATCTTTCCTGAAAGTTTATACATGACAATTACATTAAATGCACATACACACGTGTGTGTGTGTGTGTGTGTGTGTGTAACTTTTTTTTTTTTTTACATAAATGGCAGCATAATCTATACATGAAACAGTGGTTCTCAACCAGGGCTGACTGCGCCCCCAGGGGACATTTGGCAATGTCTGTAGACATTTTTCGTTGTCCAACTAGAGGGGAGGAAGGGGCCTACTGTCATCTACTGGGTAAAGACCAAGGATAGTGCTAAACATTCTACAATGCCCAGTCCCCACAACCAAGAGTGAGCTCCACAACCAGCCCCAAATGTCAACAGTGCTCAGGCTAAGGAACCCTGGTCTACCGTACAGATGTATAATTTACGAATGTCCATCCGGGCCCCAGTGATGAGCAGGTAGCTGCCTTCCAAATCCCTTACCCTCCAAACCTGTTGCACTTTCACACACAAGTGGCGATCTACAGAATAAAGTAGAAGTAGAATTGCCAAAGGGTACATGCCGTTGTCATGTTGATGGCTACTGCCAAAGCCCCTGCCATAAGAGCTGCACCATTTTCTCTCTCCTAAAGTTACCAGAGCCCATATAACACTAAGCCCAAATGTACAGAGTTGGGATCCGAGCATGCATTTTTAAAATCCATCCACGTTCTGAGCTCACTACGTAAATACTGAAGTGGATTTGCTTTTTCTCCTGATGGTATCTTACAATGCTTCCCTGATGCAGGGCAGTCTTGTTTAGCTAAAGAACCTACCAACTCTGACCCATGACACACTTCTGGGAACAACTTTGTAAATGAAATGTGAGTGAAATCAGAAAGATGTTATTCCTGTAAGGCTGTTTTCTGAGGCTTGGGAGATACTAAAATTCTGTACTGGAAATGTGCAAAGGGCATATTTTTCCAGAACTGTTCTAACAGCTGACAGTACTTTTAAGACACACAGCAGGTTGGTTCAGTTCCGTAACACCATCAGAGACTCATACTTGTATGTAAAAACCTAGCTGTGTGAGTCTTGACTAGGTTTATTTATTTTGCATGAAGCATCGTGAATGTTAAGAACACTGAACTGTCAAAGATACAGCCATTGATAAGAAAAGCTAAATGTTACTTTTTTGAACAGTATGGTACTTATTCAAAGTCCTCAGAAGTTAAGGTCCCTGGATCGAGCCCTCGAGCAAACCAGAGGCCGGATAAGTAAGAAGGAAAAGCAAAATGAGTCCGTCAGACGTAACCACAGTCCCCCCAGATTCTCACTCCTCATTCCTCATTTTCATTTCACTCCCACTTCTGTTGAGCTCTGTCTGTTCAAAGGGCTGGACAACTACCACAGATCACAGCCCTGCAACTTTGGTTTTTAATTTTAAATGCCAGCCAGAAAAAGAAAAAAGAGAGTCAGCATTTTAAGCAAGAGCGGAATTAACATTTGTTCAGAGTAGCTGGTGGCCGCCTGGATTTGCAGGCTCTCCTCTGGGATTAAGTCTCTGCGCATTCTCCTTGGATTCACTTTTCTATGCCATTTTTATCTCAATTTGGCAAACCCTTGGGCTATGGATATGAAGACCCATAAGATACAACGTACTCTGATTAGGATCCCCCCAGGCGTCACAGATTAGTGTGATTAGGTCACCACCTCTTTGCCACGCATTCACAATGATCATTTCTAACAGGGGACGAAATCAAATTCTCTACTGCCAAGTTGAATGAGAGTGGTGGCTCCTTACATATGCCGCTCTGTACAGACAGGTATCAGCAACTACAAAATTGTTTCTTGATCCTATTAAATAACACATCCTTAGAACTATGTGATGACGATGATAAATTCATAACATCAGCCTGATTCTAGAACCAGGTTCTAGAATGGAAAGAAAACTATTCCAAAGCCCGTTATCATCAGTAAGTTTTATTCAACCATTAGACTTGTGCTGCTTATAAAGATAAGTACCCAACGCTTTTACTTAATGCTGTATCTTCACTTAAGGGTCTGTTGTTTTGGGGCCCCTACTTGCTTCTATCCCTCTTCTCCCTCCCCTTGATCCTGTCTTCTCTGAAGTCCCTCTCTCTGTCCCAGTCATTTTCGTGCCACACCCTGGTGGGCTCTCTCTCTTGCCACCTCTTCTCCCGGCCCCTGTCATGGTCTCGATCTCTTGTCCTTGAGTCCCAGTGTCTTTCTCGGGATCTAGATCGCTCCCTTCTTTCCCTTTTTCCCTCCCTATAAAGGTCATTTTTAACAACTGGCAAATTAATAGGTTTTCGGAAAGGCCGATCCCGCCCCCCAAATCTCAGTTGCCCAGATTCCTTTTTCCCCCCGAGACCGCCTCCAAGTCGCCGAGGGATCCACCCTTTGAGAGTCCTTTCCAGTTCATAGTCCACAAATATCTCATGCTGGTCAATAACCAGGCCGTCTGCATCGCGGTAGGCTTTGATCACAGCACGCTCCTCCTTGTACTCTATGAAGGCGTAGCCCTTGGAAAACCCGGTGACCAAGTCCCTCACCAGCCGCAGCCGCCGGATGTCACCATAGCGGGAAAAGACTTCCTTTAATTTGTCCTCTTTGGTCTGCAAGTTTAGTCTTGCCACAAACAAGGTGAGAAGGGGGTCTCCTGTGACGCCTTTGTTGGGGACGTATCGTGCCAGCATCGCCCGCCAGACCGCACGATCGTGTGGGTCTTCATCCGTGCCGTCGATGCTGCCAGCTTTGAGCGGATCATACTCCTTGGCGATGGGCACCCAGTCGTTCATGTTCTAAGAATGATAACAGCAAGCGTGTATGGAATACATGTATATCCACTCACGGATACTCACGTATCCAATACGAGCCACTCATCAAACCCTCACAACAAGCCCATGAAGTAGACACTACTGTGCACTCCTTCTTGAAGACAAGGAAGGGAGGGGATACCCACAGACGGGAAGGCCTCCCAGCTAGTAGGTGGGGGAGGGTAGCAAAGCCAGGCAGTTGGGCTCCAGAGATGCCCCGACCCGCTCCTCCAAATGCCGCTCGGGAAGCTGAGGGCAGCGTGCTTGGATTTCATCCACATGTGTAGCATCCGGCTTAGCCACAAAGGGCGATTACCAGCTACCCTGTAACATGGCACCACACATCAAAGCCGGGTTTGCCTTTCACAGACTTTACATAGGAAAACCAGCCTAGGAACTGCTGCGGAAAATGGCCTTTTTAAAAACTCTACCACCAAGAATTTCAAACATATACCAACACAGAGAACTGTACAGTGACCCTCCATGAACTCCTCACCTGGCTCAACTAGACCAGCACACACGTGGGCAGAATAATCTGCCCCCAGATTATTCTGAAACAAATTCTAGATATTGCATCATTCATCTATAAATTTTTCAGCAAGCACCACTAAAACATAATGACTTTTAAAAAACAAAACTATAAGTGAAAATGGTGATTTGAATGCAGCGCTTTGCAATAAACAGATAGTAAAGCTAAGACTACAGTGAACCAGCTGTAGGCTCTTTGGTTCAGAATGAACGTGGGATTTCTTCTCAGCTCCCTAGCTGATAATCCAGTCTGCCTCAGAGCGCAAGAATTTACTGCCATAGTAATTTTCACCCAGCAAGCACACTGCAGTTGTCATTCCCTCTGATGCATGGTAATTAATTCATGTGAATCTTTGCTGGAATAGTAAGGTAAGCACACTGCAGTTGTCATTCATGCTGATACATGGTAATTAATTCATGTGAATCTTTGCTGGGATAATAAAGTGCTTGCTAACATTTCAGACCCAGTAATGCCTATGTGACCTACTCTGTAAAACTTTGGAGGAATGCTGAAATATGTTACTTAAAAACCAGGGCTCTGTGAAAATATATGGTAGTTCTCATTCCTAACAGCAGCTTTCCATACATTTATGAAAATGATATCTGGGCCGGGTGTGGTGGCTCACGCCTGTAATTCCAGCACTTTAGGAGGCTGAAGCGGGAGGATCACTTGAGCCCAGGAGTTTGAGGCTTCAAAACAGCAAGACCTTGTTTCCAAAAAAAAAAAAGATCTTTGCTTTTTTCGTTCTTCTGTTGATGGGTTATGTAGGAGCATAGGAAGAGTGATTACTTAGGGGTGTACCGTGCATTTTCTTTACTCCAATGAAAAAGTCAAACATCTGCAGAGTACAATACAAAGTCAATGGCATTGTGCTCAAACCTCTCATCCTCAGCCTCTCACCATTTCCCATCCCACTTGTTAAACTACCCAGGATTGCTCCTCATTCCTCGAATGTGCTCTAGTTCCCAGCTCCATGACTTTCCAGAGGTAATTTCCTCTGCTGGGAATATTCTCTTCCTTTCTGCTTCCCATGTCTACACTTGGGGAAATACTACTGGTCCTTCCAAGTCCAGCTTCAAACCCCTCCCCCATGAAGCAAATTCGTCTCTTCCACCCTGTTCAAAGCTTTAAGACTTCCTCAAACTAAAATCGAAGCGAATTACAAAGGGATAAGCTTGGATTTTGTTATCTCTCTCACCTGCATGCAACACGAACAGCGGATTTCATGGCTTCTCATTAATCTTTCTAGGTGTACTTCCTCCCTTGAAGCATTATGTTATGATTTCCTCCAACAACCTCACTGGATTTTTACATTCTCATTTTTTCATAAATGGGGGATGAGATTTGGGAGAAGAATGGCCGGGGTGGAGGTGGGTAGGGCAATAACCACAAAAGGACGGTCTGGAAGTCCTGGGCTCAAGCAATCCTCCCGCCTGACCCTCCCCGAGTAGCTGGGACTACAGAACCGCGCCATCACACTCAAGTCCTTCCACCTGGGCAAAACTTAAATCAGTTAAATTTTGAGCTTTGGGATTCTTACCTGTAAAATGTAGCTACACTTAACGATGTTTTTATGAAGATTAATTTGGCGTCTATAAAAGTGCTTTGTAATTATAAATTGTTAACAAATAAAAGTTGTTTGGCTTTTTTTTTTTTTTTTTTAACTGTCCCCTTACTGGGTCTTCGGAATAACACTTTCCCGTGCTGTCCACCCAAGCGGGAAACAAAACTGAAGGCGGGACCCACAGACACGCCCAACCACCACCGAGCATGCGCAGTGCGCCTCGGAAGCAAACACGTCTCTCTGAAAAAACCTCTACTCCCAATCCACCCTTGAGGTTGTCCGCCAACCACCCAGGCTGGCGTCCCCGGCCCCTCACTTTCTCGGGGGACGCCGGAAGGAAGGGGCCGCCCTTCTAACCCAGCGCTCGTCCACGCTCCCCTCACACAACTCCAGAAGGGCTTCCCCTCTGCCAGGTTTCAACATGGCGCCCCACACAGGCGCGGACACAGCGTCCAGGCCGAATTCCCTCTTCCTTCTCTCCGGCGTGGGCCCTGCTCCCTCCAAGCCACGTCCACTCACCTCGGCAAAGCTCGAGCTCCTTTTCCCGCGGAGACAGGCGCCGAGCTCCACGCAAAGCGA
The DNA here is from genome assembly GCF_041146395.1 of Eulemur rufifrons. NCBI lineage: Eukaryota > Metazoa > Chordata > Mammalia > Primates > Lemuridae > Eulemur > Eulemur rufifrons. The sequence goes on from NC_091003.1 coordinate 4,824,186, forward strand.
CGGAAGATTCCCCCGCCAGCCTCGGCCGCGCCGGACCTTTACATTGGTAGCAACAGATTCGCCACAGACGCCGGTTTCCTTTTTGCTTTTAAAAAATTTAGTCGCGTGCATTGAGCATTGAAGGCGTTAACTTCTCCAAAGAGAATGAGCTTTCGTTTTCCTTTTGATATTTTTTACACGAAGAGAAATACTGCAAAACAATTGAGTTTAAATACTGTCGAATGGGCAGTTAGTCTGGGAGCGACGGTTTCTTCCTCATAAAATGCGGTTCCCGTGAAGTTTTGTACATTTTCTCAGAGTTTTCCTAACTCCTGGATTTAATAAATTCGCTTTCCACACAAGTAAAACAGTTTTTTTCAAAGTGAGCTTCAGGCCACTGATGTTAGAATATTCTGAGAGCTTGTTAAAAATAGCATTTTCTGGGCCCCGCCGCGAATCTATGAATTCAGAATCTCTAGAAATTTGAATTTTTTGCAAGACCCCCAAATGATTTCTTTCTTTCTTTCTTTTTCTTTTTTTTCTTTTTTGTTTTTTTTGAGACAGAGTCTCATTCTGTTGCCTGGGCTAGAGTGCCGTGGCGTCAGCCTAACTCACAGCAACCTCAAACTCCTGGGCTCAAGCGATCCTCCTGCCTCAGCCTCCCGAGTAGCTGGGACTACAGGCATGCGCCATCATGCTCGCCTAATTTTTTTTCTATATATATATATTTTTTTTTTTTTTTTTTGAGACAGAGTCTCACTCTGTTGCCCGGGCTAGAGTGAGTGCCGTGGCGTCAGCCTAGCTCACAGCAACCTCAAACTCCTGGGCTCAAGCGATCCTCCTGTCTCAGCCTCCCGAGTAGCTGGGACTACAGGCATGCGCCACCATGCCCGGCTAATTTTTTCTGTATATATTTTTAGCTGTCCATATAATTTCTTTCTATTTTTAGTAGAGATGGGGTCTCGCTCTTGCTCAGGCTGGTCTCGAACTCCTGAGCTCAAACGATCCGCCCACCTCGGCCTCCCAGAGAGCTAGGATTACAGGCGTGAGCCTCTATATATTTTTAGTTGTCCAGATAATGTCTTTCTATTTTTAGTAGAGACGAACTCTCGCTCTTGCTCAGGCTGGTCTCAAACTCCTGACCTCCAGCGATCCACCCGCCTTAGCCTCCCAGAGTGCTAGGATTACAGGCGTGAGCCACCGTGCCTGGCCAAGACCCCCATCTCTAAAAAAAAATTTTTTTAATTAAAAAAAATAGCCATTGTGGCTAGTGGCTACCATATTGGACAATGCAGATACAGAACACTTCCATCATTGTAGAAAGTTCATTTCAGTCAGACAGCACTGGGGTAGGACACTAACTACTATTCCGTGGAAACAGAGCATGAGCCACATTTGTCATTGACATTATTGTCGTTTTTCTTTTTTTGAAACAAGGTCTTGCAGTGTGGCCCAGGCTGGACTCTTATCTGAGTTCAAGCCATCCTCCCATCTCAGCCTCCTCGGTAGCTGGGACTACAGATGCTTCATTGTAAATTTCACAGTAACCACATTTAAAAGTATAAAGATTCTCACCAAAAAAAAAAAAAAAAGTAAAAAGAAACATGCGAAACTAATTTCAACAAAGTGTTTTATTTAGCCCAATATATCCAAAGCGTCGCTTCAAGGTGTAATCAGTGGAAACATTATTAGCGAGATAGTTTACATTCTCTTTTTGGTGTTCAGTCTTAGACATCCAATGTGTTTTCATACTTAACAGTTCATCTCAATTAGGACTAGCCACATGGTAGTGGCTACTGTATTAGCGCAGGTCGAGAAGGTTATATCAAACTGTTAATAGTTAGATAGAGTTGACAGCAGGGTAACCAAAAGGTCCTAGAGGGCCGAGGGGTTGGCAAAAATGACAGAAATGTTGGCCCACCTGACCCAGTGGATAGAGAAAAGCAAGTCATCTTGAAGCAGGACGGGCAGTTTGCAGCCAGTGGACTCTGGTCGACTGATTGGCTGACGCCCTGGAGAAGCTGAAACCAAAGAGCCTTTTGTTTTCTGTTTTTTCCTGTCTACACTCTGTCCTCACTTCCACTACATTTCTGCTATGGTCTGTGGCTGATGACCTCAACAGGAGTTTTGATTGTTAAATGTTTTTGTTTGGGGAAGTAACGTTTGTTTGGAGGATGCTCTCCCATACGAGAATTGGGGCCTAAACTGTAAGCTCTTGCAGCCGTCACATTTGGTCCTGGGCTTTGGTTGTTATTTCTAAATTTTGAGGTGCTTTGCTCTTTCCAGTGTGACCTGATAGCTCGTGGAACTCTGGGTCTGTGTGTGACACATGAGACTCAGAGTTGGACTACAGCTCTGGAGGTGCTGAAGGAGCCGGGTTGACTCTAGAAGACCATCCAGCAGCTGCTGAAGAAAGGACCAGACTTCAACTGGAAACATGGAAGGGGCTGCTCTGGCGAGGCCTGGTGAATCCAGAGAAGGGGTGGAGGACAGTACTGTCTATATTTGGGGATTTTAATTTCTGTGTGCGCTGAGCACCGTGGCTCACGCCTGTAATCCTAGCACTCTGGGAGGCTGAGGCGGGAGGGTCACTTGTGCTCAGGAGTTCGAGACCAGCCTGACTGAGCAAGAGTGAGACCCCGTATTAAAAAATAAAAATAAATAAAAATAATAATAAAATAATTTCTGTGTGACACCAAAGAAGGAGAGATATATTTTGTTCAAAATATGAATTGTATGTGGTACACTATCTGAAAAAATATATATACCTACTTAGTCACATTTGAAATGTTTTATTTACAGTGAGCATATATTCATGTGTTTCTTGTGTTAGTTGGGTCCTCCAGTAAGCAGAGGGTTCGGCCAAGCTAGGAGTGCGAGAGTTAGGGTGAGGGAGGGCTGGGTTAGTGGAGGTTTATGGCCTGCGAGTCACAGAGAAGGAAGAAACAGGATCGTGCAGAGAAAGGCTTCGGATGCAGGGCTGGCATCGCTGAATGGAAAGAGGGAATAAAGCAGCTCAGGGAGCGAGGACCTCGGACCGCAGCACAGACCTGACCAACCCAGGAGGTTGCTCTAGAAAAGATTGCCGTTGTTAGAATTGTCCCCTTCTCTTCCGATGGCTGTGCAAAAAAATAAAGATGAAAGGAAGGAAGGAAGGAAGGAAGGAAAGAGAATTGTCTCTTGTTGGGCAGAAATGTCCAGGTCCCAGTAACCCTCTTGTGCTCAGCCATGGAATGAGGGCTGCCTGGGGGAGGGGTGTCCTCAGTAGAATGGAAGGTGCTGCGGCCAGAGGCTGTCAGTGAACTGCACTGCCCACGCTGACTGCCAAGTTCTTTCTTTCTTTTTTGTTTTGTTTTGTTTTTTTGTTTTTAATTATGGTAAAAAAGAAACCCACTCTAACATAAAATTATAATGTTAATCATTTCTAAATGTACAGTTCAGTAGTGTTAAATGTATTTACATTGTTGTGCAACCAATCTCCAGAACTCTTTCATGTTACAAAACCGAAACCCTGTCCCATTAAACAACTCCCCCGTCTTCCTCCCCCCAGCCCCTGGCACCCACCATGCTACTTTATGTTACTATGAATTTGACTCTTCTAGGGACCTCATATAAGTGGATTCATAGAGGTACAGTATTTGTCTTTTTGTGACCGGCTCCTTTTACTCAGCGTAATGTCCTTGGGGTTCACACGCGTTGTAGCATGTGTCAGAATTTCCTTCCTTTATTTTTTTTGAGACACAGTCTTGCTTTGTTGCCCAGGCTACGGTGCTATGGCATCTTTATAGTAACCATCACTGTAACCTTGAACTCCTGGGCTCAAGCAATCCTCCTGCCTCACCCACCCGAGTGGTTGGGACTACAGGTGCACCACTATGCCCAGCTAATTTTTTTTTTTTAACAGATGGAGTCTTTCTATGTCGCCTAGGCTAGTCTCTGGGCTCTTGGGCTCAAGTGATCCTCCTGTCTCAGCCTCCCAAAGTACTAGGATTACAGGTGTGAGCCACCACATCCAGCCAGAATTTCCTTCCTTTTTAAGGCTGAATAATGTTCCATTGTATAGATATGCCACATTTTCCATTCACCCATTGATGGACACTTGGGTTACTTCCATCTCTTGGCTATTGTGAATAATGCTGTTATGAACATGGGGTGCAAATATCTCTTTGAGATCCTCCTTTCAATTCTTTTAGGTATATACTCAGAAGTAGAATTGCTGGATCATACGGTAATTCTATTTTTAATTTTTTGAGGACCCTCCATACTGTTTTCCAGAGCAGCTTCACCATTTTATATTCCCATCAGGAGGGCACAAGGGTTCCATTTTCTCCATGTCCTCATCAACATTTCTTTTTTTTTTTTTTTTTTTTGTTGAGACAGAGTCTCACTTTGTTGCCCAGGCTAGAGTGAGTGCCGTGGCGTCAGCCTAGCTCACAGCAACCTCAGACTCCTCGGCTTAAGCGATCCTACTGCCTCAGCCTCCCGAGTAGCTGGGACTACAGGCATGCGCCACTATGCCCGGCTAATTTTTTCTATATAGATTTTTAGTTGTCCATATAATTTCTTTCTATTTTTAGTAGAGACGGGGTCTCGCTCTTGCTCAGGCTGGTCTCGAACTCCTGACCTCGAGCGATCCACCCGCCTCGGCCTCCCAGAGTGCTAGGATTACAGGCGTGAGCCACCGCGCCCGGCCCCTCATCAACATTTCTTTTCTTTTTTCTTCTCTTTGTTTCTTTCAATAATACCCATCCTCATTGTGGTTTTGATTTGCATTTCCGTAATTAGTGATGTTGAACATCTTATCATATGCTTGTTGGTCCGATGAAGAGTGATTCAAAAGGTGCATTTCCAGGACTGCTAGGTCTGCGTATAATTAAATATTTATTACAAAGCATTTTTACAACCCAAGCAGAAGATCTAAAGGGCAGCGGGCAGACAAGATATTTCTATAGACAGTTCACACTAATAGAATCTCAAAGCAAACATTTAGCATCCCCTGCCAGGCCCTGAGCTCAGCTCACTGCATTCTCTCAGCGGCTCTGTAAGGAGGGTGCTGCATTCCAGTGGTGGAGCCAGGGCGGACTCCATAATCTCCTTAAATGCCCCTCCCACCCACCAGTCTGAATAAACATATCACCGAAGTTTTTTAAAAAATGTTCTCTTCTGCAAACACAGACTCAGAACAGGGCTCTGGGCACCACCCTTCTTGCAACTAGATTCTTTCCCTTAAATTTCTTGGGATGAAACCATTGACCCAAGATTACAGGCCTTTAAACCAGACTGGGAAATCTCCAAAATCCTTGGGGTTTCCGTGCATGATTTAAGGGTAACAAGACTTGAAAATAATGTAGAGAACAGGGAGGAAGCCATACAGAGTGTACCACTGGAGAAATAAATGGCACCACAATATTCAGAAGGCCACAAGACTTACTGTGCTTCACATGCCAAACAGGCCAACTTCCGGAAATGTCCTATTTGTGGACATTCGCCCCCAAACATTTCCATTTCCATTTTTAATGTGTGACCCACCCACTTACTTTTTTTTTTCCCCCACTTCATTTTTTCCTTTGTGTAACCGTGAGTAAGGCGTGACCGTATTTCATGCCACCTTTTGCAGTCATTCTTCGGCTTCTACTCAAAGGCGGGGGTGTGGTGGGGTGGGGAGGGCCGCTGCACACTGCTGCACGCCTGTCTTAAATCTCAGGGGAAGAGGCTTTGAAATTATTTTTATAACTTTGTATGATGATGGATCACTGGGACTTTTCTTAAGGCTTTATTTTGGTGATAGAAATAGTTTATAGGCTGGGCGAGGTGGCTCACGCCTGTAATCCTAGCACTCTGAGAGGCCGAGGGGGGAGGATCCTTGAGCCCAGGAGTTTGAGGTTGCAGTGAGGTATGATCACGCCACTGCACTCTTGCCCAGGCAACAGAGCATGACCCTCTCTCCAAAAGAAAAAAACAAAAAGCGCCTAGCATATCATAAACATCAATGGGTGTTGGCTACTATTATAAGGTTTTAATAAACTTAGATTCCTCGTAGAATTTGACAATCTGTTGGTAGGGAATCATGGCCTTTCTCTCTGCATTGGAAAATTATGAAAACAATTATGAGTTATAGCAGAGGTTCTTAAAGTGTGGTTTCAGGACCAGCAGCACAAATATCACATCACCTGGGAACTTTTTAGAAATGCAAATTCTTGGACCCACTGAATCAGAAACTGTGAGGGTGGGCCTCCGTAATCTGTGTTTTAACCAGCCTTCTAGCTGCAGTGAGCTATGATCACCACTGCACTCCAGCTTGGGCCACAGATGGAAACCGTTTCTCAAAAACAAAACAAAACGAAACAACACAACACAACACGACAAGCCCTCTAGGTAATTCTGATGCATGCTCAAGTTTGAAAACAAGTAATCTCTCTTCAAGAGAGTGGATTCTAGAGCCAGACCACAAGTGTTCAAATCTTGGCTCTGCCACTTGCAAGCTGTGTGATATTAGGCAAGCAAATTATCCCCACTCCAGGGCTCAGTTTTCCCAACTGTAAAATGGGGATAAAGATAGAATGCACTTCTGAGGATTGTTGTAAAGTGTTTAAAACGGCATCTGGCACATAGTGAGTACTCAGTAAATGTTGGCTATTGTTATTATAAACTCTTTTTTTTTTTTCCCCCTTGAGACAGAGTCTCACTCTGTTGCCCTGGCTCAAACTCCTGGGCTCAAGCTATCCTCCTGCCTCAGCCTCCCCAGTGACTGGGACTACAAGAACGTCCCACTATGCCCAGCTAGTTTTTTCTATTTTTAGTAGAGACAGGGGACTTGCTCTTGCTCTTGCTCTTGCTCAGGCTGGTCTCGAACTCCTGGCCTCAAGTGGTCTTCCTGCCCCAACCTCCCAGAGCACTAGGATTACAGGTGTGAGCCACCATGCCCGGCCTGTTTTTAATTTTGATAGGGTCCAAAATATGTATTTTTTTGTTTTTGCCTGTGCTTTTGCTATCATATCTAAAAAATATTGCCAAATCCAATGTCATGAAGCTTTTCACAATGTTTTCTTCAAAGAGTTTTATAGTTTTAGGTCTTAAGTTTAGGTCTTCGATTCATTTTGAGTTAATTTTTGTATATGGTATAAAAAGAGGGTCCAACTTCATTCTTTGGTATGTGAATATCTAATTTTCCCAACACCATTTGTTGAAAACCCTGCCCCTTCCCCATTGAATGGCCTTGGCACCCTTATTGAAAACCATTTGACCATATATGCAGGAGTTTGTCTCTGAGCTCTGTATTCTATTTTTTTTTTTCATTCCCTTTCAGGGCTGAATAATATTCTATTGTATGGACATTCCATGTTTTATTTATGGTAATCATAATATTTTACCTCAGTATTTCATCCCTTGATGTTGTCACTTCTGTGATCTGTGGACTATTGAACTGTTGCCCAGGAACTTCGTTTTGACCATTAAACATCGACCCCTCTGAAAATACTAGCTGTTTTGTTTGTTTGCATTGCTTTTTATTTGTTTAATGCTTATAGATTCTCCACTGAGATTCTAGAACCTCAGCAAGGGGAAAATCGGGTCCATTGATCCCAAAGAGAGCTGCCAGTCCCTGGGAAAAACAAGCTTCAGTGCTGCACTTGCTGCCTACAACTGTTAAAACCTCTAATCAAACCTAAAATACCTCAAGTCTCCTAGGCCATACTGCTAATATTCTCAGCAATACCGATCCTGAGTTATGTGAAGAACGCTTTCTGATTTTCAAAGCAGTGATTTTTGTTTCGTTAATTGCTCCTTCTACTCCCACCCATGAAGCAAGGTGTCTGCTAGGCGAGCATTGCCTCCACAATGCTCCTGGAAGAAAAGAATAAAGGATTGCAACTAACATTTATTGGAGTGCTTCTCCAGTGCTTGATCTGTCACACACATTATCTCACCGTCTCATGTATGGCTCGCAGCAAGCCTACCGTGTAGGTCCTATGATTTGCCCCCATTTTACAGAGGAGGAAACTGAGGCTCGGAGGAGTTAAGTAACTCGCCAAGGTTACACCACTGGTTACGCGGAGGAGCCGAGGAACCATCGAAGTGAATAGGGCAGGGATTCCCTATTTTATTGAGGATTAGAGTGAAGTCGGATGTCCCAGGTCCTGGTGACAACCTGCCCGGGAGCCTTGCAGAACCCCGAGCGTCCGGACCCGGCGGGCGCTGCCGACAGCAGCTGTTTTCTGTTTTGCTGCCGCCCGCAGAAAACACTCTCCAATAGAGACCCGGATCTTCCATCACGTGCGATCCAAATTCTATGGCTGGAAATCCTGAGTGTAGTAAGGGGAAAAGTTGTGTCGTTTTCGCCCTGTTTCTCCGACTACTCTGGGGAAACTCCGCCCGCGTCTCCACGGACACGCGGCTTCTCCGCTGCGGTCACCAGGGGCGGAGCGCGGCGCGGCCCCTCCTCCCCGGCTCGCAGCGCCCCCGGCGGGGAGCGTCGCCTCCCCGCTGAACTTCTCTGTTCCTCTTCTCGGCTGCCCTCCCTTTCCGTTGTCCCTTAGCGCCCCGAGCCACATCCTGGAGCCCGCCGCCCCGCGCGGCAGCCAGCGGGGACGGTCGCCCGGCGCTCTCCCCGGAGCCCGCGCCTCGCCCGCGCGCACTGGGCGGGCTGCGTCTCGGCCCCCCGAAAGTTTTCGGTGACGGGAGGAAGTTGACCCTTCGGAGCCTCTCGGAGAAAGCAGCCCCGGAGGCTGCGGGGGGTCTGGGTGGCCATGGAGGAGCCCCCTCTGCGAGAGGAAGAAGAAGAGGAGGAGGAGGAGGAGGAGGAAGAGAACGGCGAGAGGGACGAGGCCGGGCCCGAGGGGGCCCTGGGCAAGAGTCCCTTCCGGCTGACCGCCGAGGACGTGTATGACATCTCCTTCGTGGTGGGCCGCGAGCTGATGGCCCTGGGCAGCGACCCCCGGGTGACACAGCTGCAGTTCAAAATCGTGCGCGTCCTGGAGATGCTGGAGACGCTGGTGAGCGAGGGCAACCTGACGGCCGAGGCGCTGCGCATGGAGAGGGACAGCCTCAGGAAGGAGGTGGAAGGGCTGCGGAGAGAGGGCCCGCCGGCTGGCGGGGAGGTGAGCGCGGGAGGGCGGTGCGGGGAGGCGCCCACGGGCAGGGAGGCCCCTTCCCATTCTTGAACATCGAGCCCCTCGAACAAGTCACCGTGAATATCCCATACTCACGTTAGATGCATTATGCGAGTTCATGTTTATTGAGCAATTACTAGGTGCCAGGTTCTACACTGGTGGCCCCGTCATCCTTGACCCTGTCCTAGGGCAGTGGTTCTTAAGCTCCAGCGTGCACTGGTGTCACCTCGAGTGGTCCTTACAACACACACTGCCAGGCCCCAGCCCAGAGTTTCTGACTCAGCGGGTCTGGAGTGAGACTGAGAATCTGCATTTCTAGCGCGTTCCCAAGGTACTGCTATGGGTCCTGGCACTACGCTTTGAGAACCTTTGACCCAGAGTAAGAAACATTTTAACTAAAGAGAAATGAGTGCATATTTCCACGAAAAGACGTGGACAAGGAGATTCACAGTAGCTTTGGTCACAATTGTGCCAAACTGGAAACAATTCAAATGTACCGGAATAGATTTTTTAAATTGTGGTCTATTCCTACAACAGAATACTACACAGCCATGAAGAAGAACAGAGAACTGATACACACAGCAGTGTGCATGGATCTCACAGGCGTTACATGGAGGGAAGGAAGCCAGCACAAAAGAGAACCTACTGTATATTTATATAAAATTCAAGAACAGGCAAAATAATCTTTACTGATAGAAGGCAGAATGGCAGAGGAGGGTGCAGGAGGGAATTTGATGGAGAGCTAGAAACGTCCCACGCCTTAATCAGGGTGTGGTTCTGCAGGTCTATACACATGTTAAAAATCATCAAGCTAAAACCTCAAGATTAGTGCATTTTACTGTATGTATACCACAATTTTACCAAATTGCATTTCACGTCACTATGCAGTATTGATGAAACAAAAGTTTCAAGAAGCGATTTACCCTCACTTGCCACTACTCTACATGATGCACATAGTTTCTTTCCTTTTCTGTTTTTTTAAGAGTTCAGTTTTTTATGGAGTATGTTAGAAAGGAGGTTTAATCAACAAGACCAAAGGCCGTGTCATCATCAGATTCCTCACATTCTTTCTTGGCTTTCACTTCCTTCTCAGCTGGGGAGCAGCTGTGCAGGGGGCAGGACCTCCTGCGGGTGCAGCACCGGCTGCTGCATGGGGCAGGTCCCCCAGCCCCTACATTGCGGATGAGTCTGCTGATGTTGACATTGGCCAGGACCTTCGCAAAACAGCCAGGCCATAAAGGCTCAACATTTGCACCAGCTGCTTGCTTCAGTGAGGGTATCCTCTCCGTCGTGCAGAATGAGGGCTGAGTAGATAGCTGCCACTCGTGGTGCTGGTCGCAGGATGAAGTGAGAGCCTCACCCCAAGGCGGCCTTAGCTTCCTTGGAAGGACTCAGCACCTTGGTGGCAGGTGAGGAAAGGGACCTGTTCTTTTTTTTTTTTTGAGACAGAGTCTCACTTTGTCACCCTGGGTGGAGTGCAGTGGCATCGGCCTAGCTCACAGCAACCTCAAACTCCTGGGTTCAAGCAATCCTCCTGCCTCAGCCTCCCGAGTGGCTGGGATGACAGGTGCAGACCACCGCACCCAGCTAATTTTTCTATTTTTAGTAGAGACAGGGTGTCAGTGTTGCTCAGAGCTGGTCTCGAACTCTCGAACTCAAGTGATCCTCCCGCCTTGGCCTCCCAGAGTGCTAGGATTACAAGTGTGAGCCCCTGTGCCCAGCTGGGACCTATTCTATTTTTATGGGGTTTAAAATTCTTGTTGCAACTCATTAAATTAATTTTAGGACTCACTAGTAGTTCTCCAGCCAAAGTAAAAAAAAAAAAAAAAAAAAAAAAAACTGGTGTAAGTGGACTATCCCCACACCCATTTTACAGAGGCTAAGGTACAGAACAGTTAAGTAATTTGCCTAAGAACTTACAGCAAGTAAGAGGTGAAGTCAGGTTTGGAACTCAGAGACACTAGTGTTAATTAGGCCATCCTAAAATACAGACATTTGTGCTTATGTGTTGTACTGACATTGGATGAGTCACTGACGTATGCTAGGCTCTGGGGCTATGGAGGTCAATTTAATAAGGTCCTCACAGAGCTCACATCTAGTGGCAGAGGCCAGACACACACACCCAGAACCAGAACACAGGTTTGCAAACCAAAAAGTATGCAATAAAAGAACAACAGGAACAGGGTCGCTGAAATTCACATAGAAGTGTGAAGTTTTCCGGTAGCTCCCCTGGTAACTTTCATGTCACCTATTCCTAAGTCACGGTGGTGACAATTGTATTTTTAGATGGGGGTTCTACTTTAGTATCCATCATGTGAGATGGTTAAGTAGGATGATTAGTAGCCTGACTTTTGAAATTCAAGAAAAGTTAAATGACTTGCCCAAGATTGCTTGGCCACGTTCTGTGCTGGTTTTGCCCTCATCTCCAGGCACAGTGACATGAAGGACTGGGAACCTTGTGGTCTGCACAGGGTCTGGGTGATTTCCCAAATGGGGCAAAGTGGACAAGTTATATCAGGCGACAGATGAGATGGCACAATTTCTTCCCAAACCGCAGCCTTGAGAATGGGGGTAGGGAAAAGTATGAATTAAGAGAACAGTTGTTTTTTGTTTTGTTTTGATACAGAGTTTCACTCTGCTGCCCTGGGTAGAGTGTAGTGGCATCATCATAGCTTACTGCGACCTCAAACTCCTGGGCTCAAGCAATCCTCAGCCTCCCGAGTAGTTGGGACTACAGGTGTGCACCATGACACCCAGCTAATTTTTCTATTTTTAGTAGAGACGGGGTCTTGCTCTTGCTCAGGCTGGTTTCCAACTGCTGAGCTCAAGTGATCCTCTCACCTCGGCCTCCCACAGTGCTAGGATTACAGTCATGAGCCACCACTCCCAGACAAGAGAACAGATTTTTAGTGCCACTAGACAGTTTGTAAAAATATGCCTTGTTCTTATTTTCTTTCTTTTTGATTATTTTAAATTATTTTTTAATTGGTGAAATACAAGTAACAGAAACTTTATCATCTTAGGCATTTTCGAGTGTATAGTTCAGCTGCATTAAGTTCCATCAGCACCATCCAGCTCCAGAACTCTTTTACAGGCTCACCCAGCACTTTGGAGGCCAAGGTGGGAGCATCACTTAGAGGCCAGGAGTTGGAGACCAGCCTGGGCAACATAGACGAGACCTTATTTACAAGAAAAAAAAAAAACTTAGCTGGGTCTGGTGATGCATACCTGTAGTCCCAGCTACTCGGGAGGGTGAGGCAGATCACCTGAGTCCTGGAGTCAAGCTCCAGCCAGGGCAACAGGGTGAGACCTTGTCTCTAAAAAACAAACAAACAAAAAACCGAAAACTTCAAACTCTACCTATTAAACAACAACTCCCCACTTCTCCTACCTGCAGTCCCTGGTAACTACTGTTCTACTTTCTATATCTATGAATTTACCTACTCTAGTGACTAGTGACTTCATCTACGTGGAATCATATTTGTTCTTATGTGACTGGCTTATTTCACTTTGCATAATGTCCTCAAGGTTCATTCACGTGGCATGTGTCAGAATTTCCTTTGTAAGGCTGAATAATATTTCTTGAATGTATATACCATATTTTGTTTATCCATTCATCTGTTGATGGACACTTGGGTTGCTTCCACCCTTGGCTGTTGTAAATAGAGCTGCGATGAACATGAGTGTACAAATATATCTCCTGGAGTCCTGCTTTCAGTGCTTTTGGATATACACCCAGAATTGAAATGGCTGGACCAAATGGTAATTCTATTTTTAATTTTTTAAGGAACTGCCGTACTGTTTTCCATGGTGACTGCACCATTTTACATTGCTATGAACTGTCACAAGGGTCCCAGTTTCTCCACATCCCCTACAACACTTGTTATTTTCTTTTTTTTTCCTGACAGTAGCCATCCTAATGAGTGTAAGGTATTTTTTTTCTTTCTTTTTTTAAAAATGTAAGTTCAAACTTCAAAGGTACAAAATGTTTGCCTTGAAAAATCTCTCTCCTCATCTCTCCCCACCCCAGCCACCCAATTCCTCTCTCTGGAAAAGAAAAATTTTTATTTTATTTTATTTTATTGTTTATTTATTTATTTTATTTTTAATTATTATGGGTATATAATAGCTGTAGATTAGAAAACATTTAAATGACCGATTTCTTGTGTATCCTTCCAGAGATACTGTATGCAAACACGAGCAGATATGACTATAATTTTCCCTTTTTTTACACAAATGGTATTATATATACTGTTCTGCCTCTTGTTTACTTTCAATTAACATATCTTAAAAGTTGTACCAAATAAGAACATAAAGAGCTTCCTTGTTTTTTAATGGCTCTCAAAAAATTGCATTGTATGGTATTACCAGTTGTTCAGTCTGAGGATTCTATACCTGGTGTTCACGGATTCACCAAGGGGACCATGATTCAAATTCAAGAGGTCCATGAACGTGTGTGGGGAAAAAAAACCTTCATTTTTTTTTTTTTTTTTTTTGAGACAGAGTCTCACTCTGTTGCCCGGGCTAGAGTGAGTGCTGTGGCGTCAGCCTAGCTCACAGCAACCTCAAACTCCTGAGCTCAAGGGATCCTCCTGTCTCAGCCTCCCGAGTAGCTGGGACTACAGGCATGTGCCACCATGCCCGGCTAATTTTTTCTATATATATTTTTAGCTGTCCATATAATTTCTTTCTATTTTTAGTAGAGATGGGGTCTCGCTCTTGCTCAGGCTGGTCTCGAACTCCTGAGCTCAAACGATCCGCCCACCTCGGCCTCCCAGAGTGCTAGGATTACAGGCGTGAGCCACCGTGCCCGGCCAAAACCTTCATTTTAATTGTCACTAACCTCCAAAGGAAATTTATCATTTTCTTCAATTTTGAGTGTCAGATAACAAATCTCAGTTGTAGGAGCAGTGCCTGAAGTACCAGCAATAGAAAGCACATCTATTGTCACATGTTGTACTGCACGACAGCATAGCACATAGCTCAAAACTTTGTTCAGTATTTTCTTAAACTTATGGCCAGGTTGTGTTATTTAATAAAGATGCAGCGCTATTCGTCATACATTTGCTTTAAAAATATTTTGATAACTGTGTGTCAGCTTCATTGGTGTCCTTATAATATATTTTGTTTTATACATTTACAACATCACTCCGGGAAGGGATCCACATGGGCTTCGCCAGGCTCCCAGAAGGGCCCATGGCACCAAGAAAGGTTAACAATCTCTGCTTTAAGCAGTTTCCTACCGAGACATTTCTTTCGCAATCATTTCCTCTTGCCGCATGCAACAATGAATCACCCTGACGTATGCTGTTCCGCCCCTGAGAGGTCAATACCTAGAGGAAATAGATCCTCACCGGGTGGAAGGAAAGGTGCGTCTGAAATTTTGATAAGTGCAGTATTGCCACATTACACTGTAAAAGGTTAAGGAGATCTGGTGCCCTTGGTTATCAGCACAAGTGCCTGTTTCCCCAGAGTCTTTACAACACACAGTGAAATCTGCACCAACAGTGTTTTCAAATGTGCAGACCTTTGTCCGTCTGCTGGGTGAAACATGGTCACTCACTATTCACTGTTGCATTTCTTTGTTTGTTTGTCTTTTCAGAGACAGGATCTTGCTATGTTGTCCAGGCTGGACTTGAACTCCTGGGCTCAGGTGATACTCTCACCTCAGCCTCCTGCATGGCTGGGACTCACTAGTGCATTTCTCTTGATAGTGTGCCTCATTCTCTTTATTACCTATAGAATATTCCAGAGTGTGACTGTGCCTTAGTTGATTTAATTAGACTTTTTGTTTATTTCATTTTGTTTGTCTTTTTCTTTTTCTGAGACAGGGTCTCACTCTGTTGCCCTGGCTAGAGTGTAGTGGTGTCATCGTAGCTCACTGCAACCTCAAACTCCTGGGCTCAAGAGATCCTCCTGCCTCAGCCTCCCAGGTAGCTACGACTACAGGCACGAGCCACGACATCCAGCTAATTTTTTCTGTTTTTTAGTCGAGACAGAGTTTCGCTCTTGCTCAGGCTGGTCTCGAACTCCTGATTTCAAATGATCCTCCCGCCTTGGCCTCCAGAATGCTAGGATTACAAGCACGAGCCACCACGCCCAGCCTTCTACTCTTATTGATTGGCATTCTGCTGTCAAGTACAGGGTCTCCCTCTCCCCATTAATTAATTAACTTTTATTGTATTTATTTATTAGGGACTGAGTCTCGTTCTGTTAATTTTTATTTTTGTACTTTAAATATGGACTCTGACTTATTTTATTTAATATATTATTTAATATTGATTCCTGTTATTAATTTTGATACTCCAGTTGTTCTCAGTTCAGCCAGTAGGAGCTCCTTCAAACTGTGTCATTTTTATCTGTGTCCGTTTCTCCCATGGCGACATGTCTTGGGTTCGGTGTGTACTTTCTCTGCTCCAGTCCTGGAATCAGCTGTTCTCCGAGGAGCCTGGTTCTCTTCTCGGAGAAGGGAACTCACGACTTTTGCTTCTTTACCATTGTCCAAGCACTTCCAACGGGCAACGTCTCAGCTCACAGGGTCCCTGGGAGCCACCAAACCACAGAACTTTCCATGCTGGGGCGGGTGGACAGTCCACGTCCCCTTGAGGGAAACAGTATCAGTGGCGTCTTTTCTTACAGGCAAACCTGGGACCAGACAAAATGGTGGTTGACCTGGCAGATCCCAACCGGCCCCGCTTCACGCTGCAGGAGCTGCGGGACGTGCTGCAGGAACGCAACAAACTCAAGTCGCAGCTCCTGGTGGCGCAGGAGGAGCTGCAGTGCTACAAGAGGTGGGCGCCACTGCCTCGAGGGTCCCACGCCACAGAGCCAGTCCCGGCCCGCAGGTCCCTGCTAGGTTATGTAGTGGCTCTTACGTTCATTCATCCAATTTGTTGGAGACCTACTATGTGACGGACACTGTTCCAGGCACTGGGGTACAGCAGAGACCAAAACAGAGGAAGTGAGTCCATGCCAGTCCATCAAGGGAGACAGGCAAGCCCGAAATAAACACACAGGATAATGTGGCAAGTGCTCTAAAGCAGTGGTCCCCAGCTTTGGCACCAGGGACTGGTTTCATGGAAAACAATTTTTCCACACATGGTGGGGGTGGATAAGTAAGAGGGGATTGTGGTGTGATGGTTTCGGATGATTTAAGTGCATTACATTTACTGTGCAGTCAAACCTCTCTGCTAATGATAATCTGTATTTGCAGCCGTTCCCCAGCGCTAGCATCACCGACTCAGCTCCACCTCAGATCATCAGGCATCAGATTCTCGTAAGGAGTTTGCAACCTAGACCCCTCGCATGTGCAGTTAACAGTAGGGTTCGTGCTCCTGTAAGAATCAAAAGCCGCTGCTGATCTGACGGGAGGTGGAGCTTATGCAGTGATGGGAGCGACGGGGAGCGGCTGTCAATACAGATGAAGCTTCTCTCGCTGGCTCTCCACTCACCTCCTGCTGTGCAGCCAGGCTCCTAACAGGCCCGGGACTGGTACTGCCCCACAGCCCGGGAGCAGCTCTAAAGGATGCACAACAAATGCCATAGCGGGCGGAGACGTGGGAGCGGCAGGGGCCTGTTTAGATGGGGTGGTCAGGGAAGACCCCTCTCAGGGGAAAGGCAAGAAGAAGGCAGCCATGTAAAGATCTAGAAAGGCAAAAATGGAGCAGGAAGTGCAGAGGCCCTGAGGTGGGAAGTAGCGTGGTGGCCAATTTAAAGGGGACAAACAGGGTGGAACCGGAACGCAAGGTAGAAGATGATCGGAAAGACACTGGGGATGTATGCCTCGGCCATGGGAAGGAGCTTCAATTTTATTGCAAGTGTAATGGGAAGTCACTGGGAAGTTTTGATCAAGGGAATGACAAGATCTGATTTACTGTTTTAAGAGATCAGGATGGTGATTTTGATAACTGAACTGCTTGGTTATGGAAGAGAATGTCCTTGTTCTTTGCAAATACACTCTGAAGTATTGGGCAGTAAAGGGGTAACATGACTCTTACTCTCTAGTGGTTCAGAAAGAAGATGGATGGACAGATGGACAGGTGGGTAGATGGATGGATAGATGGATGGATTCATGGACAGATGGATAAATAGTTAGGGAATCTGGGTAAAGGGTATATGGTAAGTCCTTGCACTAATCTCATAACTTCTCTGTTAGGTTTGAAATTATATAAAAATTAAAAGTTAAGGAAGACCACAGTGGTCCTGTGTAGAGAATGAATCGTAGGACAAGCACGAGAGGCGGTAAGGAAGCTGGTGTCATATCCAGTTTGGAATTTGCCGTTTCCTTTTGTGCTACCACATGTTTTCCTTTATGTTGGTATTTATTGAAAAGGGGACTCTGTGGGCGAATAATTCTGGGAAACGCTGAGTTAAACAAAGCACGTTTCCTTACAGGCAGGGGAAGGAAGGACCAAGCGAATACAAACGCAGCACCCGCTAGTATTTGCTAATACCCACCGTGTCCCAGGGACTGCGCTAAGTGTATCCCAGGCATCATTTCTGTTAGTGCTCACGGCAAGACTGAGTTGAGGTGTTGTTACCGTCATGGTGAGCTGAGGTCCAGAGAGGCTGGTACCTGCTTAAAGCCATGGTGGCAGTGGTGGGGACGTGACCTCAGACAGACATCAGTCTGTGTTTTTAATTAGCTTGCCACATTTGGACCCTGAAAGTTTGGAATTAAGTACATACCCTGATCAAAAACAAAACAAAAAGCCCAAGTGGTATTCTTCTTCAAATTCCTTCCACGTGGCATCTTTAAGAGAGCAGTAATAAGTAGACAGGTTCTGAGAAGCCAAATCCAAGAAGGCTGATTCTGCCAACAGGAATTTACTGTCTCCCGTCTGCTGAGGTTGGAACCATGTTGATGGAAAGACCTGTCTTCATCTCATTTAGTAAGCAGTTCAGACATAGGTAGTTAAAAAGGAACTGCTAAGCTGCCGGGGCCGGGAGCAGCTTGTTAGCGAACAAAACAACACACTTTGTTTCTAGTTTTGCATTCCCGGAGAACAAGAGATGTGCACTTCCCATCTGGCACCAGTTTCTAGCGTTACGTATTCCGGAGGAACCAGCGTGCCAGCTGAGACGTTCTCATGGCAACTGCATCAATTTGCAGGTCCAAACTCAGACTGAAAATATACGGATAATAATTTGTAATTACAGAGAGCTATGACGGGTTGTTTCCAAAGGCGGCCATGACAATATTCCCCACCCTGGGTGCCTTTTGCAAAGAGACTTTGCCACTCCTCTCATCAAGAGGTGGACCCTTGCAACTGGGAGCACAGGGACTGAAAATTTTTTTAAAAAAAGAAAAAAAAAGAGGTAGAGTCTATTTTCCCTCTCCTTGAATCTGAGCTGGCCCTATGACTTGTTGACCAATGGAACAGGATGTAAGCTTCCTAGAGTAAGGATTTAAGAGGCCTTGCAGCTTCCATTTTTGTGCTCTTGGAATGTGACTTGAGTCCACCATGCTGTGAGGAAGCTCAAGGTAGTCAGTCACATGGAGAAGTTACATGAAGGAAAACAGAGGTGCCTCTGCTGACAGCCCAGCTGTGCCCAGCCCCCATCCAGTCCCCTAACTGAATGCAGCCAAGTGAGAAGCTCAGACCAGTCCACCTGGAGGACCACAAAGCCAACCGTAAGAAGTCAGGTGCAGTGTTGCACACTTGTAGTTCCAGCCACTCAGGAGGCTAAGGCAGGAGGTTCTCTTGAGCCCAGGAGTTTGAGGCTGCTGTGAGCTATGATTGCACCACTATACTCCAGCTTAGGCAACAGAGCAAGACCTTGTCTCATAAAAAAACAAAACAAAACAAAACAAAAAAAACGAAGAAATAGAGTCATCGTGGTGAGAGATCGTAAGTCAATTGGTTTTAAGTCACCAAGTTTTATTTATGTAATAGTAGATAATGGAAAAAGGGAATTTTAGATGTTGTTTCTTGTTAAATATTCATATTATCATAATAAAGATCCACAATAAAATATAAATAATACATTATTTAATAATAAAAATTAACATAAATATTAGTATTATTATCAAATAAGAGCCCACTCTTTGGAAAACCCTTTTGTGAAGAAGGAAGAAGTATGATTTGCCCTCTGACACTCACACTGAAAGAGGTGTCTTAGCATGGCTCACCCCAACAAAACACCACAGACTGCGTGGCTTCCACAACAGAAATTTCTTTCCTCACAGTTCTAGAGGCTGAAAGTCCAAGATCAAGAGCCAGGAGAGAAAGAGAGAGAAAGACAGAGATCCCACCTTGATGGCCTCATTTAAACCTAACTATCTCCCAAAGGTCCCATCACCAAATAGGATCATAGTGGGGGTTAGGGCATCGACATATAAATTTGAAGGAGACACAATTCAGTCCAGACCAAGAGAGAAACACTAGGAGCATAAATTTACCAGTTGGCACCATAACAAAAGACCTAAGTGCATATAATGAGCTGTCCTGTGTCATACATTGAAATGTTTCCTTTTGGTCAGGCTTCTTTTGGTTGCAAGTGACAGAAATCCAATTTAAACTAGCTTAAACACAAAATCACCTGGTTGCGAAGGATCCCGGCATAGCTCTCTCTCAGAAATAAAAATTGCAATAAGGCCTCAGGGCTGGAGTCAGGGACTCAGAGCCTCTTGTTCTCTTTGCTTCTCTTTGTTTCTTGGCCTCCTTATCTCGTATTGCAGACAGGCCTTCTCTGAATCTTAGGAAACAGACTTCTAGCAACCCCAGGGGAGTCAGTGAGAGAAAACAGGCTTCGTCCAACTTCCACACATCAAGTCTGGGCAGATACGCTGACCCTCATTGGGCCAGACCTCAGGGTCACCTGACCTCAGTATCTTATCAATCAATATCAATCTAGCTCTTATCACCATCTGACTTACGATTTATACTTTTATTTTGCTTATTTTTCTTTATTTATTTACTGTTTCTTTTTCCACTGGAATATAAATTGAATGAAAGAAGATGTTTTGTTCAGACTATATCTATAATACTTTGGTACAGAAGGTAGCTTAATAAATATTTGTTGAATGAATGAATAAGTGAGTGTCAGGCACCATGTATTATCTCATTTAACCCCCCAATACTAGGAGGTAGGTGCTATTATTATCCTTATTTTCTAAGAAACCAAGAGTTAATTTAGAGAATATATGGTGCCATATTCCTAGGAAGTAAAGAAGCTTGAAGTACTAGCCAATGCAATTAGACAAGAGGAAGGAAATAGGCATCAAATTGGGAAGGTAGACGGAAGATTCTCTGCCTCCAATGTTTTCAATCATAATATTATTAACATAATAATAATTATTGAGACCCTTTATTTTCAAAGCTGCACAGATAAGAGGTCTGCAGTAAAACAACGCATTTATTTGTCCTCTTTTTCCCAGTGGCCTGTTTCCACCAAGAGAAGGCCCAGGAGGAGGAAGAGAAAAAGATGCTCTGGTTACCAGGGCCAGCAATGCTGACAGGAACAAGGAGGAGAAGACAATCATAAAGAAGCTGTAAGTCACCTTGCTGTCCCTGTTGCCACTAAATAATTGCTAAAGGAAGTAGTAAGGGGCAAGGGGAGCTTCTCAAGGCAGGGAGGCCCTGCCGTCTCCTGGTGGGACTCCTGTAGCTAATTCGAAAAGTCAGTGCTTCTGGGCCTTTAGGCTAAGACCAAGTGAAAACTCAATGCCAGTGTATTACAATTATTATTAATATTTTTTGAGACAAGGTCTTGCTCTGTCACCTGGGCTAGAGTGCAGTGGCATCATCATAGCTCACTGCAACCTTAAACTCCTAGGTTCAAATGATCCTCCTTACCTCAGCCTCCTGAGTAGCTGGGGCTACAGGTGCACACCACTATGCCCAGCTAATTTTTCTATTTTTTGTAGAGATGGGATCTCACTCTTATTCAGGCTGGCCTCAAACTCCTGGCCTCAAGCGATGCTCCTGCCTCAGCCTCCCAAAGTGTTAGGATTATAGGAGTGAGCCACCACACCCAGCTGGTGTATTATAATAATATCTGCCAAACAGTAATCTGAGTACTTGACATATATTAATTCCATTGACTCATCACAACAACCCTAAAAGGTAGGAACTATTATTATCCCCATTTTACAGATGGAGAAATAGATACCAAGAGATGAGGTAATTTGCCCGAGGTCGCACAGATAGTAGAGTGCAATCAGGATTTGAAGCCAAGGAAGTCTGGCTTCTATATTCTACTGACTCCCCATGATATAATAACAATAACCAAAATAGTAATATTATTATACCAAAAAGAAAAATGATAAAAATTATTGTAGCTTAGGGGGGAATGTTTGATCACCTCTCTTACGTCCAATTTTAGAACCAATCAAGAAAGCTAGAGTGTCCAAGAATCAGCTTTGTTACTGGGAAAGCAGGTTTGGAGAACGAAGCCTGGACTTGGCGCTCAAATGGGACTTCCTACTCCTTCCCCTCCAAAGGGAATGACCCAGGCCTTCATTCTCAGGGCCAGGGGCTGGGGGAGGCGGCGGGGGCAGGAGCAGAGGGGAGGACACCTGTGGCCCAGCAGCAGCAGCAGCTCAGGAAGGAGGAGCCAAAGGGAGAGGAGGCTGTGTGTGCAGCTTGTCGGAGAGCAGAGTCACAATTCTTCCCGTGGGGGCAGTGGTTCATGTGGGGTCAGTATGGCAGGCGGGGAAATAGCAGATTTCTTCCCAATATTACCCAGAGGCTGTAGGTTTTGCCTTGATGGGATGAAGTAGGGCTGGGGAAGGGAAAAGATAAATCCCCCTACTGAAGAGTCATCATAATTCCCACTTAATGAGCATCTACTATGTGCTAGACACTGAGCTAGTTTGCAAGGAGATCTGATATGTGCCGCCTCAGTTGCCGGGTGTCACAATAATTAGATGCAGCTTTCTTCCACCCCACGCTGCGGCAAGCAGTCTGGCTGCCTTGGTTGCTTGAGAAAGTCTGTCCTGGTAACAGCTGACCAGCGTCTGGTCTCCTAGATGGAAACTGAGACTCAGCTTAAATCAGGGGTCTCAACCTCCAGTGCCTACAGGGGCCCGGTCCTTCATGCAGATGAGTGATGGGGATGTGGGGTGGGGCGGAGGCCATTTGTCCCCCAGCTCTGTCTAGCCAAGGGATAACATGCTGCCAGAGCTTCTGATTCTTGAGAGAAGCCAAGAAACCAGATTTGTTCATGGAATCTGATTTTCAAGTGCTGGCAAATAATTTAAGTTCAAACATAAATATCACACGATCCAAATGAACCCCCCCTGGAGGCTGCATCGGGGCCCCGGCTGCCTGGCCGCCACCTCCGCTCTCGCCCTGTTCCTCCTGCCTCCGAGGGAGGGCTGCTTGGCAGATGGCTGAGAGCACCTGGGTTTTTTCCATTCATCTGGTCGTGAGTCAGTCAACAAACCCTCACTGAGTGTGGATGGTGTGCCAGGTGTCATGCCGGGCGCCGGGGAAGAGGCAATGACCTGTTTCACAAGGGCTTTGTTGGCTTCCATTTCACAGGGAAATGTTTCTGAGGGATCAGAGATTCTGAGTTACCTTCCAGGGCAGATTTAAGACAGATGCCTTTGTTTCAAGAGAGAAGAGAAAAAAAAATTTTTTTTTGAACCTCAGAAACAGGGTTGAGTTCACGATTCCCAGCTCATGGCACGTGACCTTCATCGTTAGTGCAAAACCTCTTTCTTCTTGGTTGTTATTCATTCCCTTTTATCCCCTGATCCATTCTGCTTCCCAGCTCCCTCCCCCCAGCCATTCTAACATGGCATTTAAAGTGTATCTTTTTAGTTGAATGCATTCTAATAAGTATATGTTATTCTGTGTGGATATGTGTGTTTTTAATACATAACTGATATTTTAACACCTCATTCTGTTTGCTACTGGTTTTTTTTTTAACTACTAAACACTTTTTTTTATTAAGCACCCATATGTGTGTGGTTTTTAATGTTAATAGTGTATTTTATCAACTGAACATATCCAAAATCACTATCATTTCAACATGTGATCACTATAAACGTTATTATGATTATTGCCATTTTTTTTTTTAGAGACAGGGTCTTGCTCTGTTGCCCAGGCTTGACGGCAGTGGCATGATCATAGCTCATTGCAGCCTCCAACTCCTGGGCTCAAGTGATCCTCCTGTCTCAGCCTCCCAAGTAGCTGGGACTACAAGTGCGCACCACGATGCCCAGCCAATTTTTCTATTTTTAGTAGAGACGGGGTTTCAGTCTTGCTCAGGCAGGTCTCGAACTCCTGAGCTCAATGATCCTCCCTCCTCGGCCTCCCAGAGTGCTAGGATTACAGGCGTGAGCCACTGTGCCCGGCCTTACTTGTTCCTTCTAACCCCAGGAAAATACTCCCTCTCCCTGGGGGCTGGGAGGGTCCCGGGTTGTCTTCACGCTCATCCATGTCCTCTTGTGGACCTGCGTGTGACCTTCCTAGAGTTATATACTCAGGGGAGAAACTTCTGGGTCACGGGCTGTATCAGCCAGGAGTGTGGCAAAAACAAATGGCACAGTTAAACGGGGTTGGGGGGGCGCAAAGAGGTTCAAGGAAGGGACATTGTACAGACGTGTGAGCAGGGTTAAGGGGGCCAGCAAGAGATGAGATGCACCCGGGGCTGGCAGCAGAGGGGAGACGTTACTACCCCTTAGGCCTGAAGGGGCAAGGGGCGGGCACCGTGGGGGCAAGAGGGAAGTGAGACAGTGTGGCCTCCAGCAGAGGAACACAGCAGTGCTCCAACAAGGCCAGGCATGGAGGGAGCAATCCGGGGAATAAAAACTCCCAAAATGCTTCGTTTTGCCGGGACTGAGCTCAACCAGCAGCCAGAGCACGAAGGAGCTTGTTGATACAGTCCACGGAGCTGAGGGCAGGGGAGGGACAGACGGGCAAACGGCCCATGGAGTATACACAGGCTTTCTGAAACGGCCACTTAAAAACTGCTTTGTTTTGCTGGGCACAGTGGCTCATGCCTGTAATCCCAGTGCTTTGGGAGGCCAAGGTGGGAGGATCACTGGAGCCCAGGAGTTCGAGGCTGCAGTGACCTATGATCACACCGCTGTACTCCAGCCCTGGCGACGGAGCGAGACCCTGTCTCTAAAAATAAAATGTAAAATGAATTAAAAACCAAAAAAAACTGCTTTGTTAGGCAAGACCACCTGAAACCAGTTTATTCATTCAACAACTATCGTGCCAGGCATTGTTCTAGGAGCTGCGGAATCAGCAGTGAACAAGACTAAGTCCCACATGGGGCTTATGTTCTAGCGCGAGAGTAAGAGAGTGAACAGCTGAAGACATAAATTAGCAGGATAATTTTAGACAGCCCTGAGCACTATGAAGACAGTTAAATAGGGTCCTGAGAGAGAGAAAGATAGGGGAGTAGTTTAGATTAGGGGAGTCCTGGAAGGCTTCTGTGGGGAGATGACATTCGAACAGAGACCTGAAGGACAATAAAAACCTGAAGGAAGAGTGTTCCTGGCAGAGACAGGGGGGTGAAGGCCTGAGGCTGGAGGTGGCTCACAGGACAGATCACGCTTGCAGGGACAGGGAGGAGAGTGGAGGTGAGGGTGGACAGGTAGAAGGGGCCACATCACCCAGGGCCACATGGGTCCCGGTGAGGACTTCAGGTTTTATTCTAAGTGCATCGGGAAGGCATTGGAGGGTTTTAAGCTGACCAGATCTACACATAACTCACTGGCTCCGGCTGCTCTGTGGAGGAGGCCGGAGGAGCAGGGGAAACTTTCTCCCCCAAGGAAGGGTCTGGCAGTGTCGTTTAGGATTCTCACTGGCTGAGTATCTTGTCGTAAATAAGGCTTCCGGAAGGTATAAACCAGTTTCTTTCCGCCTCCTCCTAGGGGAGTTCTTTGGGTCACTTAATAGGAATTTGAGCCTAATATGGCAAAAATAAAATGTTCTGTGCATGTACCGGCCTAAGGGCATGTGTTTAATGAGCGTGAGGCCACACTTCCTTGGTCAGATAAGCTTATTTTGCTAATGGGAATGAATGAATGAGTTTCTGAAGAAGTAGGTCATGCTGAGAAGGATTTTTGTTTTTATCCTGAGGACAGTGGGAGCCGTGGAAGGGTTTAAGAGGAGGAATGACTGTCACTTCTGCACTGTGGCCGGGTCATTCTGGCTGCCGTGTGAACGGCTGGCAGGGGGTGACGGAGAGGTGGCTGTTCTCCCTGTGAAGTGGCTGGGGCTGGGGGTGGCAGTGGAGGAGATGAGAAGTGGTGGGATTAGGAACATATTTGGGGTGCGATGACTAAAACACGGCAGATGGAGGGAGGAGTGGAGAACAACTCCCAGGTTTCTGGCATGAGTGCCTGGGTGGGGGTGATATCATTTCCTGAGACAGGAAACAGGGTGGGGTGGGGTGGGGGGACTGTGTGCAGGTTCAGAGGGACAATGGCTGGGCAGGCCTGTGTCCGCACGCTGGTCAGGGCTTGCCCCAGCCATCCCTGGGACAAGCTGCTGGGGACACCTGGGAGTTTGTTTCTGAGGGGAAGCAAGAGCTCAGGTCCCCGTGAGTGATGTTTCACACCCCCGTGACTGTGGCTCTTTCTCATGACTGGAGATAGTGCTGGACTCTAGGACACTGTGCTTCCTTTTCAAAACTTTGCATATTTTGGTAGTTGATATTTTGCATATCTTGGTCATTTGGTCTTCATGTCTCAGGGAATAGCTTTATGTGTCTTATCAGTTTTATCCAAGAATGCATGTGTTCATCATTCACTGCAAAGATCTGTTTTATAATCGTAGGTAATGTCAAGAAGTTATCTCTTCCTCCACAATAAAACCTCCTAAAATTATTATTATTATTTTTGAGACAGAGTCTTGCCCTGTTGCCCGGGTTAAAGTGAAGTGATGTCATCATTGCTCACTGCAACCTCAAACTCCTGGGCTCAAGCAATCTTCCCATCTCAGCCTCCCAAGTAGCTGGGACTACAGGTGTGCACCATCATGCCCAGCTAAAAACCTCCTAAACTTAAAAAACAAAAGTGCTGGACACCATCTCACAGTACAGCACAGTGGTTAAGAGTGTGGCTCTGGGCCCAACTCCTGGCTCCACAGCTACTGTGTTGACCTTGGGCCTGTTACTTAACCTCCTAGGACCTCAGTTTGCCCATCTATAAAATGGGGATATTAATGGTCCTTCCTGCAGAGTTCTTATGAGTGTGAAATGAGCCAATCGATGCGGAGCACCTTGAACAGCAGCTATCCCATAATAAGCCCGGAACACTTTCTTGAGTCAACGGCCCGCAAGAGCTGGTTGCAGATTTTGCAGGGGTTTCTGCGCCCCTTCCTCATTCCCTCTGCTTATTCTGACCCCTCTCTCTCCACCCAGGTTCTTTTTCCGGTCGGGGAAGCACACCTAGATCAAAGGCCGTGACTAAGGCAGCGCTGCCAGCCTCTGGGAGACAACCTGCCAGACGCCTTGTTAAAGCTGTCCCTGTGCCACACGGACATTGCTCATCTGCTCCCGCCTCACGGCACATGGAGGAGGGAGGAGATGAAGGTCCCTTGGGATCACTTTCTCCCTGGCCGCAGAACTGGACGCCCTCGAAGGTGTGGCCAGGGCTCGAGTGAAGCAGCACAAAGAATCAAGAAAGCACAAGGAATGTGCGCGGGGCCCACCTCCTGCTCCCACTTCAACGCGCCTAGCTGCAGACGTGTGTGTGTGTGTGTGTGTGTGTGTGTGTGTTCTACCGACCTTCCCCCCGGGGGGCGACCCTGGTCTTTCACATGTAGCAGCAAGGAGAAGAGAAAGCAGGAAAACATGACATTGATAGCCCAGTGGTGACTTCACTGACACTGAGTGAATATTTGATTTAGCAACCACAACTTTCTTTAGGTGATTTTTGTATTAAAGTAAAATGACTTTTATACTTTCTGTATGTGTTTGGAGAGGTCTCAGAGTTAAGATGTGTATGTGGGGAGCTGCGTGTGCGTGTATGGTGCATGTACACAGTCCACTGGATCTGAGGGACGCGCCACTTTGTGTCTCTGTAATGCTGCAAATTAGAACTTTAAGATGCTATTGATTGTAAGGCTCACGCTGATTTCAGAGATGTCAAGATGTAAAGAAATGTGCATTTAGGAATCAGTGAGATATGGTAGAGAGGGGGTGGCTGCACCTCGCAAAGAAACTACCGAGGCTGCTGAGCACAGTCCCGGAGGCCGCCTTCTCAGTCAGTCACGCGGGCTCACCCAGCACGTTATGCCTGCTCTGAGGATTTTCCCATTTGTTCCTTGTGACAGCTCAGTGAGATGGGGACTGGTACTGAGCTCCCCCCCGCCCCCAGTTTACAGGTTGGAAACTGAGGCTCTGGAAGGTCTAAGTATCTTACTCGAGATCACGTAGCTAGGAAGCAGCTACCCCGGTGCAAATGCAGGCCTGGTGCCAAGACCGGTCTCCTAGCTGCGAAGCTCCACACGCCCGGTATCCGAAAAGTGCTGATTAGTATCAGTGACCACAACTCCCTGCACGCCTCGCCTGCACCATCTTAAGGACCTTCCCCATGTCCTCTCACCGTACCCCTATGAGATGGGATTTTTATCATTGTTCTCACGGTACACCCAGGGAGGTTAAAGCACAATGGGTGAAAGGACTTGTCCAAGGTCCCCAGCTAGAAAGTAGAAGCAGCAGAACTTGAACCCCGGTAACCACTGGGTAACTGTCACCACTACAGCGCTGTAACCACTCCACCTCCCACAAAGTCAGCGGTGTCTCTTGCCACCCCGACAGGGTCGTGTGGACAGGGTCTCCTGATCCCAGCACCCTGCATGACGCAGCAACTCTGTTGGGTGTCCCCCTCCCCTTAACTGGGGGAGGGAGGAGAACGTTTCTGCATCTTGGAGGTGAGAGCCAACCTAGCAGACAAATCTATGCACCCTGACTCCAAACCACACGCAGAAGCCACACCAACAGCAGTGGGATCACAGCACAGTGTTCTAGAGCGGGGAGGGCTGCAACCTTGGCCGGGCTGCAGAGCAGGGGACGCTCCTGGGTCAGTCTCCACGGCACCAGCCTTACATCCCAGAGCCCCAGCTGTGGCAGCTGACGGCCCTGCTCCTGAGCCAGTCTTGCTTCAGTGTCTCCACCTACAGGGGGCAGGATGCCATAAAGTCTAGAAGCTGAAGGAAGATTACTGTGCATTACTATCTATAAGCCATTTACATGTATCTCCTGGATTTCCAGACTCAGGAGGCACCCTGTATAAATGCTCACATGCCCCCTGTTCCCTCGGGATGGTCACGGTGAGAGCACCTGCTCAGAAACGTCAAGACAAGACAGCCCCCGGTGGCTCTGGTACCCTGGGAGAGACTCAAAAAAGTTACAGCAAGAAATGCTTAGAGTGCAGCTCTTGCTAAAACCAGACGCTGGGGCGTGGGCATCCTGTGAAGTGCGTGCTGGGAGCATTTCTCCTAGAGACGGGCCCGCTTAGCTGTGGTGCCGGGTGGGCTCCGGCCATGGCGGGATTCCAACTACACACCCTGCAGGGGGAGGAACAAGCTTAGAAGCAGGTTCTCAAGCCAGATCTCAGGAGGCATAAGAAGTGGTTGCTGCAGCAATTGTTTTTAAAAAAATGAACAAATAAATACAGCAACTAAGTATCAGAACTTGGCAGCACTTAGGAGCTATCAGTCCTGAGCACTGGTGAAGAGTGAATGGTAGAAACCACCCAAATTTTAATCTAATAGCTAACATCGATCACTGAGGGTTATTATGTGCAAGGCACTAGTGCAAGTGCTTTTGTATTAACTCATTAAGTCCTCACAGTCACTCCCTATTAAGGACTGTTCTTGTCTCCATGTTACAGAGGAAAGTGACGCACAGGAAGGTCAGGTACCTGCCCAAGGTTATGCTGCTACGTGACCGGAAGCAGAGGTTCTGTTCCAAGGCCTGAGCACGTGGCCACCAGGCCACACAGTCCCCTCTGAGGGGACGATATACCTGATGACCGACACCTCTGCGTGGCAAGTGGGCGCAGACCATTCCTACTTGATGGACAAGTTTCAGAGAGGGAAGTGCCCAAGGTCACATGGCTGACAAATGCTTAAAGCTCATGCCGGAACTGGATCTCTCGCCTCTAAACCGAGGCCTCTGCCACGGTCCCAATCTGCCACCGCTGCCCAAGCGCGGTGGAGACACAGATCTGGGCTGGGAGGGGGCTCAAGTCTCCTAAGTTAGAAATGACAATAACGACAATTACAGCAGCTAAAATTTATGACGCCTGCTCCGGGCAAGGCACTGTTCTAAGGCTCAATATGCTGTAACTTTGAACCTCCATGAACACCTACGACCCCCACATCACACAGACGAGGAAACTGAGGAACTCAGGAGTCCAAGGGAACACGCTCAAAATCCTATCGGCAAGACTTTCTGGCTCCTTTGGAGGACATTCACCACAGTTTAGACTCGTGGGACGTGTGACCCTTTTGTAAAATAAAACAGAAAGTCAGACCCTACTTTTTTCTCCCTCTGCCTTGTACAAACAGAAAGACACACACAGGTGGCCTTGCCTGGCAATAAATATTTTAATTTTTCTTGTTTCATTTTTATGATGACAAATAATTTTCAAGTTTATTTCCTTTTTTTGTTTGTTTGCTTAAATACAAAGCTAAACCACAAACAGGTACGATCAAGACATTTTATCTCACATTTACACACTCCCGTCGGATCCTCCTCCGATGAATTGGCTGACCGCTGACCAGGCTGGCGTGGGGCGGGGGGAAGACTTTCTTAGGTAGCACCGTCGTGAGGCCTGGGGTGGGGGTGCATCGAGGACGAGGACAGGCTCTCACACCTGTCTCCGTTCACATTTACCTGGGACCAGGGCGAGCCGGAGACCCCAGACCCCTGAGCTCCTGAGCCCCAGCCCCCGGGACTGAAGGGACAGTGCGTGAGAGTCGGTCCTGCTGAGGGAGGGAGGAGAAAGCCACCCACTCCTCCTGCCGTCACAGTCGAGGGAAAACTTCAGCCTTATCCTTGATCCCTGGGGGCCGCTGGGCCCTGCCCGCTGCCCCGCACACCCGGCGCCTTTCTCTGAGGCGGACAGAGGCGGCTGGGGCGGGGGTCCCGGGCCTGTGGGTTCACACTCCAGTTCACGGCTGCGTCTTCGCAGGAAGGACACGGGTGGTCTGACAAAACAGAAGGCCTTGACAGCAGGCCTGGAACTTTCAACCCAGCAGAATCGGGGGTGTGTTGTAGGGATGGGGTTGGGGGGGTGTCGGGTAAGTAATTTCTGGTCCCACTACAAAAACTTTATTTTTGATTAGAATAGAGTACCATCTCAAATCTCTTCTACAAAAACAAAAACCAAAAAAAAAAAAAAAAAACCCCAAAAATAATGCAGCCACTTCACTCACTTCAAGACCTATATACATGTAAGTTGTTTTCTGTGGTTTTTTTCTTTTTTCTTTTTTTTGATTTTTTTTTTTTTTTGGTTTCTTTTTTTGATTTTTATTATTTTTTTTTAAAATAAATTCAGTGTTCACATTTCTATAAAGAATTAACCCAGTTGCAGGAAACCCTGCCCTGGCGGTAGGTAAGCGATGCTTTCCCTGCCCACGTCTGGTTTCATTACCCGCCCTGATGCTTCAAGGTGCCCGGAAAAGCGGCAGCCTATGGAAGAGTAAATCTGCGCCCGGCCCGTGCTCCCGGGCCACGGGGTCAGTAAGCTTTCGAGAAAGCAGAGGGGAAGACTAGCTTACTGTGAAACCTTTTTAAAAAATATTCATACACTTCAGTGTGCGCCTGTCGAGACGTCAGGAGAACAAGAGCTTGGGAACATCCCGTCCAGGCCGCTGGGAGGCAGCGTCTTCCTCGCACTCCGTCTCGGGACGTCAGGAGTGCGGGGACAAAGTCCTGGCTCTTCCACCGGAGGCAGGAGACTCGCCCGGCTTCCTGCTTCAATCAAACATGACTCTTTCCTCTAAAACCTGTGCTGAGTCTTGGACTGCACGCACGGGAAGCACAAACGTTCGGCTTGTATGCAAAAAAAGTACAAAAACAACTAGAATATAAAAGTTTTGGTAATATAAGGCCATCTGTTCAAGTCCACCTTGGAAACCTGTAACAGATTATTTAAATACTACAGTGAAAAGGCATCTTAATATATTTTTTAAAAACATCTGAAGTCATCCGCTAAGATTAAGTGTGTACAAAAAAAAAAAAATCAATTCCCTTTGAGGGCACTTTGTCCTTTGAAGAAGGGAGGGCGGGGCAGGGAGGGCGACAGCCGGCTAATGCTTCAGCCACGGGTAGGCTTCGATGGAGGCCTTGCTGCGGTCCCCATAGTCATACAAGAGCTCCTCCCCGGCCTCGATGTCTCGGGAGGCGATGAGGATGAGGTGAGGTACGCCGTCGATGTCGTGCAGTTTGGTCTGGCAGTTCCCGCACTTGCTGTGATTGATCAGCCTTCCCAGGCGGTTCGTCTCTCTGGTTGCATCCACGCTGGGGGGGGCAAGAAAGGAGCCTTTTAACCCAGTCAGAGTCACGCCTGCTCTCCACACTGGTGGGATGTCGATTCACAGCCGTGGTTTTGGGAAAGAGATTCAATGCAAAAGCTATTTTCGAGAGCCTGGAGAGGCCCTGGGCGGGGGCCTCGGGTGGAAGTCAGGGGAAGCCAAAGGGCTCTTTATGGAGGCACAGGAGGCGACTGCAGAGTTTTGCAAAATAAATAAATGGATAAAAATCAACGCCACCGGCCATCGCCAGGAAGGAGCAATTAGCGATTTCCAGAGCTGCTCTGGCCAAATGCCCTGAAGAGGGAGAGGCCAGCGAGCTGCTAAACAGGTTTGCATGTGACTAGGCCGCGTCTGCTGCGCGCTGGATGAGACGATATCCAGAACAGCTCCCCTTCCAAATATTAAAAATGGGAAGAGTGCGGGGGTGGGGAGGAAGGAGCTGCAGCACAGCTTTGAAAAAGGCAACAAGAACACGAGAAGCAGGACCAACGAGGCTCGGGAGCTCTCTGCGGCCCCGGCCCCCTGGCCTGTCCTCTCTGCCCAGCTGACGGAAAAGCCACGCAAGGCGACGGCGGACTTACCAGTAGGTCTTGCTCAGATACTGGAAATAGTACATGTAGCAGCCCGTGGAGGGGTCTTGTGCATACAGAGCCTCCCGCTTCTTGGCATCGGTGATCTCAATGAGGTCCCCGTGGTATTCCACCACGAAGTCACCCCGGGAGAACTGCTTGGTGGCTATCACGCCCCTGCCCTTGCCATCGATGAGGTCAATCTGTTGGGAGGTGAGCAGAGTGCTGGTTCACAAGAGCAGTGGATGCTGCCACGCACGGCGGCTTCCTGGGAGCTCGGGGTTTACGCCACTCCTGACCAGCTTTGTTGAAATATGCCACGATTCACTCATTTTACGTGTACGGCTGGATGGGTTTTATTAAACCTATACAAGGCCGGGCGCGGTGGCTCACGCCTGTAATCCTAGCACTCTGGGAGGCCGAGGCGGGTGGATTGCTCAAGGTCAGGAGTTCGAGACCAGCCTGAGCGAGACCCCGTCTCTACTAAAAATAGAAACACATTATATGGACACCTAAAAATCTATATAGAAAAAATTAGCCGGGCATAGTGGCGCATGCCTGTAGTCCCAGCTACTCGGGAGGCTGAGGCAGTAGGATCGCTTGAGCCCAGGAGTTTGAGGTTGCTGTGAGCTAAGCTGACGCCACGGCACTCACTCTAGCCTGGGCAACAAAGTGAGACTCTGTCTCAACAAAAAAAAAAAAAAAAAAAAAAAAACCTATACAGCTGTGCAACTATCAGCACAGTCTAGTTTTAGAACACTTCCACCACCCCACAGATTTGGTTCCTGTGTCCACCTGCAAAGCACGGTCACATCGGATCCTCAGGAGAGATCTGGTAGGTGGGTGTTGCCCCATTTTACAGAGGAGGAAACTGAGGCTTAGACAGGCAGAGCCACGTGTTGAAGGCCACACCGCTTCAGCAGTGGTGTAGCAGGGACTCTTTTCATACAGCTGGCCTCTCTGGGTAGGCACCATGCTCTATGCCTCTCTTGGCAAACAGGACCCAGAATTCTGGGTCTTTCCTCCATTCCATAATTTACCCTCTCGTGTCTCTCCTCATTCTATTGGAGGGGGCTAATCGAGGGGCTCAGGACTTAAGTTTGGATCCCCCTCGGGGGGCAAGAAGCAGCAGCTTTCTGACTCTCGGTCCCAGGACAGACTCATCTGGCCACTACTGTGGCCAAATGACATGAGTTTGAAATACACTAAGAGAAAAGCAACTTTCTTGGGCATTGCCATTCCCAGGAAAACAGCGTTTAGGGAAGTGGACGGAACCAGCCACATGCTGCGATTCCATTTATGTCACCTGTCCAGAAAAGGCAAACCCAGAGACAGAAAGCAGGCAGTGGTTGCCAGGGGCTGCAGAAGGCGGGCAGAACCACTGGTATTGGGCACAGGGTTTCTGTCTGGGAGGATGAAAACGTTCTAGAATTAGACAGGGATGATGGCTGCACAGCGTTAATGCACTAAACTAGATGCCACTGGATTCTATACTTTATAATGGTTAAAATGGTAAATGATACGTTAGGGATATTTTCACACAATTCCTAAAAAAAAGTTTCCCCAGGGTAATGCTTACATACAAGGCCCATTTATGTTTCCTTCATAAGACATTTCCCCAACGAGTTTTAATAACTGGCTCTCTGACAGCCTACGAGAGTCTGACTGGCACAGTGGCCACGGGAGGGCCAGGGCCACATGGCGGCCACTGGCTGCGGGACCAGGGCAGGTGAGCGCCCCAGCCCAGCCCGACGCAGGCAATGCCACCCCTTACCTTCATGCCTTCTTCCTTCCCACTCTCGATCAATTCATCTATTCTTTTCCTTTCTTCCGACTGGGTGGAGAAGCAAGAAAAAAGAGCAGGATCAGCCTTCTCTCCAGGCCGTTCTGGGTCATTCCATGGCCTCGAGCCCTGGCCACCCGGGCCACGCCCACAGGGTCACAGTCGGCCTCCGTGACATCGGTCCCCAATGGTGCCAAGGCTCCCAGGCACCTTTCTCCTTTTCTTATCAGCCCTATGTTGTGGATGATCTGTCACCTGAGGTTCAGTTGGATTGGGAGGGACACAGTGGTGGCCCAAGGGCAGAATGGGGCTTGTAGATATGTTCTGTTTGGCCCATGTAGTGTTTTAAAAAATATCCAAATTGGCCAGGTACAGTGTCTCACACCTGTAATCCCCACACTTCGGGAGGCTGAGGTGGGAGGATCACTTGGGGCCAGGCATTCAAGACCAGCCTGGGCAACACAGTGAGATCCTGTCTCTACAAAAAAGTAACAAATTAGCTGGGCATGGTGGCACACGCCTGTAGTCCCAGCTACTCAGGAACCTGAGGCAAGAGGATTGCTTGAGCCCAGGAGTTCAAGGCTGCAGTGAGCTATGAATTGGGCCACTGCACTCCAGCCTAGGTGACAGAGCAAGACCAAAGTGAGACTGTCTCAGAAGAAAAAAATGTACAATCACTGACATCTAAAAAGCAGGACTCTGACTTCACATAAAATCAGCTATGACAGATTAGAGGCTACACCCTTGGAACAGGACATGTTGCCACGTCCCTCCTATCCGAGGGCCCCTCCAGACGTCTGTTTAGGATCTCTGCGCTCCATCTCTCCAGAAGCCACCGCCAGGGATAAGAAGACGGCCTCCCACCTGGAGGGTCAGCACAGCCCTGTGTCCCTCTCAGTGTCACCTCTTCCATAGGGCCACCCTTCCTGCTCCTACCTCCGTCCCTAACCTGGGTCTCACTGCTCTGTTGGCGCACAGGACACTAGGGAGTAAAAGCGAACTATACAGAGACACACCAGAAGCCCCAGACCAGCGTGGCTCGCCAGCACGGACCACCGCTGAACTGGGTGACGCGTGTGGGGAGATGGCCCCGGCCGCCCAGCTCAGAGCCTCCCCACGCAGAGGCCCAAACCAGCTCGCAGCTTCGCCAGTCACTCGGTCCACATCTGCAGCGTGCCAGGTCCTGTGATGCTGGGGACATTGCTGAACAGTGAACAGTGAGCTCAAAGACAGTCCCTAATCTAGCCACCTCCTCTCTGTGCCTGCTGCTGCCCCCCAGCCAAGGCACGGCCAGCTCGCTGTTCTCCCGGCTTCCACGCCGACCCGGCACGCTCCAGTTCCACGAGACGTGAAGGAGGTCGTGTCATTTCCCTGCTCAAAGCCTTCCGGTGAGTTTACGTAAAGGCGATGCACCAATGTTGGCTCCTTAGTGGGGACAAATTTACCAGGGTACATTAACAGCTAACAGTGGGAGAAGCTGGGTGAGGGGCCCTATGGAAACTCCCTGTACTACCTTTGCAACTTTTCTATAAGTCTAAATTTATTCCAAAATAAAAAATTACTTAAACAAAAGCCTTCCTCCAGCTTCCCACTGCCACTGAGATAAAATTCAAAACTTTTCCGATGGTTTAGAGGTTCTGCAGGCCACAGACCCTGCCTCCCTGGCCTCATCTACCACCCTGGCCCATGCGCCCACCCTCAGCCACAGCTGCTGGCTGGTTCACAAGGCCAAACTTGTTCCTGCCTCAGGGCCTTTGCACTTGCTGGTCCCCCTCCCTGGGGTGCCGTGCCCTGTCCCCTATGTATTTGCCTGGCTTGATCCTCACTTCCTCGGAGAAACTTCCCTGACTACCATGGCTAAAGTAGCCTTAAACTAGCCACCCTACCAAGCCACTCTGTTTCATAAGATTAATAACGAAGTGCTGTCCAAAATTATCTTGTTCTTTATCTCTTCTAATTAATCACCCCACACTTCAATATAAGCTCCATGAGTACACGGGGGCCCTGTAGGGGCCTGATCTAGTTTACTGTGGAATCTCCTGGCCTAGAACAGTGGCAAGAAATAGGCCCTCCAAGCACCACCACCAGCACGCGCGCGCACGCGCGCACACACACACACACACACCCGCCTTGCTGCGTGATCAATTCGCTGCAAGTGTGCAGAGTCATGAGGAATGTGGTGGCCTCTGTAAATGGGAGCAGTCCCGGGAAAACCAGGGCGGCCAACGGGGGATTTTCCTGCTGGGACTGACCACAGCACAGAGGAAACGAGCTGGGGCCAGGCTGGACGCCCAGACGCACAGCCAGGGCGGCAGAGTCTCCCGAAGGCCAGAAGTCGGGGCATGCCAACAGCCAGCTCTGGGCTTCCTAAAGGGAACTCTGGCAGCAGCCCACAGTGGGGCCTAGAGGCAGATGGACTGGGAGGGACACAAGGTCGGAATCAGGGCGGGTGAGGAGGGCCTGTGCACAGGAAGGAGGGGACCTTCCCGAGGTGGAATCAGCAGGTCGCTCTACGTGTCGGGCTCTGGGGCTGAGCTGGGGTTGAAGAAGCCAGGGCATTGCCAACAGGCACGGTTCCTGCCCCAGTGCTGGCTGCCACCCGATCCGAAGCCAGACCAGCCAGCAAAAGGGGCCCCCGCAGTGAAGTGTCAAGGGGTTCAGGGCAGCTCTCCAAGGCTCACCCTGTGTCCAATCCCTGCAGCCCAGATGCTACCCTGTTGCCTTGGACTTGGACTCTGCACCTAGACCCTGCCCTACCCACTGTCTTCAACTCAGCAAGGTTTCTGAGAAGCTGTGAATTTTAGTTTCACTCCTGACTACCTGGCCAATAACAGCTTCTCTCATGCCCCACGCGCCCCGGGCCCAGAAGGGCAGTCAGGTTCGGACTGACCTCGCCCCTTAGATGGGGCCCGGCTGCCCTGCCCTGGGCTCTCTTTGCAGTAGAGAGAACATACTGGGTAGGGGAAGGAGGCAAAAAAAAAAAAAATAATAAAAAATAAATTAAAAAAGGAGACCACAGTGTCCCGGCCAGCACCAGCCACACTGTCCTGCTGTCCTGGCCAGCCACAGCCCCCAAGCCCAGCCAGTCCCAGCCCCATCAGAACTGGCCAACACAGCCCGACTGCCATGGTGCTCACTCAGCAGAGCCAACACAAACAGTGAGGGATGTGGCTCTCGCTTACAAGTGGCCCTTCGTCCGGGAACAGAGCGAGTTTTATTGTGCCTGCAGACTGTGCTTTGGGGACCCAGGGCTGCCCTCCCGCTCCTCGGCTGCCAGACTGGGCAGCCCTGCATGCTGGCCCGCTGCAGCCGCCACTCCCCCCACAGCCGAGCCCGTGCTGCTTCTTAGCGAGGCAGAGGCAGCTGCCCCCACCAGGAATCCCAAGCGGCCCTGGGCGAACTTCAGCACAGGCTGCCTGTGTGGGCGCTGCGGCTCCGAGCCGGCTGGGAGGCGTCCTGGGTTCTGCGGCCTGGCACCGCCTCACCCTCTGCAGTGCTGTCTTTAAGAGTGACCTAGCACAGCCTGCCACTGCCGGCGCGTGTTTTGTAACAGCTCACTCTTGGTGGAAAGACATTGCCTTTTTCAGGAAATGAAGCCAAAGCTGCTCTCGGGGGGGGGGAAATGGACCCCTTTTTTGGTTTGTTTTTTTAAATGAAGTTTCATCAATTAAAACAAGGAGCAAGAATGAATACTGGACCACTGTATATCTGGATATTTAACATAAAAAACGATGAAGGAATTTACTGAGGATTGGAACGCTAAAACTACCAAAGCGGGGGTCCCCAGCCCGAGGGGCAGGGGGCAATCCTGAGCACTGCTCCCAAGCCCAGCGATCGCTGTCAGGGTGTGGGAGAGTGGAGGGGCTGCCCCAGTGTCCCTGAGTGAGAGGGACCTGGCCACGCCCTGGGCTTCCTTAACAGAAAGGCAACAGCCACACCTCACCGCATCAAATATTGACTGACTGCTGCATAGCTCAGCCCTTTGCAAACACGGTGGCGGAGGCCGGCGCTGCCAGCTGCCCTTCCCACCGGTGTTTTTCCCTCTGTTCCGCATGTTCCTAGCGATGACAGCTAGGGGGAGGGGGAGCAGAGGCAGCAACAGCACAGGGAAGCAATGGTGACGACAGTAACAGTTAACTGGCGCTTGCTGTGTGCCAGGCATTGTTGTAAGGGTGCTACATGCGTGAACACATTTATTTACTCCACCCGACAGCCCACCAGGTACTACACGTCATCATGCCATTTTACAGCCAGGAGCACCGAGGCAGAGAGGGTAAGTGAAGGGCCTACAGTTACATAACCAGTAAGTGGCTCCAAGCCATTGCTCCTTACCACCCTGAGCCACAACATGGAAACTTCCAGACAACAGATGAGACAAGCCTCTGAAAGAATGGGCAACCTTCCCCACAATGCCAGGCTCCACATGGCCCTGCCAACAGATCCTGGAAAAGCCACCGTCACAGTAGTGCCTGGCTTCCCATGCCACATACTACAAGGTCCAAGGCTCCTTCACAGAAGTGTCATCACCAAGCCTCACAGTGATCCCATCAAAAAGGCAGAGCAGGCTGAGCACAGTGGCTCAAGCCTGTAATCCCAGCACTCTGGGAGGCTGAGGCGGGAGGATTGCTCGAGGTCAGGAGTTCGAGACCAGCCTGAGCAAGAGTGAGACCCCATCTCTACCAAAAAAGGAAAAAAATTAGCCAGGCATGGTAGCACACGCCTTTAGTCCCAGATACGTGGGAGGCTGAGGCTGGAGGATTGCTTGAGCTCAGGAGTTTGAGGATGCAGTGAGCTGTGATGACACCACTGCATTCTACCCAGGGTGACACAGTGAGACTCTGTCTTGGTGACGGGGTGGGGGACACAAGGCAGAGCAAGCTGTGAAGATGCCAATAGACTGAGGAGAAAACCAAGGCAAGAGAAGGAAGACGATACAAGCGAGGCTCAGGATGTGCAGGCCCGGCACTGCCCACTGGGCACCCCTTCCCCTCCAAGAGCTGGAATCAAAACCACGTGACTCTACCTGCAGCTCAGCTTTGCTCTTCCTGGAGCTCCTTCGGACAGGGTAGAAATCCGTGAGTTTGCGATTCTGTTGCGTTTTTCCTTGAGCTCTGGGTGAGAGGGAAGAAAAAATAAACATTAGGACTGAAAACTACGCTCCCAGCTGGGAGGCACACAACTGCTTAGGAGGCAGCTCCTGCAAACGATGCCACTTAAACACCTCTGTCCACTGGAGCCTGATGGTCACTCAGCTCACCAGCCCATGAGGGCCTCGGAGTGTTTCAAAGCCAGGACGCTTACTCTCGTTGCGGGGGGCAAGGAGGGGAGGCTCTTGCATTCTGGACCCGTGCCAGACTGAGATGCTGACAACTAACAGCATTGCTGACAACGTCTGCAGGAGTCTGAGGCTTTGACAGAGAAAGGCTGAGAGGTGACCACTTAGTTCCAGAGGGACACCTGAGCAGGCTTCCCCAAGGTCAGAAAACCCAAACTGCCCTGCATTAGGAGGGGAACTCACGGGGACACTCACTTTTTCCGAGGCGCCTGTTTGCCCTTGATGGGCTTTTTCAGGGCTTGCTTGGCGACGGCTGCATTGGTAGAATCACAAGACGAGGTTGGAGTTTTTGGAGGTTCTGCTGCTTCAGATTTTTGGTTTGGAAAAGGTGCCAGGGGACCTCTCCTGGCGTCTTTGATCTTCTGTTCCTCGGACTTCGTGGTATTCCGTATTGCATTCCCAGAATTTCTTTTCTCTGCAGGAAGAGAGAGGGAAAAGACCAGGGGTTATTCTATACTCTCTGTCTCCCCAATTTCTAGACCTTACGCTGCATTCTAAGATAGGCTTTGAGAAGAGAGGACCCTGGGTGTGCCAGGCAGGAAGGTCCTCAGCCTACTGAGCCCTGTGTCCACTACCGGCTATCCTGGGAGGAGAGAATAGCTCCAGCTCCATTTATGTATTATTTTAGAGACAGGGTCTTGCTCTGTCACCCAGGCTGCAGTGCAGTGGCCTGATCATAGCTCACTGCAGCCTCCAATTCGTGGGCTCAAGTGACCCTCCTGTCTCCGCCTCCCAAGTACCTGAGACTACAGGCACGTACAACCCCACCCCAATTTTTTCCACTTTCTGTCTTTCTTTTTCATAGACAGGGTTTTGATGTGTCACCCAGGCTGGAGTGCAGTGGTGCCATCATAGCTCACTGCAGCCTCAAACTCCTAACCTCAAGAGATCCTCCCACCTCAGCCTCCTGAATAGCTGAGCTGGTACCACCACACTGGGCTCATTTTTTTATTTTTTTTGTAGAGATGGGGTCTTGCTTTGTTGCCCAGGCCAGTCTTAAACTCGTGGCCTGAAGCCATCCTCCCACCTCAGCCTTCCAAAGTGCTAGGACTACAGCCGCAAGCCACCACACATGCCTCTAGCTCTACTTTTTGCCAGAGATACTGTGCAGAGGTTTTGGGCTTCTGCATCCTGATGCGGCAGAGCCTGCAGGCAGAAACACCACAGCCAGCAACGCTGATAAGAGCGCTCCATAGACAGCTTTCTGGAATTAGGCTGCAGACCCGACATCAAAAGCTCAATTCTTAATTTAAAGAGTGGGCCAAGGCCGGGCACGGTGGCTCACGCCTGTAATCCTAGCACTCTGGGAGGCCGAGGCGGGTGGATCGTTTGAGCTCAGGAGTTCGAGACCAGCCTGAGCAAGAGCAAGGCCCCGTCTCTACTAAAAATAGAAAGAAATTATCTGGCCAACTAAAATATATATATAGAAAAAATTAGCCAGGCATGGTGGCACATGCCTGTAGTCCCAGCTACTCGGGAGGCTGAGGCAGGAGGATCGTTTAAGCCCAGGAGTTTGAGGTTGCTGTGAGCTAGGCTGACGCCACGGCACTCACTCTAGCCTGGGCAACAAAGCGAGACTCTGTCTCAAAAAAAAAAAAAGAAAAGAAAAGAGTGGGCCAGCACTGGGGACCGGACTAAGGCAACAAAGCAGAAACTCTTCCCCAAGAGTTGCCTGGCTTGCTTCATTTCAGACTCAAAAAAAAAAAAGTCTCCCCTTCTAGTGGGGTTGAAGCCCCAGGTTCACAGTGGTTCTCGGCATGGTGCCTGGGCAGACGGGTCCATGCGTTTTGAGGCACACTGCAAATGATTTGTTACTGAAAACACTTGGGGAGTGCCAGTGCTGGTAAATGATTTGCTGGTTTCTTTTTAAATGATCTAGTTTTAAAAAATAATAAGGCTGGGCACAGTGGCTCATGCCTATAATCCCAGCACTTTGGGAGGCTGAGGCAGAAGGATTGCTTGAGGCCAGGAGTTTGAGATCAGCTTGGGCAACACAGCAAGTCCCTGTCTCTACAAAAATAAAAAAATTAGCCAGGCATGGTGGCATGTGCCTGTAGTCCCAGCTACTCAGGAGGCTGAGGCAGGAGGATGTTGTAAGCCCTGGGGTTTGAGGTTGCAGTGAGCTATGATGATGTCACTGCACTCTAGCCCAGGCAACAAAGTGAAACACTGTCCCAAAAAAATAAAAAAGAGAGAAAAGAAAAAGAAAAGAAAAGAAAAAAGTAAATAATACACTATAATAAACTCACTGCTGGTAGATGTAAAATGGTGCAGCCACTTTGGAAAAGTTTGGCAGTTACTTAAAAAGTTAAACATAGAGTTACCATATGACCCACCAATTTTACTCAAGAGAATTAGAAACATATGTCCACACAAAAATCTGCACAGGAATGTAGCAGCTTATTCCTAATAGCCAAAAAGTAGAAACAACCCAAATGTCCATCAACCGATGAATGGGAAAACAAAATTTGGTCTGTCTATACAATGGAATATTATTCAGCCATAAAAAGGAATGAAGTGCTAATATGTACTTCAAGGATGAACCTTGAAAACATGATGCTAAGTGAAAGAAGCCAGAAACAAAAGACTACATATTGTGTAATTACACTTATAGGAAATAAGAATAGGCAAACCCATAGAGACAGAAAGTAGTTTCATGGTTGCCTTGAGCTGGGGGACGGATGGTAACTCCTAATGGGTACAGGAACTTTGGGGTGATGAAAATGTTCTGGAATTAGACAGTGGTAATGGTTGCATAACTCTGCAAATACACTAAAAACCACTGAATCATAAACTTTTAAACGATGAACTTTATGATAGGTGAACTGTACCTCAATAAACCAAAGAGAAAAATAAACAAATACATCAAACCTATTCAGATCATTTTTACTCCTTTGTACGCCTTCTTAGGTGGAATCAGAGGAAATTAAGGCCAGGATGTTACGCATACTCCTGGGAGTATGTGGCGCTGGTGGGTATCATCTGTCCTATCAGTCAGAATCATGGACAGGAGCCTTCAGGGTCTCCGAAGTCCGTCTGATCCAGCTCTAATCATAGTAACACCATGAGCCGAATGAGCTACTTTTGTACCATGTCACCATTTGGGATAATGTACATTCTGCCCCACTCCCAAAGTATGTGAGACTGGCCAGCTACCATTTCTAGAGAGCCCTTTCCCCACCCCTGTGTGGCAGTGCTAACCTAAGGGCTGCACCTGCAGGGATGAGCAAGGATGTGCACCTCACAGTCCAGCAAGGGGAACAGCTGACACATGGAGCACGTGACACAGCCCTTTGGCATTCACGCCCTTCAGAATGGCCCTGTGTGTGAGGTCAGACTCCTCATTCTCACAATTCACAGATGAGAGAACTGGGGCTCAGAAAAGAGGAGCAATCTGCCCAAGGCTCCTTCTTTCTGGTGGCAAAGTTAGGATTAGAACCCTAGTCATCTGAAGACCAAATGAAATAACATCACCCTGTGTGCCAGGGGAAATCAAGCCAAGGGTGGGCTCTTGCCCCCAGTTCAAGGCTTCCCTAGCTCCGATTCTCAGATCTGGCCCCAGAAGTCGGGCCAAATCATCACCTATGACACTTTCTGTTAGCAAACACAAGGCTTCCTTGTATGGAGCTGCTGGCAGCCAGAGGCTCTGCGTCTTTCGGATAAGTTTTTAATTAGAAGGAAGCATGGTGAATTGGGGAAAGCTCACATACCCCACTGCAGCTTTGAAAGGGAATATTTGGATTAGAGCAAGATTTCTAAGAGGTTTCAGTTTGTTTTGCAGGTCCAGGCAAAGTTTTCACTAACTGTGTATTTTCTTGTTCAGTATTTTAACTCTAAATCTCGTTGCAGGGTATGCTGCTTCAGAGAATAGCACTGAATGCTTGAGTGGAAAGAAACTTTAGAAATGGGGTCAAGGCCAGCTCATAAAAGGGAAGGAAGTCGGTTCCCTGCAATTGCCTGGTCTGTACAACCTGAACTCATTATTTCTGCACTTTTAGCACTCATGAGTCTCTCTAATTGCACGTCAGGTGTTATTTTTTTGCAACTTGGCTAGAAAATCAAGCTTGAAGAACATGCTAACTCTTGTGAAAGCAGGAAGAACCTGTCAGACCAACAGGGCACACACCCTGTAATAGGCCACTCTTTAGTAGCAGGATAGAACACGGTCCAAACCTCTCGAACTTGGAATTGAAGAGGCTGTATAATATACACTATATATGCATTCCTACGGAGAAGAGGTTTCTGCAGCCATCAGCTATGATTAGAACGAGGCTTACCTTCTCGTTTCCTGTAGATTCCGGCTAATGGTTTCCCCTGGCATTTGACATCGTGATGTGCAACTGAGTTCTCTTCCTGAAGGGGGGAACGCATTCCAGAGCATTTGTTCGGGCTCATGTAGGAATAGATCTTTGACT
The DNA here is from genome assembly GCF_041146395.1 of Eulemur rufifrons. NCBI lineage: Eukaryota > Metazoa > Chordata > Mammalia > Primates > Lemuridae > Eulemur > Eulemur rufifrons. The sequence goes on from NC_091003.1 coordinate 4,867,828, forward strand.
GCCCGGTAAATACGTTCTCCTAAAAAGACAAATGCATATTCTGAAAGAGGCTTGAAGAAAAAAAAGATCCTCTAGCATTTAAGGGGACAAGGGGACATGAGAATACAAAAGACAAAAAACAGACGTCGTCATCTCTCAAAACCTGGGCTACTGGGGAATGCCAGCCCCAGTTCTCTCAGGAGACCACTGGCAGGTTTGGAATCCCAGGTCTAAGTCAATGTGTTTCTCGAACACATTGGTCTCTAATTTCGGTCACCAAGGGGACAGGTGGCCAGCTGGAGAACCAGCTGTACACAAAGGTCTGTATAGGAAGGAGACAACCTACCAGCAGTGGGGAGGTCAGAACGACCTGAAGGGCTGGGCCAGGCTTAGGAGTTAACTCCCCTGCCAGGAGCCTTGGTGACTCTAGCTTGGAAACAGGCCTCAGGGACCCTGATTAACCACTGGGTCCTGAGGACAGCTGGGAGGGCTTGTCAGAACTGCCTGAGCCCTCTGCCCAAGCCTGGCCCCTCTCAAATCACAGCAGCCCAGGAGCCTCCCAGGACTGCGGTGCGAAGACTTCTCTCAGGGTGACCGAAGGAAGCTAATGCAAGCTGAGGCTACAGCCAGCGCATTTAGGGCGGTCACTCCACTGCAAAACCGCACCTTGGCGTTAGTAAGAGAGTGGGCAGGCCGGTGGGGCGGCTCAGGTCACTGCTGTCTCTGGGTGTGGGCCTCTCCTCAGAGTAAGCACAGGCAGGAGGAGGGCGGCTTCCCCAGAAACAATGCTAGAGTCTCGCTGCCTTGGTGAACCATTAAACATCAAGTCAGCGAGACCCTTGACCTCTCCAAGGGACCCGGGCAGGCCCCGCACACCCTGGGAAGGCGGCCACCTCCGGGGAAGCTGGGTCTTGGGGTGTGGAAATGCCATAAAGACACCGTCAAACTTTTCCGAGGTCAAATACCGCCAGAGTCATGGCGGAGCCGAGTGTGCACGCCACTCCCAGCCAGGCAGCAGAAAAGGAAGCTGCCCCAGCCGGGCGCCCCTGGGCGGCGCGGCGGGGGCCGGGGGGCGCCCACGTGCTCGCGGCCCCGGCCGGGCGGGCGCGCCGCGTGAGTGCGGGGAGGGTGCCTGCTTACCCCGTCGGTGCGGGGCCTCCCCGGGCCCCTCCGCTCCACCATCTCCGGGCCCGGGGCCGTCGCTGCCACCGCCGCCGCCGCCGCCGCCGCCTCCACCGCGCGGGGCTTGGACATCTTCCTGCCTGGAGAGGGGGACCCGGGGGAAGCGGGGGAGGGGGCGCTCAGGGCGCGGCGGGGCGGGGAGCGGGGCCGCCCGGGCCGGGCGCCGCGGAGGCGCCTCCCGCCGCAGCCATGTTTCGAGGGCCCGGCGGTGGTGGGCCGCCCGCGCCGCCGGGAGGCAGGGGCCGGCCGGCCGGGCCGGGCCGGGGCCCGCGTCACCCTCCCGCCGCCCGGCCCGGCCGGGCCCCGCGCGCCGCCCGCCCCCCGCGCGGCCGGGCCCGACACACCCACCTGCAGCCCGGCCAGGCCCATGGCGACGCGCCCCGCGCCCTCGCCGCCGCGGCCCGGCCACCACCGCTGCCGCTGCCGCTGCTGCTGCTGCTGCCGCCGCCACCAGCGCCGCCGCGGCGCCCCGGGGAAGGGCCGGCGGCGCCCCACGGCGCCCCCTTCCCCCATGGCCTACAGGCAGGGCCCGGCTCCCGCGCGCCGCGGCAGCCCCGGGCCGCCCGGAGCGAGGCTCGCAGGGAGGGAGGCGCTGGCAGCGCGTCCTCCGCGGCCCGCCCGCCCGCCGTCCGGCTCCGGGCCCGGGGAGGGGGCTGGCAGGGGCGGCGCTGCGAGGCTCCGCGGGCGGGAGGGAGGGCGGGCTGCGCGGCTGCGACGAATCCCGACTCGGGCGCGCCCCCTCGCGCGCGTCCTCAGCCACTCGGGGAGGAAGGGGTGGGAAACATGATAATGACAGCCAGGCTCTCGGCCGGCCGGCTCCTTCTCTCGCTGGCTCCAGGGATATTTTGGGAGCCTGGTCGGTGCCAGGCGAAATCAGCAGCGGTGAACGCGACACGCCAGGGCCCTCGGGTGTGCCTGGAGCTATGCTCCCGGAGCGCCTTACAGGCATTTAGCCCTCCCCATAAGCGCATGGGGGCCAGGTCCCGTCTGGATCTCCGTTTAAGACGGTGATACTGTGGCTCAGGAGATATGCAGGGGTTTGCCCAAGGCCACAGATCTAGGAAGTGATGGGGCAAGTGTCAAACCCAGGCGGGCTGTACTTAACCGGTAGGAGACAGGGCCGGTAGGTTATAATGACAAGTTTGCTGGGTGCTTCTCTTGCGTATGTTATCTCATTCAAACCTCACAACAACCCTATGAAGGTAGATACCATTATTATCTCTCTTCTACAGATGGGGAAAGCGAGGCTCTGAGATACGTGGAGTTTGGCCAAGTTCTCAGAAATAGATGGGTTTCCAGCCCAGGCCACCTCACCGCAGAGCCTGCACTCCCAGACACTACCCTTCCTGGTTACAGATGAGGACACTGAGGTTGGGAGGAGCAAATGGTGTTGCAGAAGGGTTTAGCAAGTCATCTTATACTTCTGTCCCCTCCATGAGAAAACGCCCTATAGGTAGACAGGGTTCCAGTCATTCTGGAGGCTGTCTCAGCATAGCTCACTGTCCTGCGCCATTGTGCTGTAGCCATTAGGGCTTGTGGGCCCACGGCCAAAGAGTCACTGTATTTATGCAAAGTCATAGGTGCAAACAAGACATTTCAAGGTATCCAGCTTCTGCTGCCTGGGTGGTGGCCTGGGAGTCAGGGACTGGGTTCCTCTCCCTGCATCTGCCCAGAGGTGCTTTGTGACCATGGTCAAGTCACTTCCCCACTCTGGGACTCAGCATCCTCATAAGTAAAAACCAAGAACCTTGAATTCCATAATCCACCCACGGCACCTTCCAATATCCACAGATAAACAAATGGCTGTTTATAGCTGCTTCTCTACCTCACCTCCCATTAACAGGGATAAAACTGAGCAGGATTAAGTGACAGGTCACTGCTCAGGACAATCCCTCCTCCTGAATCAGCTCATGCATTAGCATCTTTCAAGGCGGGTCCCCACCCCAACCACTAACTGCAGTGGGGTAGGGTACTCAGTCTGCCTGTGCCTTCTGCAGCGACTATGACACCTGAATACCTAAGGGACTACCCACAGGGTGGAAGAGGATTCGAAAGTGACACTCTGATACCCAGGCTGAGCTATTTGAAAGTGTCTTCCACATCTGCAAGGCTGAGAAGTTTTGCAGTGTGTTGCCAAACTACCATGAGAATCATGGTTTTGGAGCAGGAAGCAGCTACACAGATCATCTTGTCTATTTCACATACTATTTTAATACCCTACACCCCCCCCCCCCGCCACCATGGCCATAACTATTTCTGCATCTTAGCCCCCAAATGCAGGAGATACATTGCAAGCTAAGTACCCATTCCTCTCAATGCTGCAGCTCTAGTATAAAAACTCTTAATGTTGCCCAGGATTTCACAGAAATATAACTCAACAGCAATAATACTAATCACTAACACTTATGGAATGTTTACTGCGTGCTAAGACTGTAAAACTGCATTATTTGACTTAATCTTCCCATCAACTTTTGAGAGGATACTATTATTCCTATTTCACAGACGTGGAAATTGAGGCTCAGGGAAGATAAATCATTTGCCTAAGAGTTATATGACTAAGCAGTGATGGACCCAGTTCTGCTATATCAGGGTGCTTTATCGTAAACAATGTATATTGCTTCTCTCGAATTCAAACACTAACATACTCATTCATTGGTTCAACAAACATTTATTGAATACATGCTTTGTTCCAGGCCCTGTGCTAAGGACACAACAGTGAACACAGAGAGAGAGAGCACGGTGAGACGAGAAGGGTCAGTAGGACCCTGTAGGCCACGGTGAGGATTGTGGACTTGATCCTAAGAGCAAATCGGGGTGGGGGAGAGTAGTGAGGGTGACATGATAAAAATCTGTCCTCTTGGGGACCACTCTAGCTGCTAAGAGATAATGAATTGGAGATGGCAAAAGTGAAAGGAGGGAAATGAAATAGGAGGCCATTCGATGGTAGCATACTCGGGATTGTAAATGTTTACATGATTATAAAACTTCAAAACCAGAGAGGAGTTGCCTGGTATCTGAACGGTCTGTTCGTGTGACCTAACAGGGCTCTCAAAGTGAACTAACTGCAAGTTTGGAGCAAAGAGTGATTTTCTAGACAAAAAAGATTGACCATTCATTTGAAGTGCTGTAAATGATTTGGTATTTACAATTCTAAATATCCAGTTTAATAGTTTGCAAGGGTAATGAAGCCTGAGAAACAAGTAACTACTAATTTGGGGGTCAAGTAAGACAATGAGAATCATTAACCAATAATTACAAAGGGGATTTGTAAGCCTGCCATGGTAGAAGCTGGAAAACATTCATCTTCACTTTGGCTAAGTAAGGGAGGAAGGGTAGAACAAAGACACAGAATAGCTAGAGTGTGGACAGGGACTGTGGACTTCAAGCTTCCACCTCAGGAAAATGGGAATAACAATTTGTAAAGATTAACTGAGAGGGACTGGGCGCGGGGGCTCACACCTGTAATCCCAGCACTTTGGGAAGCCAAGGCGGGAGGATCCCTTGAGTTTAGGAGGTCAAGACCAGCCTGAGCAAGAGCAAGACTCTATCTCTACTAAAAATAGGAAAACTAGCTGGTGGCCCATGCCTATAGTTCCAGCTACTTGAGAGGCTGAGGCAGGAGGATCGCTTGAGATGCCCGGCCCTTAATGGTAATTATTATTTATCCATTTTTAAGTATTCCAATGGTAATTTTCCCCCATAGATTAATTAAAGCAAGCTTTTTTTTTTTTAAGGCACTGCTTTTCAAACACGTAGTTTAAATGATTTTGCAGTGATGGGAAAAATAAACCAGAGAAGTATAGTCTTATTAAGATTTGTCAGATAATATTAAATATACCTTTAGATGCTTAACACTTTTCTAAAGAAAAATATTAGTCTTAGTTTTCTCTGTGAATTTGGTGATGAAGCTCTTTAACCTGAAGTTCACTGTGCCTCGTTTCTTCATCAGGACCTGGGTAAGTCTTTTCCCAAAAGACCCTACAGGAATCCTGGGAGAATATATGATGCAACTAAGTGCAGGGCCTGAAAACAAAGGGGCCCAATAAATATTTGCTGAATGAATGAATCATTACGTTATTATTATTGTTATAGGGAGCATACTGCATTAAGGCAGATTCCTACTGACACGTGATTCCTTGGAATTTTGAGAAAAATGTAATGCCTCAACTTATTTTTAAAAAATAATAATTCTACTCAACTGTCACGCTCAAATTTTTGGCCCTTTAGCGTGAAGGAGACACAGTGGCTGGAAATGACCAGCGGTTGGAGATCTCTTTGCCGCATAACGTGGGGTTGCACTGTCCTGACAGCAAACTAAGTATGCAAGGAAGGACTTCAGGCAGGGACATCGCCTCTTGCAGCTGTTCAAGCCCACTCAAGCCATACCCCGTGGGTGGAAGTCCCGACCAGCTTCGGGGCGAAGGGCCGTCCCCGCGAGGTGCCAGGGACCTGTTTCACCCCAAACTGGGCCAGCGGGGCCCGGCCCTCGCCCTGGCGGCGAAGAGCTGACTCAGGGTGTGGGGAGGGAAGAAAGGCGCCCGCCGCGGTGTGCACTCCGACGCGCTCCCCAAGATGTAGGTTACCGATTCGCGCCCTCGCCTCGAGGTCACCTCCTTTCCCAACGAGAGAGCGTCCCGAAGTGGGCGAAGCCCCACTCTCTTTCCCCCCCTCACTTGTATCAATAACCACCATTCCCTGGAGGTGCCCGGCGCTTTAGTTTCCAAAGAGCTTTGACATACGGATCCGCTACTTCTGGAGAGGAAGGACAGCGGGTGCCCAAACCTCAGAGAGGAGAAACCGAGGCACGGCAGTGGGAGGGGCTTCTGGGGGCTTTGGAAGCTGGCGGGAGGGTGCCGGGCGGGGAAGGTTCCGCCGCAACCCCCCCTCCGTTCTTCCCCCTCCCACGCGGGTCCCCGCGCTCCGCCCGAGCCACCCGCAGGAGGGCGCGTCCCCGCCGCCGCTCCCGCCACCCCAGCCTCCCTCCAGGGCGACCCCCAAGCCAGCCGCCCCTATGCTGGCCACTGGGCAAATACCTCTAGCCATGGCCCGGCTCAGCCACCGCCTGGGATCTCCCGGGAAACCGAGCTTTCGAAAAAAGTTGCAACAACTGTAGCCAACTGCTCCGCCGAGCTCCAGCTGCTCTCCCTGATTGGCGCCGCCGCCCGCCTCTCCGCAGGCTGCCAGTCGTGATAGGCGGAGTCGGAAATAGAGCCCGCCCTTCTCTCCGCCTCCTCGTCGGGGGCGGGGCCAGCGGCCTTACTTTCTACAAACGCTTTCAGGACAGGTCCCGGCGGAGGAGGTGGGAGGGGGTTTAAATTTGATCGTCTCCCGCCGTTGATTGGCTGCGGTGAAAGGACACCCCGGCTGCCATTGGGAGGCGCCAAACTCCTCCCCCTCTCCGTGCTGAAGCTCCGCCTCCGGAGCTTTATCCCGGCGACTGGAGGTTCGGTCTTAGAGTAGACCCGATCCGGGACTTCCGGGTTTTTTCGGGCTTGACCGGAACCCGACCTTTGACCCCTCGACCTCCCCTTATGACCTGGGAAGACTGGCTCTCAGAGCAGTTTGGCAACTCTGCCACCTGGACCCCAGCAGCAGTTTGATCCATTCATTCTTAGGTTTGACAGGTTTATTGAAAGAGTCCATTATTCCAGTATTCAAAACCCGCTGGCACAACTCCTACCAACTAACTGGGTCAGTGGGTAAACCTTCCAGAACCTTAAAGAGCCTGACCCAACACACCCACTAATTTTACAGATGGGATAATAGAAGAAACGGGTAACTTACTTGCTGCCCAATGTCACCCAGCAGTTAAATTGCAGGGTCTGGTTCAGTCTCTTGACTGTTCATCCTCTAGATGGCTACCTCAACTCCCGGGGACCAACCTGGCACTGTTCCCCACTGGAGGGGCATCAGTCAGTGTGTTCCCAGAGAAGCAGGTGTCCTGGATATTCTTTGCTTTGGACTCAGAGAAGGTGTCCAGTTACTACTCTTCCCTGGGGGGGGGGCCCTCCTGGGATGTAGGAAGAGATCACTCATCCATTCTCTGTCTTTGGTACCTAAGAAGGTTTTGGAGACCCCACAATTGCCCAAGGACCCTGGTACTGCACTAAGAAGGTAGGAAAGCAAAATAAAATAAGGTATGTGAAAGTACTGGGCACTTTTGTCACAAACTCACTGTATGCCCTTTGGCATAGCATTTCAGCTCTCTGGGGAATATTATAGAGCATAAGTAAAAAGGGTTGCTTCTTTAGATTGATAAAATCAGAGAAATCTCTGAGTTGGTCGTTTTAAGTTGTACCCTAAATCAGGAGGATTCACGGCAAAACGTACTTCTAGGTACAGGGAAAAGCAAGTGCAAATGCCTAGAGAAGGAAATGAGCTTGGCATGCTTGAGAAATTAAAAGAAACCCAGTTGGTTGGAATTGACTGTCTGATGGGAAGACTGGACGGGATTGGGCTGGAAAGGTTGGCAGGGGCTAGATCTCTTGGGTCCTTGAAGGTAGTGCTGGTCTCTGAGCTCAAAATCCACTTTTCTTACCCTGTTCTGTGATATCAGGGCTGCAATCCACAATTCTTTGTCAGCAAGTGTGTGTTAGGTTCTGCTAATAGGTGGGATACAGGAAGACTGGAAGGCAGGAAGAGGAGCAGGGACTTGAGCATGCGGTTTGCTTGCTATTCCTAGCATGGTCCCCTCAGTAATGGCATTTTGCTTTTGGCAACAGCATGTAGTTCAGTCTCCAAGTTCTTTCCACACTCTCAGAAACAGAATCAGTGTGCTCCCTCAGAATTACCGCAGCAAGGCCAGGTGCGGTGGCTCACACCTGTAATCCCAGCACTTTGGGAGGCCAGGAGCTCAGGCTACAGTGAGCTGTGATCACGCCACTGCACTCTAGCCTGGGTAACAAAGTGAGACCATATTTCTAAAACAAATAGATAGAGATATAGATATATACACACACATATATATCTCGTACCAGCAGGTGCGGCCCCTCTTCAGAGTTCTGAGCCCCAGCTTTGCAGGGCTCTGGGGGGACCAGCACCAATCTGGTCATGCCCCTTCTCAGAGGAGTAAGAAGCAGCTCTCCAGAGCTCCTCCTCCGATATTTCTAGCTCTGCTGACCCAACTTGGTTTGCTTGCTCTCCAGCCTTAGAGGTGGTAGCTGTTTCCTGCAGTTGTTATTTATATTACCTCAGTGTTCCTTTTTTGTTTTCTCAGTCCTCCACCCCTCCACCACCTGTTTAACAAATTTCCTTTTTTTTTCCTAAGACAGAGTCTTGCTCTGTTGCCCACGCTAGAGTGCAGTGGCATCATCATAGCTCACTGCAACCTCGAACTCCTGGGCTCAAGTGATCCTCCTGCCTCAGCCTCCCCAGTAGCTTGGACTACAGTGTGTGCTACCACACCCGGCTAATTTTTCTGTTTTTAGTAGAGATGGAATCTCGCTGTTGCTCAGTCTGGCCTCGAACTCCTGACCTCAAGCAATTCTCCTGCCTCAGCCTCCCATAGTCTCTTGAATTCTTATCTCTTTATTTTTTATATTTTTTCCAACAGATTTATTTAAATAAAATTCATATGTAGTTCATCCATTTACTTATATGTACAATTTATTGGTTATTGTTGTATATTACATTTTTAGTTTTTAAAAATTGTGGTAGAATACATATAACATGAAATTTGCTGTTTTACCTTTTTTTTGAGACAGGGTCTTGGTGTGTCACCCAGGCTGGGGTGCAGTGCTGAGATCTTAGCTCACTGCAGCCTCGAACTCCTAGGCCCAAGTCACCCTTCCCACTTGGCCTCCCAGAGTACTGGGATTACACATGTGAGCCACCACGTCTAGCCTATCTAAAAAATAATTTAGATATTTTAAGTGTGGTGGTTTTAGGGGAAAGTTTACAAAAATGAATAGCGAGGCTTCCACTAGAAAAATATTTTTTGAGTTAATACATACATAGGGTAAAAATTTCAAATACAAACTGTCTTTCCAGCACTAATCTCAATCCCCCAACTCCAGAATTAGTCCACGCATGTGCTAGAAAAATATTTTAGAGGCGGTAGAGTTAAGGTGATGATCAAAAGAGTTAATGACTATAAATGCTCTTTATCGGTGAAGAAGAGTTATCAGAACGCTCTGGACATCCATATTAAGAAACAAGTGACAGGCCAGGGGTGCGGTGGCCCACACCTATAATCCCAACACTTCGGGAGGCCGAGGTGGGAGGATTCCTTGAGCCCAGGAATTTTCTGCTAATAGGGAGCTCTGATAACACCCCTGCACTCCAGCCTGGGCAACAGATCGAAGCCCCATCTCTAAAACAATATAAATAAAAAGAAGCAAGTGATGATTTTTGGATACCTGACAGGTTTAAATACAAGAAATTCAACCCTGGTTACTTGTGTGACTGTGGGGCTGGCTTCTAAGTTTCTGCCTTTATTTTTCTTTTCATTCTCCTCCTACTTTTTTGTTTCTGATATTCTCTATATGGATTAAAAATTTTCCTCCTTTCTTGGGATAGTTTGAGTTTATATCAGTTGACACTCAAAAAAGTTAGATAATCAGGTCAGTAAAAAAGTCTTTACAATTTAATTTTTCCTTTGCTTTTATAGCTTATATGTATTAACTGTCAATCTCACTTGTGTTTGATAAAATTTAATTGTAATATATATTGGAACTTTTCAACATTGCATTTCAGTTGGTATGTGTATTGTTCAGAATTGTTTTGGATTGCAAATGAGGGAAACCCAACTCAATCTGGTTGAAGGAAATAAGGGAGTTTATTGACTCTTAGAAAAGTTCAGGGGTGGGAATAGCTTCAGGTTTTACAGGGTCCAGGGGCTCAATGGGGGTCATTAGTCTCTTCACCCCATCCACCTGTTCACCCTCCTGTTCCCCAGGTTGGCCTCACTATCGGCCTGGCCACCTGTTCCACACGACTCCTGCCCCCACTTCCCAACACTATCTTAGGACCACCTATGGCAAAGCAGTATTTTTTCTTAATATTTTCAATACAAAGTCTTGGAATAAAGACTCATTGGCGGCCGGGCGAGGTGGCTCACGCCTGTAATCCTAGCACTTGGGAGGCCGAGGTGGGCGGATCCTTTGAGCTCAGGAGTTCGAGACCAGCCTGAGCAAGAGCGAGACCCCGTCTCTACTAAAAATAGAAAGAAATTATATGGACAGCTAAAAATATATATGGAAAAAATTAGCCGGGCATGGTGGTGCATGCCTGTAGTCCCAGCTACTCGGGAGGCTGAGGCAGGAGGATCCCTTGAGCTCAGGAGTTTGAGGTTGCTGTGATCTAGGCTGACGCCACGGCACTCACTCTAGCCTGGGCAACACAAGGAGACTCTGTCTCAAAAAAAAAAAAAAAAAAAAAAAGAAAGAAATCAGTTTCTCTCAGCTCCAAAAATAAATAAAAAAAGGAAGGAAATTAGCCAAACAACTAAAAATAGAAAAAATTAGCCGGGCATGGTGGCACATGCCTGTAGTCCCAGCTACTCGGGAGCCTGAGGCAGGAGGATCCCTTGAGCCCAGGAGTTTGAGGTTGCTGTGAGCTAGGCTGATGCCACAGCACTCTAGCCCAGGCAAGAGAGTGAGACTCTGTCTCAAAAAAATAAAAAAGACTCATTGGCCTGACACTAAATCAATCATGGTGGCCAGAGTGGATCCAGAATTCTAATTGGCCAGCCCGGGCTTACACACTTGATTCTGGAGCGATGTGTCCAGGAGATGGGTAGTCTCTCCAAACCACATGGACTTTGAGGAGGGAAAATAAAATTAAGATGCTGCTATCTGAAGAAAGAGTGATAGAATCTGGGCAGTAAAAAAACAATTGCTATGTACCACAACGTCTGCCACCTTGAAAACTCCAGTAGCTACTTCAGCCACAGTCTGGTGCTCCCTGCTGCATTAGGGATTGCTGACTGCTCATTCCTTGAAACTCTACTCTCTTGGCATCCATGATATGATCTCTCCCTGATTCTACTTTGACCTCCCAGATTGGCCTTTCTCAGGCTCATTGGATGCTCACCTCCTAGACACAGAATCTCAAGGTTGTATTCCTGTCTCTTCTCTTTGCATTCTATCCTGGAACAGTTTTATCCTGTCTCACGTTATTCCCTGCTTGGATCCCCAAGTTGTAGATTCCAACTGCTTGCTAGACATCTCCACTTGGATGTCCCATAGGTTCCTCAGAGTTCCTTATGATACACTGTTACTTTGGTGGTCCCCAGTGAACAACGCCTTCCACTAGTCATACTCTTGTGTTGCCTCTCCTTGAGTCTAACTTGGCCTTGGTAATCAATAGAATATGTCAGAAATGTCACTGTGTCAGTTGTAAGCCTAAGATTTAAGAAAGCCTGGCAGCTTCTGCTTTCACGTTTTGGGGTGCCCTGAGCTGCCATGTCTGAACCATGGAGAGAGAGACACCCTGCTGTCCCAGCCCACAGCTGCCCCATCAAGTAATTATTAGTAAGACCAGCAGGACAACTACTCAGGAGAACCCAGCCTACCTGGGAGAATCATGAGAAATAATAAAATGCCTATTGTGTTAAGCTGTTTCATTTCAGGGTAGTCCGTTATATAGCAATAAACAAAACATCCCCCATACCTAAAGGCCAAACTCATTACCTTCCTCTTCAGACCTGTTTCTCTTCTTGGGATCATTGGTTCAACTAATGGCTCCATTATGTACCCAGGGCCCAAGCCAGAAACTGAGGTGTCATCCTAGATTCCTCCCTCCCCACCATCCCTATCCAAGCAGCCACCATGCCTTATCGGCTTTACTTTCTAAATATTTCTTGAACCTGACCCTCGTTTATTGCTCAATAATTTTGTTCCAGTTCAGGTTCTTATCTTCTCTAGACTTACATGGTCTTCATATCTGCAGCTCAGTTCTTAAATCAATCTGCCACACTGCTTCCAGAATGATTCTTCTAGAATGCATATCCAACCATGCCAGTTCTCTGCATAACAAGTTTCTGAGTTCCCTGTAGCCTACAGAATAAAGTCCAAACTCAAAAGGCTCTTTGAGAATAAAAGGCTCTTTGGAAATAGCCTTCACCTACCTTTGCAACCTTATTCCCTACTGGTAACTCCTTTTTTTTCCTGCTGTATCAATCACGGTTCGGGTAGGAGACAGAAACCACACCAGTTATTTAATGGAGATAATTTATTTTTTTAAGCTAGTCAAGTGAAGCAGTGTGAGTGGAGAAGGAACAAGGGAATCTGTAACTGGTTGTGATCAATTAGTTGTAAACACTACTGCACTTGGACCAGCCGAGATAATTTAATATAAAGCACTGTTAACTATTAATAGATAAAAACTGGCTAATCAGGTAACTGAAAGTGTACGGGGAGAACTTTAAGGCATCATAGATTTAGCAACCATAGAACACAGCCGTCACCATTAAGGCTGAGGGGACACAGGCAAAGGGTTGGTGTAATTTAAGTTTAGGAATAGCCAGATGCAGTAGCATACGCCTCAAGTCCCAGCTACTTGGGAGACTGAGGCAGAATGATTGCTTGAACCTAGGAGTTTGAGGTTGCAGGGAGCTATGATTGTATCACTGCCTTCCAACTTGGGTGACAGAGTGAGACCTCATCTCTATAAAAAAGAAAACAAAAACTCCCCAAAACCAAAAACTTAGGAACATAGAAAAGGGTCCCGCAGTTGCTGAAACACAGACTTCAAGGAGAGGCCTCTGCTAACCTTGTGCTAGTGTCTTTTTTTTTTTTTTTTTTTTTTTTTGAGACAGAGTCTCACTCTGTTCCTCGGGCTAGAGTGCTGTGGCGTCAGCCTTGCTCACAGCAACCTCAAACTCCTGGGCTCAAGCAATCCTCCTGCCTCAGCCTCCTGAGTAGCTGGGACTACAGGCATGCACCACCATGCCCGGCTAATATTTTCTATATATATTTTTAGTTGTCCATATAATTTCTTTCTATTTTTAGTAGAGACAGGGTCTCGCTCTCGCTCAGGCTGGTCATGAACTCCTTGAGCTCAAATGATCCACCCTCCTCGGCCTCCTAGAGTGCTAGGATTACAGGCGTGAGCCACCTCACCCAGCCTTTTTTTAAATTTTGAGACAGAGTCTCACTCTCTTGCCTGGGCTAGAGTGCCATGGTGTCAGCCTAGCTCACAGCAACCTCAAACTCCTGGGCTCAAGCAATCCTACCGCCTTGGCCTCCCGAGTAGCTGGGACTACAGGCATGTGCCACTATGCCTGGCTAATTTTTATATGTATGTATTTTTCGTTATCCAGCTAATTTCATTTCATTTCTTTTCTTTTTTTTTTTTTTAGTAGAGACGGGGTCTCGCTCTTGCTCAGGCTGGTCTTGAACTGCTGAGCTCAAATGATCCACCCGCCTGAGCCTCCCAGAGTGCTAGGATTACAGGCGTGAGCCACCATGCCCAGCCATTGTGCTAGTGTCTCTGAGCTTAGAGGGTGACCCTGTGGGAGCTCTGATTGGTCCTGGTGTCTTAGTGAAGGATTTGGTGTGAGGAGGCTAGTTCTGTAAGTGTAGAAAAAACTGCAAACTGGGTATAGCTACTGCTATTGGAAGGAAGTATAGATGCCAGGGTGCAGAAGTGTTGCTGGGATGATGGTCACTTCCCTGTTGCAGAGTCTAACACAGAAACAGCTGGCAGAGCAGAAATGTAGTCACAAAGCAGAGTGCAGCAGCTTGGGTTTGGAGCTTTGCTCCCACCTGTCTCAGGACATTTGCATGTGCTATTTCCTCTTCCTGAAATGCATTCCCCTCTTCTCTTTACTTAGTTAATACCTACTTTGCAATTCTTAGCTCAGTCATCCTTTTTTTAATTTTTATTTTTTTAAAGATTTTATTTAAAAAAGTGTTGGTGTAATTTAACTCAGGAATGACAAGGTACAGTGGAAGTTTTTTTCTAAATTTTATTTTTTTTAGAGATGGGGCCTCACTGTGTTGCCCAGACTAGAGTGCAGTGGCTATTCACAGACTGATCATGGCACACTGCAGCCTCAAATTCCTGGGCTCAAGCGATCCTCCCACATCAGCCTCCCGAGTAGCTGGGACTACAGGTGCACATCCACATGCCTAAGGAAGCCTTGTTTGACTTCCCAGATGAGGTCAAATTCCTCTATAACAATCTCTGTTAGCTACTTTGTAGGATCACAGTTACAATTTTATATTTTGTGTAATTTTGGGATTAGTGTCCACTGGACTATAAGGCCATTTAATTTTAAGGGCAGGGACCATTCCCTCACCCATTTGTTTTCTTAAACTTGTATCCCTAACCCCTAACATAGTGTCTAGTATATAATACGTGCACTTGTAAATATTTGTTGAAGTGCTGCATAAATAGCCACAGAGAGGTCGATACCATGTGGAATAGGGATTTTTCTGAATCATCTGCTTCCAGTAGCACCTCTGTTCTGGGTGCACTCAGTAAGTCTTCCTCCCACCTCTGACCCTCAGTATCTCAGTTCTGATATCTTGATGCAACTGCTGTTAATTGTATCATCTTTCAGAGATGGTTTATGTTCATGCAAATAAATCATATACAGCTGGCCCTCCATATGTGTGGATTCAACCAACCTCAGACTGAAAATGTTTAAAAAGATAAAAAATAATGATAAAACAATAAAAATAATACAAACCAAAATACAGTATAACTGCTATTTACATTGTATGAAGTATTGTAAGTAATCTAGAGATGATTTAAAGTATATAGGAGGCTGCTGGGTGCAATGGTATGTGCCTATAATCACAGCTACTCAAGAGGCTGAGGAGGATCGCTTGAGCCCAGAAGTTTGAGACCAGCCTGAGTGACATAGACCTCATCTCAATACAAATTTAAAAAATGTATACAGGAGAATGTGCATAGTTATATACAAATACTAATACTATGACCTATGACCTTTTTTTTTTTTTTTTGGAAACAGAGTCTTGCTCTGTTGCCCCCAGCTGGAGTGCAATGGTGTGGTCATAGCTTACTGTAACTTCAAACTCCTAGGTTCAACCAATTTTCCCCCCTCAGCCTCCCAAGTAGCTGGGACTACACCCAGATAATTTTTAAAAAGTTTTTGTAGAGATGGGGTCTTGCTGGGTTGTCCAGGCTGGTCTTGAACACCTGGCCGCAAGAGATCCTCCTGCCATAGCCTTTCAAAGTGCTGAGATTATAGGCTGAGCCACTGCATCTGGCCTACTATGACATTTTATATAAGGGACCTAAGCATCCTTGCATTTTGGTATCCATGGGTGGTCCTGGAACAGTCCCCTCATGGATACGGAGGGACTACTGTACACATGTGTGTACACATACATACATACATACACTTACTGAGGTGCCACATCCTTTCATTCTTTTGAACAACTGTTGCATTGCAGGGAAGTACCTTAATTTAGTTAACAAGTCCTTCCTCAAAGACATTTAGGGTGTTTCCAATCTCGTTTCTACAATGCTGCAATGAATAGTCTTGTACATAACATTTGTGTGCATATATATAGTTGTAAATATCCCCCCGAAATACCATCTTTCACTTTGGTTCAAGATAAGGAGATGATGCACAGATAGCTGCGAGGATGTACCCTGGATGTTCAGAAAGTACCTCAAAATCAGGAGTATCTACATCGTGTCTGACTTGCAGAATCTAGCAGTCATGTAGTACTAGCGTGCAACTAGAGTTGGGGTCACTTGGAAACAGAATTGTGCTAACCAAGCTCCAAGGACACTGCTGTATTTATTAGAACGCCTTAGCTCTCTTTACTGCATTCTTCTCTATTTCTTTCTCCTTTCATAACATACAGACATTTAATTGCTTATGTCCTGTCATCTGCACTGGACCATAAGCTAGAGAATAGCAGTGAGCAAGACGGACGAGGTCCTTGTTTTTATGGAAATATTTTTATTACTTTTGTCTTTATAGGTTTTTTTTTTTTTGGTGTGTGTGAGGAGTAAATGAAATAATGGAAGTAAAATGATTAGCAAAGTGATTAGTCGGCACTTTTTTTTTTTTTTTTTGAGACAGAGTCTCACTCTGTTGCCCAGGCTAGAGTGAGTGCCGTGGCGTTAGCCTAGCTCACAGCAACCTCAAACTCCTGAGCTCAAGCGATCCTCCTGTCTCAGCCTCTCGAGTAGCTGGGACTACAGGCATGCACCACCATGCCCGGCTAATTTTTTTTCTATATATATTTTTAGCTGTCCATATAATTTCTTTCTATTTTTAGTAGAGATGGGGTCTCGCTCTTGCTCAGGCTGGTCTCGAACTTCTGAGCTCAAACGATACGCCCACCTCGGCCTCCCAGAGTGCTAGGATTACAGGCGTGAGCCACCGCGCCCGGCCAAAGTCGGCACTTTTAAATATTTATTTATATATGCGTACACACATATGATACATATTTATGTATGGAAACGCTTAGTTGGAAGATTCATAATTATTCTTGCTATGCCCACTTTTCTCCCCTTTCCCCCCTACATACTCTAGTTTCTCTGGAAGAGTTCACACTTTAACCTCCAACTGTTCCAACTACTCAGTGCGCTTGCAGCAGGCGGCGAGCGGGACGCGCAGCCAGTAGGGGGCAAGAGTCACCCGGGCGCGCCTATTACCTAAGCAACGGAGTCCGGCAGCGTTTTCAGAATGACTTTACAAAAGGGTTCGCAATAAGTTAGTATGTTTATTGTGCTAGGTCACTTATTAATGATTTAATGGCGAAAGTAAGGAAGTGGGAAGTGGTGGGACAGATCCATTCCGCAGCGTTCATTAATGGAAGCGACAGCGTGCCGGGGTGAGCGGCTGTGTGAGAAGCGATGACGGTGCTCACGCTCCCCGGTCACGGTCATGGCAGTGGACGCGCCGAGGGGCTCCGAGCTACTTGCGCTTCACATTCTATAATAAAGTGCTCTGGGCGAGCCTAACAACAAATGAATACGTGAAATTTTTTTCTAGGGTCGACTAGGAAATGAAGAGCTCTCCACAGTGACAGAAATGCCACTAGGCAACTTCCTGGACCCTAGCTACCCACCGAAAACGTTCTGAAAATAGCTTGGGCCCCTCCTAGCTCGACTTTGAAAGCCGGTGCGGGACGCATGCGCGCGGCCCACCGACTGACCTCCCCGTGGCACCCCAGGACGCAGACCTTCTTCCCGACAACCCCTAGGGCAAAAAGGGCGGGGCAACGGAATTCTCGCGAGGCTTTTGTGAACGCCGGCGGAAACATTAGACACGTGACTCTCCTAGGCGGCCTTCGCTTTCCCCCTCCCCCTTCGCGGAAACCCGGCCCCCTCACCCCTCGCCCACCCCAGAGCCGCGGTAATGGACCGTTTGGGTTCCGGAATTTCCTTGGATCCAACCATTGGTACCGGGCCGGCGGGAGCCAGGGGAGTCCGTTTTCGGCGGCGAAGGCAGGAGGCGATCAAAATGGGGGGTGGGAATCGTCTTCCTTCATCTAGGAGGGAGGCGGGGCGGAGAGGGGCACAGGGGAGCTGGGTGGGGGGGGAGGGAGGAAGTCACGTGGGGGCGCGCGGCGCGCGCTGCGTGCGCGCGGCGCCTCAGCCGTCGCTCCTCCTCCCGCCCCTCCCGGTGGGGCGGGGGGCTGGGGGAGGGGCGTCAAGATGGCGGCGGGGAGCTAGGCAGAGCCAGACGCCGCTGCTGCCGCCGCTACCGCCGCCGCCGCCTCCGCTCCAGTCGCCTCTGGTCCTTCAAGCTCTCACCGCCCGGGAGAAGCTGTGCTAGCGTCGGGTCCTGCAGGGAAAGTAAGTGCTTCTCGTAGCCCTTTTTTCCTTCTACACTCCCCCTCTCGGACAGCCTCCCACTACCACCCTCCTCGGGGGGCCGTGTGGGGCCGGGCTGGGGGGGCAGCCTCCTCACCCCGGCTTGGGGCCTCCCTCCCCTCTCGTCGCCCCCCGCAGCCGCGCATTCCGGTCCCCTCAGGGGTATGGTCCGGGCGGCGGCCCCGCTGCACTCGCTTCCTCCGCCCGTCAGCGCCGGGCCCTGCGGTCGCCGCGCGTGGGGTTCTAGGGGCCCCAGAGCCCCGCTGTCCCGGGCCGGAGACACCCCTCCTTGGACCGGGGAGGTGGGGTCTGCTCTCGCCGGCTCCGCTTGGGTCGCCCCGTTTGCTTCCCACGTACGACCCGGGGGCTGCGAGGTCCCGGACCCGCAGGGAAAGTAAGGTCCAGATCCTTCCCAAGTCTTTCGTTTTGCCCCAGCATTGCTCTCGGTTTAGGGCGGAGGGGGGCCGGAGGAGGCGACGGGGCTGTCTTTCCTAAATCTGTAGCCCACACTGGCGGTCTTCTGAGTACCTCGCTCTTAGGGCCGTGGAGGAAGGTGCGTGGGACACGTGGGGGCTACCCGCATGTCTCTGCCGGTGGTTAGCTTAGTTTTGCCTCAAATGAGCTAGCTCACCTCGTAGACCCTAAGAATCCATATATGAAGGGGAATGGCCGTTGGGGATTTGCTTACTTTCAGGGTTTTTGGCATAACGAGTATCTAAAGTTCCCCAAAGCAGTGTAGGCTGGTGGTTTCCCAAAAGTGGTTTTGGTGTCGGTTTAACCGCTGTGGAGATTTGGATGTTCCTGAACCCTTGTGATTGTTTCTTTCCTGATCCTGGCATCCAGCTCCTCCCCCTTTCCAACCCGGCTTTGTGCGGGTGTTTGGTTAATGTTTGCGGACCACTAACTTGATCCTTGCACAGAGAAGCTCTTTTTATGTGCGTGCTCCGTTTACTGTGGGAGGCTTTTGTTTTGGGGAGTCGGTGGTTGAGAAACGTGGGAAAAGAACGGGCAAGAAAATGAGAGTCAAATAAAGCAACGTTTTTATCCATTGAATTGCGCAGCCAATTGTAGCTGCACCCGGAAGTTTGTACTGAACACGTGTTGAGGGAAGGTTAAAAACTGGTCCCCTTTGACCTTTGAAAGTTGATTATTAGCAATTTATGTTGAGTTAAATGTTTGAAATTCTCCAGAACACCAGAATTAGAGATGAAATAGGGCTTCTGAAGAGTCAGCTAGGAGGGTCCAGAGAGCTGTCAAACCGTCGTGCCCTAGCATGAATCAACTTACCAGGCGGTGATACCAGCTAACAGTGCAGAGGGTTCTGTTTTCCACTGTATTTTCCAGCAATCAGAATTGATTTTCATAAGCAGTGGGGGAAGCCATCATTGCTGCACAAAAGGTAGTTTATACAGAATTAGTGGGATGAATTGCAGAATTTGCTATTGGTGACTTCAATGGGACATTAATTTTGCAAGCAAGGGAACGTTTTATTTTTTGTCTTTTAAAGATGTTTAAAAATTTTTCTGATCAGAGAAGACATCTTTTTTTTCCCCCTCTGGCTTTTGCTTTTTGTCTCCTAATCTAACTTTATTCCATAAAGTTAGTTTCAGAATTCTGAGTAAAATTTTATTTTAGCTTCTGGATAAATGTTAAAAAGGAGAGACGAATTGGCTTACTGTTCATTCATTCATTGAATGCTGTTATGTGTCAGGCAATTTTGTGTTTTAGGGGCTTTCCTGAAATTATTTAAAAATGGCCAGCATGGAGATTCTTTTCATGCTTTTGAAAGTAATTTGCCTCAAAGACTTTGGCTACAGAATTGTTTTAGTGTTTTTATCTAAATTGAGCTTTGATTTTAGACTTGCTGCCTGTGGAGGTAGAGAACACGCAGATCAGGTCTGAACAGGTAACCTAACTTTCCCCTACACTCTGTGGGTTCCTGTGCTTTGCCTGCCTAAAGTTGCCATGAAGATGCTTTTTGTGAGAAATTGCTTTCACATTAAATATGGCCAATTAATAACTACAATGATGTAGTAATATTAAGTTTTTGTAATTGTCTTTGTTTTTTTTGTTGTTGTTGTTTGTGTTTTTTTTTTTGGAGACAGAGTCTTGCTCTTTTGCCTGGGCTAGAGTGCCATGACGTCAAGGTCACAGCAACCTCAAACTCCTGGGATCAAGCGATCCTCCTGCCTCAGCCTCCCGAGTAGCTGGGACTACAGGCATGCGCCACCATGCCCAGCTAATTTTTTCTATATATTTTTAGTTGTCCAGATAATTTGTTTCTATTTTTTTAGTAGAAATGGGGTCTCCCTCTTGCTCAGGCTGGTCTTAAACTCCTGACCTCGAGCGATCCTCCTGCCTGGGCCTCCCAGAGTGCTGGGATTATAGGTGTGAGCTATGTCTTTGTTTTTATATGCTAATTGACAACATATTTTGATGTGACTTGAACTCAGCAAGTATTAAGGACAACCTTGGGATGCCACTGAAATTTTCTGTAAATGGAATGGATAGGCTTTTGAAGAGCTGAAGCTATTTTATGAGTAAGATATGATACAAAACCCATCAAATTAACGTATTTATTTCTTTGGTGGCAATATGTAGATTGGAGCAATGATTTTCAAACAATTTTATTGCATCCCACAGTAAGAAGTATTTTACATTGCAACCTAGTACATGTATACCCGTATAACAAAAAAATTTCACAAAATAATGTTTACTCTTTGTGTTCATTAGTTGTTTCTTCTATACTGAAATACTAAAAAATGCTTGTCATCATACACTAAATTGATTTGATAATCTAATACCACTAGTATGAAAAATACTGGTATAGAGTTGAGAGTACAGGACCTTGGAGGAGTATGATGTCAGATCTCCTGAGTTTGTAATTCTGCTCCAAGTTTACTTTGTTTTACATTGTTGTATTTCCTGTTTCTAAGCCTTAGTTTCTTGTCTGTGACAAGGGGATAACAGCTTGGATTCACTGAAGGATTATCGTGAGAGTCAAACGAGAAAAAACCCACCAATATACAAGTTGAACATCCTTAATCTGAAAATTTGAAATGCTCCAAAATCTGAAACTGATTGCTGACATGACGCCACAAGTAGGAAATTCCTCACCTGACCTTATGATGGGCATAGTCAAAATCCAGTCAAAACTTTGATGCAGGCCGGGCATGGTGGCTCAGGCCTGTAATCCTAGCACTCTGGGAGGCCTAGGTGGGCGTATCGTTTGAGCTCAGGAGTTCGAGACCAGCCTGAGCAAGAGCGAGATCCTGTCTCTACCAAAAAAATAGAAAGAAACTAGCTGGACAACTAAAAATATATATATATTAAAAAATTAGCCAGGCATGGTGGCTCATGCCTGTAGTCCTAGCTACTCGGGAGACTGAGGCAGGAGGATTGTTTGAGGTTGCTGTGAGCTAGGCTGACGCCACAGCACTCTAGCCCAGGCAACAGAATGAGACTCTGTCTCAAAAAAAACAAAAACTTTCATTCACAAAATTACTAAAAATATTATATAAAATTACCTTTAGAGTCGGGCATGGTGGCTCATGCCTGTAGTCCTAGCAGTTTGGTATGCTGAAGTAGAAGGATCTCTTGAGGCTAGGCGTTCGAGACTAGCATGAGCAATGTAGTGAGACCCCATCTCCACAAAAAATAAAAAAATCAGCCAGGTGTGGTAGCATGGGCCTGTAGTGTCAGCTACTAAGGAGGCTGAGGCAGAAGGATCACTTGAGCCCAGGAGTTTGAGGTTGCAGTGAGCTATGATGATGTCACTGTTCTCTAGCCCAGCCAACAGAGTAATACCTTATCAGTCCCCCCATCCCAGGTTACCTTTAGGCTATGTGTATAACGTGTATATGAGACATAAATGAGTTTCGTGTTTAGACTTGGGTCCTCTTTCCAAGATAACTCGTTATATAAATGCAGCTTTTCCATGATGGAAAAAAATCTGAAGCACTTCTGGTCCCAAGCATTTCCGATTAGGGATATTAAATCTATGGTAAGTACCAAGAAACTAATGATCTGAATTTGAGGTGGTGATAATCAAGAAAGTTGTTTTCATTCTCTCCCGTTCTTTCCTGTGCTTTTATAAAGCATTTTTGAAACGTTGTATATAATTTACACATTCCTTTGTGAATATATTCTTGCCGTGGATTTTGCAATGGATGGCCACTTTACTGAGCAGTGGTGCCATGGGGGTAGGTGTTGAAAAATACAGATTGTATCCTTTTCGGTAAAGGAAATCCTTTTTAATTAACTTCTTTGTAACTGCCTTCTCTTCTTCCTGATGTTCTTAAGAAACCTGCATGCAGTAGGCACTTGTTGATGGACTATATGTCAGCTAAATTCTAAGTGGATCATTATCGTTCAGATTCTGCTCAGCACTTTGGGAGGCTGAGGCAGAAGGATCGCTTGAGGCCAGGAGTTCCAGACCAGCCTGAGCAAGAGTGAGACCCTGTCTCTACAAAAAATGGAAAAATTAGCTGGGTGTGGTGATGGTGTATGCCTGTAGTCCCAGCTACTCAGGAGGCTGAGGCAGGAGGATCTCTTGAGCCCAGGAGTCTCAGGTTGCAGTGAGCTATGATGATGCCACTGCACTGTAGCCCAGGCAACAGAGTGAGACTCTGTCTCAAAAAAAAAAAGCCTGCCAGTTTCCTCTACATAAGTGATTAACTGGACAAATTGGATGTGTAACACTTCGATAAAAAGGGAACCAGTATTTTATAGAATTAATATGGAAGTTTGTTACTGAGTGGTTGTTAACAAAAGTTTGTATTCGGGGAAATAAAGTGCTAGTGATATGGAAGAAAGCATCTTTTTTTTGGTGAAATACTAATATTTATCAAAATGATAGTTATTAGCTAGTAGTGAATATTTACTCAACAGCAATCCTATGAGGCAAGTTCTATTTTTATACCCATTTTAAGATGAGAAAACTAAGAGAGGCTATTACCTGACCATATTACACTATTAGTAGGTGATGTAGTAGTATTTGAACCCAGGTCTTGTCTGACTTCATAGTCTCCTGAACTACTGTGGTATGCTACTGCTGTTGCAGATATCCCTTGTATGTGCTCAGAGCTGTAAAGATACTCTTTAGGTCTCAGCAAGAGGAACCTTGTCCTTGTTGATAAGTTTCAGTGTTGGTATTATCAATAGGAACTGTATCCTTTCGTTCCTCTGGTTGGCTATTGTTTCTCAGTATTCTCTTCCTGCTGAGAATGGCTCTTAGTTTCTCTCTACTACTGTGTCTTTGTTTCTTATTCACCAGAAGTTTTCATAGGTGTACTATTTTGAAATAGGTGATATTTTCAAATGTGTTTATGATAAAAATTGAACTTTTTGTTGTCCATTGTTTGAGATAGAGGCTTCTGTGGTTAGTAACTTTTGGATTTGTTAGATTGCTACATGGTAAATGTCACTTCAGGTCTGTGAACTCCTTTGTAGACACTAACACAGTTCTCTTATACCTAATAGTATTTGGCATTTATATTGTACTTTGTGGATTCACAGTGAAAACGTTGTTTTTCCTCCCAAGAATAAGTCTTACTTATTTGTAAAATGAGGAGAAGGAGATTGGCTAATGTAACTTTATAAAGGCTCTTTCAGCTTGAGCCCTGAAATTCTGTGCGTCTGTAATAGTTTCAGAATAGAAATATGATTAAATATTAAGAATTTTGCCTCTAAAAAAAAAGTTTTGCCTAGTAGAGTTAGAGAATGGGATAGATATTCTCTCTCTATTCCCTTCCCTCCTTCGCCCTGCAAAAAAGATCAAGTAGAGAATTTGTATCCAATTGGCCGAGAGAGAAAAGATCCCTAGTATTCCATTTCTGTATAAGATGTATAAAGGATTAAAAGCTCTCTAATTAATAGCTTATGAAAGACAGTGTCTTTTACAGACATTATTACTAGGTCATTACTCAGATCAGAGGGCCTCAGATTGTTATTTATTTTAATTAACAAGTAAAAATTGTCTGTTTATGGTGCACAGCACATTTGGATATATGTATACATTGTGAAATGGCTAAATCAAATTGTGATTCCTATGAGTGAATTCTGAGCTGGTCACTGATAGTGTTACTTACAATTGTTGCCAGTTTTTCTTATATAAACATCAAAAGTTTCTCCCTAAAATTTCTCCCCTCCATAATGATATTTTTGTACTTTTAATGCTCATTGTTAAGAAAATATACTTCAGGAAGCTCTTGTGAATTCAGTAACACTTTTCAATGAATTTGCATTTTATTAATTAATGGCCTTTGTGTACTTTTGAGTGTAATTAGACAGGACTTGGTGTATATCTGATGGATTAATGAATCTCTTGGCTTGTGAGAGCTCTGTCGTCTTTAGAAATGACTGGTTTAAAACAATACACCTTTGTTGTACATAAATCATTTCTAATATTTACCTTTAAAGGATGACATTTTGATAGTCTCCAGAATTCTATTAATCTGGGTCAAGATTAACCATAGTGGGTGGGCCAAGATCCCATATTCCCCATAGATCATGGGTCCTAATGAAGTATTTTATGGATTGAAAATGTTTTTAAAGCATTGGTTTAGGGCTCTAGGTACTTATTTCTCCTATGTACTGGAATAATTTGTGAAGTATGGTCAAATATGTCTATGTTAGAAAAATTGGTCAACTTTATCATGAATCTATATTGGGACATTTTTCCTATTTGTCGCCTGTGTTGTCCAGTTCCTGCACATTATTTTGCTAAGACTTTATCCTTCCAATTTTAATCTCAGTCTGGCATTTATTCTGAAATAAAGTAGTGAAACTTTGTAGGTTACCAACATCACCCTTACTTATTAGAAAGAGAACCCATAGACTTTGGGAGTTTAAACTATCTAGTTGAGGGGCAGGGAACCTGTGGCCTTCTAGATCCTTTTATTAAAAGGATTTGCTCTGTAAAATTTGGATTCAGTCAGAAGGCGCATTTAAGGATCTAGAAGGCCAAAGGCAGCAGGTTCCCTACCCCAATCTAGTTTCTGTCTTAGCTTCTACCACTCCTTGTCTGGGTGGGCTTGGACAGGTGATTTAAGCTTTCTGAGCCTCATTTTCAGCTCTAAAACTGTATTGCCTCTTTCACACAGGGTTGTTGTGGGCTTAAATATGGTAATATTTATGAAGAGCCTAACACTGTGTCAGGCTTGTTTCCTTCCCTTCCTCCCTGCTCAAAATTTTTTCTTCCTTAGGCTTCTTCTCTTTTCTCTGAAAAATATTTGGAGAAATCTCCTTTGAGTTATCTCTCGTTCCTCTTATCCTTTTAAACAGTGTTAGACTGAGTGTAGCCCTCAGTTTCATTCTGTATATCTGTGGTTTCCACCCTAAACTCATTCATGTTTCCATCAGAACTTCTGTCTAAATGATGCACAAACATACGTGACATGGACATAGAGAATTTCTCTGTTAAATGTCTTCCATCTAAAGCAGTTCTTACATGTTGGAAGTCATGGTCATGGTCATGGTGCTCCTGGGTAACACTGTTTTGGTAGGACATCATGAAACACCTTTAATTTTATCACACAGTCTGAGAACCAAAGAACAAGTGGAAAACTATTAATAGTATATTATTTATATAATGTAAAATTAGTTAACTGAGATAAATAAGTACAGTCAGATTTCTCATAAGTATGTATATATAAATTATTTCAGAGAAATTAATGGGAGAAGTTAAAATTGAGAAAGCTCTGTTAATTTTTTTTTTCTCCCTACAAAACAGTGATAAAAATCCATTTTGGTGGTAGAATACTTTGGTCTGGCTCCTGAGATTATAGTTGGGAAAACCTGAACCTAAAATGTATTTGCTTGCTCTTAGGTTATCTAGAGGCCTTCCTCAGCCCCATGTAACTCATCCTTCAGGTCTCCTGGGGTAAACTTTTGTTTTTCATTTTCTCTTGGCTTAACTGTAATCATCCATCACCTCATGCTTTTTCTCTGGTGTGCTTTATATTCTCCCTTTATAGTCTAAGTTTTTATTTAAACTAAGGCCAGTGGATTCTCCTTCCTAAAGATTTTGCATTCCACCCCGCCCCCTTCTTTCTCTCCACTCCCTGCAATTGTAACACATCATCTCTCCTGGTCTGCTGTAGCAGTTTCCTGAGATGTCTTCCTGCTTCTGGTCTTATTCTGCCCCCTCTCAGATTGCTTCCACACTGCTGTTTGAGGAAACCTTCCTAAGTCACAAATCTATGTCAAGCAGTCCTTTATCTGAAAACTCTTTCGTGACCCCTGTTACACACAGAATTAAGTGAACGCTCTAGTATGGTGTACAAGGCTGTGGGCAGTATCTTCCTCATCTCTTGCCACCTCCCAGTCAAGCTGCACACTTCTGTTCGCAGCTTCCATGCTCATGTTGAGTTACCCTAACCGTTCTTGAGGAGTGTCAGATTTGCCTCCGTGAGCTTGAATGCACTGTCCAGAAGATCTTTGTCCACTGGGTGATTTCTTCCTAGAGGCTCAGTGCATTGTCATCTTTTTAACCTCTATACCTAGGCAAAGTTCAGTATTTTGTTCTCTGTTCCCATAGCCTTTTGTAGACATACATTCTTTCTGTGACTTATGCATGTCTCTGTGCTTTCCATTTAAGTGTCTGCTTCCTGGGATCAGAGATTATTTCTCTTTTATCCTTTTTGCCTGATTTATAGCAGATTATTCATAAATATTGAATGAATGGGTCTGGTAGAAAATGTTGGATTGTTCATAATATGTTTATAGAAGTTAATATTTTCACTTTAAGTTTTTTATGTTAATATTTAATATCTCACTCTAAAGATGGTGGAACCAGGGCAAGATTTACTGCTTGCTGCTTTGAGTGAGAGTGGAATTAGTCCGAATGACCTCTTTGATATCGATGGTGGCGACACAGGGCTTGCAACTCCAACACCTACCCCTCCAGTTCAGCAGGTAAGAGTTTTCTAAAGCCTCTGTTTCTTAATTTGTAAGTTCAACTTATAGAAATATATATTATTAAGTCTTAATTTTAAATATATATGTGAGTGTTAATTTTATATTGAGTATTTTCATTTATGAAGTGGTAAATATTTGCAATGAAAACTTTCTGCTTTGGTATTATGTATGTGTACAGTAAATGTAAGAGATAAATTATTTAGTGTGTGTGGAAGCGTCTTTACTTTCTTTGATAGTTGTCTTATTTATTTAGGGACATTCTTCTGTAGTTTGACTATACACATTCTCTGAAAGCAAAAATAAGATTTTAATGTTAGCTTAGTTTTGTGGAGACTTTATGTTTGCAAAGATTGTTACGTTATATCTGGTTTTAGTGATTTCACATTCAGTTTGAATGTAAGGCTTGACCTTTTTTTGTTTTAATAAACGTAACTCTGTTCTCAAAACGGAATTCGTTGATGTTGTTTTCTCTCAAGTCAGTGCCACTTAGTGCATTAGAACTAGGTTTGGAGACCGAAGCAACAGTTCCTGTTAAACAAGAACCAGAGACGGTACCTACTCCAGCACTATTAAATGTGAGGGTAAGAATTTTTAGATTTGGCATTACTTCCAAAATAGTTGAGGATTGTAGTAAGAAAATAACCTATTAATGTGACATAGATTTGTCTCGCGAGTTCTGCTTTTTGCCACTTTCTCAATATCCTGTCGTTACCTCCTACCTTATAAAACATTTCTTTCATTCCTTTGGTACTTACGTTGATCACAAGATAATTAGAACAAACAGAACTTTTTTTAGTTTATTTATTGCAAATGATACAAAATTTATAAAGTAAAGATGAAATGCACATTATTCCACGACTCTTTCCTTTCTTGCTTATTTATTTCAGCTTTTGTCCATTGGTATTTGTCATTTTTATGGGATTATAATTGCTTTGAATATAAAGTTCCTCTGAGCTTACTTTAAACGTAGAGCAATTATTAGCTGAAGCCTAATGGGATAAAATTATTGGACACACTGGCTAAAATTTTGATAATTTGTCATAAATTATTGAGAATTTTGTTTAAAAGTGATAAATAATAATCCAGAAGACTCTTGTTAAAGGAGTCATGGAGAAATAAATAATCTGAGAAGGAAAGAAAGTAGAAATAGACTTAAATTTATAAAAATGTCTCAGTGTTACTTGTAGTCGCAGATATATTATCTTCAAGTTGACATCATTTTTTTTTTTTTTTTTTGAGACAGAGTCTCACTTTGTTGCCCAGGCTAGAGTGAGTGCCGTGGCGTCAGCCTAGCTCACAGCAACCTCAAACTCCTGGGCTCAAGCGATCCTCCTGCCTCAGCCTCCCGAGTAGCTGGGACTACAGGCATGCGCCACTATGCCCGGCTAATTTTTTTCTATATATATATTTTTAGTTGTCCATATAATTTTTTTCTATTTTTAGTAGAGATGGGGTCTCGCTCTTGCTCAGGCTGGTCTCGAACTCCTGACCTTGAGCGATCCACCCGCCTTGGCCTCCCAGAGTGCTAGGATTACAGGCTTGAGCCACCGCGCCACGCCCATTTTTTTTTTTTTTTTTGTCTAGTTTTCCCCACCTCATCCCCCACTGAAAAATAAAATGTTCTGAAACTTTGTTGTAGGTTCAAAGATAGCACCCACACTATTACCAGTAATTGTATTATACCTGACTGGGTTTGTTCATGCAACATAAGATTTTAAAACTCTGCTTGGTTGTTTTTGTCTTTTTATGTTCTAAACTTTAGTGTGGTCTGTATGACAGCAAACAAAACATTGAACAAAAATCACAGAATGTTAGAAACAGGAAATGTGTCTCAGAGAACCCAGGCCTCCAGGGGCTTAAGATCATCTACATGGTTGGGGCAGTTGTGGCATTAGAAATTCTTTCAGTTACCAGTCCTTTTATTATATAGGGTTACCATACATCACAGTTGTGTACTATATATCACAGTTTGCTTGAGATAGTTCCATTTTATGCTTGCTGTCCCCAGTGGTTATATAAAATGCTACACTACTACTGCACCTTCTTTTCCTCAAAGTGGTGCCTTTTAACTTGGTAGTTTGTAGCTAATCAAATTAAATTAGAAATGAAGTGCCAATAGGCAAGAGTAAAAGTCAATTTTAGATTTCTAAATGGCCCACTGTGTTTATGGATGTAGGCCTTAGAGAATAAAGCATTTTTCAGTGGTGTAATGTCTTTTGTTTTCTAGCAGCAGCCTCCGTCTACTACAACATTTGTGCTGAATCAAATAAACCAGCTTCCAACCTTGGGATCTACAATTGTGATGACTAAAACACCACCTGTAACAACCAACAGGCAAACTATCACTTTAACTAAGTTTATCCAGACTACTGCGAACACACGCCCTTCGGTCTCAGCACCAGCAGTACGAAATGCCATGACCTCTGCACCTTCAAAAGACCAGGTTCAACTGAAGGATTTGCTCAAAAATAACAGTCTTAATGAACTCATGAAACTGAAGCCACCTGCCAATATTGCTCAGCCAGTTGCCACAGCAGCTAGTAAGTCTGTTTTCAGTAGTATCAACTTTTTCTACCTTTGGTAAGCTATGTCAAAGTGGTTTTCTTAAAGGATTTTCTTGAGGTTTAAAAGAACTGGGCATGAAAGAGGTATTACCTGCATTATCCTGTGTACTTACAGCATTTGCACAGTTGAAGGGAAGTGGAAATTTATTTAGGTGCTTGGATAGAGTATTTACCTTTGAAATGAAGTTTGTCAGATTATCAGGTAGCTTCATTAATACCATTAGATCATCTGAGTTTTACATATTATGAAAAGCCAGTTAACATTTTTCTAAATCCTTTAAAACATCAGTGCTTATGGCCAGGAGTGGGGACTCACGCCTGTAATCTTAGCACTCTGGGAGGCCAAGGTGGGTGGATCATTTCAGCTCAGGAGTTCGAGACCAGCCTGAGCAAGAGCAAGACCCCGTCTCTACTAAAAATATAGAAAGAAATTATCTGGACAACTAAGAATATATATAGAAAAAATTAGCTGGGCATGGTGGCGCATGCTTGTAGGCCCAGCTACTCGGGAGGCTAAGGCGGTAGGATCGCTTGAGCCCAGGAGTTTGAGGTTGCTGTGAACTAGGCTGACGCCACGGCACTCTAACCCGGGCAACAGAGTGAGACCATCTAAAAAAAAAAAAAAAAAAAATCAATGCTTATACTTTATGTGCCTATGAATCTTGTTCAAAAATAGAATCTGATTCAGGGTAGGGCCCAGGATTCTGCATTTCTAGCAAGCTCTCCAGACACGCTCTTTCTTGCCTGGACCATGCTTTAGGTGGCAACAGGCTTTCTGTAAATGGATACTTGCCTACTTTATGACTTTCACAGTTTTAGGATTTGGACTGTCATTGGCTTCCTTGCTTATGTATAGTCATCTTTTTAGTAAGTTCTCTCTTAAAATACATATGCTTTTTTTTTTTTTTTTTTTTTTTTGGAGACGTAGTCTCACTCTGTTGCCCAGGCTGGAGTGCAGTGGCCTAATCATAGCTCACTGCATCCTCAAACTCTTGGGCTCAAGTGATTCTCCTGCCTCAGCCTCCTGAATAGCTGGGACTAGAGGTGTGTACTACCATGTCCGGCTAATTTTTTTGTAGAGACAAGATCTTGCTCTGTTGCCCAGTCTGCTCTTGAACTCCTAGCCTCAAGCAATCCCACCTCAGTCCTATGCTTATAAAATTATTTGCTGTGTTTTCTTTGAAGAGTGAGTACCCATAATACATTTTTCGCAGTGTTATTGAGATATAATTGACATACCATAACATTAATTCTTTCAAAGTATACAGTTCAGGCTGGGTGCGGTGGCTCATGCCTGTAATCCCAGCACTTTGGGAGGCTGAGACTGGAGCATTATTCAAGGCCAGAAGATTGAGACCAGCCTGGGCAACATGGTGAGACCCCCATCTCTTAAAAAACAACAAAAAAATGTACAATTCAGTGGATTTTAGTATATTTGCAGTTATTCAACCAATAACACTGTCTAATCCATGATACTTTAAGGGTAGGTTTAGATTTTTTTGTTGTTGTTGTTTTTGAGACAAGAGTCTCACTCTGTCCCCCAGGCTAGAGTGCTGTGGTGTCACCCTAGCTCACAGCAACCTCAAACTCCTGGGCTCAAGAGATCCTCCTGCCTCAGCCTCCCTAATAGCTGGGACTACAGGTATGCACCACCATGCCCAGCTAATTTTTTCCATATATATTTTTAGTTGTCCAGTTAATTTCTTTCTATTTTTAGTAGAGACGGGGTCTTGCTCTTGCTCAGGCTGGTCTCGAACTCCTGAGCTCAAACAATGCATCCGCCTCAGCCTCCCAGAGTGCTAGAATTACAGGTGTGAGCCACTGCACCCGGCCGGTAGGTTTAGATTTAAAGGGAAAAACTCAGTGATTTGATCACACCCTTTTAGGAGTTCATTACTGCATAAAGAGGGTAGATTTTACAGTTTTCTTTTCTGGAGTGACTTTTTAAAGCTCATTCATTCAACAAATATTTAGTGAGCACCTATTATGATGCCAAGCACTCTTGGAATTTTGAGGCTGGAAAGAAAACTGTTAAAATCCCAGTCCTTGTGAAGCTTGCATTCTAGTGGAGAGAGACAGATAATAAAATAAGTAGATTTGGCCGAGCATGGTATCTCACGCCTGTAATCTTAGCACTCTGGGAGGCTGAGGCAGGAGAATTGTTGAGCTCCGGAATTCGAGACCAGCCTGAGCAAGAGCAAGACCCCATCTGTACAAAATATAGAAAAATTAGCTGGGCATGGTGGCATGCATCTGTAGTCCCAGCTACTGGGAAGGCTGAGGCAGAAGGATCCCTTGAGCCCAGGAATTTGAGATTGCTGTGAGCTAAGATGTTGCCACAGCACTCTACTCAGGGCTTGAAAAGAAACAAAAAGTAGATTTTATGTCAGATAGGATGAGTGCTTTGGAGAGAAATGAAAGGTAGGGTGTGGGGCAGTAAGAGGTGACAGTTTTAAATGGAGTGGTCAGAGGAAGCTTCTTATTCAGTGTGGTAGTAAGGGAATTTTTTTTTTTTTTTTTTTTTTTGACACAGAGTCTCACTCTGTTCTGGGCTAGAGTGCCGGGGCATCAGCCTAGCTCACGGCAACCTCAAATTCCTGGGCTCAAGCGATCCTACTGCCTCAGCCTCCCGAGTAGCTGGGACTACAGGCATGTGCCACCATGCCCAGCTAATTTTTTCTATATATTTTTAGTTGTCCAGATAATTTCTTTGTATTTTTTTGGTACAGACGGGGTCTCGATCTTGCTCAGGCTGGTCTGGAACTCCTGAGCTCAAACGATCCGCCCGCCTCAGCCTCCCAGAGTGCTAGGATTACAGGCATGAGCTACCATGCCCGACCTAATAAGCGAATTTTTAAGGGTAAAATAGAATTAATCTGTCCGTTTTTATTTTCACTTTGGCTATTTGAAACTTGAGTAGTGTAGTTTCAGTTTTAGAGACTGAAAAATGTGGACTTTTAAGAGGAAGATTCTTTTCTTCCCTTCTCTGTTGAGTTACAGAGTATTTGAGTCCCTGTTATATAACAAACAAGACCATGGTGGACACTGTTGGAGATACTGACTCTGACTTGAAATACTCTGAGCTGACCAGTATTTTATAGTTTTAGCACAGGAATGGATATGTTTTTGTTTGGTTTTGGGTCAGTATCATTGGGATTGTTGTGTTTTGGGATCAAGAGGCTAGAATGAAGGGGAAGAGCTATAAGGCATGTTCCTGATGATTTATACTAGTGCATACATAGCATCCTGTCAGGCTCTTGGGATGAGGTGATGGATATTGAATAGACAGTTTCTCTTTCCAAAGAGCTTCTTTATTTTTCTATTTGTGGAAAATTTTTATTTTATTTTTTTGTTTTTTATTTTTTTTTATTCTTATTTCAGCATGTTGTTGTGGGGGTACAAAAGTTTAGGTTACATATATTGCCCTTGCCCCCCCCCCCATCAGACCTTCAAACGTGTCCATCCCCCAGACAGTGCACATCGTACTATGTATGTATACACCCATCTGCCCCCTCCCCCCCCCACATCTGCCCGACACCCGATCAGTGTTATTCCTGAGTGTGCTCTTAGGTGATGATCAGTGAAACCAATTTGATGGTGAGTACACGTGGCGCCTATTCCTCCACTCCTGGGACACTTCACCCAGCAGAAGGGCCCCAGCTCTTTCCAGGAAAATACAAGAGGTGCTATATCACTATTTGTGGAAAATAATTTTTAATGCTTCATATAAAACAGTATGTAAGTTTGTGACAGAATTGACTGCTTGGAAGTTGTAATGTGCTTGTGTTTTTATAAGTAGAGGGGGCTAGCGGCATTCTAAAAGGATCGGCAGGAAGTGTTTGTAGGATGATGTAGAACTTTGTTTCCAGTAACATGAAATTGAAATTTTCAGATACTCTAATCTTTGTGTTTGGGTCCGTATCATTGTGACCTTGTGACTGTAGTTTTGTATTCTCAAGGTCATTGTCCTGGACTAAAACTGCAACCTGGCAGCTAAATGCCAGTTGGGAAATCATTTTAGCTGCCTTAGAACTGATTTCCTTTTTCTGCCATGGAGCACAGTACTGTGTCCCTGACCTGGCTAAAGTTCAGGGCAGCATCTGGAATGGCTCCTCCAGGACTTGGGGCTAGTCAGCAGATAGTGGAAGATGCTTTTTGTTAGAGTCTTTGGATTTAATGAGGAAGCCTGTGCCTTTTATATGGGTGGCTTCCTGAGTGTTCCACTCCTCAAAGAAGTACATGCCATCATAACTTAAAGGAGTGGATGTGTGCCGTTGTGAGGAAAGAGTGTAGAGAGCAAAATAGAAAGTGGGATAAGTTTGGTTGCATAAGATCTAGTACAGTGGGCCAGGCGCTTTGGCTCACGCCTTTAATCCTAGCATTCTAGGAGGCTGAGGCGGGAGAATCGCTTGAGGTCAGGAGTTCAAGACCAGCCTGGGCAAGAGCGAGACCCTGTCTCTACTAAAAAATAGAAAGAAATTATCTGGACAACTAAAAATACATAGAAAAAATTAGCTGGGCATGGTGGCGCATGCCTGTAGTCCCAGCTCCTCGAGAGGCTGAGGCAGAAAGATTGCTTAAACCCAGGAATTTGAGGTTGCTTTGAGCTGGGCTGATGCCACGGCACTCTAGCCACGGCAAAAGAGCAAGATTCTGTCTCTAAAAAAAAAAAAAAAAAAAAGAAGTAATATTGGCGCTTGGTATTTGCGAGGGTTTGTTTGTTTGTTTGTTTGTTTTTGTTTTTTTTGAGACAGTCTTGCTCTGTTGCCCCTGGTAGAGTGCAGTGTCATTATCATGGTTCACTGCAGCCTCAAACGCCTGGGCTCAAGTGATCCTCCTGCCTCAGTAGCTGAAAGTACAGGCACATGCTTCCATGCCCCTGGCTAATTTTTCTTTTCCATTTTTTGTAGAGATGGAGTCTCGCTCTTGCTCAGGCTCGTGTTGAACTCCTGAGCTCAAGCGATCCTCCCTCCTTGACTTCCCAGAGTGCTAGGATTACAGGTGTGAGCCGCTGTGCCTAGTCTGCCTCTTGGTATTTATATTGAACTATAAATTGTCTGGTTAAGGTGTTTTTCTGATAAATTATTTTGAAATTTTCCATGCACACATTTTCTTTTGAGTTACTTGTTTTCTAAAGTTAATTATTATTTTTTTTTTTTTAATTTCTGCACTCTACCTCCTTAAAGTTAATTCTTATTTCCATGTTTTAATGCTTGTGGCTAATTTCAGTTAGTGATAGGCAGATTGATGTTCTTTGGTTTGTGAATTGGGTAAACTTTAACGAATTTTTAAACTATAGGAAAAGAAATTGTGATTTTCTTCAAAAATATAAAGTGATTTTTTTTCCCCTTCAGCTGATGTAAGCAATGGTACAGTAAAGAAAGAGTCTTCTAATAAAGAAGTAGCAAGAATATGGATAAATGACATGAAAATGAGGAGTTTTTCCCCGACCATGGTGAGTTTCCAATACTTGTATCTATTTTTGTGTAGTATGAAAGTACACTTGACTAAAAGTGCTCTAGAACAGCCCTCACAACACTTGTTTTTGGATGGAAGGGGGCTACTCAGTTATATAAAATAATGGGTAAGCTTAAACCTTGCTGTAATAAACTGACACATACTAAACATCATGGTTAAAACTTGCAGATTTGATAGGATGTGGTATTACACACAGTGCTGACTTCTTATTATGAATCTCACCTGATCAGAAAAAAGAACCAAAAATATTTGATAACTATGTTCATTTTAGTATTCAACATGAATATGTAGCTAATTATGAGCTGTGTGATCATATAATGGTATAGTTTTGAGTAATTTTATAATTTTTTAACATTTGGGAAATACCATATGTTTCAGATCAGTGGATCTTATACATTTATTTAGTAGTCTCTGTATGTAATTATGTGTGTGGTGGGTTTCTATAAGAATTATGTTGTATGACTCTACTTTCAATAAAATTTGACAACTTCCTGGCTTATGTAGTGATACAAAGGGCATCTAAAGGTACAATGTGATGCTCAAATTGTGATGCTTGGGTTTTGCATCTGTAGAGACTTTGAGAGGGCACTTTACGAGGGGAGTTAAAGGATTAGTAGACACAGAAGAGGTGGCGACTGTGTGCTTAGGTGACAATAAGCTAGGATGCTTATTGTCTCGCAGGAAGAAATGAAAATGGTAGATTCGGGCTCTGTGGAGTGACCTGAGTTGAGTTTAAAGGACTTTGGACATGGTGCCAGTGAGGAGTTGCTGCAAGTGGGGGAACCTGCTGGTTATACAGGATGGTGGGTGTAGGGAAGAGAGACAGGTTGGGAAGCTGGTTAATCTAAAAGGGAAGAAAGAAGGAACTAAACTAGGCAGAGATTATTGGAAAAGTGTGAAACGAAAAGGAAAAAGAGAGATGAGAGATGACTACACATGACAATACCAAAGGAAGGTTAGGACTTGGGATAGAATATGGAATTGGAGACAGTACAGCAGCCTGCACCTGAGGTTTTGCACAGGGACCAGGAGAACCAGTGCTGGCGGTACCAAGTTAACTTATTGTCGTGTACCAACAGCACTTCCAAGTTGAATTTTGGAAACTAAGAATGCATTTTCTTCCAGAAACTTTTTTTTTTTTTTTTTTTTTTTTTTTTTTTGAGACAGAGTCTCGCTTTGTTGCCCGGGCTAGAGTGAGTGCCGTGGCGTCAACCTAGCTCATAGCAACCTCAAACTCCTGGGCTTAAGCGATCCTACTGCCTCAGCCTCCCGGATAGCTGGGACTACAGGCATGCGCCACCATGCCCGGCTAACTTTTTCTATATATATTTTTTAGTTGGCCAGATAATTTCTTTCTATTTTTCGTAGAGACGGGGTCTCCCTCTTGCTCAGGCTGGTCTCGAACTCCTGACCTTGAGCGATCCACCCGCCTCGGCCTCCCAGAGTGCTAGGATTACAGGCGTGAGCCACCGCGCCCGGCCCAGAAACTTTTAATGTACTACTCATGTTCCCATTCCAGCCTATAACATACCAAGGGTTCTATGTTGGCCTAGCAGTTAGGAAACATCTAACAGAGATTGTACACTGGTAGTCTGTGGATCAAAACTAGTTGACAAGTTTGGCCTCCAGAGTATTTTGAAGAATTTTGAGTTTGTTGCTGATACATAAAAATCCTAATTATGGCCAGGTGTGGTGGCTCACACCTGTAATCCTAGCACTTTGGTAGGCCAAGGCAGGAGGATCCCTTGAGGCCAGGAGTTTAAGACCAGCTTGAGCTGACCCCCGTTCCTACAAAATATATTAAAAAATTAGCCAGGTGTGGTGACTCGTGCCTGTAGTCCCAGCTACTCAGGAGGCTGAGGCAGGAGGATCACTTGAGCCCAGGAATTGGAGGTTGCAATGCACTATGATGCCGCTGCCCAGATTACAGAGTGAGAGCTTGTCTCAAAAAATGAGTCAATGAATCCTGATTTCCAAGTTCTCTTGCAAAATAGGAGTACGTGACAATGCTGGGCTCACATTCCCCACCTTGTAAAACTTGCCTGGCTATGAGTAGTAAGCGTCCACACTGTGTGTTGGGCTGGGGTCCCAAGGATCATGGTCTCCCTCACCCCCAGGTATCTCCTTGACCCTAAGCCTGATGTCAGTTGCCATTTCACATCCACCTGGCTTAAAAATGTACCTGTTTGGTCCCTGGATTTCTCAGTGATCTTTTAGTATTACCAATTTACCCTCCAATTATACCCGTGATTTTTAAAAAATCTAGGTAGGAGAAGAAAGAGTGGAGGAAGAAAGTAGATTGGTTACTTTAGCATAGAATGCATTCGTAGTTTATAGGCCAGGAAAAGGTGAGAAGGTGGGGGTGGAGAGTACACAGAAGTTAGATGGGTTGCCTCAAGGCTACACAATTAAATAGCAGCAGAATTGGGATTCAGATCTGTTTCTTTGGCCAGTCCAATTTAGTCTCTAATATCTGAAATTGGGCTTCATTTTGGAATAATTTATGAGAACATTTCAAGTCTTGCAGATTTTATCTGAAGAGTCCACAAGTTAGTGTTGATTGGATGGTTGTGCCCCACCTCTCTTCCTTTCCACATTGAGCATCTGTGTACCAGCATGTTCTGCTGTGGACTCTGAGGTAGAGAAGAGAACGTGTCCTTACTTTTAATGTCATCTTCACTTTGGCTTAA
Organism: Eulemur rufifrons; assembly: GCF_041146395.1. Classification (NCBI taxonomy): domain Eukaryota; kingdom Metazoa; phylum Chordata; class Mammalia; order Primates; family Lemuridae; genus Eulemur; species Eulemur rufifrons. The sequence continues at coordinate 4,905,389 of NC_091003.1, forward strand.
CCTACCTTAACCTATAGATTCTGACCGGGTGACTGGGTTTTTCTTCTCTTCCTCTTTCGTGTCTTGGTACACTGAGTTTCATAGTCATTTCTTTATACTCTTCACTGAACAAGTACATGTTAATAAACAGCTTCCTAATGGTTTTACTGGTCATGAAAAGAGGCTTGTTCAGGGTCTTCCTATTCCCCTGTTCCTCCCTACTTCCACTCCTTTAAGATCCTGTAGAGAAAGATGAGGGAAACATGATTATGGTGACCATTCACTTGGATTGCTGGGGCAGTCTGGATTTACTCTTGTTTTCTTGGTGTTAGTTTTTTTTAAAATTAGAGACACGGCCGGGCGCGGTGGCTCACGCCTGTAATCCTAGCACTCTGGGAGGCCGAGGTGGGCGGATCGTTTGAGCTCAGGAGTTTGAGACCAGCCTGAGCAAGAGCGAGACCCCATCTCTACTAAAAATAGAAAGAAATTATATGGACAGCTAAAAATATATATGGAAAAAATTAGCCGGGCATGGTGGTGCATGCCTGTAGTCCCAGCTACTCGGGAGGCTGAGGCAGGAGGATCCCTTGAGCTCAGGAGTTTGAGGTTGCTGTGAGCTAGGCTGACGCCACGGCACTCACTCTAGCCTGGGCAACAGAGTGAGACTCTGTCTCAAAAAAAAAAAAAAAATTAGAGACAGGGTCTCTGATTCTGTCACCCAGGCTGGAATGTAGTGGCACAATAATAGTAGCTCGCTGTAACCTGGAACTCTTGGGCTCAAGAGATCCTCCTACCTCAGCCTCCTGAGTAGTGGGGTCTATAGGCGCACATTACCATGCCCTGCTAATTTTTAAATTTTTATTATTGTAGAGATGGTTCTTGCTGTGTTACCCAGGCTGGTCTTGAACTCTTGGCTTCAAGCGATCCTCCTGCTTTGGCCTGCCAAAGTGCTGGGATTAGAAGTGTGAGCCACCATCCTTAGCCTTCTTGGTGTAATTATTAATAGCTCCTCATTTTACTCTCATATATGCCAAGATTTGAAGAGTAAATTATGTGGCCATCTTATATATGAATGTTCTTGTGTCTGTGAACACACAAAAGTCTGAAGGAAATTCTCTGTACTTCAGAAGATCCAGTAAACTCTAGTCTTCTGGAATTTTGGTTTTAGGATATGAGGGGAAGTAGGCAGATGACAGTGAACTGAAAAGGTGGGGTGTGAAACTTAGGTCCTGCCGGTGATGATAGAGGGTGTGCACTGGGGCTCATCCACCTTTTGTTAGGGTTCATTTCGTTTCCAGGGCGAGAAAGAACAACTGCCCCCCCACTGGACCTTGCTCTTGCTACTTCTGGAACTGGAATGAAGGGCAGGATTGAGGGTGGGGAGGGTTCTGGGCATTAGGGAGGGTGATGGGCAGTATTGAAGGGGAAGGTAGTTTGAGACGGTGGTGGCTGGAAGGAAGTGGAGTCCTTTAGTAACCTATTTTGGTATCAAGGGCAGAGTTGGTTGTCATTGCCTGTGCTCATCATTGGAGAAGCAGGGAAGCCACGGAGTGTGACCCACGTTTTAGGGAATATGGAAGTGGTACATCATGTTTGCAAGATTGAAGATTGTTGGTGTTCCTGCAGAAGAGTTCTGTGCGTTGGTTTGATCTCCAGTCTCTGGATTTGGGATTGACCATGCTCTTAATGTATTACAGAAGGTCCCTGTTGTAAAAGAGGAAGATGAGCCAGAGGAAGAAGATGAAGAAGAGATGGGTCATGCAGAAACCTATGCAGAGTATATGCCAATAAAACGTATGTCTTTGGGATTTGTCAAAATAATGAGAGACTTCGGGGTTCCTCTTGAGCTTAAATATCTCTCCCCCACACACTGTTAGCTGTTAGGACCTTTCACTGTTGGGTACCTCAGGACTTGACAAGTATGGGCTTTGTAATATGTTTTAAAATGTAATCTGCTTTTAAAATATTTACATGAAAGTTTTGCTGTGGTTTTTTGCGTTTTTTTTTCCTATACAAATTTAGAATCTTGTTTTAGGTTGATGTCTTTTAAAAGCAAAACTAAAAAAAAGCTTGGGTTTTATTTTGTTTCAAGTTAATTTTGCTTATGTGAGTAGCGATTATAAAATCAGCTAATTGTAGAGATATAAATATGTATCTTAGTTTTGTATATTTTATGCAGCTTGTCTAAAATCATGAAAATGTTGGAATCTTAAAAATAAAATAATTTGTGCTATTTGTAATCAGTGGTTGTCACTAACACCATTTCTGTTTTTTGTATAATGACCATGATTCATTTTTTAGTAGCCACTATATGAAGTTGAAAATTAAGTTTTTAGCTTTTGTATAACATTTTCACTTTTTCATTGTATGAGCTAATAACAGAAAATAAATTTATGTCTAGAATTTGTCTTTCATATACTCTTGGTTTCTATAAAAAGCTACTAATAATACTGTTTAAATTGAACTACAATTATATTTTCACCAACTGCAGATGGACTCTAAGATCTCATACTTTTCTAGTCATTTAAAATGAATTTTAGGTGTTGGTATCTGAACTTTTGGTTTTCCCCCCAAATAATAGATTTTGCAAAAGGATTGAAAGAGTTTATCCATGGCCCTTTAGACCACAGGTCAGCAAAGTATCTGGATCACTGCCTGATTTGGTCAATAAAGTTTTATTAGAACAAAGACATCCCCATTGGCTTATTATCCATGGCTGCTTTGACACTACAACAACAATGTTAAGTAGATATACAAGAGATGGCCTGCAAAGCCAGAAACATTTATTATCTGACCCTTTATAGAAAGTTTACCCGCCACTATTTTAACCTGTTCATGTTGTACATTTTGGGGAGTTAGTTGCTGTTTATTTTTATAGCCAAAATTTCCTTTCGGATACCTTTCAGAGTGAAATTATATCACACATTTGTTTTACTGAATGAAAGTGAATGATTCAAGCAACTAAACAATTTTTAATATATAGGAGAATGTTCTGTTACTACTAGAGAATCTTATGTTATGAACTACCTTGGTGTTTTTGTAGATCTTTTTGTCAGCAAGTCCATTTCAACCATACATAGATGATAAATCATTTTAGTCAAATTTAAACAGTACTTTACCAGCAGTGACTTTTTACTGGAGGCTCCAAGTGAATTGTTATATTTTCTCCATCATAGGAAAAAATTGTAATATCTTAAGACTGGAAATGTTATTACTTAGAATAATTGAAATGGAATATTTTTATATTTTCATTTAGTAAAAATTGGCTTACGTCACCCAGATGCTGTAGTGGAAACTAGCTCTTTATCCAGTGTTACTCCTCCTGATGTTTGGTACAAAACATCCATTTCTGAAGAAACCATTGATAATGGCTGGTTATCAGCATTACAGCTTGAGGCAATTACATATGCAGCCCAGGTAAGCAACAGTATTTTATAGTTACCTGTACTATTTATCTTTTTATCTTAGTTTATATAATTGTTTTAATCCAAAGGTAAGTTTTCCTTGATGAAAGTCTTGTAACTGTGATTTTTAGAAAAGTTTTATGTGTTAGAAAAATAAAAAGGTATAGCAGGAATGTGGAGAGTGCATTTCCAGTGGAAATGACAAGTTTCTTAACCTTCCTGGAACTTATTGGGAATATGTAGTAAAATTAAACACATAGGCCAGGCGTGGTGGCTCACGCCTGTAATCCTAGTACTCTGGGAGGCTGAGGCGGGTGGATCATTTGAGCTCAGGAGTTCGAGACCAGCCTGAGCAAGAGCGAGACCCTGTCTCTACTAAAAATAGAAAGAAATTATCTGAACAACTAAAAATATATAGAAAAAATTAGCTAGGCATGGTGGCGCATGCCTGTAGTCCCAGCTACTTGGGAGACTGAGGCAGTAGGATCGCTTGAGCCCAGGAGTTTGAGGTTGCTGTGAGCAAGGCTGACGCCACGGCACTCAGGCCTGGGCAACAGAGCGAGACTCTGTCTCAAAAAAAAAAAAAAAAAAAAATTAAACACATATATCCTTTGACCTAGCAATTCCACTCCTAGGAATCTATTCTATAGGTCTGTTAGATAAGAAGATATGTATAGATATTTGTTGTAGCTTTTTCCCCCTAGTTTCCCCCCCTGCACTGTTGATGGGTGATTGAATAAACTGTTACTACTTTACTTTGGGGTGTTGTGTGGGCTTTTAAAAGGGTATGAATTAAGAGTTACACACTAGTTGTCTTGAAATGATTCAGTCAAAATCTGTATCCTTAAAATAAGTAATGACCAAAGTAGCCAACTATCTCTGTATTTATGTGTGATATAAAAGTTTGTATTTGATTATGCAAGCGTTGAAAGGGATGTGGAGGAATCCTTGCCTTTTTTTAAACTTTAGTTACATGGTACATGGTAGAACAGCAGGAAAGAATACATAGTAAATACATAGAAAATACCCACATTAAAAAAGCTGAACCGCATGTCATTTATATAAAAATAGAGATAGCATCGATTTATTTCTAAAACAATGTATGAGAAATTGATCGCAGTAATAACCTGAAGGATTAAATACTAGCTGTTTCTTTTTCAGCAACATGAAACTTTCCTCCCTAATGGAGATCGTGCTGGCTTCTTAATAGGTGATGGTGCTGGTGTAGGAAAAGGAAGGACGATAGCAGGAATCATCTATGAAAATTATTTGTTAAGTAGAAAGAGAGCATTATGGTAAGTGTTAAAGACTGGCTGTGGAAGTTTTTGTGGGTGAATAATTACTTTCGCATGTAGGGATAGGTTTTCATGAATAGGTGTATTTTTTTTGAAACGTCAAGACTTGGCTTTATTTATTTCTGAATTCTGCTAGAATGATGTAATTTGCATATAATTTGTTTTTCTCTTTTTTTTGGGTAGGTTTAGTGTTTCAAATGACTTAAAGTATGATGCTGAAAGAGATTTGAGGGATATAGGAGCAAAAAACATTTTGGTTCATTCATTAAATAAGGTATGAAAATTTTCTATTCAGTTGATCATTTGGTAAATATTGACTCATCCGTGAGATGGAAATAATAATTTCTATTTTGTACAGTTTTAATGAGAATGAAATGGGTTATTCTACAGAAAGGATATAGTGAGTGCTAGCCGCTATTGTTGGTTTGTGGATTACTGTGTGCTAAATACTATGCCAGGCTGTAGCCACTTGTCATGAGCAGTTGAAATGACTAGTCTAAATTGAGATGTGTTCTAAGTGTAAAATGCACGACAGTTTGCTCTCTAAATCTTCAGTATCATTTTTGTCTTTGTTTCTAAAGTAATTTTAGCTGGGCACGGTTAGTTTGTGCTGATAAGTCCCAGCTACGTGGGAGGCTGAGGTGAGAGGGATCAGTTGAGACCAGGAGTTCAAGACCTTGTCTATAAAAAGTAAATAAATAGATAAATAAAGATAAAGATACCATTCTATGTGTGTGTGAGGGTTCAGTGTAGATAAGTAGTGTGCCTACACTGTGGGTCGCCAAATCCTAGGCACTATATACAGAATTGTGGCTTGGGAAGACTGGTTTCAAAATTTGTATAGCTGGTAAACTTGAATACCTGTACCTGTACTTATGGGGAAATAATTCTGTAAAGTGGAGGAAGATGTGTGCCAGCGTCTTTTAGAATCTTAATGTTCGCTTAGCAAGTCTTTATTGACCACTATGCATGCACTAATTGTTGGTGTTATAAGGGTAGAATAGACAGATACGGTTCCTGCAGGTGCCTCTCTACCAGCCATTTGAATAAGTAACTACAGGTCTACTTTCCCTATGAGTCCTAGGTTGATTCATTGTTGCTCTGTTCACCAGTGGCTTGTTTGGGTGGATTTTACTGGATGGATTGGTAGTTAAAGTATTATGTCCTGAATGACTAGCAACAGTTCAGAGCTAAAAACATGTAACTGGCATCTAGAAATGTTTCTGATTTCTGAGGAGAGTAATTGAAGAAGGACACGTTAACTATTACTCATAATTCTTATGTATCCCTCAGAACTTAATCACAATGCTGTATATATATTAAGTACATAATAAACATTTGAAGAGTAAATATTTTGACTTTTTTCTTACAGAGTAGTTTGTGTGGCTTTTAATTTTTTTTTTGGTGTTAGATTTGAGACTTCGAAAACTGGATCTTGTACTGCAGAGGTGTGTGTGTGTTTGTGTGTGTACATGTACATAGATACAAAAAATTATGTATATCATCTTAGGAGGTGAAGGTACTTTGACTTTTCTGAAACCTGTCATAGGCCTACCAGGTTAAGAGTTCCTGCTTGTAGAAGTTTGGGTGGGGTAAATGTTTCTGAAACAAAGGCATACTAATGTTTCTCTTTTCTTTTCTCAGTTTAAATATGGAAAAATTTCTTCTAAACATAACGGGAGTGTGAAAAAGGGTGTTATTTTTGCTACCTATTCTTCCCTTATTGGTGAGAGCCAGTCCGGTGGTAAATATAAAACAAGGTTAAAACAGCTTCTACATTGGTGTGGTGATGACTTCGATGGAGTGGTATCCTTTACAGCAAATATTTTTATATTCTAATGACAGAAAAATTATATAAAGACAGACCTTTGGAAAACAGGCATCTCAAGGTTAAATAAATGCTGGAGTGAGAGCTTTATTGATTACATAGAGTCCAAGGGGGTTAGGAAGTTGATTCTATTTTATATCTGTCAGATAGGAGACCAATATTTAAGCTCCTGGTTTAGAAAAATGTTAATAGACCAAATACTGTATTTCCCTCTTGGGACTTCACATTGTATGTTTACATAGTAAAGTACCTGCAAAGACTAAGGGAAAGAACACAATTAACTTAGTGATTCCCCAGCTTACTTGCTCACAGCATATCTTACGCTGTCCTGCATGAGGAATACCAAGTTTTGAAATGCTGATTAACTTGGTTTCCAGTCATGCTTTCTACTTAACAGAATGAACCAAAATATAATTGTTCTTGCTGTCGTAGGCTTTTTCCTCCATTTTAATTAAGAACTAAGTATCTGGTTAAGATAAATACCAAATTCAGTGGGTGCCTTTGATGCTAAAGAGGGAGGGAGCTTCCTTTATAGTTGTAATTTTAAAGGAAAAGACACTCTGAAAACCTCAGGGAAATAAAAGTTAACTATTCTCTGAAAGATTCGAGACACTTACTGTTAATGTGACGTGTTCCTTAATTCATTCCTTACAGATAGTGTTTGATGAATGTCATAAAGCAAAAAACTTATGTCCTGTTGGTTCCTCAAAGCCAACCAAGACAGGTTTAGCAGTTTTAGAGCTTCAGAACAAATTGCCAAAAGCCAGAGTTGTTTATGCTAGTGCCACTGGTGAGTAGTTATTTATTTTAAAAGATATATGTAGGGTTTTTTTCAGCTATAATATGTTTCATTTCGGGGTTTTTCAGGTGCTTCTGAACCACGCAACATGGCCTATATGAACCGTCTTGGAATATGGGGTGAGGGGACTCCGTTTAGAGAATTCAGTGATTTTATTCAAGCAGTAGAACGGAGGTAATGGAGTTTATGATATATACTGGTCTCAGTAATCTAAGAAATGTGTTACTGGTAAAACCCCTTTACTGCATGTTAAAATCCCTACTTTATTGATAGTTACTGTGTGTTTCAATTTTGTTCAGAGGTGTTGGTGCCATGGAAATAGTTGCTATGGATATGAAGCTTAGAGGAATGTACATTGCACGACAGCTGAGCTTTACTGGAGTGACCTTTAAAATTGAGGAAGTTCTTCTTTCTCAGAGCTATGTTAAAATGTATAACAAAGCAGTCAAACTGGTGAGAAGTTTTTCTTAATTCCTAGTATTTATTTAAGGTATCTGATAATGTTTCTGTTTGTTTTGTCCATTGTAATATATGCCAACCCACAGGAATGTGTTTCTGCTATTTAACAAAAAAACAACAAATAGATAAATTACCACATGACAGGCTGTTGAACCAGTATCCTTATTTTCTAAATTTTCACTTTTAAAAAATAATTCATAAAAAGCCATTTATATCAGTTGCAGAGTTCATTAAAATCACAATATAACTGTTTTCTAGAATGACGTTAGGATGCAGCCCTAATTTGAGTCCACTCTATCTGAGCATCCTAGGAAAAATAATTACTTAGAGATTCTGAAGTTATAGAAGATGATTTATTAGATTATTTTAAATGGCCTTGCAATGTACATTATTTCAATTGAATCAGTCATTTCTAAATAATTGTGCTCAAAGATGAAATATCTGAAATGTTGATTGTGTATCTTCAGTGGGTTATTGCCAGAGAGAGATTTCAGCAAGCTGCAGATCTGATTGATGCTGAGCAACGAATGAAGAAGTCCATGTGGGGTCAATTTTGGTCTGCTCACCAGAGGTTTTTCAAATACTTATGCATAGCATCCAAAGTTAAAAGGGTTGTGCAGCTAGCTCGAGAAGAAATCAAGAATGGAAAAGTAAGTTGGCGCTCATTGAGAGATTCTTTTTGGTTATGTTTTTAAGTCTTTGCGGGTATTGAGGTTTTCTACTTGTAAAATCTGGTCTTCCTAAAGATAGTTATAAAAATATTAATTAGTAAAACTTTAAAAAATACATTTCTTAAATTATAAAAGCAGTGCTTGTTAGAGAATTTAGATAGCTCAATAAAAGTATAATAAAATAATCATCACTATAATTTGGTCATCCATAGTTATCACCACTGATGACATGGATGTGTATTGCCTTAAGGTTTTTTATTTTTGGCAAATATGTATCTACTTAAAGCACAAAAGACAGTAAACTCTGCAAGGGTAGGGGCTTCAGTCGTGCTCACAACTGTAATCCTATTTCCTGCTTAAGTCTTTGACATACAACATATCTCAAATATATAGAATAAACAAGTGCAACAAATGTGTACTTTACAATAGTGAGATTCTTCTTTGAATCTTTTTTTAACTTAATATTTAAAATATGTCTTGATAAGAAACCACAAACATTATTTATAATTAATATATTTTCTTTTTTCTCTAGTGTGTTGTAATTGGTCTGCAATCCACAGGAGAAGCTAGAACTTTAGAAGCTCTGGAAGAGGGCGGGGGAGAATTGAATGATTTTGTTTCAACTGCCAAGTAATGTCTTCAGTTTTTTTTTGTTGTTGTTGTTTTGGTTTTTTTTTTTTTTTTTTTTTTTTTTAGTTTCTACTTAGATTAGTTCAAATGTTGGCATTACCTGGGGGCAACACTTCTGATTCAGCTATGTAATGCTTAAGTTTTCTTGATTTGAGTTTTTGCAATTCTGTACTTTTCTGTAACAGTATATGTGTTGGAAAACAATAGCATAGAAATCTCATAATCCTAAAATGTTAACTGTTTTGCCAGTATTATACACAGTATGTGGACTAACAAGAGCTTGATTTTGTCTGTCTTGTACATCTTGGAAATCTGTGACAGTTTGGTTTAGTTTTAGTTATGGTTTTATGTATTTGAAATTACCACTATCCAGAGAAGCATTAACTATAGTTTGCCTCAGTGTAATAAGGTCTGCTATAAAAATTGGAAATAAACATGAGATCTTCAAAAAGAGCTTTAAAAAATGTTTTAGACATTGTTTTCAATTTGTTTAACCTACCAGTTCTCACTCTGGTAGTAAAATTAGCAAAATAACCTTTGGGTACTATACTATTTTTGCCTTTAGGGCATACATTCAAATGCTTCTTCTAAGAGCAAAACATGTATTTGCTAATCTGTATTTTTCTGTACACAAATGCCTAGAACTCCCTTGTCCAAAATGGGAGCTGCTCATCACATGTGGCTACTGAGCAGTTGAAATGACTAGTCCAAATTGAGATGGCTATACGTGTAAAATCCATGGCTTCAAAGGCTATGACACAACTCATTGGTTATATATCGAAGTGCTATATTGAGTTAAATAAAATATGTTATTAAACTTAGTTTCACCAGTTTTACTTTATAATGTAGCTACTAGAAAATAAAAAATTTGTGTATGTGGCTTGGCTTGCATTGTTACTCAGTTAGACAGCCTTGGCCCAGAAAATTAAAATTCATTTGAGCTGGGTTACCAGTATTTCATAAAATTGAACGAAGTAATTTTCCTTTTGTTTTTGAGACAGAGTCTCACTCAGTTGTCCATGCTGGAGTGCTGTGGTGTCAGGCTAGCTCACAGCAACCTCAAACTCCTGGGCTTAAGGGATCCTCCTGCCTCAGCCTCCCGAGTAGCTGGGACTACAGGCATGCACCACCATGCCCAGCTAATTTTTTCTATATATGTTTTTAGCTGTCCATATAATTTCTTTCTATTTTTAGTAGAGGCGAAGTCTTGCTCTTGCTCAGGCTGGTCTTGAACTCCTGAGCTCAAACAATCCGCCCGCCTCAGCCTCCCAGAGTGGTAGGATTACAGGCGTGAGCCACCGCGCCCGGCCTAGTATTTTTCTTTTGTAAGAGATATATTCAATAATATTTTACATATACCAAATTATTTTGCCAAATGAAGCAGTAATTATCGTTGTTTCTTTACTGCAGAGGAGTGTTGCAGTCACTCATTGAAAAACACTTCCCTGCTCCAGACAGGAAAAAACTTTATAGTTTGCTGGGAATCGATTTGACAGCTCCCAGTAACAACAGTTCACCAAGAGATAGTCCTTGTAAAGAAAATAAAATAAAGAAGCGGAAAGGTGAGTACTTCTACAAAAATAGCTAATGTTGAAAGTACTATAAATTTGAGCGTTTTAAAGTGGCTATATTTTGAGAGGGAATTACTTTCCTTCAATTGACAAGTGGTTGCGTGTTTTCACTGCCACTTCCTATAGTACTCTTTTTTTTATTTTTCTTTTTTCTTTTTTACTTTTTTGAGACAGTCTCGCTCTTTTGCCCTGGCTAGAGTGCCCTGGCGTCAGCCTAGCTCACAGCAACCTCAAACTCCTGGGCTCAAGCAATCCTTCTGCCTCAGCCTCCCGAGTAGCTGGGACTACAGACATGTGCCACCATGCCTGGCTAATTTTTCCTACATATTTTTAGCTGTCCATATAATTTCTTTCTCTTTTTAGTAGAGGCAGGGTCTCGCTCTTGCTCAGGCTGGTCTCGAACTCCTGAGCTCAAGCAGTCTTCCCGCCTCGGCCTCCCAGAGGGCTAGGATTACAGGCGTGAGCCACCGCGCCCGGCCTAATTTCTTCTTGAGAATAATTGAACATAACCTCATTTATTATCGTGATGAGTCCAAAACATTAGTGCTTATTTGTGAATTTTGTTCTTATATTCTTATATAAATGCTTTTCTTCTGTACTTTTCATTTGCATTAACATAAGAACTAAATGTGACATCCCAAATCTTTAGAAGCGTATTGGGCTGACTCTCTTTTTTGGGGTTTGGGAGTAGGTGAAGAAATAACTCGAGAAGCCAAAAAATCACGGAAAGTAGGTGGCCTTACTGGTAGTAGTTCTGATGACAGCGGAAGTGAATCTGATGCCTCTGATAATGAAGAAAGTGACTATGAGAGCTCTAAAAACATGAGTTCTGGAGATGATGATGATTTCAACCCATTTAGAGACGAATCTAGCGAGGATGATGAAGACGGTAAGTTCAGTATATTTAATGTAAACTGAAAAGTAGTTCATGCTCCAGTGTATTTAAAAGTGAGGTATTACAACCTTTTTTTCTGTGCAGCACAAATGATCACACAGATTCTAATCTTTACTTTGGTGGAGAGCTCTAGTTTGTCATCTGGAGGTTTGAGCCTCATCTATGTGAAAATGTGACCTCAATTTTGTGTGGTTATTTTTAACCTCACCATGTAGATTTGTACCCCATGGTGTATGGATGGGATGTACTGGACTACTGTAGTTGGTGTGATGATTTATAAGCTATTGGTTTAATAATACAAAAAATTTCAAGGGTTGTTTTCCTTAAAGATTCTATACGTTTTAACAAATGATTTGACGTACTTCTTTCCTTGACACTCAGATCCCTGGTTAATCAGAAAAGACCACAAGAAAAACAAAGATAAAAAAAAGAAGAAAAGTATAGATCCAGATTCTATTCAAAGTGCCTTATTAGCATCAGGTCTTGGATCAAAACGACCTAGTTTTTCATCTACTCCAGTTATATCACCTGTTCCTAACAATGCACCAGGTATCCATGTAGAAACTTGCATTGTCTGTGAAACATACTTTAAACAAAACAAATACTTAAAGTTTGTACTGACTTTTAATTAATGTTCTTTGTTTAGCTAACAGCAACACCAATAGTAACAGTAGCCTTATAACAAGTCAGGATGCTGTGGAAAGGGCCCAGCAGATGAAGAAAGATCTACTAGATAAGCTAGAAAAATTAGCTGAAGACCTCCCTCCTAATACCCTGGATGAACTTATTGATGAACTTGGTGGCCCTGAGAATGTTGCTGAGGTAAATATGACTTGATTAGGGCTGTGTCTCTTCTTAGTAACATTTTGGCTTTTTTTACCCCTGTACAATGAATGTGGTATTGTGAGTATCAAAACATAATCTATCTGAATTTTTCTCTTGTATCTTAGAACCTGTGTTCTGTTTTAGTTGTCCCCCTAGCACCAGTGAAGTTCTGCCCCCAGTATCTGAATGTCTAAAGCCACTGGTCTCATTTACTGCACTTGTCTGGCCGCTTTTGTGGTCAAGGCTGCTTTTCCCAGGGACTGTGTTCCAGTGTTTGTATACCCCAGTGCCTGGTGCGGCACAGCCTGTGCTTTTGTATCCCAAGTTTAATGAAGGAGGCACTGAGCTCTAAGCACCATAGTTGGATGGCTTGTAACACTGTTTTCTCAGATGACTGGCCGCAAGGGGCGTGTTGTTAGCAATGATGATGGAAGCATATCTTACGAGTCAAGATCTGAACTTGATGTGCCTGTGGAAATCCTAAACATCACAGAAAAACAGAGATTTATGGATGGAGATAAGGTATGTTTTTCTGCCAGTGCTTTTTGGTGAAAAGAACAATGCTCATACATTTAGCTTAAGCTTTAGGTTTTTTTCCTTAGAGACGGGCTTTGTTCTGTTATCCAGCTATACGGAATACAGCAGTGTGATCATAGCTCACTATGACCTTGAACTCTTGGCTCAAGTGATCTTCCTGCCTCAGCCTCCCAAGTAGCTGGGATTGCAGGCACACACCATCATACCTGGCTACTTTTTTAAAAAAATTTTTTGTAGAGACAGTTTCTGTCTGTGTTGCTGAAGCTGGTCTCCAACCTCCTGGGCTCAAGCCACCTTCCACCTCACCCTCCTACTTTTTTTTTTTTTTTTTTTTTGTATAAATCATGTCTGTTGAATGTTACTGTTCTATTTAATTTTTCTTTCTTTTTTCTTTGAAGGCAGACACTAACACTGGAATAATAAGTACACATAGGAATATTTTACGTGTTTTCATTGTTTTACCATAAGTTGAATGTTATGAGTGTTCTGTATTACACATTGAATTAGACATGGCTCTTGATAGCTTTGGAGGCTTTTGAAACCTTTAATCAGAATAGAAAAATACTGATACTGTGTGGTCATCTTAGTGTCATGACATCTAATGTCACACTAGTGTCGTTTTAATTTTGAGACTAGAATGATATTTAAGAGTGTTCAGATTACTGGTATCCTCTGGGTTTGCTGTTTCTTTTATTGCTATACCATGTTAAGGTGATTTACTGTGAATGGCTTGGAGGTTGAACTTCTGTGTCTGACCACTGTAGAGATTTTGGTTGCCTCCAGAGGCTCTTTCTGTAGACTCTTATCCTGTTAAAAGGATGTCATCAAATCTAAGTTTCTCGGATCCATTTTTTTTTCCATCTAGTTGGAATAACTATATGCGTTTGCTGATGGGATTGCTAAGAAATAGGTATCACCTCTTTAGACTAGCACCTCTTGAAGCCCATTCCTTAATCTAAAAGAAGGAAGAATAAAATCTTACTTTTCCACCCATATTTTGGTTTATATTTCAATAAATTTCTCTGCCTCTGGAAAAAAGATGATAGTTACCATTACCAAAATTGTCTTTAAAAATGTATTAAAAAGCTGTTGTCTGTAGTGACACATGCCTGTAGTCCCAACTACTTAGGAGGCTGAGGTGGGAGGATCACTTGAGCCCAGGAGTTCAAGGCGCCAGCCTCGGCAACATAAAGAGCCTCTGGAGGCAACCAAAATTTCTACAGTGGTCAGATATGGTCATGTATATTTTAAAGATTGTAGGGCCGGGCGCAGTGGCTCACGCCTGTAATCCTGGCACTCTGGGAGGCTGAGGCGGGCGGATTGTTTGAGCTCAGGAGTTCGAGACCAGCCTGAGCAAGAGCGAGACCCCATCTCTACTAAAAATAGAAAGGAAATTATACGGACAGCTAAAAATATATATGGGAAAAAAAAAAATCAGCTGGGCATGGTGGCGCATGCCTGTAGTCCCAGCTACTCGGGAGGCTGAGGCAGAAGGATCGCTTGAGCCCAGGACTTTGAGGTTGCTGTGAGCTAGGCTGACACCATGGCACTCTAGCCCTGGCAACAGAGCGAGACTGTTGTCTCGGAAAAAAATAATTATAGATAGAGGTATTATTTTAATTGTTTCATCAATCTAGGCCCAGGCACTATACAAGTTATATTGGTTAGAATTAATTTTGGCTTTTAAATGATAGAAAATCCAAAATCATTATCAGTTTAAACATGCTGTTTATTTTTCTCATGCACACACTTAGGTAAGTAGACCCAGAGCTGTTATGGCCCCTTGAAGACCAGTCCTCTTCTGTGGTGTTCATCTAATTATGTGTGCCTCCATTTCCAAGTTATCTCTGTGTTCCAAGATCGCTGTTCCAGGTCCAGTTCTTACCTCTACATTTCAGCTAGCAGAAAGGAGAAAAGGGGAGGAGAAGGGCATGTCTCCTCCTTTGAAGGACATTTCCCAGACATTATACGTAACAGCCGCCCTACTGGCTGGAGCATGCCTACACGCTCACATTTAGCTGTAAGCGAGACCGGGACATAAAATTTTGGTTCTGGGCAGCCAGGTACCTAGCTAAATTTGGAGGTCAGAGGAAGAAGGAGAGAGCAGGTATTAGTGGACCGCCAGAAGTTCATTGAAGGACTTTAATTAAGTCACTGCCCTGCTTATTCTTGTGCTGAGGTAATTTTTCCCCCCTTACATTTGATACAGAATATTGCTATCATCTCAGAAGCTGCCAGCTCTGGTATTTCATTACAAGCAGATCGAAGAGCTAAAAATCAAAGGCGAAGAGTTCATATGACTTTGGAATTACCCTGGAGTGCTGATAGAGCAATTCAGCAGTTTGGTGAGTTCCTGCGCTGTGTTTCACTTAAAGGATAGCTGGCAATCATTGGGAAAATGTGTGCATATCAAAATCTGTTTTAATGTTAGCTTATAACTCCAAAGCTTAGATTTTGCATTTAAGGAGTGTTTACATATACCCTGTATAGTGCATTATGAATTCATTTTTTACCTATTTTAAAAGCTGTAAAAGATCTGCAGTGGAATTTTTGTGGGGTTCCTGGTTTATATCTAAGAGTTGGGCTCCTCTGGCATGTTTTCCTCATGGACCTTTAGGATGTGTAGATTCCGTGTCAGAGCAGCTTTACTTGCGTGTCCTTTTCAGCTGTCATTGGCTTCACTGAAGACATACTGCCATTCCTTCCCTTCTGTCTTCATTTCCCTGTGACCCAGTGATTTGAAAAACAATTTTGGGAGAATCCACAGTGGCTTCCTATCAGCAACGCTGGGGTTAACCAAAATTGGGGTAGCAGTAGTAATACTTCTGTCATTTAACAGTTTTATGGCAGGTTCTCTTCTTTCATAAGGAGGAGTATTGCTTTGAACATGAATGTCATTCAAGTCAGTGTTTACAATTTTGTCCTTTTTTTTTATTACACACCGTGGAATACTCGATTTTTTACTTTTGGGGAGTTATGGTAACTGTTATCTTAAATTTTTCCTCTAGTTAAAGGGTTTCTCAATACCCATTTAGTGTTAAGTGCCAGGAATAGATCTCAGAATATTCTATCTTTAGTGAACACAGTGATCTTTTACAAAAATGTCGTTACAGGACGAACTCATCGATCAAATCAAGTTACTGCTCCCGAGTATGTCTTTCTGATTTCTGAATTGGCAGGAGAGCAAAGATTTGCATCTATTGTTGCTAAAAGACTTGAGAGTTTGGTAAGCTTTTGAGTTGTGTTGAATGTATGTAAAAGGTGATCCGTGTTGTGTGCCTTCTGGTACAAGGTTAACTGTGCCTTGATTAGAAATTTTATGTTTTGATAGGGGGCGCTTACACATGGTGACAGGAGAGCAACCGAATCCAGAGATCTGAGCAGATTCAACTTTGACAATAAGGTACATTTCAGCTCCCAGTATCTCTGAAAACTTGTGGTAGTGAATAGTGTATGTAACAAGCAGACGGGGAAAGTGGTTACTGTTAAAAATTGAAAACTTCTTGTTGGGGGATTGGGGATGAGGGGGAGAAAAAAGAAAACTTGTGGTTAAAAAAAAATAAAATTGAAAACTTCCTATCCTTATGTTTTTGCTTTAAATTCATGGCTTCCTGTAAGACATAGGATTTCACATGTAAGTTAGATTTTTGGTGATTAACTCTACAGTACAGTCACCTATATAGTCATGAATATAGTCATTCCCAATAGGAATATAATAAACACTTGGGTATGAGTTGTGAGTTCCCAAAAATAAAGGAAATTATTTATCGAATGTCTGCTATGTGCAGTGGCAGGATAAAATATATAAAGAGATACGCTTTTGTTTGAGATGTACTTTTATTTATTTGTTTAAAGGGGCAGAGTCTTGCTCTGTCACCCAGGCTGGATAACAGTAGTATAATCATAGCTCACTGCATCCTCAAACTCTTGTGCTCAAGGGGTCACCCTGCTTCAGCCTCCTGGAGCTGGGACTATATGCCACCATAGCCAGCTAATTATTAAAATTTATTAGAGACAGAGTCTTGCTATATTGCCTAGGCTGGTCTCAAACTCCTGAACTCAATTAATCCTCCCACCTCAGCCTCCCAGTTTGTTGGGACTTGAAGCACGTTCTGCTTTTTAGTCTTTGGTGCAATAATGGTTGTTATAACATGTAGGGGATCATGTGATTGAAGAATATCCAAATGCTGAAACTGGTTAAAAGTTTTTGGTTTTTATTGCAGTATGGAAGAAATGCTTTAGAAATTGTCATGAAATCCATTGTAAACTTGGATTCTCCTATGGTATCACCACCTCCAGACTATCCTGGAGAATTCTTTAAAGGTAACAGTCGACAATGATATACTCAATTATTTGTTATAACGTTTGCTGTTTTAGTTTTAATTTTTCTTCAGACATGAATTGTATGAAATTTAGAAATTAGAGGTTATTAGAACGTGTAAGTTTACTTCTTACATTAAACAGATTTATTAAAACCAATTTTATTCAAATAAAAGTGCTTTTGCTCTTGACATAGTAAAAGAGGATGTCACTACTAGGCTAATTTTTATTTTTATAAAATTCTTTTTAGAGATAAGGTCTCACCCTGTCACCCAGTCTGAAGTGCAGTGGTACAGCCATAGCTCGCTGCAGCTTGGAACTCCTGGGCTCAAGCAATCCTCCTGCCTCAGCCTCCCTAGTAGCTAGGACCTTGCAGATGCATGCCACCATGCTTAGCTGAGTTTTTTACCTTTTTTAGAGATGGTGTCTCACTATGTTGTCCATGTTGGTCTCATGGCCTCAAGCAATCCTCCCCTCTCAGGCAACACTACTCTAATACTAACAGAGCAAAGTGGTTTTAGTACATTAAGTAAAATCACTTTGCCAAATAGCTTTTGAAATTTAATTTTAAAGTTTACAGAGTACCTGGGTTTATGGTGGGAGGTGTATATGAAGCAAATTTGGCCATGAGTTAACAGTTGTTAAAAGTGGGTGGGTACATGTGGCTCATAGAATAATCTTTTTTCTTTTGCATGCTTGGAAATTTCCGTAATTAAAATCTTAGGTAGTACTATAGAAATTCTTAAACCCATATTGCAAATCTGTAGATTTTGGCCCACCTCATACATGTAGGTAGGAGAGATGATTTTAGTAGTTCAGGAAACTGAAAATAAGTTGGTATAAGATATTTGAAACATTATCATTGTGGAGTTACCATGTTTTACTAGTCCTTTGCAACATACTAGTACATGCCAATATGAGTGCATAGCAGTCGTTGTTTAGATACCTGTCAGAGGTGCTCACGATCACTGATAGCTTTTACCAAAGCAAACAGTGAAGTCTTAACCCCACACCCTCTTCCCACCTTGGTCATTAGAGGGAGTGTCAAAAATAACTCCCTGATTTATTTCTAATTTTTTAAAATTAACATTTACTGATTTATTATAAGTAATGAAAAGAATCTTGAAGTATATAATGAAGAGAGTTAATACTCTTTTTCTTAACACCCTTTCCATTCTCACCTTCTGAGGTCACAGATGTTGACAATGTGAGCAGGGGCAGCCCTTCTATGTCTTTTCTCCATGTTTATCTTAGTACCGAGGTTTTCTTTTAAATGGCATGATATTACTTGCAGTGTACTTTTCTCACTTAACAGTACGTCATATACATCCCCTGCAAAGTCAGTAGCTATAGCACTAATTCATGCAGCTAACCAAGCGTTCCATAACACTCAACAGCATGGTTATAGTGAATCATTCACTGTTGATATTGAGATGGTTTCTAATTCTTTGCCACCACAAACAGTGCTGAACTTACATACAGGTGATTTTTTTCTCCCCATAAAGATGGATTACCAAAAGATTTTCTTGGTCAGCTTGATATCTGCAAGTCTGGGTTGGAGCCTGCACACCGTTATTTTTTTTAAAGCATCTAGTATTCTGCTCCTTGTGTAAAATTGCTTAGATCCTGTGGGTGAGAACTTCATAGACAGAGATCTCCACTACACAGGATTGCTGTTGGAAAGAGAAGCTGTTTTAGTGAAGTAATAGGATATAGTGTGAAGTTTGAGTACTCAGGGATTTTGGAGTGGCAAAAGACCTTTGGGGACTGTGGGTTCCATTTAATTCAGCTTATTGGAACTGTAGAAGATATATAGGCTCTGTCTTACTACTAGAAATTTATCTAGTTTGATTAGTGAAGAAATAGGTCCTCGAGTCATTTGGATTATAGGATTTTATATAAGTTTATTTTCTTACAGATGTTCGACAAGGACTGATAGGAGTTGGCCTGATAAATGTAGAAGATCGCTCAGGAATTCTTACTCTTGATAAAGGTAGTATTATTAACTTTGTGGGTACATGTAACTATTGCTGTATTATTAAATCCCATTTTATTACATGTGCTTTTGTAGCTGAAGGGGAAGCTTCAAGTGAGTATTTCTTAGTCTCTTATTACTGAGCACTCTGGGCTTTTTGGCCACTGTGGGTACGCATTAGAGATTAAACTTCTATTCTGTCCAAAGAGCAGCAACTTTCAACAGTGGATGCAAATATAATCAGCTGTCAAACATATAAAAATGACTGAGACTAGGGGTGGAGTGCAGATACTGGTAGTTTTTTTCCACAGCTCCCAGGCATTTTTACTGTGCAGCCACAGTTTGGATTCGATGGCTTAGAGAGTGCTTTTAACTTCATGAGTTAAGATTTAATGTTGGAAAACCAACATTCTCAAGTGCTAAATTGTGTTCATACTTCCCATAAGTGAAGATGCAAAAATTCAGTTCAACAAACTTTTGTGCATGCATCATAGTTGTGCTAATAGCTAGAGGTAGAAACATGCAGATCATAGCTCTGTTGCAGGGACGGTGCGAGAGTTGGGAAGGAAGACTATAGAAGACAAAGTGGGATTTGAACTAGACCTAGATGAATAAAAAAATTAATTACCATTTGAATGCATGAAATCGTTCATATAATCTTGTCGTTGCAGATTATAACAACATAGGCAAATTCTTAAATAGAATTTTAGGCATGGAGGTACATCAACAGAATGCATTATTTCAGTATTTTGCGGACACACTTACTGCAGTTGTTCAAAATGCAAAAAAAAATGGAAGATATGATATGGGAATCTTAGGTAAGTAGGGAAATATTTTAAAATGTCGTTTGTATTCCTGAAAAAAATGTTCCTTCTGCACTTACATGTTGGTTTTCTTATTCAAGATCTTGGTTCTGGAGATGAAAAGGTGAGGAAAAGTGATGTTAAGAAGTTTCTGACTCCAGGATATTCAACCTCTGGCCACGTAGAATTGTACACGGTAAGTTTGGAAAACATGCACGTGTTGACATGTAGTTCTCCTGTGAGAGGCATTTACAGGAGTGAGCTTAAGTTTTATTTTATTTTTTTTTTTTACAGATTAGTGTAGAGAGGGGAATGTCATGGGAGGAAGCTACCAAGATTTGGGCTGAGCTGACAGGACCAGACGATGGCTTTTACTTGTCATTGCAAGTACGACTTTTGCTTTAAATGTTAACTATTCAGATACATAATACTTTCTCACTGATGGCATTGTAACTGTCTCTTCACTTTGTGCCAATTTTCCAATTGTGTTGAGCTTTCTGTGTTTTGGCAGTTTAGTGTAATTGTGATTTTGTCCATTTATATACTTTTTTTACTTAATATATTTTGACGGATGTTACTAGATATAAATTTAAAAGTGATGGTGCTCGCTTCGGCAGCACATATACTAAAATTGGAACGATACAGAAAAGATTAGCATGGCCCCTGCGCAAGGATGACACGCAATAAAAAAAAAATAAAAATAAATAAATAAAAGTGATGTTTTCTTAGGTAAGTGAACCTTTTACCCATAATATCATATTTTCTTTAGTACTGATAATGCTTTATGTCTTAAAAACTCATTTTTCAGATAGCGTAGCTACATTCTTTTGGTTATGATTTGCCTGACAGAACTGAGGAGGGGAGCTGTGTGTGAGTGTGTGCGTGTACATCTGTGTACATAGTTGTGCACATACATGTGCATACATACATCCATATATAGCACAGTGTCTTGAGTTCATACTAACTTACCCTATTGAAATCCAACACTACAGAATTTTTATATCCCCAGTTCTCTATAAAGTTTTTCTATCTTCTTTCTTCCACACAAAAAATCTTTATTCTCAGAGACACACAGCATAATAAAATATTATTGATACTGAACTCCAGGATTCCTGAAGATGGTTTTTTTTTTTTTTTTTTTTAAAATAAAGAAACCCTGTTTTTGCATGTTTCTCTCGTTTTACAAAATAGTTACTGTTTCTGCATTGTCAAAGTATATAGTAATTATACAGAGTACTCTTCCTTTAGTCTTAGTTCTGTGGGTCATATTTAGTGCTTCACCGTTCACTTACTAGTCTATAGGTTAACCAATCTCTAGTCATTTTGTCTGTCTGATGCTTATTCTGCAGTAGATAAATTAAGAAGGGCTCATGGGATCATTACTCCCTGAGTTCTTGCATAATGATAAGTTTGTGCCCTTTGTTTTTGAAAGATAGTTTTACTGTATATGAAATCTTTGATTTATATTTTCTTTCCTTGAGTAACTTAAATATGCTAATATTCAGTCTTCCAGGGTAAAGGGTTGCTGTCAAAGTTTGATGGTACTCTAGTTTTCTTTCACTTTCAGGAAGTTTCAAATCTTTTTATTTCAGAACGTTTTCTGAATTATATATACATGTCTGTATATATATATATATATGTTTTTAATTCCCATATGGTTTCAGATTAATTACATTTTTATTTGAAAACATTTTTAATATTTTATTTCTTTGGGTTTCTCCCTTACCTGGATTCCTATTATGCATATATTAGATGTTCTTTGCATATCTTCAATATTTATTTTCTCCTGAATTCTTTTTTTTTTTTTTTTTTTTTTTGAGACAGAGTCTTCCTCTGTTGCCCTGGCTAGAGTGCAGTGTGTGTCATCATGGCTCCCTGCATCGCCGCAGCCTCAAACTCCTGGGCTTAAGCAGTCCTCCTGCCTCAGCCTCTCAAGTGGCTGGGATTACAGGTGCATAGTCCCACACCTGGTTAATTTTTCTGTGCTTTTTTGTAGAGAAGAGGTCTCACTCTTGCTCAGGCTCGTCTCGAACTCCTGAGCTCAAGTGATCCTCCCACCTCGGCCTCCCAGAGTCTCTTGAATTCTTATCTCTTTATTTTTTCTTTTTTTCCCAACAGATTTATTGAAATAAAGTTCATATATAGTTCATCCATTTACTTACATATACAATTCATTGGTTATTGTTGTATATTACATTTTTAGTTTTTAAAAAATTGTGGTAGAATACATGTAACATGAAAATTGCTGTTTTACCTTTTTTTTGAGACAGGGTCTTGCTCTGTCACCCAGGATGGAGTGCAGTGGTGAGATCTTAGCTCACTGCAGCCTCCAACTCCTGGGCTCAAGTGACCCTTCCAACTCAGCCTCCCAAAGCTCTGGCATCACAGGCGTGAGCCACGCCCAGCCATTTTAACCATTTTTTAAGTATACAGTTTAGTGGCGTTAATTATATTCACAGTGTTGTGTATCCATCATCACTACCTATTTTCAAAACATTTTCATCATCCGCAACAGAAACTACAAGCTTTAGCCATAACTCCACAGTATCTCTCTGCCCAGCCTCAGCTAACCTCTGGTCTGCTTTCTGTCTCTATGAATTTGTCTATTTAGGTACCTCATGTAAGTGGAATCATAGTTGTCCTTTTATGACATGTTTATTTCACTTAGCTTAGTGTTCTCCAGGTTAATCCATGTTGTAGCATGTATCAGGACATCATTTCTTTTTTAAAGCCTGAATAATACTCTATTGGTTGTATATGCCACAGTTTGCTTTATATTTGCCTTTATTAATGGTGTGACTGACTATAAATGAAGACCTAATTCTTGCTTGTAAGACGTAACTGCATAAAGGAGACCATATACAATTAGCCACAGGCAGGGTGAAACCGTAAATGAACTATCTGTAGTAGGAGTCCCTGAACTTTTCTGTAGAGAGCCAGATAGTAAATATTTTAGGTTTTGTAGGATACGTTTGGTCTATATTGTCTGTCCTGCATGTGTTTGTTTTTCTTTTTTCCTTTCTCTCTTCCTCCCTATCTTCCTCCCTTCTCTCCTTAAACGTACTTAGGAGCCTTAGGCTAGATTTGGTCCATAGCCCTAGCCTGCTGGTCCCTGATCTAGAGCAAAGCCCTTAAGCAATCTGACTTCTATTTGGGTTGTGGGATTTTTTTGTTTTGGAAATATTTATTGAACTGTAGATTCATTGGCATGTAGTTAATAATAAACAGTCAGAAAAATTCCTTGTATACTTTGCCCAATTCCCTCATTGATAACATTTTGCAAAACTGTGGTATACTATCACAACCAGGATATTGACATTGGAACAATTCACCTATTTTATTCAGATTTCCCCCATAGATGCAATTTAGGTTGGTTCACGTAGGGTGTGTGTTAATTGTTCTTAGTTTAAAATATTGCCAGAATTTCACCATTGGTAGATTGTGATGGAAGTCCTGATCCCCAGCTTCCCTTGAATGGAAGGCTGTGGCGACACTAGTCCTTCATTTCCTGCGCGGCGATGGGTGGCTAGACTCGAGGAGCAGTGGCCCTAGAGGTGTCATTCCAGGACTGTGTGCCTGTTCGCCTTTGGACCTTCCAAGCATCCAGGAGACTTGCCTTACCTTTCCCCTTTCCTTTCCCCTTTCCTTTTTTCCTTCCCTCTTCCCTCTTTCCTCTTCCCCTCTTTCCTCTTTTCTCAATAGCAAACATGCTTTTCTGTGTGTGTAACATATATTACCTTTAGGAAAACAATGTCAGACTCCCTCTTATTTCCACTGCATTATGATGATATTTTATAATTATAATTAACTTGACACTATTAAGACAGATCACACTGTTACTGCCTTCAAGACTGTCCTTCAAGATTAAGTTTGGGAGTTTCCCACCAACTGATAAAAAATTTTGTGTACAATTTTGGCTTTAACCATGGTTTTATGACTTTGCGGTAATTATATAAATAAAGTTTCAAATCATTTGAACAAAAGACAAAGGATTTTTAATATCCTTGAAGAAGAAAGTGAAATACTGTCTTTTTCTTTTATCATTATAAGAATTAATATAAAATGTTAATACCTTAGCAAACAATGATTTATTATGTAAAGGAGCTGGGAAAATGTCTTTACTTTGAAACTTTTCTTTTTCTTTCAATTTTGCTGTAGAGATTATTGCTTAGAAGCTTTTCGTCTCGCATTAAAGAAGAAATGAATTTTTTAATTTTGTTTTTTCTTGAGTTAAATGGAGCTTTTTATAACTCTTTCCTCTTAGAGTTTCTCTCATGAATCCAACTTTAAAAAGTTAAAAATACATACCTGGGTTCCAGCGTTTCTCTAATGCTTACTTTTCTTTGATTTTTCCATACATTTTTATGTATAATTAGTTCAACATTTTGGCTTTCTGCTGTGGTGGCTTTGTGTTCACAGAACTCTGTTATGTGATCTCTCCTTCCACGTTTGCAATACTCTGTGATGTAGGGAAGGCAGCACTGGTGGAATAGCTGTGTGCAGAGGTTAGGGACCAAGGCATCTTGGTGGTGCTTGAAGGAGAGCAACATGTTTGGCAGCATTTTATTGTGAAAAGTTTAAAACATGCAGTGGAGATGAAAGAATTTTCCTGTGAAGATCGTTTGTGTCCACTATCTAGATTCTACTGTTAACATTTTTTAAAATTTCAATATATTTGAGGGTACAGTGATTTTTGATGAATTGTATAGCGGCAAAGTCTGGGCTTTTAGTGCACCCATCACCCAAATGTACATTGTACCCAATAGGTAATTTTTCATCCCTTACCCTTTTCCCGACCTACCCCTTTCTGAGTCCCCAGGGTCCATTTTACTACTCTCTATGCCCCTGCACACCCACAGCTTAGCTCTCACTTACAAGTGAGAACATGCAATATTTGCATTTGTGTTCTTGAGTTACTTTACTTAGGATAGTGGCCTCCAATTCCATCCAAGTTGCTGCAGGTTATGGCTGAGTAGTATTCTGAAGTGTCTATGTGTATATACATTTTCTTTGTCCACTTATCCATCAACATTTTTTTTTGTTTTGAATGGCCTTCAGAGAGAATCTGTTAAGATTTTATTCTACTTTTTCTTGTTTCTCTGAGGCTGCTTGGCTATGAATCCAAGTACAGGGAATAGAAGAAGCAAAATCATCTGTACTGGACATTTGTGCATTAAAGCTTATTCCAGTTTTCTAAAGAAAACCTTGGCCTTTAACCTACATCTTTCACCATAATTATGGTCCAGTAACTACCTTTTGGGTGTGGCCTTGTTCGAGTCTTTTAAACAAGCAGTTGTGGTCCTTTATTGCAGTTATTCATGTACTTATTTGATGTGTAGTCTTTGAAATGATATTTGCTGATGTGATGGTATCAAATCTTTATTTTCTCATTTTTTTAATAGATAAGGAACAACAAGAAAACTGCTATCTTAGTTAAAGAAGTGAACCCTAAAAAGAAACTCTTTCTAGTTTATCGACCAAATACTGGGAAACAGCTCAAATTAGAGATTTATGCTGATCTAAAAAAGAAATACAAGAAGGTATTTTCTCATTTGTTGTACATTGTTATATATGAATACTAGTTTTTGTGGTATGTCAAAACTATGTTTAGGATAGCTGTATCTATGTATAAAATTATTTTGTTACTGTTTAAAGGAAAATATCAAGTTTTGTTACACTAATATCCCAGTCTTTTAATGTTATCAACCATTAAGAAACTTGTAAGATGATTATTTTAAATAGCTTATGTTGTCAGTAAAGGAAGCTTTCAATACTAACCACAAAAATTAGAATTTTTTATTCAACGGAATGTGTGTGAGACTATAATTCCTACCACCTCTTGGTTTTATTGTGAGCATGCCTCTTATGTTTATGTTTTGCATTGATTTCTATAAAACAGTAAATGACTATGTTTTTCCTAAAATTACTATTAGTTTTTAATAGTACTACCCTATATTACTATTCCTTGCTATTCTCATTTGAAATCAATTATAATTAAGTAGTTATGAAAATCCTGCTGTAAAAACTCATTGTATAGGAGGAACCGTTACAGCAGAACTTACTGAGTGGCGTTCAAATTCAGCTAGTATCAAGGGCTAGGTTTTCTGTATAGAGATGATTTTAGCTGCCGTTGGAATTAATACACCAGACTAGGGAACCAGTATTATTTAAAACAATACTATTTCAGTGAAATTTTTGTCTTTTTTTTACAGGTTGTCTCAGATGATGCCTTGGTGCACTGGTTAGATCAGTATAATTCATCTGCAGATACTTGTACTCATGCTTATTGGTTAGTATTTTCATGTTTCTTACCATATTTTCCAAAGTGCAATCAAGATTTAAATACACCTTCACTCTTTACCAATATGTCCTTCTGAGTAAATGCACAGATCAACTGCTGTTAAGCAAGGTTCGTTTCATTAGGCGTATTGATTGGACATTTGGGGCCCAGAACGCCGTTTAGTTTGGGTGTGTCCCCTCTGCTCCTCACTGATGCTTTGTTATTTCTAACCAGCTGTGTTTTGGCATTGTAGACTGAACTGTCATCCTTGTTAGAACTTTTTCTTCCTCCTCCTCTCTCTCCTTTCTTTTATTTCTTCCTCTCTTTTTTAAAAACTTTACTGGTGTCTCAGATCTAGAGAACTTAACAAGAAATCAGGGAGGTGCCTAAAGTAGCTGCACAGCATAGATGACGTGATGCTGTTGAGTCCTGAAGCCAGTCCTGCTGTGCCCCTGGCTCGCCCCTTACAGTGTTCTCCTCAGGACCTTGTGCAGAGTATTTTAATACTCTGTGAGTCTTAATTCTCTCTTCGGTGTTTTCTCACCCACTAAATAGTTAATATTCTTGCAGTGTCTGGTGTACATTTTGAAGAATATAGGATATAAATGAATTTTAGTTTGAGGTTTCTTTGGGGAGTTCATTATACAGGTATGTAAGTTTAATGTGAGCACTGCCTTTTATTTTCATTTTGAGAGTAAATTAGTAGTCCTGTTGGAAATTAACGTAGCAAAAGCCATTAAGATAAAATGTTTTAAAAGTTAACCCGTAAAAGTCCTCTACAACATTTGCTGTGAGTCATAGCAAGAAAAGTACCCTATATGTTTGTTTTTGTTTTTTTTAAGATACAGAGTCTTGCTCCGTCACCTAGACTGAAGTTCAGTGGTGCAATCACAGCTCACTGCAACCTCCAACTCTGGGCTCAAGCGGTCCTTCTGCCTCAGCTTCCCAAGTAGCTGGGACTACAGGCACATGCCACTACACCTGTGTGATTTTTTTGTTTGTTTAATTTTTTGTAGAGATGGGATCTCGATATGTTGCCCAGGCTGGTCTTGAATTCCTGGTCTCAAGCAATCCTCCCACCTTGGGCTCCCAAAGTGCTGGGATTATAGGCGTGAGCCACCATGCCTGGCCTGTATGTGTACATTTAACACTGTGTATTAAATAATCTTGAATTATACTGACAAGAAGGAAGGACATTTTTATTGATGAATTGTGAAAATAATTTTAACCATGAGATTGGTCTGTCTTCCTTTTTCTCAGTTTTAAAATTTACATATAGTGTCAGTCAGTGCCTCTCTCTCTGTGGGTACCAGTGCAGCAGAGTCTAGCCCAGTAAGGGGAGAGATTGGATTCAAACCCCCCCCTTTTAAAATTTTTAAATTTTTTTTTTTAATGAGGCTGTTCCCACTAATCTGATCTAGAGCAATGTATTGGTAGCTGGATGATACAGAAATAACAGAGAATCTTTTTTATCCCCTTTTCACAGGTGTTGATTTTTTTTCCATGGCAGGATCATTTTATAAGCTAGCATTACTATAAGAAAATAGATATTATAATGGCTAAAATGTTTCAGTTGATATGAAAACCAATAAATCAGCCCTTTACAGGGAGGCAGGCCCCTGAAAAAAACCTAAAGTTTTAAAAATGACTAGCATTACCTTAAATTGGAAAGGCTAATCTAGTATGTCAAAAGGATTATAATCTAAGAAACAGTGAATAAAGGCAAATAATGGTAGAAATTTTTCCGTTTAAAATTTGGAGAGATTTGCAAACTTAATATGTATGTATACACACACACACACATATGTGCATATATATTTTTTTTTTTTCCTCTTAGGCGTGGCAATTGCAAAAAAGCAAGCTTGGGATTAGTTTGTGAAATTGGTCTTCGGTGCCGCACATATTATGTATTGTGTGGTTCAGTACTGAGTGTCTGGACAAAAGTTGAGGGTGTTCTAGCATCTGTCAGTGGCACAAATGTGAAAATGCAGATAGTTCGGCTAAGAACAGAAGATGGACAACGGATTGTAGGTGAGTCTAATTTTTACTTTTGGTTTGAGTTTTGGGGGTGGAAATCAGATCCTGCTTTTTTCTCATTTTGTTTCTAACATCTAAGCTCTATTCCAGATCCGTTTAACATCTGTTCCAGTAGTAGGTGTGGAGCTTGCGCTATATGTTCTTAGAAGGTAGAACAGAAGTTAGCCTTTGAACAGAGATATTGGTCCTGGCTGAAGTTAGGATGTGCTCATCTCTCTGATGTGCTCTCGGCTGCTCCCACTCTGCTTCCCAACTGTTGCCGTCTGTGCAGGCTCCCTGGTGTGAAGCTAGCTCAGCCTCTGGCCCTGGGTTCTCCATTGAGTCAGTTTGAGACTATGGAACTCAAAAGCCACTGTGTACAGAGGGTGGCTCAGTGTCCTGCAGGGAGCAAGGGCAAACTAGGCTAGCTGTTCCCACCGTGTGCTCAACTGCAGGCGTCCCAGGACCCGGGCCAGCTATTGCACTCTCCCGTTTGCTTGTCTTTGTTTTATTTACAGCAGCCCTCGTCGGCAGCCTATGGGACAAAGTCAGCCCAGGAACTTATTTTTTGACCCTCAAGTATTTTTGGTTGCAAGTTTTCATTTTAGTTGCCAACATTTAAGAATCAAGAAGTTTCATATAAAAGTCTGGTTTTCTTTAAACAACAAAAACGGCTTATCTGGAACATTGAGCTCACATTCTCTCATATCAGGAGTTCCTTTCACAGGGCATATGCTTTTCCAGTTTGCTAATATCTACTCTGTGTCCACTTCAGAGTCACCTGCTTCAATAAGCATTTGGATTTGCAACTTTTGTCCTTTTGGTGCATTACTATATGAAAAGAAGGTGGTATTTGCGTATGTTTGTGGAACTGCAAAGATAGTAGATAGAAAAATGCTATGCTTGGCCTTCTGTCCCTCCAGTAAGAACATGGCGTTTCAGTTAGACACATGCATGCGTGTGGGAACTTGTGGGGAACGCTGTTGAAGAATCATATTACACCTCAGTGGGCCATTTCAGTTAATAGGTACTCATGTAATTTTTGTGTGAAGTTCTTGTTCATTACAAATAATATTATGCCTCATTTAGAATCTGCTGTGAAGCTGTAAAATACAGTATAGTTTGTACTGGATGCAACTTAATAAATTCTTGTTATTAATTACAGGTTTGATCATTCCGGCAAATTGTGTGTCTCCTCTTGTAAATCTCCTTTCAACTTCAGACCAGTCTCAACAGCTTGCGGTCCAGCAGAAACAGCTATGGCAACAGCATCATCCACAGAGCATCACCAACTTGAGCAATGCATAAAGAACAGACAGGTTTTCAACATGGATGTATCTGAAATGCTGTTGAAGCATATCATTTGCATAAAAATCAGGGACAGTTTCCAAAGAATTATATATTTTTTTCAGTTGTGCTCTCTCTAGTTAATTTTTTTGGGAGTAAGGACAAACCTGGAATAGATAGCAAAACTGAAAATCAGCAGTGCCGACGGTGGTGCATATGTCTTTCCTTTTGCTTTTCCCTTGGTACTTCCCATGTGCTTTTACTTTGGGCGAGCAGAGGGGGATGTGTGTGTGCGTGTGTCTGTCTGTCTGTGAGTTTGTTAAAGGCTACAAACAGTTGGTTTAAAATGCTTGGAACTTCCCAAACTGGCTTTACTTTTATGTTATACAGTGCTCAGGGTTAACACAGTACATCCATGTCATTGCTGTGGGAGTTCTCCCTGGATGCATGTGTTTTGAGTCTATAAATATAGAAAATATATATTGGTTTCTTTTTCCAACTTAAACAATAGGTTTATTGAAGCATGAAATGAAAGGTTGCATATCATGCCTTCAGGTTCTTTTCTAGCTTTTGTTCTGACAGTGCATGTCTTTGAAAGCATGCGTAAACAGATTAACACAGAAGTCAAGTCATGGAGGGAAACGTTTGTAGATGTACAGCATTGATTATTGCATTTTTATAGTGTTTATACCTGGGTATTGCTTCCAGCCCTGTGAACCCCTCCCCGATTCTCCTCCCCGCCCCAGGTTTCTCATCAAGGTAATGAGTACATACATTTTTTGTGATTAAAATATCTTAAAAGTTAATTTTAATGTATTAATAATATTCCTAATGTGTGCTGCAAAAATGGCTATAAGCCTCTTAAAGTTACATTTTCACCTTAAAGATAGTTTTAGAAAGAAATACAAATTGGCTTTTGTCTCGCAAACAATCTTTTTTTACTTCATTTTCTTAATTTGCTTTGTCATTCATAAAAAGGAAACCGTACTTGAGTTGTAAACTAGACAATGAGGAAACACTTGAGGCTTCTGCTGTATGTTTTTTGTTAATGTTATTGTTGTTACCTAGTAACTTGAATATTGTTTAATGTGTTGTAAGACATTGTAGAGTTTATCTCAAGCTGTTTAAAATGGTAATGTACAAATGTGAATAGACACTTATCTATACTATGGGTAAGTTTTGTTTCGCCTATAATAGATGTTTATAAAAACAAGTGAGGGGATAGTTGGTCTTTTTGTTTCTTTTTTTCTTTTCTTTTTTTGCTTGCACAGGTTGCACTATTGAAAAATTGAGATTGTATAAACCTGGTCAAAAGCTGCAAGATACCAGCATCTTGTAGATGTCAAATAAAAAGTTATTATACTAACAAGAAGTGGACTCTTGTTTAGGCCCCCACCGGTGACCTTCAGAAGTATTCTGTAATGGGGACTCTGCAGAACTTTTGTGTTGTCTCAGCATTCCAGGTAGCCTTGTGGTTTAGCTTAAAACCTACCCCTAAATCTTGAGATGGTATTGAGGAAGGGGTAAAATGATAGTACTTTTGAATGTTTTTCAAGGTGAATTGTTCCCTTTGTAACTTTTTAAACTTCTCACAGAATTGGACGAGATGTATGTTAACTGAGAGAAATCTGAAGGAAAGCCTAGGACTTTCATCCTCTTGTGTTTCTTAGCTTGAGTTTGGTTATGTCAGGTTTACCATAAGCTTTCTTGGGTTTACTCATTCTTGGTGCCTAAAAGAACAAATTGAGAATAAGTTCTGTTCTTTGGCACATTTGCCCAGTGGATGCAACTTTTATCCTCAATCCAGTCCATATATCTCAGGCAGTGATCCATTGTATATCACCCAGTGTCCCCTGTTAGGACCACTAGACCTAGCTGGCAGCCAGAGCAGAACTGTCGCCACCGTGAGCAAAACTTGCAGTTAGTGCTTCTGGTTTTACACTGGTGGTCCAGTGAGCTTCCATCGGCACACTTAGGTGAAACCGCTAGACCTGGGGAAGGGCAGCGCACAGACCCTCCCGCAGTGAGACAGAATGGCAGGACTGCAGAAGGTGTTCTCTCAGGGGCTGTTACCCCAGCTCCCCTTTCTGCGTGGGAGGGTATCTTTTTTAGCAGGTTGTGGTTTTTTATGGTGTTTTCAAAGCAGCATGAGTGTGAGGATTCTTTAGCATGCAGTTAAGTGACCACCCTCCACCCCCATAGTTCATGGTGCAGTGTGTGCTCTGGAATAGCCATCTTGATACAGAGGGGTGTATGTTATTTTTTTTGTAGAACAGCTTTTTCTTGTTGTTACTTATTTTTTAAAAAGGCCTCTGAAAGCCCTCTCAAAGCAGACTTCAAAAAAGCAACTGGTGTGGATGAACGGGGGTGGGGGTGCTGCGTGCCCACACCCATCGCGGTGCGCCCCCTGGAGGTGGACATCCGACCTTTACACTGTGCCTGTACGAAAGTCAGCAGGTTCAGGTCCACCACCCCATGAGAAACCCCGGCATTCAAGGTCCTTTTCTGTCAAAACTCAAGTCTTCATAACAGTTAACCTCTGTAAAATAGGTCTGTTTATCGCAGAATCTAAATGCCACACCAGAATACAGAGGCCTTGTTTTAACCCCACCTCAGTCCGTTTGGCCTCTGCAATGCCTTTTCTCCCTTTTTAGCAATATGGCTCTGAGCACAAAGATTTGGAAATCATGTTGGTGTTTTCAGAGTTTTCAATATCGGTTGTACTGAAAACCACTTCCTGAGTCCAGAGCTGCTCTCTGGGGGAGCTAGTGTTCCCCTAATTCAGCAACCTCCGTAGGACAAGGTCTCTATCTGCAGTTTGGTGGGATTATCCAGATGTGCTACCAATGATATGAATCTATAAAGGTATTATTAGTCTGTTTCTTTAAACACAACTTGATCAAAAGTAGATGTTAAGCAATTTTCTCTTTTTGCTGCTAAATTGCAGATACATGCTTCAATATCTTCTCTTTACATATATATATATAAATTACCAAGAACCTGCATCCAAAGCAATGTAGTATGTGTATGTGTGTGTGTGTATATATATATTTATTCTAATTCAGTTAATTTAGCACTTCGAGAAACGGTTTTGAGTTGCAACAATAAACCTTTAGTAGTAGTTTGCTTCATCTGTAGTTGTAAAAATTCTAGATTACTAAGCTCCAGAGGACTATAATATCTTAGAGGCACAGTTTTTTGGCTGTAGCCCCTGGGGCGTTCGTTTGCTGGTCTCCGCGTGATGCTGTTAGAAGAAAGGGTACCAGGACAGCATTCACAGTTGAGAAAGAGCCTTCTGCCCTCTGCCTTCCACTTCCACGGGTAGCGTGAGGGAAAAGGCGAATAGATTAGAAATGATTGCTCATCTCACCAGGAGGTAGGGACAGGAGTTCCCCTTGGATCCTTTTCTTGATGAGAGATGAAGAGGAAGGTCCCTATCCAGGTGTTCTCATTTAGAAAGTGGACCTGGGTGATACCTGGTAGAGTGGTGCTAGTGAGCGTTGCCGATGAGCGTTTGTTGACTGCCCTTCCTTGTGTCTTCAGTCTCCCCGACTAACACCACACCCCTGCACACTGCGCATGTGCTCACTTTGCAGCTGAGATGTAGCGAACGTTCCATGTCATGGCTACAGCTGAGAGCAAAAACTGTTGGCAAAAACAAATCTCTCATTGGATGCCAGTTGTCTAATACAAATGCAGTGTCTTTGAAGTGAAAGAAACGCACTTAAATACCCGCGACTCAAGCTAGCTAGCAATTTTTTTCTGAGTACTTGAGGTTCAATCCAAAACCCACCTTCTAATTTTATGCTGTATTTATATGTGTACATAACTGTGTATATATAGAAATGTTAAGTTCTTTTAAATGTAAATATTCCCTGTAAATTGGGACCTTGCCCACCCGTTTTTCCCTTTTCCCTGTTCCCTTTGCCTTCAGTTCTATTTATTCTTTTCTTGACTTTCCCATATGGGGCGTATTTTTTTTTTTTTTTTTTATTTAGAAAAGTATAGAAAACTTCTTAATTGAATTTGTTTCCTATATCTTAGAATTCAGTTGTGCATCTTTGTTATAGAATTCTTACCTGGTTTGTGTTAATATTTTTCAACATGCCTGATTGTGTTTTGCATTTTTATTACAATTTTTATTGTGTGCAATGCATTGTATTGGGGGAATGCACTTGAGTGCTGTTTCTGATTTTGTCATTGTATGACTGGTTTATGCTCATTTCTTTGGAAGCTACAGTGAGCCTGATGTTTTCACATTAAAAAAAAAAAATTGCTTCCCAAGACTTCCTTTAAGCTCCTCTAACTTCTTCAGTGCATTTGGGATCAAACTTGGCTCTGAGCGCAGGAGACCCAACTGGCTCCCACCCTTGCAGTGCTCCAGGTCTGCGCCAAAACCCCGCGCCTCTGGCTTTCCACCTGACAGGGAAGTCTCGTAGGTTTGAAATGGGGGTTTATGGCCTGCTGCTGCGGCATGTTTCATGATCAGTTAAGAAGTTGGGCGTATACTTTTAACCTACAAATAATAAGCAGAAATTTTCTTTGTTATGAACACAGGCAATACCTGCTCTGTTGTAGCCTGTTGCTGTAGAGAGAGGTGGGAGACAGGCTTGGTGCATTAGCAACAGGTGACCTTAGAGGATGTTTATTAAGGAACAGTTGTCCTCCAGAGGGGAGCCACACAGCCGCTGTGGAGGCTCCCCCAGCCGTCGGCTCACAGGGTGACTCCGCTAGAGGGTACCGCAGGCAGGTGCCCGCTGAGGGGCCTGCAGTGTCCTCTGAGCCGTCCCCCGAGCCACTGCTGCTCTCCACCCCCGTGCTGCGGGACTGGTCTTAACCGCGCCAGCCGCAAACCTGGATGGAGGCATTTTTAGTGATGAGGGAAGACCCATGGGTGGTTCTTTAAAAAGGTGATATTTGTCACCTCACCCGGGAGGCAAATATTGGGTTTTTGGCATTAAGAAAATGTTCCTCTGTAACTTTGGGGAAGGATTGCTGTGCGCATTTCTTGGGCCTTTCATTCATGTATAAGTTTCATTCATTACTATTCAACTCGTAGACTTGTTGAGAATTTAAAAGCTGTCTGCATTTGAATAAGTCTTGAGAACTAAATCTTTTATGAATCAGGGTCTGTCACAGATTGCCTCCAGTGCAAATCCCCTGTTCAAACCCTCCTTGCCCAGCTCTCTCCCTCTGGCGCCCCTGGAGCAGTAGGACCGTGCGGTTCGCAGCAGTGGTGCCTCGGCTGCAGCAGTGTGGCAGGGCCAGGGCACAGGTCAGCGAAGAATGTCCTTTAGTGCAGAGTTGAGCAAGGGAGGGAGCCTGCGAAGGTCAGTTCTTTCTGATACTTGCAATTCAGGCCTCCTCCAGGGTGAAAGTCACTCCGCAGGCCCCGCCCTGAAGCCCACTCGTGCCCGAGCAGACATTTCTGGCCAGTGGACGCTCAGGGCCTTTCTTGCTATGACAGTATTTGTGGCACTGAAGAGGATAAAGAAGCTTGAGCCCTCTTTCTGACTTCCACTTTATGGGGCAGAGAGAGCTTTTTTTCTACATAGCACAATGCAGTCTCACCGCTACCAGAAAAAAAAATCATCCTGTTCATGGTTTATACTGAATTTGCAAACTACTGATATTATTTTTCAATAACCACTTGTTTCTGTCATCAACCATGAGAAGGTGGGAAGAGGTACACGGTATCTCTGCAATAAAACTTTTGCCAGGTTCTACCTCCTCTGAGCAAAGGATGCTTTTATATGCAGGCATAGATCTTCCTCCTTTACTGATCTGACATGGTGCATCTTGAGACAACAACATCTGATGGAATCCAAAGACAATTTGAAACAAAGGTGGATGTAAACTCTTGCTTTTATTTCATTCTCTTTTTTTAAATCTCCTTTTTTATATTGCTACTCTGTTCGGGAGTGTCCGTCAGCGTGTGAAGGGTACGCACTGTTCTAATGATACTGCACTGCTTCCTTCGGCCTTCGTGGGAATCCGGTACCAAGTGTCCAGAATTGATTGTTCCGGCCATTTTGATATGTAACTTACAAAATCGGTCTCATGCAATAAAAATGTGTCGGCTGCATTTAGCAAGGTTTACTCTTGCAAGTAAAAGCGATCACCCATGAAGCATAACAAATTCTGTATTTAGTTTTTTTGTTGTGTTTTTGTTTTGGGGTTTTTTTTGTTTGTTTTTGTAAAATTCTTAAATAAATTAAACAAAATAAATAAATATGCTTCTTCCATTGTGCTCCGTCTGTCCGAGTTCGAAGCTCCCGTTGAGCTGTACCAGAGGGCTTCTTCCCAGTGGGGGGGCGGACTTCCTGCGACGTTGTTGTATTTAAAGTGAATCAAAGAAGACATCTCATGGTGAGGACAAGATGGGGCACAGCACTCTTCTTCGGGGCAGAAAGTGGATTCGGCCACACAGCTTCAGTGAGCGCTGCAGGCCTGGGCTTTCTTACACTGGTCCTGAGACTGGGTCACAGCATCTTCCTAAAAGAGGCCACAAAGCCAAGCACAGCCACGAGTGCTGAGGGACCTGGGGCCCCAGGGCTGCCTAGTGATCCGTTCCTGGGGCTGAGCATGGCTCACGGCAGCTGTTCAGTCTGTGAGTCCAGAATTTGAGCTCTGTTTGTGGGGGTGGGGGGGGCAGCATGGATCAGCCAGGCATTGTGTTGCCTGCCTATAGGCCCAGCTATTCGGGAGGCTGAGGCAGGAGGATCGCTTGAGCCCAGGAGTTTGAGGCTGCAGGGAGCTGTGATCGCACCACTGCGCTCCAGCCGGGGAAACAGACTGCGTCTCTGTCTCAGGAAAAAATGTGGAAACGAATGTCGACGATGACGGTAGCGAGCACTGACCCTCTCTGTCGTGTGCTTTCTATGTCCCTTTATTCAGGGCTTCATCCTAGTTTTCAGGTGAAGAAGATCACTTATAAGTCCTTTTAGTTTCAGATGTTTGTGGAATTGGTGCCCTTATTCATTTGTTCAGGGAGCGTTTAACGAGCAACTGTGGCTTGGACACTCCACGTGCCACATGCCTCTCTCAGCGGTGCTCACAGTGGGGGGCGGGGGGGGGCGTCCTGATGGCGGGGGAGTAAGCAGGTGAGCAGGGGAGATTGTCACTGGTCACGGAAGTTGGGAAGAACCTCAGGAGAGCTGAGAGTGCCTGGGGTGGAGGGGGTGGGGGGCCTTAAGGAGGTCGCTGACCCTTGAGTTGACCCCCAGGGAGCTGAGGACCAAGGGAGAGCTGGCAGGAAACATCCCGGTCAGGTGCTGGGAGCGTGGGTGGGTGGGACAGGAGGGGCGTGGCTGTCTCACTCCAGTTCCCAGCTCTGGGGCTCAAGGCTGGAGAAATAGTGGCTGGGTGAGTCCAGTCCAGCTCCTGCCACTAGACCAGGAAGTCGGAGAACTGGGAATGGACAGGAAAGAAGTGAGAAGGGCTTGTCACACACAACAGCCTGTGGGTCACTTTGCCTCGTGGCGGGGTGGGGCCTGTCCACAGGGATCGCATTTACATCCTCACAGCCTCCCTAGGTACTGTCACTTCACTGCTGAGACCGGCACAGAGGTCAGGGAGCCAGCGAGGGGTGTGGCCGGAGCTAGGGGCTGTCCAGACCTCTGCGGAAAGGTGCCGGGAGGGAGGAAGGGGTGGGCGGCAAGGGTGGGTTTTAGCCGCTTTTAGAGTATGGCTTGTCTGGGACCCGGTTTCTCGGTGGAGTTTGAAAGGCCTGGGCGAATCATACTCATTTTGTAGCTTAAAATGCATATGAGAATTTAATCAAATTCAATTTAATCTGTCAGATATGGGAAATAATTGAGCATTAACTGAGGAACAAGGGAGTGTTGTAAGTTTTAACTGGAATTTGACTAAAATATTTGTAAGTTCAGCTTGAAGACTGAAAGGCAACTTCAGTTCTTAAATGCATAACCTTAATAAATTGAGCATTAACCGGAATAACACACGAGACAGCAGATTAATAGAGCTTCCACCAGCCCTGTCGAGTTTGATTTCTGCCACAGTCCGGTTTGCTTTGACCTGTTTCCCTTGGTGTTTTATCTGTCCCCAAGTCCTGTGTCAGCCTCACCGTGTGTTGCCCTGGGCCCGTGCATTATTGACGTTTGTGCTGGATCGTTCTTGTGGTGGGGGCTGTCCTGGGCTTTGTGGGATGCTTAGTGGCATCCCTGCCTCTACCCACCAGATGCCAGCAGTACACACTCACCACCCCCCACTCCCTGATGTAACAACCCAAAATGTCTCCAGACATTGGCACATGTCCCCTGAGGGGCAAAATCACCCCTGGTTGAGAACCGCTGCCCTAGGCAGATTAGTCATAAAGAGGCAAAATAACTGGTGTCCTGGGTTGTGTGTGTGTGCGCGCACACAGGTGCACGCACACATTTGTGTGCTTTTTATGGACAAGTCCCTGGAACAAAGGGCACCACCCCTGAGATAGAGAAAATACAAATGTTAATTGGCTGGGGGTTTGGACTATGCACAATACCATTTCCATAAGTATGAATATTTATCAGCTAGTCATTTGGGAGCATGATGTAAAGAAGCCATCTGTGGAGGCCTTTATGGAGAGAAAGAAGAGGCTAAAAGAAATGTGCAGAATGCTTATTTTTAGAGTCCAATTCTCAGCAACTTGGCTTCGTCCTCCGAAAGCTGCCCACTCTGGGCGTTCGGTGCCTTGTTGGTTAGGACAGGCAGGGGCCATGCTGTTGGTTCCGAATCGCCATCATTTAATGAAGAATTACCACTGAGTATCGTGCCCAGGTGCGGTGGCCAGGAGGACGCTAAATTAGTCCAGAATACTTAGTTCTACTTTTCTGGTTGGTTGTCTGCTTGAATAAGCACGTGACACGAGACGACAGGGAGGTGAGAGTGAATACACAGTGAAAATCGCTCCTCCCCCCAATCCTGCCTCAGTCCCTGTCCAGGCAGTCGTCGTCGTCCCTTTCTTCAGTAACCTTTCTTGGGAAACTTTAGGGGGGTTTTTGGGTATCACAAAAAATGTTTTAACTTTTGTTGCCTTACCTTTGATCCCAGGTAAGATTGGTTTTCACAAAGATTGATGTTTGAGCTCTTAATTATTAGGGAAGTTCCAATTAGAATAACATATTAATCATAGGACATTAGGAAATTCTACAGGTTGAACCTGTAGTCAGAAGCTGAGTGCTTTGTGATGATGCCTGCGGCCCCGCAGTCGCCCCCTCATCGATCGTCCTGGATCCAGGTAAGGTATACAACGCTCTCCATCCCTGTGTCGATACGGGATTTCTGTAGCTTTCTGTTCCCACAGTTTGTATTTCTTGTGTATGCCTGATATGGAGGTATTGATACGAAAATAGGTTTATTATGTCCTCAAATACTTGCATGTCCCATTGTTTGTTTTCTTCCCATAAAAAATCACACTTAAGAAACATAAACTGGCTGGTGCGGTGGCTCACATCTGTAATCCTAGCACTTTGGGAGACCGAGGCGAGGTGATCAGAGAGGTCAGGAGTTCGAGACCAGCCTGAGCAAGAACAAGACCCCCATCTCTACAAAAAATAGAAAAATTAGCTGGGCATGGTGGCGCACACCTGTAGTCCCAGCTACTTGGGAAGCCGAGGCAGGAGGATCGCTTGAGCCAGGAGTCTGAGGCTGCAGTGAGCTATGATGACGCCACTGCAGCACTCCAGGCTGGGTGACAGAGTGAGACCCTGTCTCAAAAAAAAAAAAAAAAAAAAAAGTTTCTAAATCAGAGACTGGCAAACTACAGACGATGGGGTCAAATCACAGTCTACCACCTGTATTTGGCCTTGCAAGCTGAGTTACATTTTCAAATGGTTGGAAAAAATAAAAACATTTTGTAACATGAAAATTATGTGACATTCAAATTTTGGTGTCCATGAAGTTTAATTGAAACACAGCCATGCCCATTCTTTTATGTATCGTCTCTGGCTGCTTTAGCGCTATGACGAGAGTTGCATAGTTACAGAGTCTGTGTGGCCTCCCAAGCCTGGAACACTTGCTGTCTAGCCCTTTACATAAAAAGCTTGCCAGGTTCAATGTCAGGTTCTGAACTGAAAATTAGTTAATTTGAGAGCAAACCCTGCTCAAAGCCCAAGTTGATATGGTCTTGTGGTAGGGTTTTATGTTCTAAGGACAAAAACCACATTGGAATAACTAACTGTGATAACTAATCATGATGCTTCAACCCACAATTTGTCAGGCTGTCAAATGATGGGTCTGGCTACTGACTTAACCAGTTTCTTAGTTCAGTGGCCTCCAAACTTTTTGGTCACATATTCTAATTAAAAAAAAAAATTTATTTTTTAGAGACAAGATCTTACTATGCTACCCAGGCCGGTCTCAAACTCCTGGCTTCATGTGATCCTCCTGCCTCAGTTTCCTGAGTAGCTGGGACTCTAGGCAGAAGCCACCGTGCCTGGCCAAAAAGAAAAGATTTCTGAGCATACTTCCACCTCCACTATTGCTTATTAACTTATTTATTAAGTCATAGTGCTACTGTGCTAATCTGTACACTGTAAATCCCACGTAAATAGAAGTTCTGATATTCTCCCTCTCTGAGCAGTCACCTTGCCTATCATCTGGGGCAGGTGCCACCCTATGTTGGGGCCGATTGCTCTAGACAATGTTGTCCAGTGATAGAAGCAGTTCCAAAATAATTTAAAGGCCTTTCCAGGCTGGTGTTTTTTGTTCGAGAAAAGGGCATGTAAGTTATCTGCCTGTCTCCTTAGTATGTGAAGTGTTGAGAGAATCCCCAGGGATCCGTCCCGTCACACCTCTCCAGTCCTACAGATGAAGGTCTAGGGAGGTCAGGCAAGTTACCCGAGGCCTAAAGAGGGAGTTTCATATAGACGCTGTCAGTGGAGCCACTGGGAATGTTTCCTGCCCCACTCTGGGGTTTTAACTCTTAGACACAGAAGGAAGAGGAGGAAGGAGAAAACCCTGGTCCCCTATGAAGCCTGCTGTAGCAGGTTGGACAGTGCCCTCCCCCAAACATCTGGCCACCTGAAACCCGTCACTGTGACCTGGTTTGAAAAAAAGGCCTTTGCAGATGTAATTAATGTAAGGATCTCGAGATGAGATCATCCTGGATTCGGGTGGGCCCTAAATCCAACGGCAAGTGTCCTTAGAAGAGAAGGGGAGAAGACACACAGAGGAAACAGCCACGTTTAGAAAAAGGCAGGGGTTGGAGCGATGTGGCCACCAGCCAAAGAACGCCTGGAAGCAGCTGGAAGAGGCAAAGGATTCTCTTCTCAGCCTGTGGAGGGAGCACGGCCCGGCCAGACTTCTGGCCTCCAGAACTTCGAGGGAATAAATTTCTGTTGTTTTAAGCTACTAAGGTGGTGGTCATTTGTTGTGGCAGCCATGGGAAACTAACATATCTGTTATGGAAAGTGAGTTGTGACCAGGAAGAGGGTGAGAGCTGGAGTCCTACTCGCAGAGGAGCTCTGACCTAACTTTGTCTCATTTCTAGGAACACACTGAAGCTACTCATGGAATGTTCTATTTGCCCAATGAGAACATTCAAGGATGCAGTTTTTTCCTTTAAGAAGCTCAAGCTCATGGAGGAGACAGACCAGATTAAGTGCAGTAGCAGGCATTAATAGAGAGGCAGCCAGCCGGGAAAGGCTTTTCAGAGGTAGGGATATTTGAGCTGGGCTTTGATGGATGAGCAGGAGTTTGCTAAGTGGAGCACAAGGGCAAGTTGGAGATGGGGGGTAAGGTGAGGGCTCCAGTATGGTGGGGGAAGAGGATGGCGTAATGTGGCTGTCATGGCTGGAATATAATCTTTATGACAATATGGGGATTGTCTTCCCCCACTGTCCCTAGAATGGTTGCTTAATATTTGGTAGACTCTATTTATTGAATAAGCGGGAAAAGACACATAATCTCATTTGATGCATGAAAACAAAGCATTTGACAAAGTCCAACACCTTTTCATGGTAAAAACACTCAACAAAGTAGGAATACAGGGAACTTCATACAGGCCCACAGCTACCATCATACTTACTGGTGAAAGACTGAAATCTTTCCCAAGATCAGGAACAAGACAAGGATGTCTGCTCTTGCCACTTCTATTTGATATTGTACTTACCAGAGGTTCTAGTTAGGGCAATTGGGCAAGAAAGACATCTAATTTGAAAAAAAAAAAGAAGTAAAACTATCTCTATTTGCAGATGACACGATCTTATGCATAGAAAACCCCAAAGAATACACACACACACACACACACACACACGCACTATTAAAGCTAATAAGTGAGTTCAGCAATGTTGCAGGGTGCAGTATCAATATATAAAAATAAGCTTTATCACTATACACTAGCAATGAACAATCCAAAAATGAAATTAAGAAGACAATTCCATTTACAATAGCATCAAAAATAATGTAATATTAAGGAATAAAGAAGTACAAGATTTGTACACTGAAAACTATAAAACATTGCTGAAATTAAACAAATAAGACCTGAATAAATGGAGACAGCCTGTGTTTGTGCCTTGGAAGACTTAATATTGCAATTAGGATAGCAAAACTCCCAAGATGGATACGCGCATTTAATGCAAGCCCTATCAAAATTCCAATTGTCTTTTTTTGCAGAAATGGATAAGCTTATCTTAAAATTCACATGGGAATAAAATGCAAGGAACCCAGCACAGCCACAACAACCTTGGAAAAGAACAAAGCTGGAGGAAGCACACTCACCGATTTCAAAACTACTACAAAGTTACAAAAATCTGGCTGTGTGGTGCTGGCATAAGGATAAACATAGAGCAATGGCATAGAATTGAGAGTCCAGAAAGAAACCTTCACATTCTTCATCAACTGATACTCGACAAAGGTGTCAAGACAATGCCACGGGGAAAGGAATAGTCTTTTCAACAAAAGGCGCTGGGACAACTGGAAATCCACGTGCAAAGAATGGACTTGGACCCACCTCACGCCATACACCAAAAATAACTAAAAATGGATCAAAGACCTAAATATGATAACAAAAATTAAACTCTTCAGAGAAAACAGGTAAAAACCTTAGTGACCTCAGACTAGATATGATGCCAAAAGTATAAGAAACCAGAGAGAAAAATGGATAAATTGGACTTCATCAAAGTTAAAAAAAGTTTTGTGCATCCAAGGACATTATCAAGAATATGAAAAGACAACCCATCATATGGGAGAAAATATTTGCAAATCATACATCTGCTAAGGGTCTAGTATCCAGAATATATACGGAACTCTTACAGTTCAACATAAAAAGACAAATATCCCAATTAAAAAATGCAAAACTGATTGAAATAGATATTTCCCCAAAGAAGATAGACAAACAGCTGGTAAGCACATGGAATGATCCTCAACCTCTCTTGCTCATCAGGGAAATGCAAATCAAAACGACAAGGAGTTACCAGTTTACACTCACTAGGGTGCCTAAAATAAAAAAGTCAGATAATAACAAGTGTTGGTGAAGATGTGGAGAAATTGGAACCTGCATGCATTGCTGGTGGGAATGGAAAATGGTGCAGCCACTATGGAAAGCAGTTTGGCAGTGCTTCAAAAAGCGAAACAGTTATCATGTGACCCACCGATTCCATTCCTGGGTATATACTCAAAAGAAATGAAAATGTATGTTCAAACAAAAACCTGTACACAAATGTTCATAGCAGCACTTTTCATAATAGTCAAAAAGTAGGAATGACCCAAATGTCCATCAACAGATGAATGGATAAACAAAATGAGGTATATTCATACAATGGAATATTATTCAGCCATAAACAGGAATGAAGTTACATGATACAGTATGCATGAACCTTGAAAACGTTATGGTGAGTGAAAGCAGCCAGACAAAAAAGGCCACATAGTGTTATCATTACGTTTACATGAAATGTCCTGGATAGGAAATCCACATCAATTAGGGGCCGCCCTAAAGCCAAGGGGAGGGGAAGGAGGAGTCACTACTACTGAGTTTTATGCTAAATGAATTATATCTCAATTAGAAAAAAAAAGGAAAAATATTTGCAATGATGCCCAGGACTTCATGTGAGAGAGTGGGCATCGTGGGGAAAATGTGATAATATGGAAATAGAATATCTCAGAACATTTCTAGAAGGGACTGGGCCGGCCACTGAGATCTGGAGTCTTGCCCCGAGGAGATAGAGGCCTATTCAAACATCCAATAATAGGGGTGGAGCCAAAATTAGTCCCTAGGTGTGCCTGCCTCAGGTGCCCTCCGCTGGTAGCGTCTAGCCCTAGCCGGTAGCGTCTAGCCCTAGCTCTCGTGGCTACCGAGTGCTTGGAATGCGGCTAGTCCGAATTGAAATGCGCTGTAAGTATAAAACACACTGGATTTTGAAGACTTAGTATGATAAAAAGAATGTAAAGTATCTTATTAATACTTTTTGAAATTCAGCATACATTGAAATCATACTGTTCTGGATCTATTGTGTTAAATATAAAATTGATTTCACCAGTTTCTTTTTACTTTCAAAAATGTGACTACTAAAATAATTGACAATTACATATTTGGCTCGCATTTATTTCTTTTGGGTAGTGCTACTCTTAAGTATTGGGCCCCTGGGGCCAGTGCACAAGGGTGGCATTAATTTATTCATGAAATAAGGTTTCACTGAGCATCTTTCACCGGCGCTAGCCAAAAGCTGATCACAGGGTGGGGGTTAAGCTGGGAAGCGGGTGTGCCTTCAGTCCCAAAGCGAGGAGACGGGGCCGGGTGGGTATTCCTTCCTCCCTGCGGGCAAGGTTGATGCCTTTGTCACTAGATCCAGAGATGATGTCTGAATGTCTTGTGCCTAATTTAAAAAAACCCTGCAAACCGTAGCGATTAAAAGCAACGGAAAAGGGTGGGCGTCTAATGTATTTTTTATTTTTTTTATTTTTTTGAGACTGGGTCTCGCCTTGTCTCCTGGGCTGTATGTATTTTTTGATGGGCATTACTACGTCGGCAGAACTCCACAAAAATGGTACCTGGCGAAGGTTATTCATCGATCCAAAATCAGACCCAAGGATGGGGCCGAGGGTGGGGTCTCAGGAGGGTCAAAAATTGCAACGTAAACTCCAGGGGGTAGAAACTTTGCCAAGTTCATTCTTTTGTATCCTCAGAGCCTAGAACGGCACCTGACACGTAGTAGGTGCTCCCCTGATGTATCCGAATGAGTGAATATGCAAAATTATGTGCACGCAGGGATGGATTTTCCGAGTGGGAGGGTGGGAGGAGGCCTCCAGCTTTTGTCCGTCTCAAAGGAGTCTCAGGCTCCCAAACGGTTAAAAACCACTTAATACCGACGGAGACATGAAATTTAT
This sequence comes from Eulemur rufifrons, assembly GCF_041146395.1. Lineage (NCBI taxonomy): Eukaryota > Metazoa > Chordata > Mammalia > Primates > Lemuridae > Eulemur > Eulemur rufifrons. Next base: position 4,950,287 of record NC_091003.1, read on the forward strand.
TTGAAATCAATGTCAAGCATTGGTTATTCTAATTCTGGGGCATGGCCAGACCTGGACATCTGGAATGATCTACGCGCTTAAAAACGCCACTCGCCACCATTTTCTCCAGGTAATTTTCCATCCCTGCCCCCACAGTCAAGGGAGGAAAAGTACTTCTTAAATCCTTCCCAGCGACGTTCAGAAGGGAAAGAAGCGGTCGGCGGAAAACGCTCCAGGGCGGGGAGCGAGGGGGCGGCGAGGCGGGCGCGCGGGCCCGGGACCCCAGCCCCCCAAACTTTGGCAAGTTGCGGGCGCCGAGCGCACCCGGAGGCGCGGGGCGCGGCCGCGGGCGGAGCCGCCCCCTGACGCCGGGCCGCCCCTCCCGGCCCGGGCCGCCCCGCGGCTCGGCTCAAAGTTTGCGGCCGCCCCTGCGCCGCCCGCCCGATGTATGGGTGATATACTGCGGCGGTGTCAGGGTGAGGGACGGCCATATTTGCCGGTGCGGCCCGAGCCGTCAACAACAAAAAGTGCGCGGGCGCTCGGCGGGAGCTCGGACGGCCGCGGGGACGCCGGGGCCGCCGCGCCGCCGCCCGGCCTCGCCGCCGCCGCCGCCGCCCTCGCGGCCTGGCCCGGCTGCGCCCGGCGCGCCCGCCGCCCGGGGGGATGTCTTACAAACCGAACTTGGCCGCGCACATGCCCGCCGCCGCCCTCAACGCCGGTGAGTGAGCGCGCCCCGCCGGCCGAGCGCGCCGCGTCCCAAGTGCCGCCAAGTTGGGGGCCCGCGCGCCCGGCCCCGGCCCGGGGCTCCCGGGGGCCCGCGGCGGCCGGGGGCGGCGGGCACCGGGTCCGGGTCGGGGGCAGCGCCGCCGCCGCCGCCATGATCCCGGCGCCCGCCGCCAAAGTTCGCGGGTGCGCTCGGCGGGCCGCGGGGCCCGGGGAGCGGGGCCGGGGGCGCGGGCAGCCGCCGCGGTCCCCCCACGCCGGCGGCCGCGGATCCCGGGGAGCGCGGCGAGCGAGGGCGAGGGCGGGGGGAGGCTTTTTCTCGGCTCTTTTTTCCTCCGGCTTTTGGGCGGCTCGGCGAGGGCCCCTGCCGGCGGGAGTCGGGAGCGGCCCGGGCCGCGCCGGGTGCCGGGAGCGGGGCGCGGGGTGCGGGGTGCGGGGCCCGGGCCGCCCTGGGGAGCCGGGTCAGGCCGGGCTGGGTGCACGTGGGCAGGGCCGGGCTCCGCGTGGGCAGGGCGGGGGGCGGCGGGGTGCCCGGCTGCAGCGGGCCCTGAGGGTCGCGGGGCCGCAGGGACGGGGACGGGGTGGCCGGCGGGCAGGGGACTCAGTGGGCCAGGGGGCCTGGGCTTGGCTCGCGGAGCAGGGGTTGCCTCATGCGGGTACGCGGGGATCTCCTCAGGCTTTTGCGGAGTGAAAGAAGTTGAAGACCGGGGGCTTCTGGGCCCGTGGGGTGGGTGGGTGAGGGCAGCAGCTCACTCGGGGCCCCCCCATGCGGGAGCCCCACGTCTGGGCCTCGAAGGCCCCGGCTTCTGCAGCCGGGAGGGGGACCCTCTCCCTTGCTGGGCTGGGGCTGGGCGCTCCCAGGAAACTCCTGCAGAAGTTGTCAGGCAGCTTCAGGCTGCGCCCAGGGACTTGCCCCAGGGACCAAGGGGGCGAAAGATTGTGGGATTCGGAGGTGACCCGGTTTGTGCCTTCACCAGGGCCCCTGTTCTTTAGACACTTGGTTTGGAACAGACTTCCCAAAAGGCGCGTTGGGTGGGGGGGCCTAGGGAGCAGGAGGCCTCAAGGGGGGAGGGGATTGGCCTTGCTGGTCACAAATGCCACGCTGGCTGTTGGGCTCAAGTTCTGGGCCTTGTCTCCAAATGTTGACTCCGTAATTCCACAAATTCGAAGAGGGACCTGGAAAAGCGAGATTTAAAAAAATCTTTTTGGACACGGAGGTGTAGGGTTCGGAAAGGGTTAAGAGTCAGGGCGCGGAGGGAGAGTTGAATTGCTCAAACGTGGGCTCTGAGCTCCGAGGAGCAAGCAGCCACTGTTTTCTCCTCAAACACTCTCACCTCCTCTGGGGTCCGCAGACCTTACAAAGACGGGCTTTGTTGCCAGGTAGGATCGCCCCAGGCTTCCTCTCCGAGCCTGGGTGCTGCGGGGGTGCGCTGCCCCTCTGGACAAGGTCCGATCTCAGGCCTGCCCTGGAGTCGCCGGGGCACCGGCCCTAGACTGAGACCTTTGGGGTTTGGGGTCACAGGGACGAGGCACCCCTGGGGCCCCTGAAGCCCTGTTCTGGGCAGGCCAGCACCTGCACTCAGGTCTCCTTTCTCCTGAGGGGACTTCCAGGAGTGCTGAGGTTCCCAGAGCTCTGGTGTCTTGGTGGGGGGCCGCCCACCCCCATGGGCCCCTCTGCGGAAAGCCGGGCTCTCTTCCTGCCATTTGCATCCAAGATGGACTCTCCGCTGCCTGCCGCTCCTCCGGCTTCCTTGTCATCATCCCTCACGCCCTCCAGCCCTGCCTCCTGCTCACGGGTTGCCAAGCCAACCCGCGGCCTGGCCGGCGGTGGCAGTGGCGGAGTTAGACAAAGCCCCCGCCTCCCCTGCCCGAGAGCCCCCCCCAGGCGCCCCAAGTGGCGGGAAGGCCGCCAGCTCCCCAGGCCCAGGCGCTCTTTGTCTGGCGTGGGGGCGGGGAGCTGCGCCTGGCCCCAGGAGCTTCCTGGCCTCTGCCAACCCCTCCGGCTCCCTGCACACTGCGCTCATTGTCTGAGATGCTCCGAGACGGCTGTGCTGACGTGGTCCCTGTGTCCTGGTCCCTGTGTCTTCAGCAAGGAGTGGCCATGAGTGGAACTCAGGGCCCTTCTGCCAACTCTCCCCAGGGCCACAACCCCGCAACACTGAATAAGGGACCAGCCTTGGCACAGAGTCGGGGTCACCTGCCACTTTACTGGGTGATGGGAGAGTTGAGCTCTGAGCCATTGCTCGACTCTCCCCCAACCAAAATGGGGCAATTGCCCGTTCCTCCTCCCTTTCTCTTAGCCCCCCAAAACCTAACCCCAGTACCATCAAACAGCAGACTCTAGAGCCTTAGACGCTAATGAGAAGCACTGCCTGTAACAACAGATGGAGAAACTGAGGCCCCAAGAGGGAAGGGCCTTGTCTCAGGTCCCACAGCCTGGACCAGCTCCTAGTCCAGGAGGGGAGATGGAGAAGAAGAGGGGGCAGAGGGTGGACAGGGGACGTGTGGGAAGTGGCCAGTGTGCTGGAATCTTCTAAATGTCCTGAAGGGCTGTGTCTTCCCAAGCCCAGAGAGCTGTCACTTGTCACTGCTCATAGCCGTCAGGACTGGAACCCAGGTCTGGGCCTGCAAATCCCGTCACCCAGGCCACGCCCACTGCCACATGGGAAGATGTGCGGGAACTGGGGGCGCCCGCCCTGCGCCATTCCTGCGTGCTGGCCACTGCACAGTCACAGTGGCTGTGGACGGAGGGCCTGCTTGTAGTTCGTCCCCATCCTGAGTAGCACGTCCCTGTGGCACAGGTGTCTCATCATCCCCACTTGGGATTGTGGAAACTGAGGCGCAGAGTGGCCCAGTGCTCTGCCTGGTTCAGGATCCAAGGCCATGTTTGCTGAGCAGGCTGCTCAAGCTTCGGCATAAACCAGGGCACAGGGGAGTCCAGGGCAGGCCCGAGACCTAGGAGACGTCTCAGGTGCTGTCCCAGCGCCTGGACGAGGGTCGCTGTTGGGGTATCCAGCCCTCTGCAGTGGCCTCTTCTGTGCCACGTGGCCTGGGGTCAGGCCCCCTCGGGTCCGCGTCTCTCTGTGCAGCGAGGGGCCTGGATCCGGGGTTCTCCAGGGCCCCTCCCAGCTCCATCAGCCCGAGCTCCTGAACTTCCTTCCTCCCCTGCCCCTCCCCTCGCCCACACCAAACGAGCAGCTGGTTGGTTTGGCCAGACTGGCACCAGCTGTCCATCCCCGGGGCCAAGTCAGTGGAGCCCGCTGTGTGCGAGAGAGAGAGAGACCGTGTGGCTCTGGGGGCGGCAGGCGGGCAGCTGCCGAGGAGGACTAGGTAAATTCTCCATGGTTACCGCTGTTTGTAATTCTGCAGGATGTCCTTTACCCGCTAATGGCCACTGGGACGCCATTGTGGGTCTGCATGCTCCCAGCCACCGGCTCCCCACCCGCATCCGGCAGGCTGCGTCCTGAGCTGGGCCCTGGGCCCGACTTGGTGTCTGACTGCTGGCGCTGGACAGTGTCCCTGAACGTTGCCTCCCATACGTGGGGACTTAACCCTCCTCTCTTGAGGTGCAGAGCCCTGGGAGTGTGGACTGTCACCTCCTTGGAGGGGGTGACAGAGGTTGAGGGGTGTGTCTCAGGGCACACAGGCTGAGGTGGTCCAGGTTGCTGGTTTTGTGTGCAGCGCACCTGTCTGCAGCCAGGGCTGGGTCCCCGTCCTCGAAGGCCTTCGCCTGTCTTCCTCCCAGTGAGTCCAGCAGCGAGCTGGGCGCCCAGGAGCAAATGGGCTTCTGTGTGTTCGGAATCTCGGTCCAGGTGTGGACCGGCCTTGGGAGTGGGTGGGCCGTTGTGGCAGTGATGTGGCTCTAGGTTATCAACCTCTGGGGACCAGGACACAGAAAGGGGACAGGCAGGGCTGAAAACAGCAGTGGCTTTCATCTTTGTGCCAGTCCCCCCTGCTTGGAAGGCTCTGGGGTGGCGGGGACGGAGTTGTGTGATTGATTTCCTGTGTCTGCCGCAGAGGTGGGGCGGGCGGTGCGTTTTGGCCACGTCTTTACTGTCAGTCCTCTCGGCGGGCATCAGGGCCATGGCCTGTCAAACTGGAGGTCAAGAGCAGGGTTGTTTGTCCTGTAGGGACAGAAGAGCACAGTTGGTGGCATGGGTCTTGGGCAGGGCACTGTTGCAGGACCCCGTGTCCTCACCTTGGGCACAGCCAGCCCAGGCTGTGACACTGCTGACCTCTCTTTCCTACCCTGTAGCTGGGAGCGTCCACTCGCCTTCCACCAGCATGGCGACCTCCTCACAGTACCGCCAGCTGCTGAGTGACTACGGGCCACCGTCCCTAGGCTACACCCAGGTATGGTGCCACGGTGGGGGCTGGGTGGCCTCAGCACTGGGAGGAGGTGTGCTCCCCACCGTCTGGGAGCGGAGTCGGTAGAAAGCAGAGGAGCAGAAAGGACTGCAGGGCAGTCACCTGCACTTCCTGCGCCCAGGGCCCGGGCTTGGCGCCTGTTCAGACAGGAGACCTCACAGTGGAGGGGCGACAAGCGCTGGGCTTCGTGGGGATGCTGAGGTGGGCCAGGAAGGGGAGCACAGGGAACCGGCGGCAGCCGCCCCGTCTGTCTCCCCAGTGGGCCCCCTCACTCCTCTTTCCTGGGCAAGGGAGGCCCAACCTTGACCTTGGATCTCTAAGCTGGGACGGAGGAGAGGGGCTGTCCCATTTGCTGTCCATCAGCCGTGGGCCCAGGGAAAGGAGGACGGACTGTGTCTTAAAGGAGTCAAGATGTGCGAGGCTGTGTACCTGCTTCCACCACTTTCTAGACTGTGACCCCCATGTGGCACCCCCCCCTCCCCGAGGGCTCAGTGTCCTTGTCAGTCCCCTGGTGAACCTAGTACCTGTCTCGGCGGCTGGTGAACAGCAGGAATGGGACAAGCCACCACTGCAGCCACATGCTGAATCTGCCAGGGACACACCGCCCCTGGCCAGGCCCCAGTCCTCCGAGCCGGGGTCCTCGTCAGCTGGAAGGTTCTCCCTGGGCCAGGCCCAGTGTGAGTGTTCCAGAGTCGCCACGAGTGTTCCGAGGTCGCCCCGGAGGCTGCTCCTCGGGGCGGTGGCCGCCCAGCCGCAGCACCCAGCCCCCCGGCCATGGCCCGCCAGGCTGTCCTGTCCCAGGAGGAGAAGCAGGCGCGGGCCCGGGAGCGGGACCGGCTGAAGAAGCGGCGGCGGCGGGAGGACGGGCTGAAGCACAGCCTGGAGCGGCAGCGCAGCGCCATGGCCATGCGGCGGCCGCGGCGCCAGGAGAGGAGGGACCGCCAGGCTCGGAGGCAGCGGTGGTGCCAGGGGGCTGAGCGGCAGGACCAGGACCAGGACCAGGACGGGAGGCCGGAGCACGAGGCCAGGGGACACAGGCGGCAGAGGAGGAGGGGGGAGCTGGCGGCCTTGCTGACCTGGGGGCTCTGGGTGGCGGTCGGAGGAAGAGGTTTTCTGTGGGGTGGGCCCTGCTGGTGGGAGGACGAGTGAATGGGACACACCCCAGGCTCTGTCCTGCTGGCCCCAGGTGTGGCCTCCATCGCCCTGGATGTACCTTATCCATCTGGTCTCGGGAAATTCTCCGAACTTTTTTTGTTGACATAAGCCAGCTCTTCTGTCTGTTTTGTTTGAGATGATAAACTGGCTTTCTGGAGACTGCTGGGTGGTTCCCTTGAGTGTACGAGGATGGGAGAGTGAGGACCAGCCTCCCTGACCTGCACTTGTCCCCCAGAGTGGGACGCGTGGCCTCCCAGCTGAGGCACCAGCGCTGGGAGCCTGAGGCCAGGCTGCCTGCCCTGCAGCGAGCTGCCCGGGGCTCGGGGTGGGGTTCAGCCCATCTGAATTCATTTCTTCCTGACTCCAGGGAACGGGGAGCAGCCAGGTGCCCCAGAGCAAGTACGCGGAGCTGCTGGCCATCATCGAGGAGCTGGGGAAAGAGATCAGACCCACCTACGCCGGAAGCAAGAGCGCCATGGAGAGGCTGAAGCGCGGTAAGCTGAGGGCCAGATGCCCCCACCAGGTGATCCCGCGGCCTCAAAAGATTTTCTGGGGAAAACGCTGGAGTGAGGGTTAGGGAGGCGTCCCCGATGCGTTGGCACTCCTGGCTCCGGTTTTGCTACAGAATCGCTGTCTGATGTGGAGGCTTCGGGAAGAGCCCCGGGGGCTGGTTCTCTTTGAATGGGCTTTCAGGCAGGGCAGCCCCCGCCGGTGAGCCCCCTCACCCTCGCGCCTGCCAGAACGGTCTGCTGGCTCTCGAGGGAACCTTTGGAGCCCCCAGACTCTGCAGCTCTGTCCCCGCCTGCTGCACTCCTGTTGGCCGCAGCAGGGAGCCAGATACAGCAACTTCCTCCTCTGGGCACTTGTGACCACAGAGGTTGATCATGACCCGGGGTTTAGGGTTCACCAGTCCCTGCACTGCCCTTGCTGTCCCCTCTTTGGAGCAGGGGCCCAAGGAAGCATGTGGTCTGTACTGGGGTCCGGGGAGGGAAAGGGGAGAGCACTCTGAAGTTCTTTAATGACTGAAGAGGGAGGACGGGCGGGCAGAGATCACAGAACACAAGGGACAGCGAGGTGTGACTGACCAGCTGGTTTTGGAAGGACGTTAACTAGGTTGCCACCTCGTGGAGTGAAAGGGGGTGGAGGGGACAGGATTTCTGTTTCAGAAGGTGGCAGTTCAGAGCTGTGGCCTGTGAGCTCATCTGAGATGAGGAAGGATTTGGGGACTAGAAGAGCAACTCCGCAGAAAAGGAAAGAGGAAGCGTGTGGCGTCCGTGGGGGCTGCTGTTGAGGGCGTGAATCCCCAGGGGCGCCTGGACCAGCGGAGGACAGGCTGCTGCCGAGAGCAGGGACGTTCCTGACACCTTTGTGAAGAGCTTGACTGAGTGCAAGGCTGGACTGGGTGCGAGCAGGGCGGCTTGGAGGAGGGGCTGGCTGGTGAGGGGTGTGGCTGCAGAGGGCGTGGGGAGGGGCGTGCAGGCCACCCCTGGGCCAGCCTGGAGTCCCCACGGCATCGCTCTGCTCCCAGGGCCCCTGCTTGGAAGTCAGAGGAGCAAGACAGTTCTGGGAACTGGAGTGCGGCTCACCGAAGGGAATGCGGGGAAAATGCTGGAGCCCAGCGTCTGACAAGCAATTTGTAGTCACCCAGAAAAGGCAGTGGTTCAAGTCCAGTGGATACGAGCTGATGGTTCCTCAGTGACAAGACCTCGTGCTACCCTCTGGCCAGCCAGGCCCACGCTAACCAAACTTAGGTCACAGCAGGCTGAGACGGGTCACAGAGGGCGTAGGGCTCAAGAGCACTGTTGGCAAACGATAGCCCGTGAACCAAGAATGGTTTTTACAGATTTTAATGGTTGAGAAAAATATTAGTTCGGGACATGTGAAAATTAGTGAGATTCAAACTTCAGGGGCCATACATAAAGCTTTGTTGGAGCATGGCCACACCCGTGGTTTACAGATTGGCTGCTTTCAGGATACGTGATGGTCACGTTGAGTAGTTGTGACAGAGACTGTGGCCTGAAAAGCCTACAATATTTGCTGTCTGGCCCTTTCCGAGACTCTAAGAGAACACTTGTGAGGTGTGGACACGCAAGTTTTAGCTGCTGGTGATGTGGGGATGTCATTCACAGTGGCCTCTGGGAGTCGTATACTAGAAGGAATAGAATTCTTGGTGTCTATTAAAATGAGATCAGGCTGGGTGCAGTAGCTCATGCCTGTAATCCCAGCACTTTGAGAGGCCGAGGCAGGAGGATCCCTTGAGGCCAGGAGTTTGAGACCAGCCTGGGCAACATAGCGAGACCCCATCTCAAACTAAATAAATAAATAAAATGAGATCAATATTTCATGGAGCTCAGTGGAAGCAAAAATAAAAAGAAGGAAAAAAGGTAACCATAAAAGAGACTCCTAGGGCAGAAGGTGGCTGAAATATCTGCATCCGGAGGGAAGGATGTCATTCACAGTAGACAGAGTTGAACACACATGAGCCTCGTCCTCCTGTATGGTAACATGTGCAGGCCAGAAGTATTCTCTTGCCTGCTTGACAGCAGTCAAGCCCTTTCTAGAACTCAGACTATCGTGTAGACAGAGGAAAATCTTCACAGTGGGTCAGGCTTAAAGAACTTGGGTGGAAAAATTTATTCCCATCATCCGACAGAATGTCATGAAAAGAGAGCTTGCTGGTCCCACCTTGAGTGCAGGAAGAAAGTTTTAGGGAGACATGAAGGGCTTTGGCTTTGAGAGGTGGCATGGGGTCTGTCAGTGTCCTTCAGGGTTGTTTGGACGCAGGTGCCCTGAGTTCCCTTCCAGTCTGAGGGCTTGTGGCCGGGGAGTAGCAGGATGGACCCTCTTCCTGTTCTGGAATGGGTTCTTCTGGCTGGGTGGCGAGACGTGGGTGAATCCTGGCCTCTGCTTCTCTTGCAGGCATCATTCACGCTAGAGGACTGGTTCGGGAGTGCTTGGCTGAGACGGAGCGGAATGCCAGATCCTAGCCGCCCGGTTGGTTTTGAAGGCTTTCCATCTTTTTACGAGATGAGAAGTAACAGTTCATCTCCCCTGTTCAGATGAAACTCTTGTTTTCAAAATGGTAGCAGTTTGGTTTTTCCTCCCATGGTTCACTTGACTCTGAACCTACAGTCTCAAAGATTGAGAAAAGATTTTACGGTTAATTAGGATTTGCATTTTAAGTAGTTAGGAATTACCCTCTTTTTTTTTTTTTTTTTTTGGTAAGCATTGGTTTAAAAGATGCACGTGAAGTTATCTTGCAGCAAACTAGTTTGCCCCCAAGACACCCGGGTCTCCCTTTAATCTTCTCTTCTGAGTACATTTCTGTTACCCACGTTGTTCTTTGTTCCTTTTCATAAGGTAATACAGCTCTAGGGATCGCTTTTAACGCACACTGACAGCATGCCTTCCTCAGTAGCTGGTCCGTTTGCCACACAGTGTAGAATCTGCTTAATGTAACTTCTTTTTTGCTTAAGCATTTGCATGACTATTAGTGCTTCGAAGTCAGTTTTAAAAATGCACAAGTTATAAATACAGAAGAAAGAGCAACCTACCAAACCTAACAAGGACCCCCGAAAATTTTCGTACTAAGACTGTAAGTAGATTTCAGTTCTGCGTTTACTGTAAGTTGATAAAAACATCTGGAAGAAAATGACTAAACTGTTTGCATCTTTGTATGTATTTATTACTTGATGTAATAAAGCTTATTTTCATTAACAATTTGTATTAAAATGTGGGTTCCTTGAATTCCTAAGTGCTATTTTAAAACAGCTCCTCTCTCAGTAACTCAGGAAGCTGAGGCAAGAGGATCACTTGAAGCCAGGAGTTCAAGATCAGCCTGGGCAACATAGCAAGACCCCATGTCTACAACAAAATTAAAAAATTAGCTAGGGATGGTGGTTATACACCCATAGTCCCAGCCAGCTACTCGGAAGGCTGAGGTGGGAGGATCCCTCGAGCCTAGGAGTGGGAGGCTGCAACGAGCTATGATTGCACCACTGTACTTCAGTCTGGGCAACAGAGTGAGACCCTGTCTCTAAAAATAAATAAAAATAAAATGGCTCCTCAATGGGAGGTAGGAGCTACCTGTCAAAGGGTGTTTTCCCACCTGGCCCAGACACATTTAGTGTGATGACATCATTAGCACAGTTGGCTGAGGAAAGAAAGTGTTTGCTAAGTCAGAGGGAGGATGCAGTGAAGTGGCATTGTGGGTGTATTCTAACTGCAGAAAACTGAAGTTATGCCAGGAAGGAAAAATGAAAGCAGAGTTACTGACTTGGCCCATTACTGCTCCCCGCCCTGTTAGGCCATTCTTAGTTCATAGGTGTTTACCTGTGAGCATTTCCTGGGTGCTATAGGAATCTTTTTCATAAAAATGTGGCCCCTAAACTCAAGGTAGCTCCTTCATCTGGTGCTCACTGGAAGAATGATGTGCTCTGGTGCTGGGGAAAAGTTGGGTTGTGCTAGACGTGTCAAGAATCCACACGGTGGTCTCTGTCGGTGCCTTCCAGGGGGATTTTGAGTTAATTTTTACTTTCTACCTTAGGCACTAGTCCCCGGTAATGAAGATTTGCCTTGGTGAGGGGTGGACTGAGACGACGAGAGGTTTATGTGTGATGCAGGCAAGAGGCAAGGTTCCAGCTAGGAGACGTCTGAGGCTGGTAGGAATGGGTGCCGGGGGAGTGGGTGTCTGTGTCATCTTTGTGCACATGGCAGGAAACAGTAAGGGTACCACCAGAAGGCAGATTGAAGCCTCTGTCCCTGTGGTCTAGAGCTCCACACTTCCCTTCCCACTGTTACTGGTTTCTTGTGTGTCATTGAGACTTTATCTTCTCGAGGGAGGTTGGGATGGAGAAAGGTCCTAGACACTCCAACAGGAGGCACAGAATAAGAACTGCAGAGAATGCTCAAGTTTCCAAAGCAGGCCACCCATGGCGAGAAGAGCCTTAACTGGCAGCCTCAGAGATAGAGGTTTACTCGGGAGGATCTGGCCTGCTGGATGGTCCGGTCTTCACTGCAGAAGTGGGGCAGGTCCTGTGTCGGGCAGGTCCTCTCACCTCGTAATATTTTTCCCTACCTGTTTTATATGTGAATTCCAGATGACTTCTAACAAGCCAAGCGATTAAGCATGGCTACGGGAAAACAAACAAACAAGTAGTAAGGTCAAATTCAGCTTGAGTGATACAAATTCACAAATCAGGTTCTGGAAGCATCATCTCTTATAAATCTACTTGCAAACCAACATACAGAGAATATGTGTATTTCTACATGAGAGACTTGGCAACATACAGTCTATTAAACTAATGGAGCAAATGGGCAAGTAACTTACTTTTAACTTTTACCATCTTGTTTTCTCCTTTATTCTCTTAACCTGACATGAGGATAACTGACATCTGGTTGTCACTGAGCAACGGCCTCCCAGTGGATGACAAAGTGCCACTAAATGCTATTAATGTTTGACTCAATTCTCCAGGAAAATGGATCTTACTGGCTGGGCATGGTAGCTCACATCTGTAATTCCAGCACTTTGGGAGGCCAAAGCAGGAGGATCGCTTGAGGCCAAGAGTTTGAGACTAGCCTGGGCAATAGTGAGACCCTGTCTCTGCACAAAAAAAAAAAAAAGACAGAAAAAAAAAAAATTAGCCAGGCTTGGTGGTATGTAGCTGTAGTCCCAGCTACTCCGGAGGCTGAGACAGGAGGATCACTTGAGCCCAGGAGTTGGAGGCTGCAGTGAGCTATGAGGAGGATGCCACTGCACTCCAGTCTGGGTGACAGTGAGATGAGACACTTTTTTTTTTTTTTTTTAAAGAAAGACTTTACTAATAATGTTTTCAAAAAAATTTTTATTTTTAACTTATAATAAATAAAAAAATCACACGAACAAACATGTAGCTGAAAATAGGGGGACACCCTTCTGACTACTGCCCAGGTGAAGAGCTAGAACTGTCAGCCCCCCTAGAGCTGCATCACAATGACAGCCCCTTTACTCCCCCAAAGTTGCCACTGTCCTTTTACTGTCTGAAGTGTGCACTTCCATTTACTGTAGTTTAGTCCACCGTTTACAAAACGTTGATGTCTTTTAAATCTGTCAAAAATATTCCTGTAGAAGTTCTGCGATAATGCTGGTGACGGAACTCACCACCGTTACTCGCTGGCAGCTTTGTCCGTTCTGCGTTCAGGGCACATTTTTACTCAATTCCCGGAGTTCCTTCAGTAGTTTCTTTTTCTCTAGGGTTTCCTTTGCTCTTTTTTTCCTTTCTTGCTTTTTTTTCTCTGCCTCTCGTTTTTCTTTGTGAACCGGACTGTTCTCACCATTGTAGAAAACGTCTACTTTCTCTTGTAGAATTTTCCGAGCTAGCTTTCTGTTTTGATCCACTGATCTCGTCTGATGGCACTGTAAGAGACAGTATTTTATAATGTGAAAACCACAGGATGTTACGAGATGGACAGGACCTTAGAAGTCACTAAATTCAACCTATTTGCTTTGCTGATAGGGACAGGCCCAGAAGGCAAAGCCACCTGTCAGGAGTCCCCATGAGTCGGTGACAAAGTGAAGACCAGACTCTTTCCTGCCCCTGCCCCAGGCCTCTGCCTTATTCCGCACCCCAGCTGTATTATGTGGCTTCTGCTGTGATTGTTTTATAATTAGGAGTGTTATTTTTGTTTAGAAGCAACAGTAGCCTTCAAATAACTTAAAGTCCCAAAAATAATTATGAAAACATCAACTGATGAATCTAGCTTGTGGCCAGGGACAACCACTTTGTGTGCACCATTCCTGAACATAACATTATCTGAAGGAAGAAAATAGCATCTTTGTTAGTCAGCCATAACATTCCTTAGATAACACCTTAGTTACAGGCAAGTGCCTTGCAAAGCTGTTTGATAAAAGAGAAATTCTGAAATTAGGATGAAATACTAAAAGCAAATGTGGAATAAGTTATAAAATAGGTTAAACAAAAATTAACTGTCAGGTTTCAGAATTCTGTTATTCTGATTTTTTTTTCAAGGAGGAAAAGTGATCAGGTTTTAAATGATAAGCTTTTGGCTCAAAAAACTTGGCAGAGAAATACATCTATTAGGAACATGGACTTTGGGTTTGGTCTGAGTTGACTCCTGTAAGTGGCAAGACCTTGGGCAAGTTACTGTTTTGGGTCTTCCAGTGAGGACCGGAAAACCTGCTAGACAAATTCTAGAAGAGCTGTAACACTTTGGGCAAGTTACTTAACCTCTCTGTGCTTTAGACTGCGCATCTGTACCATGATGAAAGTCATGGCCGTGGGGCTGGAGTGCTGAAAGAGCCAACGCTGCTCAGAATAGTGCCGCCCACGTTCACGTGACCTGTAAGCATCTGCTATCCCCATTGTTACACGTGAAAACCTGCCTGTGCAGCCTGTTTCCTCTGCTGCCCTGCGAGGCAAGGCTCGTGCTGCCTCTGGGCTCTCCAGTGGCCCACGAGAAGCAGGCTGCGTCTCCAGGAGCACTGACTGGGCTTGTCTTGCAGAGGCAGTGGGTTCCTACCGCCAAACCAGGAAGAGGCACAAAGCACTTCCTAGGGGTTCAGATTTTGCTGAAGGCTGGTGTTATTCTGAGCAGAGGGTTGTGTTTTATATAAAGAAGGAAGACTCGGATAGCAGCTGTGCACAGCATTTTTTCTTCTGAGGCTGAAAATGGCTGGCCTCCATTAGCTCCCTGTCAGTCCCCTCTCTCCAGAAGGGGAGTAACACATTTACCAAAAGGAGACGGGGACATCAATCAGCCAGGTCAACCAGGGGCTGAGCCTGCTCGCTGCCTGCTCAGGGACTTGGCGCCCACAGCGGTGCTGCCGAGCTCTGCGGCTGGCCTGCAGCTGGAGAGGCTTTGAAAGAACGAGCTGCCCAGGCACCTGCCTTTATCAGCCACCGCTTAGCTTTGTCAAGACACTGCTTCCCGGGCAGCAGCCAGACACCAGTACTGTCTGCCAACTGGCAGCAATACCCTGGCTCCCAAGGATGCTGGAACCAGGCTCTGAGGCCGAGTGGAGGTTCTGGCTTAGGGAGGACTGCCTTGGGGTGTGGGATGAGGTCCCGAGTGCCCTCTGCTGCTGGGCTGGAAGAGGGTGGCCTGTGCCAGAAGGAGGATGCACGTCAGCCTGTCACCATCTGCACTCAGTGAGCTCTACTGTGGCCGCAGAAGCCCCCAGCCGGGCCTCTCCCAGCAGCTGCCGCTACCTTCACCACGATGCCCGAGGGGATGTGCTTCAGCACCACACAGTTGTTGGTTTTGTTGGTTGCTTGGCCCCCTGGACCATGCCCTTTCACAAACTGCTCTTCCAGTTCGTTCTCATCCAGGGAAAGCAGAGCAGGGCAATCCTTCTTGCCTGCCGTCGGGACTGGAGTGACAGCCATTCCTGGGGATAACAATGTCATCTTCTCCCAAAGCTGGAGTCCCCATGGCACTGTGCGAATTCTGGTCAGGGATGCAGGAAAACGAAATAAACCTGGGGTGCTCATAAAGTGGCTCTGCTTGCTCTGGACCTGAATTAGACAAATAAAAAGACAGCTTTTCAGTAAGATGCATTTGCCCTCAGGATTGTACTTCCGGTTCTAAGCTTTTTATAAAACAATTCGAAGGACGACCCATCTGTTACCTTGGGTATTTAGGAAATGAGGAAAGACAGATGACTCAGCAAGACACCCCTCTCTCTGCCCAGCTCTCTCCAGCCTACCCTGGTCTGCGGTGTTCTTACCAGTCCCTGCCCTGCCGGCTAATAAATACTTTCTTACAACAGACCAAAAATATCTTCAAAGCACCCAGAGGTACCGTTTTCTCAGGAAGGAGAGGTTTTGAGTGTGAAATTCAAAGGAACACAGCTGTAATTTGATAAATACTAATAAATAGTACATCAAGCAAGAATTGGGATCTGAATCAAGTGACAGTATTTAAATGGTTGAGAATCTTTGAAATCAAAATGTAAAGATGACAGTGTGAGAGTCTATTTGATAGCTGAGCTTAAACAGTCTGACACAGTAAACATCACCATCAATCAGTGTCATGATTGTTGTTTTTTAATGTTTCCAGTTTCATGGATTTGAATGGGAACATCTGTTCCCTCGGACGCACTGCCAGTAACGTGATCCAACTGGTACTCGTCGTTAGAACTACCAAATCAACTCGTTTTTATCGAGGTGCCTGTTAGGTTCCAAATACCATGCAGGGTATAGTGAGGGATATGAGATGAAAAACAGCTAGACTTTGTCTTCATGGAGCTTACAGGCTAGTGAAGATACCAAAAAGAAAGTGTTATTTAGCAATAACACTTTACCTTCTCAAGACACAGCATAAGGTTGGAGTCACTTAGTTGACACGTGAATGGGACAGAGAATAATAGCTGTGAGGATATGGCAAATCCTACAGGCCTTTGCTTTTTTCCAGGGGTGCAAGGCAGAAGGCTCTGAGAGGTCTCCCATGTGCACAGGCGCGAGCCACCACCTGGGCCTGCTTTCTCAGCTGGAAAACGGGTGGATTAGCCCTTCTCCACCCATCCCATAAAGGCTTAAAAAAGATCAGAGAGGCAAGGCGCCATGCCATGCCTCACGCCTGTAATCCCATTACTTTGGGAGGCCAAGGTTGGGGGATAGTTTGAGACCAGCCTAGGCAACATGGCAATATCCCATCTCTAAAAAAAAAAAAAAAAAAAAAAAAAAAAGAGAAAAAAGTATTCCAGAAAGGGCTTTGTTGATACCTTTTGCAGCTTGAGACTGATTTTTAGTAAAATCTCTGTCACCCAGGTGGATTATGGGAATGACAAATGTACCACTTGCTTTGCGTGTTTTTTTGTTTTTTGTTTTTTCTTAGACAGAGTCTGGCTCTGTTGCCCAGGCTAGAGTGCCATGGTGTCAGCCTAGCTCACAGCAACCTCCAACTCCTAGGCTCAAGTGATCCTCCTGCCTCAGCCTCCCGAGTAGCTGGGACTACCATCATGGGCCACAACGCCTGGCTAGTTTTTTCTATTTTTGGTCGCCTGGCTAATTTTTTCTATTTTTAATAGAGACAGGGTCCCATTGTTGCTCAGGCTGGTCTTGAACTCCTGACTTCAAGCGATCGTCCTGCCTCAGCCTCCCAGAAGGGCTAGGATTATAGGCATGAGCTGGCCACGTATTTTTTTTTTTTTTTTTGAGACAGGGTCTCGCTCTGTTGCCCAGGCTGGAATGCAGTGGCATCATCATAGCTCACTGTAGCTTTGAAGTCCCGGGCTCAAGCAATTCTCCTGCCTCGGCCTCTTGAGTAGCTAGGACTATAGGTATGTTTTGCCACACCAGGCTAATTTTTAAATTTTTTGTAGAGAC
The DNA here is from genome assembly GCF_041146395.1 of Eulemur rufifrons. Classification (NCBI taxonomy): domain Eukaryota; kingdom Metazoa; phylum Chordata; class Mammalia; order Primates; family Lemuridae; genus Eulemur; species Eulemur rufifrons. The sequence goes on from NC_091003.1 coordinate 4,966,837, forward strand.
GGGGTCTTGCTATGTTGCTCAGGCTGGTCTTAAACCCCTGGCCTCAAGCAGTCCTCCTGCCTTGGCCTCCCAAAGCGCTGAGAGACAGTGGTCATCTTTAGAATGACGACACAGTATTATTCATCTCTACCTCTACTATTCCTATGGGAAGTAAATACGGTGAAACCTAACATAACATACTTTCCATGTCGATGCTAGTTTTCAATTCCATGACGGACATTATGGTCTAAACCCGTGTCTTTTTATGACATTCAGTGTGTTCTGTTAGTTCCAATGGGTAACAATTAAGATGGTATTGGCAAGGTGCTTCACGGCTGTGAAGGGATATATCTTGAAATACAATGTGCCAATGAAAGTGATATTTTTAAAATTGGTTTTGTTCAATGTGTATCAAATACTTTAGAGGTATCTTCAAGAAAAGATAAACGATAAACCCTTTCTCTGAAATCTCTACAACAAAGAATCAACTCACCTATAAACGATTAAATGAATAGACTAAGTCAATGTCCAGAATTTCCCTTTCCTTATTTCTGCTTTCAGTCCACAAAGCACGATTCCTTTGTGCATCAGACAGCTCACAGTCCCGGGACAGATTCATTAGGGAACGTGAGTCCAAGCCTCTCTTGGGGTTTCTCTTCCGCGAGTTACTAAATCTGACCGGGCAGGACAGCACTGGTATATAGTACAGTGACAAAGAGAGGAAGCAAGTCTGAGACAAGGCGAAACTCCCAGACAAAGGACAGAGAGGAGAGCGCTTTTATACGCTGCTTTGTCACCAGCCCACTGTTTGAAATCTCTACCTCTCTGTCCTAGTTCAGAGCTGACAGACACCCTGGAAGGTCTCCCACCCAACTGGAGTTGGAGCCGGTGCCCAGTGTAGAGTTACTGGCTGCTTTGTTTAACAGCTAATTCCAGCAGCCAATCAGACGACTGTAGACACTTTTAGTATCTCATGTAGCTTTGGCCCAACTCCAGTAACTGCTAAAAATGACAAACACACCCATGGTTCTACTTCCCCAAAGCCCAAAGAATACGGATTAGATTTCAGTTTTTGTGATACCCACAGAGCAACCCAAAGTCTTTGGAAAACAATAAAAGCAGCTCAAATTATAGCTCATCATGACATTAAAAAAGAGAAAAAGAAGAATGGCACAGAGAAGTGCTAGTAAAGGGAAACCGCAGTCACGACAGCTTTGCCCCAGTTCCTTTCTGGAAGTCTGAGCTCGGTGAAGGCCGGCGACTTCCCCTTGGCCCTACTCTTCCTTTTATGATGGCTTCCGCACCAAATGGCTGGGCACAGTTACAGTTAAAGCTGCTGTCATTATCTGAGTCCTGTCCAACTTGGTCAAGTTCAGAGATAATAGGTCTGAGGACTTTAGAAAAGGGAATGTTAATCTGTTCAAGAATACTTTAGCCATTCTATCTACTCAGTGTCAGGCATGGACCTCGGGAACCCAAGGAGCCTGTAACATAAAGGAGAAATTAAGACACCCATAAACACGCTACATGCCATAGCTCAGAATGGATGGCATGCTACAGAGCAGTGGTCCTCAAACTTTACTGCGCCCCCAGATCACTCGGAACCTACATTCTATTAAGTAGCCCCCTTCACTACGGGATCCAGCCAGCCCACATTCCCTCCTCTAGTTCCACATTCAACCCGATCCAAGGCAGACGTCTAGCTGCAAGGATGGTGTGTTTAACTCCACAACAAGGCCTGTGACTGGAGCAAATAATCACAGACTATAACTGCATGTATCATGGCGACACCGTGTCACCAAGAGCTCTAACGCTCTGGAGAGAGGTAAGGAGGATGGTAATGGAATGCCTTTCCTCTCGTGCCTCTAAGAGGGATAAAGGATATTTGAAGCTATTTTCAGGAAAGCATACATAAGACGTCAATCTCTGGACTCCGCCTTCTCGATACCATTTATCTAAAATTCACAGTTTAAGTATTTTTTTTAGAAAGGTAGAACACTAGTTTCCCTTAGCCACAACTTTCATGGTAAATCAGCCTTGTAGAAATTTCATTAAAACTAACCAAAAATAGGGTGCTTTAGGAAAGATGAGATGACTGTTAAACCTCTCAGCAGTCTCATCACTCAAACTTTAATGTGTATATGAATCACCAGGGAGTCTTGTTACTGTGACACTGCGTCATTGGGTCTAAGGTGGGGCCGGGGGTCTCTCTATGTTGCCCAGGCTAGATTCGAACTGAGCTCAAGTGGTCCCCCAGCCTCAGCCTCCCGAGTAGCTGGGACCACAGGCGTGCACACCACGCCGCCTTGCACTCTGCATTTCTAACCAGCTCTCAAGTGAGGCTGCTGCTGCTGCAGGGCCCACACTTTGAGTGGCCCGGCCAAGGGCTTTCAGCAAGGGGGCTGCCTGTAGCCTGGCGTTTAGGATTGTCCGACTGCTTGACGAGAGCCCGAGGATCACGACGGCAATGATGGAGACTGAGAAGGTGTAAAGGAGTATGATAGGATGGCAAGGAAGTCATCTAGAAAAAAAGAATTAAACGCATATTGATTTGAGCTAACAGAGACGGTGACATAGTAACATGGGAATTGAGAAACTGGGTCATCTGAAGAAAAAAAAGAACACCCAAAATGTCACCTCTGTTTTGTTAATATTCTAAAACAGTGCTGTCCAATAGAAATCTAATGCTAGCCACATGTGAAATTCTAAATTTTCTAGTAGTTACATTAAAAAGAATAAGCAGGGGGAGGGAGGGGCACAGGCAATATATGTAACCGAAACATTTGTACCCCCATAATATGCTGAAATAAGAAAAAAAAAAAAAAAAGCTTAGTTTAAAAAAAAAAAGAATAAGCAGATGATTAATTTGAATATATTTAACCCAATATATCCAAAACATTATTTCAACATGTAATGAATATAAAAAAGAGATAATTTTTTTAATATGAAAAGTCTTCAAAATTTGGAGTGTATTCGTACTTATAGCACATCTCAGTTCAGACCAGCCACATTTCGAGTGCTCCCCAGCCATTGTGCGGGTGGCCACGGTGGTGGATGACGTGGATCTGGAATCTTGCTACTCAAAGTGTGGTCCACAGAGCAGCAGCAGCAGCACCAGCACCACTTGCGGGAACCTGCATTTTAACAAGACTCGCAGGTGATTCAGAGGCACATTACAGTTTGACAAGTGTTGCACTAGACCACAGGAATCAGCAAGTTCTGCGGGCTGCTACGACAGACACTTTGAAAAGCTGTTGTTTCTTATTTTTGTAACATTTAAGGAGTTAGGACCAGAATTCAGGAGTGCTCATTTCCTACTTACTCCCATCCTGTCTCTCCCTCAATCAGGAGCTGGAACCACAGGTCTCAAAACAATGACCTAATGCATGGTTAAGGACCAAACACAGTGAGCTTAAACAGACCAAGGAGCAGTGTTGCTGCTTTGAAAATACAAAACGGCCAGCTGATGGCACCAGAAGCTTAAGTGCGAGGAGAATGATTTTCTAGGAAATGCTTGATAATAATTCATGTTTCAAAAGTGTGTTTTTGTGCTCCCTGCAAAATGGAAGTTAAAAAAAAGTAGCCTTTCTCCTTCACATCTAGCTCATCCTCCAGTTCTAGATGCCTAAAGTCCTTGTTGTAAGAGTGGAGACACCTCTCCACACGGAATCGCTGAGTATTGCAGGTTAGCCTTGAAACAGACCAGGTAGGTCATTGCCTAGGTGTGGGGTTTTACCGTGAAGATGAAGAACGCTTCATCCACAGTAAGTGTTTACAGATAATTATTTCTCAAACAAAGAAAGCATAATGGATTGAGCAGAAAACGCAGAGCTGTTTGTTATCTTTGATTTTGGGGAACAAGAGGAAAAGAAGACTATTCAGTCTGGTCTAAATTTAATAGGCTTCTTGCTGCTGAATTCAGGAGACAACTAATGAAGTATTTAAAGAGAAAAGTATTCAATTCACACTCTACCAGCTTCCACAGAGAATTACACCTGTCCTATTTATGTGCATCACATTTCTTCTATTTAAGGCATCTAACAGGAACTTTATAATATTTTTTGGAGACAGGTTCTCATTCTGTTGCCCCGGCTGGAGTGTAGTGGTGTCATCACAGCTCACTGCGACCTCAAACTCCTGGATGTAAGCGTATAAAAAAAACTCCTGGGTTCAAGTGATCCTCCTGTCTCAGCCTCCTGAGTAGCTGGGACTACAGGCATGCGCCACCATGCCTGGCTAATTTTTTGTAGAGATGAGGTCTCACTATATTACCCAGGCTGGCCTCAAACTCCTGGCCTCAAGCCATCCTCTTGCCTCAGCCTCCCAAAAGGCTAGGATTACAGGCGTGAGCTACTGTGCCTGGCCTGGAACTTTATACAATTTATCAACTACACTGTTAAAACAGAAACACATAAAAAAGCAGCAATAGTAGCACTCTACATTTTCTAGAAGTGTCATAGCTTATATTACCATTAATGATGCCCTGTATTTGTTTAGGACTTAAACATTCCCAAAGCACTTTCAAAGTTATTGTATGTAACACATATGAAGAAAATAAGGGGTGCACACTATGTGTGGACTATCTCAGGAAGACTTACTTTGGAAAATCATTAGGTTTTCAATTTTTGAAATTAAATTCATCCTTTCAATAGCTTGTTTCATTACTAGATCTGTTCTTTTCCCAGTTCCTTGGGCAATGTTAGCTCATTTCTCTTAACTTTCTCTTCTTGACTCTCTCCCTTTTTTTGTTCCAGAAAGGCCACACCGCACAGGAGTGTGAGCTTTGTAGTCAGTGTGCCCCACTTTCAATGTCTCAACTCCATGATTCACTTTCTCTGCAACTTTGGCCACTTTTCCTCATTTGTAAACCTAGGGTGAGAACAAAGTCATATATGTTGCCACAAACGTAAAGCACCTAGTGCTCATTAAATGTTAGTACTTCAGGTCCCCAACTACAAGGCTGAAGAACCTCTTACTAACATACTACATAAGCTGTGGTCTTATGGCACAAACCCAATCCAGAAACTGATTATTGCATGGGCTCAGAGCGAAAGGCATCCAGAACAGTGACTTGCAAATTATGTTACGTGGTATGGTCCAATTTAAGAAGTACATGGAGTAGTATGGTCCAATTTAACATGGAAACCACAACATTACTGGAAAAATGCTATTTGGTGGGGTCATAGTTCTGGTCTATGAAATCAGGTGCCAAGGAGATTATTATGATGCCACAAATACAGCCTGACATCTTAGCTGGCTGATGTTGAAAGATAAAAAACCACCTTCACGGAAGTAAATCCTGGTTTGAACATGAATATCTTTAGGAATTATGTAATGTAGAAAAAAAATCATGTAGAAAGATGGGAAAGATTAAAGTTTTATTGTTTCTCAGTTTTTGCTGTGGAGAAGTTCCTCCAAACAATAAACCGTTTGGACATAAAAATCAATGACACAAAGTAACACCCTGGTTAAGACTCTAAATGCCTCAAGCTACTGTTACTGAATAGCCTGATCCCATGGAAAAGATCTCCACTCAGAAAGCTGTCAATTTAAAGTCTTCAAGACAAATGAGAAATACTTGAATAATTCTAGCTTATGATAAAATTGTATGGTAACCGTACATTGTAAGGCCGTAAAGTAGTGGTGTAAGTTTGCTTACAAGTAGTGCAACATCTCCAGTATGGGGGGGGGGGAGGTTATTTAGATTAGATGAACAGTTATACTTAATACATTCACTTGAATTTTTGAAGCCTTCTACTCTGTTTTCCATATTCAGAAATAATTTTTTTTGGCTTTACAAACTACATTTTAATCTGCTGATAAGGCTTTGAAAAACGCATTTCTTCTGCCTAGTACTTTCAGTCAAAGGCAATTCCCAGGTTTAATTTTTTTAAATGAAGACCTTACCAAAGAGCTAAACCTAAGGTAAGAAGTATGGTGTAAATAACCTTACCAAAATATGTCACTGCATGAGTCGGTTTACAAGATAATGCAGATAATCAGAATACTAGTTCCTAAACATGTTGGCTTATTAAAACATTAATGGATTAAAAAAATTACCTAAAATCACATGGCCAAAAACAAAAAACATACACACCCAAACCGAACACAGCCCATTGCATTCTGTAGCCAAAGGCAATGATGTACTGTCTCTTACATGGTTAATACCTAATCACTAGCACTCACTTTTGGGATTAATGTTTTTCTTGTGGGGTTAACATTGTTCTTGTAGGGAAACACACCTCTCTGCCTAGAGCTGTCTCAGGAATTCACACTCCTCAATTCTGTGGGTGCAAGATTCTACAGTGACTCAAACAATAGATTGTGTGACCAACTGAAGTTAGTGCTAAAACGGTTGCTTTTCTTTGGTGGTCTTGAAAATGTGGTCACTGAAAACAGAGCCCTGTGCTTAAAGACAATTTTGGTGTTACATGAGCATAATACTGACTGGTGGATTAACACAATTAGGGGTGTGTGTCAATTTAAGCTTGAGATCTTACGTACACTGATGGGGTTTTGGACAGAGATTGAATTTTTACTGTTGAAAAGGAATTGGTAAGTATTCTTAGGAGGCTCAGATGAGATGGGATGCCTCTACAGATCTGTCATTCCAGGGGCAAATAAAATACACCTCCCGTGTCCTGGCTTCTCACTGCTCCTTTTATCATACCTAAGTGATAGTGCTTGGGAATTCCCCTTACTACGGGCCAGGACACTGGAGGGAAATCTGAGAGCTGGAAGAGCCTTAAAGGCTAACTAGGCTGAAAAATAGGGGCTAAACAGCGCGCCTGGAAAGGCTGGGGGCCCGCGGGCAGGAGGGGGGGGGGTTCTCTGTGGCCCTTCAAACGCCTAGCAAGGGCAGTGTTGACACCTACTATGTGCCAGGCCTAAAACAGGCTCTGGTGCGTGGTCAGAGCTCCATCCCACTCTGCCGAGCAAGTAAATGAGGATCCTTGTATTTCTCCTTGGGCCTCTGTGGAACTGTTTTCTCCAGGGCGGTCTCTCTTCCTCTCTCCCACCCCGCAGTGCTGGAAAAGCCCCAGGCCCGACCTCCCGCAACCTAGGGTACATCAGGCCCAGAGGAAACGAAGCTCAGGTGTCAGGGCAGGCTCCAGCTCACTGCCAGCGGGGCCTCAACTAAGCTGGTTGCGCGACTCGGGGTAGCAAGCCGGGAAAAGCGCAGGAATCCTGGCTCTTTGTCCGGTATCCAAAGCCCTCGACAGTCGTAGGCAGCCGTAAGCATACCTGGCTTTCCCGCGGACGCTTACCTGGTGTCAGGATCGGCCTCCCGCCCCCAACGTTCTGGGAGACCTGGATCACCGCAGAAGAGAGTTCGCAACGCGTTCCTGGGTCTGCGCACGCGCGGTACCCTTGTCCCGGCTTCCTTCACCGGCCTGAGGCTCATTCTTACTAACTGCGCATGCGAGAAGCTGAAGCTTCTTTCCCGCGTGGCAGCGGCAGGTTCCCAGAGAGCCAATCAGAGGGGGCGACTTGACCGCAGTCCCACCCCCACGGTCACTCCCCCGGTGTTGGACATCCCTCTGGCGGGAGAGGCGCAGACGGGGGGACGCCCCCTCCGCGCTCGGCTGTCCCCGCCCCCTTCCCAGCGGCCAATCGCTGGCGAGACGCCGGGCGCGCGCACGCTCTCTCGAGTTTAACGGTCGCGAGAGGCCGCTCGCCCTACCCTGACATCGGCAGCGGGAGCGGCGGCCAGGTAAGCGGCCACCGGCCTGCGGGGAGCTGCCGGCTGCGGGGTACAGGAGATGAGACTTAGGAGACACCGTCTTAGCGGACCTTTGGGTGTACTGAGGGGGTCAGAATGAGGGGACACGACTGCCAGGTGACGCGACCCCACCGCAGCCCTCTGGCGTGTGGGGGCTCCGCTGGGCTGCCGAGCGCCTTTTCTAGGCTCCGTATCTTTGAATGACACCCACGCGGCCCAATGGCAGAGCGCTCTTCCCAAGAGGCGGGGGGCTTGTGGTTTTTTTTTTTTTTTTTTTTTTGGACTAGGTGCCTCGGCTTCCTTTTGGAGTCACGGTTGTCGTTGCTGGAGCGGTGGCTTTTCCTCTGTCCTCTCCGCTTTCTGTGGCTTAGGCGACTGCGTGGGTTCTCCCTCGCCTTCCCACTTGGACCGGATAAGCCGCCACCAGCAGTTGAGGTCGGGCTGTGAGCTCGAGAATAGCAGGACCTGGCCTCAGCTCCCCTGAAGCCACCTTTCTCTCCCCGCGGTCGCCTTTTTTTTTCCTTTAATGTCCTCCCCCCCACCCCGTACCCCACCCCCGCTGGAGAAGCATCCTTGAATTTCTAGTGGTTTTCCATCTGGCTCTACTGCATCCGGATTGCCTCAGCGGGGGAAATAATAGATGGGGTTGCAGATCCCCCTCCCTGGAGAGCTTGTGTTTTCCTGGTATAGAGCAAGGTGATTTGAATCCAGGTATTTCTGTTGCCAGTTGGAAAGGGCAGCCCCTGACTTTTTCAGTGCCCCATTTGTCGTTGGCGATGAGCTGAGCCACTGGGGAGAAATTCGCTTAGTTAGGTCCTGTTACCCTTCGCTTTCACACCTGTCCCGGAAGGAACTGGTTCCTTGATGAGCTGATGTGGGTTTTTTGTTGTTGTTGTTGTTTTTTTTTTGAGTGTAGTGCTTTTATAAAACCAGGCCCTAGAAAAGTGGGAATCTGGAGGAACCGAAATACTAGATAATTCTCCTCTGTTGCACTCTTCTAAACTTTTCATTTTTGTAGGCAGCAGCAGTTTTCTTTTTCTTTTTTCCTTCCTTTTCTCTTGCTCTCTCGCTTTTTTAAATGTACGAATTCCCTAAGAAGGAGGCATATTGTTTGATTTGTTATAGTCAATTTGCCACTGTATACCCAGCTTCAGTGAAATTTTAGTTAGCCTGGCCAATAGTTTATTTTTAAGGAGCAATAAGTGCACAGATACAAAAGGTCATATGGTGGGAAATGTTCGTCCATCAATGAGGAGGCAACTTGTTTAATTGGCTCTTTTTAATGCAAATTAGATATGAAGTAGTTCAGTTCTTCTAGTCACTATGTAAACTAACATGTATTCTTGGTAGAATTTATTAAACAAGTGAACAAGGCTTGTAAGTATTCCAATTGTTACATAATAGAATTGTGTCTAGAACTTTGATTATTAAACAGGTAAAATTCTGAAATATGACATAAAAATATGCTACTTTTCCAAATTACTTTTAATGTGGGTTTTTTTGCACTATATAGTTCACATACCATAAAATTCACCCTTTTAAAAGTGTACAATTGAGTGGTTTTTAATATATTCACAAGGTTGTACAACCATCACCACTATCTAATTCCAGAACTTTTTCATCACCCCAAAAAGAGACCCCATACCAACTGCATTCACTCCATTCTCTCCTTCTCCCAGCTCTTGGCAACCGTTAATCTACTTTATCTCTATGGATTTGCCTATTCTAGATATTTTATAGAAATGAAATCATACAGTATGTGGTCTTTTGTGACTGGCTTCTTTTATTTACCTAGTGTTTTCAGTGTTCATCTACATTGTAGCATGTTTCTTTCCTTTTTATTGCTACATAATGTTCCATTATATGGATAATCCACATTTGTTTATCCATTCGTCTATTAATAGACATTTGATAACATTTTGGTTATTATGAATTATGTTGCTGTCCTTGACAGCATTTGTAAGAAAGAAGTCAAGGTTTCCAAAGCCATGAAAAGACACTTGCTAGGTTTAGTGGCCTTTTATAGTAGTATTTTTTTCCTCATTCATTTTCAGACTCTCTTGGAAGTTTAGGATATTTGGTGGTTCTGAATGTTAGCAACTGAAAATGCCGGTAGACGATGAAGCATCTGAAGATGACACGGATTCAGTTTCCTCAAACAGTCAAAGAACTTTTATTTTCAAATAAAAGAGTATAACAATTTCTGCACATTATGGGAGATTTTGACCTGGTGAAAACCTTACAGAAAGCTTCATCTTCTGTAGAATCTGATATCAAAAATTTTCCCCATTCTCTTGGACTGAACTTAAATACCAATAGGTAAGAAGGGGGTAGATATTCTTTAATGTCACAGCAAATCAAAATAGCTTTATTTGCATAGTTTACCAACTTAACCAAATAGTGTTATAGTTACTGATTTGTATTTGTTTTAAAACAAGAATTATGATTGGGAACTGTTCAGGGATAGTTATTTAAGAATAGTTTCAGTCCTTCCGTGTTTTTCATTTCTCCAAGAAATGTGCTTTTGCATGAGGAACGTTGTGAAAACGTGTTTTGCTAGTTGTAGTTTCCTTTACACTTCTTTTGTTTTTGGTAAATTACAAGCATATCTTTAAAATTTAATTGCCTAAATATTGTTTATACATTTTTAAATTAATGATACAGATAATGTTTTACATTGCAGACATAGTTCACCAATCTCGAAAGTATTAATAGCAATTAAAGTTGAATATTAGGAAGTAAGCAAAAAGCAGAGTCCGAGTAGAAAAAATAGATGTTATCAAACAATGTGCCTCATGCATTGTATTTTTAAACTATTCCATGGTTGGTTGTTTTTAAAAAATTTTTTTATGGCTCCCAACACAGATATCATGGTTGGTTTGTTTTTAATCAGAGCCTGTTTACTTTCAATTTGCACATGGTCTGGCAAGCTTGATTATTTGGTTTCCACATTTATAGTAGCTTAGAAATAGCAAAGAGGCAGGGACCATTGGAGAGGAGATCACCTATAAAAAGCAGGTACAAGAAGGGAAAAACACAGCAGTCTGGGCCTCCTGATAAAGAGGCAAATAGCTTTGTTATTATTTTATTTTATTTTTTAGAGATGAGGTCTCACTCTGTTACCCAGGTTGGAGTGCGGTGGCTCAGCCACAGCTCACTGCCACTTCCAAACCCTGGGCTCAAGCGATCTTCCCGCCTCAGCTTCCTGCATGGCTGGGGCTACAGATGCGCACCACCACACCTGGCTTAAATTGTATATAATAAATAACTTTTTAAAATTGTTCATTCTCTGCCCTTTTCAGGAGGAAGTTAAGATAGCTTAGAAGAATATGTAAAATAAAACGAGAAAGCATAAATTAAAGTAGGGTGAGAGGAAATGGTCCAAAATAGATGTCTGCCACAGTAGTCTATATGTACTTGCTAAAAGTTGGCCAACATTTTGTTTCTTGAATCACTTTGTGGCCCTATTAAAGTCCAGTTCTAGAAGAAATTCCCTTTAGAACATACTGTTTGATTTTTTTTTTTTTTTCTGGAGGAACCTAAATAGGCCTTGCTAATGAAAGTTATGTAATTGAACTTGTCGCCCTTTCATCATGACTGGCAGTTAAATCGGCCACGTTTAAACTCAGTTATAACGACTGTGTAAACCCCTGTCCACAACATGTTATGTTGTTCTTTCCTTTGACTTTTTATTAGTATTTTATCTGCTCCTAACTTTATAATTTTACTATTTTCACCAGTGTTCTCTTTTCAAAAATTCTTTGTGAAGAATGAAAATGACTTTTTGGTGACTGGATTTTAAACAAATTTTAATGTCCTGAATTATACTTTGTTTATAAAACACATCTGAAGTAAACTCATCTCAACTTTGGTAAAGCAGTCCTCCTGGAAGGAAGCAGTGCTATTTTGCACACAAATAAGCTAAATAGGTCACGAATATTTGCTGCTAATTTGCTTGGTGCAGCTTTTATTCAGTGATACCACAGAGATAAGCATCAGCTTATCACACCAAATTAAGGGATCCAATTAATGGGATTTGACTGTAATTGTAGGCAGTAGAAAAAGAATCCCGGCTACACAATGAAGGGCTGTTCTTAAAAGTGGGGTGAGATAATCCTTTGGAGTAATTTAGATCAGAGAAGCTGGACATTTTTCTTACTGTTTAGCACAAACTTTATTTTCTGCCGATACTTTGGACTGTTCTCTCACTTCTAGAGGTCTTTCTCTTGTGTTCTTAAACAGTGCTGTCTTTTCACTGTTATTTCCCTTTTGTGGACAAACTTATCAGATTTTCAACAAATGAGGTGCCATTAGAAGGATTAAATATCAGTGGTTTTGTACTGCTCTGCTAAATCTTGAACTGCTGAATTATTCAACACTTTGGTAGAATGAAGAAAACCGTTTGAATTATTTATGTTTCAGCAGAAATAGTCCCCACCTTAGTACAAATGGGGTATCCTCTTTCTCAGGGAAGACCAGACCATCTGTCATTCAAGGGGCAGTTGAAGTCCTGACTTCTTTAATGCAAGAGCTACAAAACAGCGGAAGAACTGACTCGGAACTTTGGAAAAACTGTGAGGTATCTAGTTTTATTTTTGGAATTTTAATTATATTTAAACATACCTCTACTAAACTCTTAATTATTAGAAACTTATGTCCTGAAGAGCATGACAATTAAGTTATTGTTAACATGTCAAGTATATTAATTGTGGAACAAGATTGAACAAATGTGGAAAAGGTAATCAAAAGTATTTTTTTAAATACATGTGATTAGATATACTAATTTGTATATTAAATGTGAACTAAAATGTCTTTTCAGAGAACTGAAAATCTGAAATTATTAAAATTGTTAGTAATCATAATGTTTTAAGTAACTTATATGGAATTGTTATCATTTTGGAAAAAAAATTCACTTTGAAATATTTTAAATGTTCTAATTATAAATTAAGGCTTCTATTTAGTAACATTACCTTCAGCTGTGATACATTGCATTCTATTGCTTTCAGATCAGTGGTTCTTTGGTCTGTGGGTTAAATTGTGATATAAAAATTTAACAGTTAAAAGAATACGTATATAAATTTTGTTTCATAGAATAATGCTCAAGGTAGACTTTCCCAGCACTAGATTTGGTAATGCTTTATAGAAATGTGTAAAACACTATTAAACTCTTAGTACTAGATTTTGTTTTAAACATTAATCATACTTTTAGAGCCATAATTTGTGTTTTCAGAATGTAGAGTAAGTGGAATGAAAGATTACGTGGTTTAAGAATTCGGTAGCAGCCACTGCTTAGTGTAATTACTTATGTTTATTATCCATGATTATTGAAGTTATAAAAATGACTATTAATATATACTTTAAAAATTTTCATATACTTTTAATGTTTTTTCCATATAACAATCAGTATATGCTAATGCCAAAGACCTCTAAAATGGCATTGTAAATGATGAGATTAAAAATGGAATGTTAGTTGGATAATCGTAGCATTTTGGGAGTCTGAGGCAGGAGGATTGCTTGAGGCCAGGAGTTTGAGACCAGCCTGAGCAAGAGTGAGACCCCATCTCTACAAAAAATAGAAAACTTAGCCGGGTGTGGTGGCAAGCACCTGTAGTCCCAGCTGCTTGGGAGGCTGAGGCAGGAGGGTCACTTGAGCCCAGGAGTTTGAGGCTGCAGTGAGCTATGATGACACTGCTGCACTCTACCAAGACGACAGAATGAGACTTTGTAAAAAAAAAAAAAAAAAAAAAAAAAAAAAATATTTTTAACTTGGACATAATATGATGTATACTTCTGGCCATTTCAGTAAAATTTCTTGAATTTATATATTTTTATAGATTGATTGATTGAGACAGAGTCTTGCTCTGTCACTCAAGCTAGAATGCAGTGGTGGCATCATAGCTCGTTGTAACCTCAAACCCCTGGGCTTAAGTGATCCTCCTGAGTAGCTAGGACTATGAAATTCATATATAATATAACCTACCTGTACCCACTTTAAAAAAAATCAACATACTATCCTAAATGTGATATAAAGGAGAACTAAAAGTTATAATATGTAAGTGCTCAATCACTTCTTCATTGGAAGACACAATGACATAGTCTGATGTTGACCTGTACATAGATTCTCTGTGAGTGCAGCAGCTGCAAACACAGACTGATACAGTGTGATGTGTTGATGATCCAGGTGGTGTGAGCAGCACCTCCATTGGTGACATGCTTTTCTGAAGGGGTGACCAATTTCTGATGAAATTCTGAAACTTATTTGTTTTTGGTGATTTGAGAGCAGTGCAAGATATTTCTTTTATAATATAAAGTGAACAGGATAGCTCTTCATTGCGAAGGACTGTCCTGTGATTTGCATACTTGGACCCTGCCCACTACATGCCAGTGATGCCCCCTCCCTTTGTGAAGACCATGACCCCACAGATTTCTAAAATGCAGTTCCCTCCCCATTGAGATCACTGCTTCACATGCATCATCTTTAAATTTAAAATTAAATCCCCTTGGGGACCTATGAGATGTTATTTCCATTTTATAAATTTGGAAACTGAGGCACAAAGAAATTAAATTTATTTGTCCAGGACCACACAGATTAGTGGAGTGCTGGGAGTTAGAGTGGGAGGGGTGAGAGACAGACAGGTAACAGAGTAAACAAATGAGATACTTTCTGATTGTGGTAAACACTGTGAAGGAAGTAAATAGGGTGACAGGAAAGAGAGGAACTGTTAGGATGGTTGGAGAAGGTGACAGGTTGAAATTGTGGGATGGGAAGACACCAGTCACGTTGTCAGTTGTGGGGAAAGCTTTCCAGGTAGAGGGCCCAGCAAGTACCCTTTCTCCCTTGTGAGGTGGAGACAGTTTTGGCATGCTCAAGGAACAGAAAGGGGCTCACGGGGCAGGTGGGGCAGGCATATTGCAAGCAAGGGACAGAGGGGGCAGGGTGAAGTTGGAGGTGTGCAGGAGCCAGACAGCGCAGGGCCCTGTAAAGAAGAACTAGGCGTGGAAAGACATTGAAAGATTTTAAACAGGGAAGCTAGTTTTCATGGTAGCTACTTAATGATATTGGGTGTTATTGCATGCAGTCTATTGCTGAAAGGATACCAGGCTTTTTTTTTCTTTTTTTTTGAGACAGAGTCTCACTCTGTTGCCCAGGCTAGAGTGAGTGCCGTGGCGTCAGCCTAGCTCACAGCAACCTCAAACTCCTGAGCTCAAGCGATCCTCCTGTCTCAGCCTCCCAAGTAGCTGGGACTACAGGCATGCACCACCATGCCCGGCTAATTTTTTCTATATATATTTTTAGCTGTCCATATAATTTCTTTCTATTTTTAGTAGAGATGGGGTCTCGCTCTTGCTCAGGCTGGTCTCGAACTCCTGAGCTCAAACGATCCGCCCACCTCGGCCTCCCAGAGTGCTAGGATTACAGGCGTGAGCCACCGCGCCCGGCCGATACCAGGCTTAAGATTGAATTTATCCTTCTGGAGAGCTCCAGGCCCCCTCTCTTGTCATATTTTGGCATACTCTCGTCAGGACAGTGCTCTTGTGAATCAGGATGGACTGTGACCTACAAGGGGGCTGTGAAGGGAGTCACAGGCAGTTCCATTGGTTTTCTAAGTCACTTTTTCATTCCTTTTTTTCCCCAGCTCTGCATTGCTTGGAAACACTGTAATATCTGATGTTAAAAGAGTCTTTTACTTGAAGAACAAATAAATTAAATTAGGGGTTAAATTCTTATAATACCAAACTATTTCTTATTTTGGGATGTGGGATACTTTTTCTGGGTACAATGTTAGTGTTCAAGAACATCATTAGCTGTTTTGAGGAAGAGTGAGGAACTTAAGACAAATATAAAGTGTAACTACCAGTTCTTGATTAATCAGAAATGATAGCAGATGACATCAAATTAAGATTCCATTTGAAAAATAAGATGTACCCAGATCACAGGTTACATAAGAGAGAGCTACCCAAGCCTATGTCCTTGGATATTTTGCATTAAATATATTTTTATAACTGTTTAATCTGGCTTATAAATTTTACATTTAAAATTACTTTAAAAAGGGCCCTTTTCACTGGAGGAATTTTTCTATGAAATATGAAGTTAAAAATTATTTTTAACTAATACATTTTATAATTTAATAGACCAGGTGGTTACAACTATTCAATTTGGTTGAAAAACAATGCCAAGAACAGATAGTTGCCCAGCAGGAACAGTTCCACAACCAAATTCAAGTAAGTTGTCACTTATTTTGATTCCTTTTTTTATATTTGTAAGATTTGCAGAAAAACCAATTAATACATTGTATCAATTTTGTTTAGAAACTAAAGATAAAGCATATTACCATTAGGGTAATATTTTGTCATATTTTGAAACATGATATTTTCATAACATTTACAAAAATGTGATATTTAGTATACTCTTACCCAAATCTATAACTTTTTATTTCCAGCGTATACAAGAGGAGATAAAAAATTTAGTCAAATTACAGACGAGTAATGCTTCCTGGACTTCCTATGATAGAAGTTCTTCATGCAAACAAGTGTCTTCAGAAAGTCAGATGGGTTTTTTTTCTGAAAACAGTGAGAGAAATGAATCTGTTATCAGTTACCCTAAATCTAAAGAACCTGAAATGTATCAAGAAACGTCCTCATCACAACCAGACTGTAACATGGACAGTAGCTCAGTGAGCAGTGGATATGGTACCTTTTGTGTCTCAGCGTTAAATACATACAAACTTAAAGACCCTAAAGAGTTCATGGAACACACAGATGTTTCTGAAGGACAGTACGTAGCACCTGTGGTGCAGCCTGATGCGCTTGTAGACAGCGTGAAAAACAAGGGTTTTTATATACAGACTACCCAAGAGTTTGGTGCATCTTTAAAGGAAGATATTTCCATTTTTCCTGGTGAATTTGAACATAATTTTCTTGGTGAAAATAAGATTTCTGAAGTATACAGTGGAAAAGCAAATAGGTAAGTAGAATTTCTCCGCTGAAGGGAGTTTTATTTATTACTTTTTTTTTTTTTTTGAGACAGTCTTTCGCTCTGTTGCCTGGGCTAGAGTGCAGTGGCGCCATCATAGCTCACTGCAGCCTCAAATGCCTGGGCTTCCAAAGTGCTAGGATTACAGGTGTGAGCTACCAAGCCTGGCCTGTTTTTGACATTTATAATCTAGTAAATAGAGTCCCTTTTATTTGGACTAGAATAGAATGAGATGTATTTGAACATTTATCGGTTTTACCGTCAAATCAAAGTCTTGGCGAGATACGGTAGCAACGTGGTGAGACACCCCCATCTCTACCAGGGAAAAAATCAAAGTCTTTTGTGGGACATAATGGCATGTGCCTGAAGTCCCAGGTACTCGGGCCCTGTGGCATGAGGATTGCTGAAGCTTAGGAATTCGAGACCAGTCTGGGCAATACAGTGAGACCCTGCCTCAAAAGAAAAAAAAAGTCTTTTATTTGTTGCCTGTAGAAAATTGAAATAAACAAAGCACACTATATACTAGGGAGAAATGACTTTCTTCCCATTAGCAATGTTATAAGATTACTAAACTCTTAAAGGAAGCCTTGCCAGAAAAATGCCTTTATTTTCTAGTCATTATAAACCTGCCAAAAGTTAGAGGACAGGACTGTATTAATAGTGGAATTTTGTCACACATGTTCACGTGATTTGTAACAAAAATTATGTACAGGCATACCAAATTTTATGTTTTATATATGAGAAGAATTTTTGTAAGTTTGATGACATTTTGATGACTGATGATTTGGGAGACTTTTTAGTAAACTGTGGATGAATGTTTGTAAAACAAATCTTTTAAAATTTTGTAGTTTATTCTAATTTTTCAGTTTTATATCTCTGAAATGTGTCATCCAAAGTAAGGTATTTAGCTATACAGCAACACAAATCTTATTTACTAAGTATTGATATAAATACTCTAATAAATATGCTTTTACTATAGAGAGAGTTTTAGCATTTGGGGGGTACGAATGTGCTGGTTTTTGCTTTATGGCTACAGATGCTATGTATTGTTAATTACTGTTAGTCTTTTTATTTTTTTTAATTTTTTTTATTTTTTAGAGACAGAGTCTCACTCTGTCACCCAGGCTGGAGTGCAGTGGTGCGATCACAGCTCACTGCAGCCTTGAACGCCTGAGCTCAAGTGGTCCTCTCGCCTTAGTCCCCCAGTAGCTTGGACTATAGGCTCATTTTCAAAAATTTTTTGTAGAGATGGGGTCTTGCTACGTTGCCTAGGCTGGTCTTAAATAGTCTTTTTGTTTACTTTGCCTTTGATAGTAAGAAATTGAAAAAAGAAAGTGAATTATTTAGTAATAAAAATCCATCATCTTTTCACTGAAAAAACAAACCATTTTCTCCTGACACAGTATCTATTGGTGTTTAGCTTTATATGTGAATGACAGCATCTAAGTTTGGTTTTTCTTCTGAAATAGTACATCTGTAACGTCATGGGCACAAAGGCTGAAGCAGAACCAACCAAAGAGAGCACATGTAGAAGACGGATGTTCAAGATCTAAGCCAGCAAATGAGCAAAGCAAGAAACCACCAGCTGAGAGAGTAGGTGACCAGTCACTTTCTCCTGGCATGCTTCCGCTACTGGTGATTATGCTGGGCTTACTGCACGTTTATCGACAATATTTTCCCTTTCTTTGGTATTGTTAATTTGTTCATTTACAGATCTTTCTCTTGCTGACTCAAAAGATTGGAAATAATGATTTGCTATAAGTATAGCTTCTTTAGTAGGCTGGAAATCAAAGCTAATGATGGATAAAATACTATAAAAAACGAATCATTTATAAAGGTCCTATTTCTCTTTGTACTGCAAATGTTTACATTGCCAGAGAGTAATCCATTTAATTGTTTTTAAAAAACCTTCAAATAATTTATGTTACTATCAGGTTGTAAGAAGTAACACTGAATATTGAATACTTTAAGAAGCCTTTATAAAAAAAAAAGTATAGGCCAGGTGAAGTGGCTCACGCCTATAATCCCAGCACTCTAGGAGGCAGAGGCGGGAGGATCACTGGAGGCCAGGAGTTTGAGACCAACCTGAGCAAGAGGGAGACCCCATCTCTACTAAAAATAGAAAAAATTAGCCAGGTGTGGTGGCAAGAGCCTGTAGTCTCAGCCATTCAGAAGGCTGAGGCAGGAGGATCGCTTGAGCCCAGGAGTTTGAGGTTGCTGTGAGCTAGGCTGACGCCACGGCAGTCTAGCCTGGGTGACAGAGAAGACTGTCTCAAAAAAAAAAAAAGTTAAGTTGAAATTTGGACAATACTGAATTTTTAATCCAAGTTGTAAGAAATTTAATTAAGTTTCAATACATCTTTATAGCACTTGTTGGCCTAAATTGTCACAGCATAGCATTGTTTAATACAATATGTTGAAATTGCAAAATCTATTCTCTCTACAAACCAGATACCTTTAGAAATTGATCATGTCTTGATCATCTAAACATAGTCTTTCCATCATTCTGTGAAAAAGATTTGTTAACGAAGTCATAAGACTTCCCTCAGCCTTCGTAAGGCACTATTTATCCTTTATGTCAATAAATTTTCTTCAATTCATGATATTTAGGCTTCCTGATAGCACCATTCTTTGAACTTTCTCAGGTTTGTGTTGAGGAGGAGGAAGGTGAAGGAAATAAAGTTCCATGAACCACAAAAGCTTCTGTGGCCTAGGGAAGCCCTTTAGTACCACGTTGGTAGTTCTGTTCTACAAAGGCCCTTAGGTTTACTGTGTTGCTAGTTGTACTGTTTTGGCCCTGCATGCCATCAAGGATGGTATATCGTTTTTTGTTACGATAGCATAAAAACATTTGGAAACTGGGGTGAAAACTGCTCTTTTTCATTGGAACAGGTTGGCATAAAGGGAGAATGTTTTTGTACGTAGTAGTTTCGTTTCTTCTGTTTTTTAAGGTTAAAACTAAAACTCTGTGGCGACTTTTCCACTTCTGACAAATTTTGAGTTTGTGGTTATGTCCTTGGTGGATTCACTGGTTTTCTTGCTGTCTTTTGTTGTTTGTAACTCAATATCTATTTGGTGTAGCCCAAGGGTTCCTGAACTTTGCAGTACATTAGAATCACCCGAGGAGACTTAAAAAAAATCTCCTTATCCTGACTGCTGATCCCCGGTGTTCTGACTTCTTCCCTGAGGGGCATGACCTGTGCATCATGAGTTTTAAACCTCAGGTGATTCTGATACGTACTAAAGTCTGGCAACTGCTGGCCTCGCCTGCCTTTCCCCCTCAGCCAGATCTGCTGCCCAGTGGCCTGGCAGGTGGACTGAGAAGTAGCCTTCTCCCGTGACTAGTCGGGGAGAGTAGGGGCTCTGAGCAGGCAGTGATTCCTTCTGAATCTTTCTCTTTATTGATCATCTCCTGGACAAGCTTTATTTTTCCTTTTTTTAGGTGAATAATATATTTGATATTAAATCATTAGGGAAAATCAAATTTGTTTGATATGTCTGAGCGTTAAATGATCTTGCACTTGTGGTTGGTGAATCAGACAGCATTCCTGAAATGCATTTCTTACCTTCATAATTCTGGATTTTATAAAAGTTGGAACTTTCCTCTTTATTTGCTCCTTTTTTTCTCATTGTTTTTAGTTTCTTTGTAAATCAGGGAATGCTTGTTACCAGAATTCTCTTCTGATCCAATTTTCTTTTTGTACATTGATATTAATAGCTTATTTTGGGTAATAGCTACTTTGAAGTACATCTTGAAATTGTATATTGTTTAGCAAAAGGGTTTTCCAAAGCTCAAGTAGTTCTTTGTTTCTTTGGACCTTTGTCTTGGACAGACTTGACTTTTGCATTTCACAGGCTGAAGGACTTTTTGGAGGTTTTTCAGATGGACTAGTACATTGAAACTAATGAAGATCCTTGTGTTAGGCTTAGGCCAGCTTCTTGGACTAAGAGAGTTTACATTTAGAAGGGCTTTTCACGGCACCCTACTTTTATTTTCATTAAAAGCTGGGCCTGTTTTGTTCAGTGGATGCCTTGTTTGCCCAGAGGAGTGCAGCAGGCAGCTCTGTAAGGTAAGCGCCGCAGCCCACTGTGTGCGTCAGCCAAGAGCATTGAATGCACCTCAGAATCGGGATGAGGACAAAATACTTTATTTGGGATTATTTGACTTAGACTTCTCCAGTCACCTTTACCGGCCTTAAGTACTGAGACAAATTCAAACAGGTAGGAGTTTTATAGAAAACAAGAGATGACTTAGGAATGTCTCTCAATGAAAAAGAGGCTAAGTGGTACCTTATAAGGCTGATGGATTAATCCCTGTTCTTGGCAAATAGAATGTCACCCTCTCAGTGTGTTCTCACTTTTGCAGTGGGTTCGTGGGTGCTTGTAAGCATTTACAACTTGTATACTTTTAACAGGAATTAAAAGTTTGTTAATGGAACTGATAAGAAAAATTCTCATAGAAATGTTCTTGCCACATATCTCTGAAAATATATTTCTTGTGACAATGTCAGAGATACTGTGAGGAGAGATTTGCTCAGAATTTTTATTAGAATTGATAAGCATTTTTAGCCTTTTCTGGGACTAAAAACCAATTATTTGTATGTAAGTCTAATATTTTAGGTTCATATCACTCATTTGTGGTTTTCAGAGTTAATTTGACTTACTGTATTAATAGTTGTAATGATAAAAATGAATTATCGTGGCTTTTATATGAACTTTTATACTAAATGACTTTAATTTTATGCACCTCAAGTTTTTTTTGGAAGTAGGTGACAAATTATGAGTACATTTTAGGTCTGAACTCATTAAATAGCACTTGCCCCCAATTTTCTCCTTCC
Organism: Eulemur rufifrons; assembly: GCF_041146395.1. Taxonomy (NCBI): domain Eukaryota; kingdom Metazoa; phylum Chordata; class Mammalia; order Primates; family Lemuridae; genus Eulemur; species Eulemur rufifrons. The sequence continues at coordinate 4,988,351 of NC_091003.1, forward strand.
AGCTCCACAGAGAAAATAACTTACAAAAAATAAACTTTGTAAATTATACAAGAAAAGAAAATCCTTCACTGTTAATGCCTATCATTTTGCATTCTTGTAACCATGGGGAAACCAGGCTTTCCTGTTTCTTCATGAACCTTCTGGAGGTTTCTGTCTGGGTTTGACGCCTGGCTCTTGGGTCAGCAGTTTGTGCCTAATGATTTTTAGCTGTCAACCAATAGTTTTCTTTCTTGAATTGTAGTCTGACTTTGCTGCTGCTTCACATCCTTGTGGTTTTTATCTCAGTAAACCAGATGAAACTCCAAATTCTTGGATGTCTGATTCAGGAACAGGTATGGTACTTACATTTTTAAACAGTTTTTTTTTTTTTTTTTTTTTCAATAACTCATCTACATTTCTCATCAGGGGGTGATAATCAGATACAATATATTATCGTGGTTTTGTCAGTGTTTTATGTGTTGTGGCGTTCCTCTGATAGCTCTGACTTTCTTACTTAATTTGTCGCAAGTTCTGTGAAGACAGAATGAAGTACTTTTACAATTATCTCAAATACCTGCAAACATCATTTTAGCCTTTTTCAGGTGCTCCAAAATGAATTAATAAATTCAAACCCTCTGTAAGCCACTTTTTACATGCCCTGGTGAGCTTTTTCTAGTCTTAATGGGTTTATATACTGACTCCTTTTTTTTTTTTTCCATATCCCACATCCAGTTCATCAGGATGAATTCAGCTTTGTCTTGCAAAAATTTCCAGAATCCAGCCACTTCTGACAACCTCCACGGCTACCACCCTAATGGTGCCCCCCCAATCCGTCACTTGGGTGGCTGCAAGCTTCCTAAACAGCCTCCCCGCTTCCACCCTTACTTACATCTGTCAGTCTGTTCTCAACACAGCAGCCAAAGTGATCCTTTTAAAAGAGAAGTCAGATCATGTGACTCCTCTGCTCAAAACTCTGCAGTGGCTGCCTGTGTCTCTCAGAATAACAGCCAGAGTCTTTATAGAGGCCCGCGAGGCCCAGCTGATCCAGACCTGATAACTCTTTGATCTCACTTTCTACGACAGATGCTCCTTGACTCATGGGGGTTATGTCCTGATAAATATGGGACATTGAAAATATCGTGTCGAAAATGCATTTAGTATACCATGCTACCAAACATCATAGCTCAGTGTGCTCAGAACATATACATTAGCCTACAGTTGGGTAAAATCATCTAACATAAAGCCTATTTATGTGTTGAATATTTTATGTAATTTATTGAATACCGTACTGAAAGTGAAAAACAGAATGGTTGTATGGGTACTTAACGTACATTTTCTACTCAGTGCCCATTGCTTTTGTACCATTGTAAAGTCAAAAATTTGTAAATTGAACCATCATAGGTCAGGGTCCATCTGTACTCTCCCTTTCTGTGCTAGAGCAGGGAGGCTGTTTGCTCAAATATGCCACATGTGTTCTTAGGACTTCTGCACTGGCTGCTGCTTCTCCTTGAAATGTTCCCCCCAACTCCGCCTCCCCCCCACCCCACCCCACCCCCCGTTGTGGGGGAACGTCCTCATACATGGCTAAAATGCCTAACTCCCTCTTAATTGTTATACTCTCAGTGAGCCAACCCTGATCAGCCTATTTGAAAATAGTGTCTGCCCCCCCCAGCTACAAAACCCCGTTAATCCCATTTTAAAATTTAATCAGAGTGCTTACCACCTTTGCACATACTGTATATGGGGTGTAATTTACTTGTTATTCGTGTCTTACTCCTCCTGCCTCCCTAGCCTGGCACTGTAGGTGCTCGGTAAACATTTGAATTCTTTGCATTGATTCCATATGTCTGTACTACTCGTAAAGAAATCATCTATTTTAAAATATATTTTAAATTGTGCTAATTCATCTTGACTTTTAATAATATTTCAGCTTTAAATATTAGTATCAAGTTAGGACTCTTACATGGTAAAGCATTCATGTGACTCTTTTCCCATCAAAATTCAACTTGCTTTAACCAGATAGCCAAAAACCAGTTTCTTCGTTCTCTTTCTTCATGCTTTTTTATTCTGTGTATTTGTGCACGTTAGGACTGACTTACTGGAAATTAGAGGAGAAGGACACGTATCACTCTTTGCCTGAAACTTTAGAGAAGACTGTTGTACCGTCATCCTCCATAGATATGTTACCCGGGCAGGTAACTTAAAAACACATTGTATGTTTGTGTGTATTTGTGTTTTACAATTGTTAAGTACTCCATTATGAATTTTTTATTTTTCAACTTCAGAAATACTGGAAAAAGCATGGGCTGTAGAATCATACTTACCTGTTTTCAAATTCTGTCTCTGTCATTTATTCTCTGTGTAATCTTAGGAAACTACTTAAAAATGGACTTAAAAATATTGGTTAGTGTTTAGTGAAATTAAATGGTTTGTACCTACTAATTTATATGTAGTAGATCCTCAGCTATTAACTTCCTCGCCTTTTCCCAGACCTGGTATTGATTTTTAATCCTATTACACCTCCCACTGATCCATTTGTACCGTAATTATGAGCAATTTAATTTGTTGTATTAATTTTCTTTGAGCAAGAAGTGTCAACTTCTTAAGTTTCAGAGCAAAAAATTAAACTGTTCGGTATGTGTACATCATCAGTGTGCATATTTCACGTCTGTATTTTGATCAGGTAATGAGAGTGTAGGTTGGGAAAAGCGGAGATACAATTAAAGTAACCGCGAGACATGTAAAAGTGATGTGTACAGACGGGGCAAAGGGGGCACCAGTGCAACGTCTGCATTAGAGTAGCGCAGTGTGACAGGAACCGACACTCCGTACTTGAGGAAAGGGAGGGGATGAACACAGAGAGACATGAAGCGGCAGGGAGGCGAGGTGGGCGGCGCACGGAGGGCTGCAGGCTCTGCCGCTGCGGGGCTCCCTGGGACTTCTCTCCAGCAGCAGTGCGTTTGCTTGCGCTGCACTGTGCTCAGTCTCAGATGCCATCAGTCTTAAGGCTTCCCATTTCATATTCTACCAACAAAAGAAACTTAAGAATTAGGATGATGTGATGCTTTCTTACCACTTTAGAATTTATATTTTATTATGGGAAGAGCTTTTAGACTTAAACAGATTTTTTTGTCATATAACTCTTATACATACTTTAAAAAGAAAAACAAATGAAATAAGAATGGCTAAAACTTCTCCTCAGAGGCCTACACTTCTCTCTTTTCAACTCAGTGTTGGTTTCTGTGTTTTTCCAACATGCTGTCTTCCTTCAGGGCACCAAGAGCATTGGTGATTTGGGTTTGTATTTTTTGTGGGTTTTTTTTTTTGTTGCTCTTGTTGTATTTTTTTTTTTTTTTTTTTAAGAATAAGACAGAGGGGTCTTACTCTGTCACCCAGGCTGGAGTGCAGTGGTGAGATCATAGCTCACTGTAGCTTTGAACTCCTGGGCTCAGGTGATCCTCCCACCTCAGCCTCCTGAGTAGCTAGGACTATGGGTGTGTACCACCATGTCCAGCTAATTTTTTTTATTTTTTTAATTAATTTATTTTTCTTTTCTTTCTTGTTTGAGGCAGAGTCTTGCCCTGTCACCCAGGCTAGAGTGCAATGGCATCATGCTAGCTCACTGCATCCTCCATCTCCTGGGCTCAAGCGATCCTCCTGCCTCAGCCTCCCGAGTAGCTGGGACTACAAGTGTGCACCACCATGCCTGGCTAACTTTTTAAAAAAATTTTTATAGAGACAGGGGTCTCATTGTTTTGCCCAGGCTAGTTGCAAACTCCTGGCCTCAAGCAATCCTCCTGGTTTGGCCTCCCAAAGTGCTGAGATTACAGATGTGAGCCACTGTGTCTGGCCCAGCATTTCTTGAGAAAAGAACGAAAGGCCTTGGTGCTGTGGTGCTGAGTTTTTACCTGGCTTAGTGATCATGTAGGACTAGCTGACTTTTGACTCCCAGACGGAGACTGTTGCTAAACACATCTGACTGGCCCTTCCCTTAAATAGTGGCCCTTAGGTGTTCCATTGTAGTCTCCAGGATTGTCTTCTATTAATTACAAGAGGCATCCTCACTTCAGAGATGTTAAAATATGAAAAGAAAACATAAAAGTGGTGAAAAATGGTACCTTTTATTACCATGAGTTCTAAATAGAATAACTCCAGCTGTTTGCCCGAGCAATGAAGCAAGGACTGCCCGGGCTGCAGCTGGAGCCAGAGTGCTGCTGCTTGTCATAAGCTTAAGTCTTGAAAAGGCTGCTTCGGTTTGTTGGTATGTAAAGAGTAAAATTCCAAAGCAGGATTATGGGAATTGTACATTTTAAGAGTTTAGATTTAGCAAATTAATGCCTTTAATTCACACACTAAAAGTATAATTAATTGTTTTTTATTCATTAGCTAGTTATAGGGTTTATCAAAAAGTATTAATTCATGGTGCTCTGCAGCCTGTGTAGGGTCTGGGAATGAGACATAAGTTTAAAGCTGTAAGATGAATGTGTTCTTTCACTGCTTTCAGTGTATATCTTGTTGAATCTTCAGTGTCATTTGAGACAATGTTAAGTTTAACTTTGAAGCCCAGGGTTAATTGGTACACACCCCACAATATGTCCCACCTTGAAATAGTAGCTCACTGCAACCTCAACTCCTGGGCTCATGTGATCCTCATGCCTCAGCCTCCTGAGTTGCTGGCATTACAGGCACATGCCACTATGCCCAGCAAATTTTTCTATTTTTTGTAGAGACAGGGTCTTGGTCTTGTTCAGGCTGGTTTTGAACTGACCTCAAGTGATCTTACCACCTTGGCCTCCCAGAGTGCTAGGATCACAGGCAGGAGCCACTGTGCCCAGCAAGCCCAAAGATTTAATGTTTGGACCTTTGACCTCTTTGCATTTCTAGCGTAGAAAAGCTAGCTGATTTCAAGCTTTAGAAATTAGAGTCGTGGCTCACACCTGTGATCCCAGCACTTTGGGAGGCTGAGGGGAGGATTGCTTGAGCCCAGGGGTTGGAGACCAGCCTGAGCAACATAGCAAGATCCCATCTCTACAAAAAATTTTTAAAAAGTTAGCTGGGTGTAGTGACATGTGCCTGTGGTCCTAACTATTCAGAGGCCAAGCCAGGAGGATCGCTTGACCTCAGAAGTTCGAGTTTGCAGTGAGCTATGATCACATCACTATGCTCCAGCCTGGGCAACAGAATGAGACCCTGTCTGGGAAGAAAAGGGTCATAGCTTCTTATTTTACTTATGAAAAATGGGGTTTATTTTCACTGGGTAACTTCTTAACACTTTTTTGTCTGCAAACTGTTTTTTAAACAAACATATCTATCACAACATCGATGAGGAACTCTTGATACTTATCCCTGAGTCACTCTAAATTAATTTGGCCAGAATTTTCTCATCCTGCTTCAATCATTCATTATGAAGTCTTTTCTTACCTCACAACATGATTTTTATTCTGAGTGGGGAGACTACCAAATGATTTTATTCTTTACAAGTGTTCATAGCCTGCTAAATATTAATAATTAAGGTGAAATTATCCCTTTAATATTCATTTTTAGGAGATAGGAAAATGATTTAATTCTGAAGGAGACTCTTAGTAATAGGCAGTGACTTCCACACTTGTGTTGTAAGTCTGACAGTCTAGATTTTCAATTTGTTTAAAATGTCTCAAAAATATTTTTATGGTGCTGATTTTGATACCAGTCGATTTTTTTCATTGTTGATAATACCATTTAAATAATTTTGTTTTATATTTTAAAGCCTAATACTAGTAATGAGATGAAGCTACCATCCCTGAAGGATATTTATCATAAAAAACAAAGGGAAAACAAGCAGTTACCTGAGAGGAATCTCACTTCTGCTTCCAACCCAAATCATCCTCCAGAGGTAAAGTTGTGAACAGTCTGTGGAGTGAAAATGAACATTGCTTCCTGACTCTAACTTCTATTAAGCTTATTTTCTCTAGGAGACCTAAAGCCTACTCATTTAAAAACAAGCAAGCAAAAACCGAATACTGAGGGTAAGACCTTACTGTTGTCTGTCTGGTTTCCAGGTACTGACTCTAGATCCCTCATTACACATGAAGCCAAATCAGCAGATTTCAGGGATTCAGCCACATGACTTTTTGAATGCCCTTGATGACAGAATATCCTTTTCACCAGACTCTGTTCTAGAACCTAGTATGTCTAGTCACTCTGACATAGACTCATTTTCACAAGCAAGTAATATTGCTTCTCAGTTATCTGGATTCCCCAAATATCCTGCAAATACAAAAGCTTGCCCAGTGGACTCTTGGAAAAGTCATGCATTCCAAAACGAAAGCAGGACCAGCTCCACGTTTCCTTCTGTATATACTATCACCAGTAATGATATCTCAGTCAACACTGTGGATGAAGAAAACACTGTCATGGTAGCTTCCGCCTCTGTCAGTCCATCCCAGCTTCCAAGTACAGCCAGCGGGGTCCCAGAGTGCATTTCGTTGACTTGCGTGGAAGATCCTGTGATACTGTCCAAGTATGTATTTCAGTGAATGGCTTGTAATGTAAATAGATTTTCTGTGATATCTGAATGATGAAATGATTTTTATTGAACTTCAACAATGTATAAAATCGTAGAGATAGCATTTTAAGATAGAGCATATAAAAATCTTTTTTTTACTTTATTATCAACTTTTTTTTTTATTTCAGAACACCTCAAGGAACATATTGTCAACTTTTTATATATTCATCTTTTATTTATTTTGTGGGTGTGCAAAAGAAATATACTGTTTTTTAATTGCAAGAATTATTGTGATCTTGGTTTCTCTTATGGGATAGACAGGAAGGATATACTTTACTAACATATTTTTTCACTTCTCACCAACAGGATTAGGCAGAATCTGAAGGAAAAGCATGCCCGACACATAGCAGATCTTCGAGCTTATTATGAATCAGAAATAAGTAGTTTGAAACAGAAGCTGGAGGCAAAAGAAATCTCTGCAGTTGAAGACTGGAAAAAAACCAATCAAATTCTTGTAGACAGGTAAAACTTAAATTTTACTGTAAAGTTAATGTTTCTCCACCTTGAAGATATTATTTCTATGAAAGTATAATATGTTGTAATAATAAAACACTTTGAAGACATATACTTTGGATTTGAAATTTTAACACAGACATGTTTGCCTAAGTAATTATTTTTAAAGATCGAACCAATCTCTTATACACTGAGATAAAGCCATTTTTTTATATAGGGAAAATACTGAAACAGTTGAGCAGATTTCATATATGCAAAGTGATGTTATTTATGGGAGGGTTAGTACTATGGAATCCTGAATAAGTCTATAACTTATGTCCTGTGACAGTTCTCCACTTTTTCTTATGCCCAGACATGCATAACTTTAAAATACTGTAGTTCTCATGAATGTGTGGAGGCAACCATCCCATTCAAAGAAAACCCATAGAAGCTGGCTGTGGTAGCTCATGCCTGTAATCCTAGTACCTTGGGAGGCTGAAGTGGGAGGATCACTTGAGGCCAGGAGTTTGAGACTAGCCAGGCATGGTGGTATAGGCCTGTAGTCCCAGCTACTCAGGAGGCTGAGGCAGAAGGATCAAAGAGCCCAGGAGTTTGAGGTTGCAGTGAGCTATGATCATGCCACTGCTCTCTAGCTCAGGCAACAGAGTGAGACTGTGTTTTAAAAACAAAATAACCACCAAAACAAAAACCCCAATAGACATGCAGGGAAGAGTGACTTTATATTGGAGATGGCTTTATACCTATTTTAGAGAGAATCAGTCACAAAATTTGATGTTTTCACTGGTATTAGTAATAGAGTTCTTGCAAAATACTTTACAATTAAATGAGATTTAAACAGACTGAAAATTGCAAGTTTAGATGATAGCAAGGAGGTCTTCTTTGATGCAGAAAAGATAAAGCCACTTTCAGAGAGCTTAGGAATGAACTAAAATCTTCCATCCAGTTAAGTTTAACTTTCAGAATCATGAGAGAAGTAGCCTTTATACTAAGTAGTTATTGGTTGCCGTGGTAGTTAATATGGCTGTCTTATTCCTGGACATTTCTACAGCTTTCATTTTGCTTTTGGTGATGGGGTTGCAATGGTAGGGAGAAGTGATTGAAAGAGCCAGACAAAAAAAAAAATGGCAGGTTTAGGTTTTTTGTTGTTGTTGTTTTGGAGACGGAGTCTCGCTCTTTTGCCTGGGCTAGACTGCAGTGGCATCATTTTAGCTCACTGCAACTTTAAACTCCTGGGCTCAAGTGATCTTCCTGCCTCAGCTTCCTGAGTAGCAGGACAGTGTGTGCCACCACGCCTGGCTAATTTTTCTTTTTCTCATTCTTTTTTTTTTTTTTCCGAGATAGAGTCTCACTCTGTCGCTCCAACCAGAGTGCAGTGGCATCATCATAGCTTACTGCATGTAGCCTTAAACTCCTGCGCTCAAGCCATCATCCTACCTCAGCCTCCGTAGTAGCTGGGACTACAGGCCTGTGCCATCACACTTGACTAATGTTTTCTATTTTTGGTAAAGATGGGGGTCTCACTCTTGCTCAGGCTGGTCTCAAATACCTGACCTCAGGTGATCCTCCTGCCTCGGCCTCCCAGGGTGCTGGGATTACAGGCGTGAGCCACTGCGCCTGGCCTAATTTTTTTTTATTTTTTGTGGAGTTGGGGTCTCACTATATTGCTCAAGCTGGTCTCCAATTCCTGGCGTCAAGTGATCCTCCTGCCTCGGCTTCCTAAAGTGCCAGTTTTGTAGGCATGTGCCACAGTGCCTGGCCCAGGTTTAGGTTTTTTAGACAAAAAGAAAAACATAGATAGCAAAATAGCAGGTTAGGGGAATTTGTTTTTTCTTTTAGTTTTTAAAGAAGGCAGAGATGACTATACATACTTCCTGTTGGAAAACAGAATTATGGAAGAAGAAAACAGTGGATTTAAGGTTAAAGACAGGATGCTAAAGAAGGCACCCACTATCAATGATAGCCAATTAAAACATTTTTATGTCTAGAAGATGCTGGAGCGCATAGAGCAATGAGCAAATGCAGGTGAAGCAAACTGGAAGTCAGGATTTTAAGTAAATGGCCGTGTTGTAATAGTTAATAACAGCGGCAATCTTGGGTGAGAGAGTAACTACCACGCAAATGAATAGCAATGCGTTATTTTCTACTACTTCCCAAAAAGGATTTGATCTGGTTTACAGTATAAAAGCTGTGTGTTAGAGGACAGCAGAAACAAAATGAGAAGCTTGCAATCATTTAGAACTGAAGAAATGATTCCCTCAAGACAAAAACCAGTGTTATCAGCACACACACCCATTTTTTCCAACTTAAAATTGTAAATTGGAGAATCCCACTGGTACTGCAAATGGGGCCATTAACACTTATGTTGTTGGGCAGCTGTGATATCAGCTTATTATGTCGCAGTTGCAACTCAGGAGACAGTGATCTTTGGCAGATCAGAATCTGTGTGTTAATGAAAACAGTCAAATACAGTTAGTATACTTATACTTCACTATTAAAGTGATCTTTCAAGAATAGTCTTGTCTGTATTTCATCTCTGAGAGGTGTTAGTGCATAGTGGTTAAGAGGTTGAACTCTGGAGCCTGACTGCCTGGCTTAGACTCCCGGTGTGACTGCTTATACCCCATGTGACTTTCAGTGAGGAACTTCTGGCTTTGTTTTCTCCTCTGTGAAATGGGACCAGTGATAATCCTAACTCACAGGATTATGAAGATGAATGTAAAGTGCTTAATGTAGACCTGGTGTATAATTGGTGCTAAATAAATAAATATTCACAATGCTTCATTAAACAGAGTCAAAATGGTACCTGAATTCTTCTTTGTATTTTGTTATTTTGAGTGTCTGTGATAAATAACTTGAAAAAGTCTTTAATTATAAGTATAATACATTCATGTTAAGTTTGAAATGGTATGGGACGATGTAGTATGAAAATTAAGTCTTGGGGCTGGGTAGGGTGGCTCATGCCTATAATCGTAGCATTCTGGGAGGCCAGGAGTTCAGGACCACCCTGAGGAACATACTGAGACCCCATCTCTATAAAAAATAGAAAAATTAAAGGGGTGTGGTGGGATACACTGTGATAGTCCCAGCTACTCCGGAGGCTGAGGCAAGGAAGATCACTTGAGCCCAAGAGTTCGAGGTTACAGTGAGCTATGATGGTGCCAGCCTGGGCAACAGAGTGAGACCTTGTTTAAAAAAAAAAAAAGTAAGTTTCCCCACTCAACCTCTGTTCTCAACATATCAAACTTAATTTTTTACATCCTTCTAGAAAGCATAATGCATCTATGTGGATAAAGATTTATTTTCATAACTAAGATCAACCTATTTTATGCAGTCTTCTATGTCTTAAAATTTTAATTTCAAATTGTAAAATATACATAACAGAAAATTTGCCATTTTAAGCATTTTACTATTCAGTGGCTGAAGTATGTTCACGTTGTGCAACCATCATCATCATCTATCTCCAGTACTTTTTTTTTTTTTTTTTTTTGGAGACAGAGTCTCGCTCTGTTGCCCGGGCTAGAGTGCCATGGCATCAGCCTGGCTCACAGCAACCTCAAACTCCTGGGCTCAAGCAATCCTCTTGCCTCAGCCTCCCGAGTAGCTGGGACTACAGGCATGCGCCACCATGCCTGGCTAATTTTTTATATATATATTTTGAGTTGTCCATCTAATTTCTTTCTATTTTTTTTTTTTTTTTTTTTTTAGTAGAGATGGGCTCTCGCTCTTGCTCAGACTGGTCTCGAACTTCTGAGCTCAAAAGATCCGCCCGTCTTGGCCTCCCAGAGAGCTAGGATCCAGTAGTTTTTAATCTTGCAAAACTGTACCCATTAAATAATAAGTGCTCATTATTCTCTTTCCCCAGACCTTGGAAACCAGCATTTTATTTTTTTCTGTGTCTATGAATTTGACTACTCGCATAAGTAGAATCAGAGAGTACTTAGTCTTTTTGTGACTGGCTTACTTCACTTAGTATAATGTCTTCAGATTCATTGGGATATATTCTAAAAGGGCATCATGGATCTTAGCTAACATTAGAGAAATTGTTTTATATCATATGTAGAAATCAGTTAGATTTATGTAATACTTTAAAAAGTATTTAATTTTATATTCTAACTGAACCTACTAAATTTATGGTTTTTAGATGTGGCCAATTAGATAGTGCTTTGAATGAAGCTACTAGTCGTGTCAGAACACTTGAAAATAAGAATAACTTACTGGAAATAGAAGTGGTAAGTACTTTTTTTTTGGTAATGGTTCTCGTGGCTTAATGTTAAAAAGCCTTTTTGTTGACTGAACTGGAGATACAAATCAATAATTTTATGATAACATTGGTTGTGTGTTTCTTGTCATCTTTTTAAGGAAGTCTCCTTAAGTTTATATTTTCAGTGCTGCTGGCTTCATGATACTATAAATTTTATCCTTTTAAAATCTTTATTTTTTTAATTGGGATATAATTTACATACAATAAAACTCACCCTTTTAAAGGGTACAGTTAAATGGTTTTAGTATATTTAGAGTTGTGCAACCATCACCACAATCAATTTTAGGATGTTTTCCCTAGTCACAAAGAAACCCACACCCCTTGGCCATCCCTTCGCCTGCTCTATCCTCCCAGCCCTTGGCAACAACTACTCTACTTTGTCTGCGTGGATTTGCCTATTCTCGATGTTGATATGAATGGAATCATGCATTTTGTAGCCTTTTGTGTCTGGCTGCTTTCACTTAGCATAGTGTTCTCAAGGTTTGTCCATGCATAGCACATGTCAGTCCTTCATTCCTTTTTATGGTTAGCTCGTGTTTCCCTGTATGGCAGACCACGATTTGTTTATCCATTCATCAGGTTGTTTCCACTTTTTGGCTGTTGTGAATGATAGCTTGTGTGCAAGATTTTATGTGCATATGTTTTTAGTTTTCTTGCACATACAACTAGTAGTGCATAAACTTTTATTCTTAAATTACTTTTTTTCATGCATTACCAAGTTTTATTCTTCTACACATAACTTTTTTTTTCTTTTTGAACAAAGATCTTTTATTATTCATGTTGTTCCCAATCTTTTAATGTAAAATAATCTTTTAAGGGTCAGTTTCTCAAAGTCCATGTTTACAAGTTTAATTTTTTTTTTTTTTTTGAGTCAGAGTCTCGCTCTGTTGCCCAGGCTAGAGTGCCGTGGCTTCAGCCTAGCTCACAGCAACCTCAAACTCCTGGGCTCAAGCAATCCTCCTGCCTCTGCCTCCCGAGAAGCTGGGACTACAGGCATGTGCCACCATGCCCGGCTAACTTTTCTATATATTTATTTTTAGCTGTCCATATAATTTCTTTCTATTTTTAGTAGAGGCTGGTCTCGAACTCCTGAGCTCAAACAATCTGCCCACCTCGGCCTCCCATAGTGCTAGGATTATAAGTGTGAGTCACCGCGCCTGGCCACAAGTTTAATATCTGTTAAATTATAAAATATATGATGGAATGCTATCATAAAATGAATATGTATGTAGATGAGAGACATATAACCTTATAAACAAAATTTGGATGGAAAATGCCTATTTTGTTCCACATGTTATTTCTGTCTTTGCTTTTTTGGTTATCTTCACCTCTTTCTAAACTGTAAACTTTATGATGTTAGGGACTGTTGTGTTTCTTGTTAATCGTACATTTCTAGCATCCTAGTGCCTCGCATCTAGCAGGTATTCCAAAATGGTTGTTGAATGAATATTAATATATCAGATGCATTTTGAGTTTTCTCTGTTTTCATAGGGTAAGAAATGCTTTTTCCTCCCTTAAATATTAATGTTGGACAACAAAATCCAGCTCTACTTTCAGAATAACTTCCCTAATAGCCATGGTTATTTTTTTCCTCAGAGTGATCCACAGGAGACACTGTCTTAGGCAAGTCCTTGAATCACAATGCCTCAGACACTTTGTGTCTACCTACCTGGAGCTGTTACTCCAGTAGAGTGATCCTTTCTAGACTGTCCCGGGATATAAAAAAAATACTGTTCACTTCTATTTATATATTTTGTTTTATTCTATATATTTTTTTTTTTTTGAGACAGAGTCTCTCTCTGTTGCCCAGGCTAGAGTGAGTGCCGTGGCGTCAGCCTAGCTCACAGCAACCTCAAACTCCTGGGCTCAAGGGATCCTCCTGTCTCAGCCTCCCGAGTAGCTGGGACTACAGGCATGCACCACCATGCCCGGCTAATTTTTCTATATATATTTTTAACTGTCCATATAATTTCTTTCTATTTTTGGTAGAGATGGGGTCTCGCTCTTGCTCAGGCTGGTCTCGAACTCCTGAGCTCAAACGATCCGCCCACCTCGGCCTCCCAGAGTGCTAGGATTACAGGCGTGAGCCACCGCGCCCGGCCTTATTCTATATTTTAATGCCAATAATTTGCCACTTTTGAGACATCTATTTCTCATTTAAAAGAATTTATTATGTTTGATCTTTATTTTTTAGAATGACTTGAGAGAACGCTTCAGCGCAGCCAGCAGTGCCTCCAAAATTTTGCAGGAACGAATTGAGGAAATGAGAACAAGTAATAAAGAAAAAGACAATACCATCATTCGACTAAAATCTAGACTGCAGGATTTAGAAGAAGCATTTGAGAATGCTTACAAACTCTCAGATGATAAAGAAGCTAGGCTAAAACAAGAAAATAAAATGTTTCAAGATGTAAGTAACAAATAATGGCAGCTTAACATCATGGTTGGCTAGAAGTAATATGTTTAGAAAATGTACTTTTACAAGCTATTATGACTTTTCCCATAACTTTGCCATAGCTGCAAATACATACCCTCCTGTTGGAGCTGGTTGTGTCTTACCTTGCAGCAAGAAGTCAGAGCTTTAGAACGATGGCCTCATTCCCCTGCTGTTCTGTGTCTAGCAGGTCAACTTTGAAGCTATCCTAACATCTGTGGGTCTGGCACGGTAATATGCTATAAATCAGATTTAGAGCAGATTTGATTGAATTTTTCACTTTGATATAATTTTACTTAAAATTTGGATTTGTATAACATTGAAATTGGATTAGGTTTCAGGTTGCATATTTTTTTCCTAAATTTTAATGTCCTTTTTGAGATTATTATGGTACATAAATAATCTGAAAGTATTTAGGCTGTTGAAATTTTCTGCCTAGTAGCTTTAGATTTGCTACCTTTTCCTTTGGTTTTTAAAATTTATTTTTGTGAATGTAATATATGTAAATGTTTAAATAGTCAAATCTCAGGTGAAAAACAGCAGTCTTCCCCCTTCTCGCCTTGTAGTCCCCTACCCCTAGAGGCCATTACTTTTGGCTCGGTTAGCTATTTCTTCTAGCATTTTTTCTCTGTGTTTCTAAATAATATACTAATATTGCATTTTCATTTTTTCTGTCAGTTTCAAACATATGTTGACTGCCTCTATGCAAGATCATGGCTTGGCTTTCTTTTGCCATTTGTTCCAATACAAACACTTCTCCCCCCTCCTTCCAATGTGGTTCAAGTATTAAATTGAGTCTAAGATGCATATTCTTTTACATTTTAACACCTGAAATTGGAATGCATCTGTACACCATAGTGTCATATTTTAATTAGCATTTTTTTCTTTTAGTAGTGCATCAAATAATGGTATGATTTATAGTCAGTGGTATCTTGGATTTAAAATATGATACATCATCATTTAGAGTTAAGTCAGTTTTTGGTGTCTCTTGTGTGCACTTAAATATTCAAAGCTAAGCTGTGATATACAATGATTACATTCCTTTTACAACTTTTATTTTTCTTACAATTAATAATTTCCTTGTTTTGTTGATCTGCTTAGTTTTCCATCTGCCTAGCACCCTCCCCACCTCCCATGACGATGAAGGCCACAGGTCAGTGCCAGGCTGGCCATGCTTGTGCTTCCTTCTGAACTGATTGCTCCCTAGGTCTGATAGACACATATCGTAGGACTTGTCTTCACTGTTGTCTTGGGAATTAATTTTCTTTGCTTCTTTCTTGTATTGAATCTATTGTTCCGTGGATCCTGTGTTCATGTTTCTTGATTTAACTCCTTGTTTTACTGGAGTATGTCTCCTCAGAAAAAGAATGCATGGGAAACAAATTTTGAGACCTTCCATATCTGAAAACTTACATAGTTTGCAGTCACAATTAAATGGTAATTTAGCTGGGTAGAAAATTTTAAGTGGGGAAATACTTTAAATTGTTGCTCTAATCAGTTTCAATCATTGCTCACACCATCTACCTTTCAGTGATGCTGTTGTGAAGGACTGTGCCATTGTGATTACCTGTTTTTGTGACCTCTTAATTTTTCTCTTCCTCTGGAAGCTTTTAGGATCTTGTGTTTACCTGTCTCTCTCTCTCTCTCTCTCTTTTTTTTTTTGGGAGACAGAGCCTCACTCTGTTGCCCAAGCCTACAGTGCAGTGGTGTATCACAGCTCACCGCACCCTCAAACTTCTGGGCTCAAGCTATCCTCCTGCCTCAGCCTCCAGAGTAGCTGGGACTACAGGCACACACTCCCAGGGTGCTAGGATTACAGGCGCGAGCCACTGTGCCCGGCCCCTATATCTCTGTATTATGAACTTCTACAGTGAATGAATGTGCCTTGGTGCTTTATTATTATTTTGCTGGGTACCTGATGGACTGTTTGCTCTAGAAATTTTGTTTTCTAGTTTTTTTTCTGTTCTCTTTGGAATCCCTCTCAGAGGTTGGATCTCAGACTGATTCCCTAGTTTTTGTTGCTGTTGTTGTTGTTGTTGTTGTTGTTGTTGTTGTTGTTTGAGGCAGGTTCTCACTCTGTTGCCCAGGCAGGAGTGCAGTGGCACAATCGTAGTTCACCACAGCCTTGAACTCCTGGGCTCAAGTGATCCTCCTGCCTCAGCTTTCTGAGTCGCTGGGACTGTAGGCACGTGCCACCATGCCCTGCTAATTTAATTTCTTTGTAGAAATGGGAGAGTAGAGACCAGCCCAGGCTGATCTCAAACTCCTGGCATCATCAATGATCCTCTCTTCTCAGCCTCCCAAAGTGCTGAGATTACAGGTGTGATTTGTTCTACTTTTTGAAAGAGCCTTCTTTGACTTTATCTTCCAGGCTTTGTGTTTTAATTTTTGTTTTTGCTATCATTTTTTTACTTTTTTTTTGTTCTGTCTTTTAAACTTCCATACTGTTCTTGGATGTTTCATGGATGCAACATCCTTTATCTGATAATGCCATCATATTTTAAAACATTTACCTCTGTTTGTGGCATTGCCTTCTGTTCCCACCTATTTCCTTTTTTTCCTTTATGATTTTTTTTTTTAACTGTTAGAACTTTTTCTATACAGCAGTGATTGTTGGCTGTTAAGATTGAGGTATATGGCCTGGCACGGTGGCTGACGCCTGTAATCCTAGCACTCTGGGAGGCCGAGGCAGGTGATCGCTTGAGCTCAGGAGTTCGAGACCAGCCTAAGCAAGAGCGAGACCCTGTCTCTACTAAAAAATAGAAATAAATTATCTGGCCAACTAAAAATATATATAGAAAAAATTAGCCGGGCTTTGTGGCGCATGCCTGTAGTCCCAGCTACTCAGGAGGCTGAGGCAGAAGGATCGCTTAAGCCCAGGAGTTTGAGGTTGCTGTGAGCAAGGCTGACGCCACGGCATTCAGGCCTGGTCAACAGAGCGAGACTCTGTCTCAAAAAAAAAAAAAGACTGAGGTGTAGAAGACTAATTAGAAGATAGCTTTGTGTCCCCTGGGCAGGGCTGATTAGAATATAAGCATTGTCATCTTCATTAGATGTTGCTAAATTGCTCTCTGAAACGGTTGTAACCGTTTATTTTACCAACAGTAGCACATGAGAATTCTTATATTTCTAGATTATTTCCATTGCTTAATATTGCCAAACCTCTTTATTTTTGCCAGTGTGATCAATGTGAAATGGTTGTATGTATTGCGGTTATCTTCTTTTGGCCTGTGGCTTGCTTTTTACTTTATTTGTGTCTCCTTTATATTGCCTTCTAAAATTATAAAACTTTGCTTCATACATTTAGGACCTTTTTTTTTTTTTTTTTTTTTTTAGAGAGCTAGGGTCTTGCTTTGTTGTTATTTCTTTGATATTATGGCTTTCTTTTGACTGTTTCTTTAGTTTCAATCCATTATTTCTTCTAAGTTAATTTCTTCTAAGTCATTTGGATTTGAAGTTTTTCGTACTGAATGCTGTTTTTCGAATGTTGGCTCTTCTGCAGGCTCACGTTTAAAAGTGAGGTGGTAAAAAGCTGTTGAGAGACTCTGGCTGCGTGGCTGGGACCTGGCAGCCTTCACTTACAGACAGTTACAGAGTGATGCACCAGCCGTTTTGTTGGGGGACCTTCTGATGTGAATATGTAGAGGTCTTTTTTCTGGAGGAGTTCAGTTTTCCCAAAGAATAGCTCCAGTCTCTTGCCTGGGACCTACCAGCCAGGCTCTGGTGGTTTGAAGACTTACTTAGTCATTTTCTCTTTATCCCTTTGCTTCCCCTCCGCCCTCATTTTTGGGTTTCCCCTGTGCATTCTCACCTGACTGTCTCCTGAATAGTCCACAGCTGTATGGGGAAGGGAAGCGTCCTGAGCTCTGACTACTTAAAGAATTTCAGCCAATTCCCCGTGGTCAGCCCTGTGCCCAACGCTGCCCACTTCTGACCCAGGTTTCTAGTTGTGAGCTCCTCAGGGTTGTGAAGCGATCAGCCTACTCCCGTCAGCATTCCCTTATTCAGGCACTTGTGGTTATAACTCCTGTCTCTTGCTAAGGCACTGTCTGTCTCTTCTCTTTTCTTTTTTTTTTTTTGAGACAGAGTCTCACTCTGTTGCCCAGGCTAGAGTGAGTGCCGTGGCGTCAGCCTAGCTCACAGCAACCTCAGACTCCTGAGCTCAAAGGATCCTCCTGTCTCAGCCTCCCGAGTAGCTGGGACTACAGGCATGTGCCACCATGCCCGGCTAATTTTTTCTATATATATTTTTAGCTGTCTATATAATTTGTTTCTATTTTTAGTAGAGATGGGGTCTCGCTCTTGCTCAGGCTGGTCTCAAACTCCTGAGCTCAAACGATCTACCCACCTCATCCTCCCAGAGTGGTAGGATTACAGGCGTGAGCCACCGTGCGCGGCCCACCAATGCTGTGTTAACCTTTCTCTTTCCTGACATTGGCATGTTTGATGGGTATGGACAGTTAGTTTGTAGACTATCCCTCAGTTGATAAAATACTGTTTAATTTTGCGGTGCAATTCTTTGTTTTTTCTTGTAGCTTTTAGGAGAGTATGAGTCCCTTGGAAAAGAACATGGAAAAGTAAAGGTAATGAGTAATTGTTCATGTTCTAGATTTCATATGGGGGCAAAGATATTGGGGTGGGAATCGAGATCTCACCCTTCCTCCTCTTCCTCTTCCTTTCTCTACCCCTTGTGGCCATTTGAACTAGACCACTTGTCCTTTCTGTTTCAGTGTGCTTATTTTCCAATATCTGCCTTCGTTAATCTAACACATTTATTGAATAGCTATTACATTTGAGATGAAATTGTTTAGAAGAGTATAAAGTACCATGTAGATGCAAATAATTAATACTGTTTAAATATAAAGGTGTTTTTTTCTTTTTTTTTGAGACAGAGTCTTGCTCTGTTGCCTGGGCTAGAGTGCCGTGGCATCAAGCTCACAGCAACCTCAAACTCCTGGGCCTAAGCTATCCTTCTGCCTCAGCCTCCTGAGTAGCTGGGACTACAGGCATATGCCACCACGCCCAGCTAATTTTTTTCTATATATAGTTTTAGCTGTCCAGATCATTTCTTTCTACTTTTAGTAGAGATAGGATCTCGCTCTTGCTCAGGCTGGTCCCAAACTCCTGACCTTGAGTGATCCTCCCGCCTCGGCCTCCCAGAGTGCTAGGATTACAGGCGTAGTAAGCCACCGTGCCCTGCCTAAATATAAAGTTTTGATTTTCAAAGCATTAGCTTTTTGTGGGATTGTTTAAGTGTATTGATTATGTTTAAATTCTTAAAGCTTTCTTTGGGGGCTACATATTTGAGTTTAGTGAAACACCACAATAATGCGATGAGTGGGGTCCAATTATTTCTATTGCATAAAATGCAGGGTTGTGGTTATTTAAGGTTGGTGAGAAGGCCTGCATAGCCAGGCAGCTGAAAGTCCTGAGGGTTCAGGAGCACATCACATCATTGAAAGTATTTGTTCTACCATTCTACCATGTGTTTAGTGAAGTTTGTGATTAAAATACGTTCATTTTAACACTGGATTATTTCTAATTAAGCAAACTGCTTGTATAGTCCAGGCTTTTGCTCATTTTTTTTTTTCCTAGAATTATCTGTACTGACTCTATAGTTGATGCTGTACTTGCTGAATATAATTTGTAGCTACCTGATTTAGCCATAGATTTGTTTTATGTATTTTAAAATAAAAGTATTCATCTGAATATTTGTCTTCTGTTAACTGAATTTTTCCTTTATTTCTATAGGATACATTAAATACAACTGAGAACAAATTGCTTGATGCGCATACTCAGATTTCTGATTTGAAAAGGTAAAATGTATTGTCTAATGAACAAATACCTCTAACTGTTCTTTTATGTGTATTGAAAGTGATGAAAGAAGGAAATTTTTCTTGAGTATTTTTAAGCAGTTTGAGAACTAGTTTTATCCTAATCTTCCCCTAACATGGAAGTACATTTGATTTTAGCCAAACAAGATTCCTTTTTTTTTTTTTTTTTTGGTTAAAAAGAGACAGGGTCTCACTGTGTTGCCCAGGTTGGCCATGAACTCCTGGCTTCAAGTGAACCTCCAGCCTCAGCCTCCTGAGTAGCTGGGACTACCAGTGGACACTACCGTATCCGGCTTCTAACAAGATTTTTAAGTGATTAAAATATCTTGGTGGTTGTGCATTTCCCCAGACATCATGTATTTTATCAGCATAGGTAAAATCTAAATGATACTTAACCATTGGAAAGAACTTTAAGAAATAGTCTAGTTCACTGAAGTATTTTTGGTGCTCCAAAAAGAAAGCAGCATTCGCACCAATACTGTGGTCATCCACTTTCATAAAGACCTGGTTTGGAGACTATATTTATGATCTGATTTGCTTAATTTGAGTCATAAATAGTCCCTACTGCAAATGATTAGAAAAATCTAAATTGGCTTTAAGCATATTTTACATTGATGTTTGGATATAATACCCTTATTTAGAAATTTTACTGCAGTCTTAAGGACATCCCATAGAAAAGAAGAGAAAAGCTGTCTAGATTTCTCATCTGCCTGACTCATTTCTGTGATTCATTCAAGTCTAGTGGTAGCTTCTTTTTCACATTGGAATAAAACATCAGCCTTATTAGAGCTGTTTTTTTTTCCTCAAGCCTTCCTTGCATCAGGGTAGGTAAGAATTTGAGTTTAAAAGATGAGACGAAGACATACACAAAGTATAAAAGAGGAGAAAGAATGCCATGGTAGCTGCAGAACAGTTACTTGGCCAGAGTAGTGCTTATCTGTTGGTAAACTTGAAAATGGGCTTGTATTCTGAACGTGGCCCAAATAAGATGAACTACCTTTAGGCTGAGGGTTGTCGGAGATAATTTTAGCCTCTGCCCCTTCTAAAAATTAGGCAGTTTCTTTATTAATAGCTGCTTTTGGAAGTTAAGCCTGCTTTCTGTTTTGTGAAGGTGTTACCTATTATACTTTGTATGTATGAATACATACATATTAGAATTAAACATGATAGAATGTGATTTGATACTTGAATTTTATTTTAACTTATGTATGTTTTCATTTGTAGTCAAATTTATATAACTTTTTTACACATAAGTCCATTTGTTATTCCCTTTTCCTTCAGTTTCAGTGTATGAAATGCTCCTTTGTAGAGTTTAATGTATTTGCTTTTCTGTTTTCCCTGATTTTGTTCAGCTTTTTAAAGTGTAACGGTTGTGTTTTATTATGGAAAAGGTTTATGAACTGGCAACTCTTTGTCACCCCTTTTCTAGGAGGGTCTGTTCAATAATTTGTCATTAAGCTATATTTTAAATTTGTTGAAATGTACTTAATTTATCATATTGCTTTTGAATCAGAATGATTTCAAAACTTGAAGCTCAGGTCAAGCAAGTGGAGCATGAAAATATGTTAAGCCTTCGTCATAATTCTAAAACTCACGTGAGACCGTCTCGTGCCAAGTAAGTTATTTCATTTAATCTCTGAAAAGCTAGAAGTAGATGCACACTTCTATTAAAAGGAGAAGCTTATCTGTCTAAATCATAAGAAAGTCAGGGTTAAATGTCATTACAGAACTTAGATGTGTAAAAAAACAATTTAATTATTGGATATCGTAAACACACTTAGCCGAGGCATTTGCCAAAATGAGAAATGTAGAATCAAATTGGAGTAAGGAAACTTGGAATGTGTTTTGTTCTTTGCCCAGATATGTGACCTTAGGGAAGTCATTTACTTCTTTTGGAGCTCAGTTTTATAATCTGTAAACCAAGGACACTTGGCTAGAACATCTCAAAAGGTCTTTAGCTCTGAAATTCCAGACATTTTATTCCCCTGTTAATGGAAAGACCTGTGAAGATGGATCTTTGTTGTGTGCGTTTTCTTTTTAGTTATTTTAGTTCTTTCAGAATTAGCTTTGCTAAATCTCAGAGCATTATCTTGATGATAACTTTACAGAATAAATTTTCTTCATATTATTAATAGAACTGGTTTTATGATTTTGGTGTAAATTAAGAATATTAAGTAAATAATAACTTTATAATGTTGGCATTTATCAGCAAGAAATGATTTTTGAATTGTAATTTTTTTTTTTTTTTTTTTTTTTGAGACAGAGTCTTGCTCTGTTGCCCGGGCTAGAGTGAGTACCATGGCGTCAGCCTAGCTCACAGCAACCTCAAACTCCTGGGCTCAAGCGATCCTACTGCCTCAGCCTCCCGGGTAGCTGGGACTACAGGCATTCACCACCATGCCTGGCTAATTTTTTCTATATATATATTTTTAGTTGGCCAGATCATTTCTTTCTATTTTTAGTAGAGACGAGGTCTCGCTCTTGCTCAGGCTGGTCTCGAACTCCTGAGCTCAAGTGATCCACCCGCCTCGGCCTCCCAGAGTGCTAGGATTACAGGTGTGAGCCACCGCGCCCGGCCTGAATTGTAATTTTTAACCTTTCCAAGTTGTAATTGTCAAATGAGAAACTTTTTCTAGATCTTTGTTAATCTTAGTAGAACATGATAAATCCTTTTACTTGAAGAAAATATACATAAATAACTGAAATTGCACGTTTGAAAGGGCAAAAGGAAGGGCCTGAGATGGGGAGTTGGGGAAGGCCTTTCTGTGGAGGTGACATGAGCAGAGGAGCCACCTGTGTGCAGAGTTGCTGGTGCAGAGGGTGGGGGGCAGGGGTGAGGAATGGGGGACGTTCCAGGCAGAGGACTTGGCCTTGCTAGGTCCTGAGATAGGAAAGAGCTTGGCACATTTGAAGAAACTAAGGGAGGCTGGTGTGGCCCGAATACTTAGAGCAAGAGGTAAAGTCCCCCTGGATGGAATCACAGATGGATCATACATAGCTTTCTAAGCCATGGTCAAGAGTTTGGATTTTACCCTAGTCCACAGGGAAGCCTTGGAAGGTTTTTATATAGTAAAAATGATGTCATCTGGTTTTCACTTTTCTTTGTGTACTTGCCATGAGAAGAGAGTGGAAGCAGGGAGCCTAGTTAGCCTATTGCAGTGCTAGGAGAGATGGTGTCAGCATGGCGGTGGCCACAGAAATGGACAAAAGGGAAAGATTTGAGAGAGACTCTGAAGGTAGAATCCACAGAGCATGGTTGTGAATTGGATGGTAAGTTAAGAAAGGGAGGTGTCAGAATAAACTCCCTGGTTTCTGTCTTGAACAACTAAAGGCACCATATATCGAACTAGAGAAGAGATCAGAATTTCCATCTTGAATATATTTGTTAGAAATTCACATGGATTCCAAGTGGAAATCAAATAGGCAATGATAAACTTGAGTTTGGAGCTCAGGAATAAGGTTTTAGTTGGAGTTAGAAATTTTGGAGTTGTCTACTTTTAGAGTGTGCTTAAAGCTACAGGATGGATGGGAATAGAACGTGTCTAGTATGAAGTGGGCCCAGGACAAGAACGCCAATGTTTTGCTGTTGGATATGTAGGAGTTGGCAAAGGAACCTGAGAAGACCTGCTAGAAAACCAGGAGGAAAACTGAAGCAGTCACCAGTGTTGAGTGCCTGTTTGAGGATGGAGTGGAAAACTTGTTTTTCCTCTGCTCTCATCACAGCAACACAGCAACAATTGGCGCAGAAGAATTCTCTGACCCCAAGATGTGTGGGGATTTCTCCCCATCAGAAGGGCAGCCTTGCGTCGCGTCCCTCCCCTCAGCTCTGGACAGGGCGTCGAGGGTGTGGAGCACAGCAGGAAGCAGCTGAGGGGTGTTCAGAGCCCGGAGTTTCTGAATCTTGACTGAGATTCTGGAATATTCAGGAGTAACAGAAACCTAAAATAACAGTTCAGTTGAATCTTAAAACCGTAAAATAGAATTTATGTATCTAAAATATATTGTTGTTTGTGGTTTTTAAATTACCGTGCAAGTGCTGTCTGCCGGCAGAGTGTTTCGCGTACAGGTGCTGTCTGAACTGCCCTGACGTCTCTCTTCCCAACAGCACGCTCGCGACTTCTGACGTCAGCAGGCGCAAGTGGCTGATTCCAGGCGCAGAGTATTCCATCTTCACTGGCCAGCCCCTGGGCATCCAGGACAGCAGAGCAGATCAGCAGCTGGAGGAAACCTGTGTCCCTGGGTAAGGTGACTTTGCCAGAGATTTTATTTAGGAATGTTACGTTTTCTTAAAGATTTCAATTGCCTTTAAATATTCAGGAAGCCATCTCTTTGGTTCTTTAATGTCTTCATTTTGAGAACCTGATTTTTATTTTACTTTGAAAGGGTGGTACTTTTAGGATATTTTACTGTCACTCTGCAGAGCTCCCCAGCTGTGCTCGTGGCACAGTACAGGCTTGCAGTGAGGACGAGGTGTTTATCCCCTCACCCCTTGCATAGCCCAGGCCCCATGAGCAACCTCAGCCATCACTCCAGGATGCCACAAAAATATATTATTTTTGTATGTGCTAGGATGTTAAAAGGATTAGAAAGCACTGTGTGCAGGTTCAATTTTAATTTATTTGTATTGTAAAGCATACATATTCATTGTGGAGTATAGTTGTCAATTCTCATGTTATTCCCCTAACAATCCCAGTAAACTGTGTGTCTTAGCTTAGGCTGCTTGACAAATTACCATGGACCGTGTGGCTTAAACAACTAATGTTTATCTATCCCGTTCTGGAGGCTAGAAGTGCAAGACCAGTGTGCTGGCATTGGCTGAGTTCTTGGTGAGGGCCCTCTTGTTATGCCCTCATATGGCCTTTCCTTGGTGTGTGTAGAGAGAGAGCTCTTGCGTCTCTTCTTTCTTCAGGGACATTAATCCTATCATGGAGGTTTCACCCTCATGGCCTCATGTGACCCTAATTATCTCCCAAAGGCCCTGCCTCCAAACACCATCACACTGAAGATTAGGGCTCCAACGTGTGTGTTTGGGGACACACAGCATGCAGTCCCCAGCACTGTATGTCTTACGATTATTGGTTAAGGTGCCATTCCCCACCGGAAAAGGAGTCTTCACCTGGAGGTTCATCAGCAAGCTTACTGATGAAAAACCAAAGAGAGACTTCAGACATACCGATCATGAAAGCTTTAAAAGAACTTGATGAAGAAAAAATGTTTAAAAATTGGGGGACACAAACAGAGAAAGAGGATACCTCAAATAGTGAGTATTTATTTCCTTATTTTAGAGATAGCTTCCCTTCCTCCCATTTATATTACCTTCTTTAAAATTAAATTCCTCAGGTAATGAAATTAAAAGTTTTTAATATATTTTACTGCTGCTTCAGCTCCATAGATAATCGAATCCCCTAGTTAATAGCTTATCACAGGTCCGGCATAACATGTAGCTTTCATACAAAGCCAGCTGCATCTTAAATTTTGAGTATTAAAAGGCTTACATGGCATTCTTAAGGATATTTGAAAAATTTCTCTGCCAGTTTCTCTGCACACATCAGAAAGTTGCAACAGATGTTTGGTATTCACGAGGTGAGGTATAACATTTCTTATTCTTCCCTTTGTTGGTTACTGAGCATCTGTAGATAAGAAATACCTTTAATTCTATGTTTTTCCACAGGTCTAGATCAATAGTATTTCTCTCCTTTTACTTTCTACTGTGCTTACTTGTTCAGAGCCATTAGTCACGCCATTGACGTCTTTGGTGTTGCATTTCCTAACAAATGAATTAGTAACCTGCTTTCTAAAAATAAACTCTTTTGAAAAATCACCTTGAATGCCAGTTGTAAACAGGGAACCAAACGAATTCATTAGAAACTCCCACATTTTTCTTCATCAAGCATTTTTTATAATGTGGTACATTTGCAGAGGGTCATTGTCTCCTAGATGGTGACAAGAGATGCTTTGAGCAGTACCTAGGCTACCTGAGGGCCTTGTGTGGTCTCACCATCTATTAGTAAGGCAGGTAACTGAAGCTTAGGCTTGTTGTGATTTTTTTTTTTTTTCATTATCTGGTATAGAATTAGTGAATCCTCGGCAAACTGAAACTTCATTCAGTGCAAGTCGCTCCCCAGAGAAATGTGCCCAACAGAGACAAAAGAGGCTTAATTCTGCTTCACAGAGATCGTCGTCTTTACCACCTTCAAATCGTAAATCAAGCGCTCCAAGTAAGAGTTAGACGTGTATATCTCTCGGTCTCGTCCACACGCGAGCTGTGCACACTGTTTGACTGTTTCCTGTTTCTCTCGTACTTTTCTCAGCACCCAGTAGAGCACTCTGAGTACAGGATCCCGAAATATGATCTTATTCAATAAGTAAAGTTGCCTCATCACACAGATATTACGAATATAACTGAAAAAAAATCTCAGTTTGTTAAGCTGAGATTTTTTTATTGTGTCCAGTAAATTGTTTGCAACTGATATTCAGAGTTTTCGAGATAGTAGACTGCTATCTAAGTGAACATCAAACTAGTCCAAAAGGGAAGGTGCTTCTGATGTGTTTAACCTCAAGAACTCAGCATTAATCACCTTTTTCCCCCCGCCCCCATGATAAATATATATAAACAGGGTATTCACTTTTTTTCTTTAGCCAATTACAGTTTTGATTCTAAAGTTTAAGGATTGAGTTTCTGAGTCCTAAATTTCCATTTTTCACACCAGCTGAGGAGATTCTGACTCTGTGTTTTATGGGTATGTTCACTGTTGCACTGGTGTTTCTATCTTATTTCCAGTCGACTTCTAAAATCCTGAAAAACCAGTTTTGAGTCAGAGTGCTGAAACTACAGTCTGATATACTGAAATGTTAACAGTAACCTCTAGATGTTAGGATTATGAATTATTTTTTATTTTATATACTTACCTTTCAAAGTTTTATAATAAAATTGTATTTATTCCTTTCAAAATTAGAAAAAAGTACTCTGCTGAAAAAGAAACTATTTCTGCCAGTGTAACACATATAGAAGAAAAAGAATATTTCCTCTTTGTTTTCTTCTATAGCAAAGAGAGAGATTATGTTAACACCAGTGACTGTGGCTTATAGTCCAAAGCGATCCCCTAAAGAAAATTTGTCTCCAGGATTTAGTCATCTACTTAGCAAAAATGAAAACAGTCCAATTCGGTAAGTTCTTTAAAATTGTAGAATAAACTATATAAACTGTAAAATGTTGACTTATGCCTTGAGCTATCACTAAGTTTTCAGTTGTCAATGGAAACTCTGTGGATTTAAATCATTTAAATATCTAAATGAATGTCATACTACAAATAAAGTGCTATGATACATGAAAACGGTTTTTAACTATGGAAACTTGCTACTACTCCATTTTAAATACCACCTCAGCACCCTATCCGCCTTTTGATTGTAGAATGTTAGTTCTTCGTTTTCCTGGAAAGGTTTATGATACAGGGAAACTTTTGAGCCATTTGTTGTCATACCAGAAAGCGGGCTGTACTGGTCTGGCCCTGGCACTAAATGCACGTTGACCTGTGCTCTTGAGGAAATTGTCCTCTCTGGAGTGTGGGCAGCAGCGTGTGCTGTGGTGGGACGGATGTTGCTTCCTGCTTCTAGACCCAACTCCGTCAGGCTCTCAGGAGATCACTTAAGCACATTGAACCTCAGTTTCCTCTTCTATAAAACAGGGATAATAATACCTGCCCTGCTTATTTTATAAGGTGGTTATAAAGATCAAATGAGATAATGTATGGGTAAGTGCTTTAAGTCTTTAGTATGTAAATACAATTTTGTATTAGAAAATAGAAATTAAATTTCAGTTTTAGAAAATTATATAACCAACTTTCTTTAAAGAAAATATGTAAATATGTGAGTTAACTGGATGCCAGCCCATCTTTCTAGTGGAGATAGGGAAAAATCAGTTAACGTTTTTTTTTCTCACAAGTAACTTGCTTCATTCAATAGATTTGATATACTTTTGGATGATTTAGATACTGTTCCTGTGTCTACATTACAACGTACCAATCCAAGAAAACAACTCCAGTTTCTTCCTCTAGATGACTCGGAAGGTATCTTTTCCTAAAAAATTATTCGTTATGGTTTTAGTCATTTTTTGAGATTCTGGTATCTCTCAAGGTTCTAAATATTATCTTACAATATCCTGCACTTAAATATTTTCCTACTCAAGGGCCTCTAAAAGTAAACATTCAGATACTTCATATTGTTACGTCAATGTTGTTATCCTCATTGAAAAGTTGGGAAACTGAGGTACAGGGAATGGTAATGTTTAATTACTAGGGCCATACTATATGTTCAGTTATTCTTTACTTTTATACTCTATAATTTATATGTAGCTTAGGCTTTGGGTATTTTTTTTCTCATTTATATTTTAAGTTTGGAATAAAGTTATAAGACAGTGTATATGAAATGACTTGAGTAGGCCCTCAAAATGTGAACTATTTAGTATCGGTGTATGTCAACTCAATGTTATGTGTTGTTTAGTTTTTAAACTTTTTTTTCGTTAAGTTTACTTAAAGTTCATTTATGTTTACATAAAGTTTGCCTAAGTTCATTTAAGGAAGTTGTGAGGATTGTCAAACTGAGGGCAAAGCTTTTAGAATTTTTTGGAGAAAAAGCACAGAGTGAATGTTTGATTATTGCATCTCTTTCCATTACTTGTTTGGGCTATATAGCAGCCACTTCCAGGAAGTGAAGTTGGGCAACATATTTAATATGTATGCGATCTATTGGAAAAGTTGATAAGAAATATAAGAAGTTTCTTTCCTCTCTGACAGAAAAAAAATATTCAGAAAAAGCTACCGACAACCATGTTAATCATAGCTCTTGCCCCGAACCGTTGCCAAATGAAATGAAGAAAGTATCTGTGAGACCAGCCTGGGAGAAGAATAAATCAGTTAGCTATGAACAGTGTAAGCCTGTTTCAGTAACACCACAGGGTAATGATTTTGAATATACAGCAAAAATTAGGACCTTAGCTGAAACGGAACGATTTTTTGATGAACTTACAAAAGAAAAGGACCAGGTAAAAACAAAAATATAAAAAAAAAAACCCTTTTTTCCTGAACTTAAAGTTTATGTCTAAGGACTAGTCAGAAGGGAATTACTGAGTTGAACCTGCCTCAGGAAATTATGATGGGGAACCTACCATACCAAAGCTGCCCTAGAAACGTATCTGAGCCATGCAGTCGTTACTGATTGACAGAGGGAAATTATGTTAAGAGAAAATGGACAAGAAAATACTAGGCTGAAATCTTTTCTTTCCATTCTGTGTCATAAACCTCCCTGCCAGTAATTAGAATTCTTCTAATTTCATTTAAACATTTTCTTTGTGTTAACAGATTGAGGCAGCTCTAAGCCGGATGCCTTCTCCTGGAGGACGAATCACGTTACAGACAAGATTAAATCAGGTGCAGTGTGTTAGCTTGACTCTGTTTTAAAGGCTTAGTGCTCCATTTATCTAAGTGGAGTTTTTAAACTCACGACACATTGAAGCAGCAGTCAAAATGCTTAGCCTGCATAGGAAGTGTTTGGTGATTACAGCAATTTTATAACTACAAGCTAGCTTTCAGGAATAAAAACTAGTTTTACCTTTAGGATTAAAGAAAAAGGAATTCATGCTATTATATTTTCAGGAAACTAACTTGGGAGCAAATGGCAAAATGCTTTTTAACAGATTTTACATTAAGTTAATCCTCCTGCATTATGTCTCTTTTTGTTTGATTCCTCCCCCAAAATATGTAATTTATTTCTGAACCCTTTTCCATTGAGTAAACATGTGGAACAGTTGCGCTCTGCAGCTGAAATAGCTGCAGTTTCAAAGAGAGATGTGATTCCGTTATCGAGCAGGAGGTGGTGCAGGTGATGTGGCCCTTACGCATTTCCTTTAGATGCTTTTCAAAGAGAATTAAGATGAATGAAAGCATGGGCATTTTAAATCTTCTGGCAACATTTTGAACATAACAGCAAATATGAATCTCTTATATAACTGCCTGTTTTGGCTTTTGAGAGCCTTCGTAAAAGTTCATTTTCAGATTGATGTGTGGTACCAGAAAGAAAGATGCACGAAAACAGCGAAGGTCTTTTCCTAGGGCCCGTACCCATAACTTCTCTTTTTCTCTGACTTTGCTTTTTTATCATTTTTGTTCTGAAAATTTTTAGTCAATAATTTATAAGACTCAGTTAACACATGAAATTCTTCTTAAAATAGTTTACTAGAAAAGCAGAAGGAAAACTGATACTCTGATTCTAAATCAATCTGAAATATTTGTGTTATATATATATATTTTTTTTTTTTTTGAGACAAGGTCTCACTTTGTTGCCCCAGGCTAGAAGGCAGTGGCACAGACAAAGCTCACTGCAACTCAGACTCCTGGGCTCAAACGATCCACCTGTTTCAGCCTCCCTAGTAGCTGGGATTATGGGTGCGTACCACCGCACCTGGCTAATTTTTCTATTTTTTGTTGAGGCAGGGTCTCGCTCTGTTGCCTAGGCTGCAGTGCAGTGCTGTTATCATAGCTCACTGCAGCTTCCAGTTCCTGGCCTCAAGCAATCCTCCCGCCTCAGCCTCCCAAAGTACTAGGATTACAGGCTTGAACCACTGTGCGCAGCCTACTTAACGTATTTTTATACAGTGAATAGTATAAGTTCTTTCTGGCTCTTAAAATAATACTTAAAGGGTATTCTGTTCATGTATGTCAAAGCTGTTTCAGTCCAATAAGAAGATAAATGGCAGCAACGAGGGGCTGAAGCCAGTCATAGGTGATTCATAAGTGACAAAGTAAAACTGGGCAAAAAAACCGGTTCTCAGAATGCAGAAAAGCTTATTCTCATACACTACAGGTGGAAGTAGAAATTGTCAGGCTTTCTGGAGTATAGCTTGACATTATATGTGCAAAGTTAATAGCCTTATTTATGATATTTAAAATTAGCAATCTAAGTTTTTTACTAAAAGATTCTTGGTTAAATATGTTACATCTGATAGAATATTGTACATTAATTTAAAAGTATGGTATAGAAGGATATTTCATAACATGAAAAGTTCACTTGAAAAAATAGTTTGATTCTGTTTTTTCTTTTTAAAAATGATGTGCATATATATGTATGCAAAAAAAATAGCAAAGAGGAATAGAGATTATTTCTTTTTGCTCATCTGTTGCCTGCATATTCTAGATTCTAAATGTTCTATAATGAATCCTTGTATAATTAAAAAAAAATTGTAAGTTTTGGCCAGTGTGGTGGCTCGTGCCTGTAATTCTAGCACTTTGGGAGGCCAAGGCAGGAAGATTACTCCAGGCTAGGAGTTAGAGACCAGCTTGAGTAGCAAAGCGAGATCGGTCTCTACAAAAAATAAAGAGATATATATATATATATATATATATATATATATATATATTAGCTGGGTGTGGTGGCATGTACCTATAGTCCCAGCTCCTTGGGAGGCTGACGATCTCTTGGGCTCAGGAGTTTGAGGTTGCAGTAAGCTATGATGACACCATTGTACTCTAGCCCAGGCAACAGAGCAAGACCCTGTCTCAAAAAAGGGAAAAAAAAATTAAGGTTTGTTTCAGGATTCCATTGGAGTTAATAATAAAATATCTAAAGTGATATATATTCTAGGTACTACTTATTTAACAGTAATAGTATATATTTTAAAATAGTAGGTGTGTGTTTATTCATTGTGAAATCTGTTGTTTTTTGGAAAAGTATCCCCGAGTGTTTTTTTTTCTTTAGCTTAGAAATTTTGTTCAGAAGAGAGTTACTTGATCTATGCATAGGGATACAGCACTGATCAGATATGTCCATTTCTTGTGAAATGTTTGAAGCACCTCCTAGGTTCCTTATGTAGTGTTCTTAGTTCAACAGAGCCAAAGAGTTATCCCCTTCCAGTTGGCTGTATTGCTCTTACTAGAATTTCCATATACTCAATGTGCTGGATATAT
This sequence comes from Eulemur rufifrons, assembly GCF_041146395.1. Taxonomy (NCBI): domain Eukaryota; kingdom Metazoa; phylum Chordata; class Mammalia; order Primates; family Lemuridae; genus Eulemur; species Eulemur rufifrons. Next base: position 5,019,813 of record NC_091003.1, read on the forward strand.
TGAGAATATTTTAAAGTGCAGCAGTTATCTTGAATGGTTGAAAAGCTGATTCATTCTGTTCAGTTTAAAAGAAATAAATGATAAGATGATTTATGTAGAAAGCAAAGTAACTATCTGTAATTTTAATGTTTATACTTGCTCTTTTGCTAAAAGGAAAGTCAATTTAGTGGTAATTATAGAACCAGGGAACTTGATAGAGAATTCTAATTAAACTTTTTCCATTGTTTTCACCTAGGAAGCCTTGGAAGATCGTTTGGAAAGGATTAATCGAGAGCTGGGTTCCGTTCGCATGACACTAAAGAAATTTCATGTTTTGCGCACCTCTGCAAATCTTTGAGATTTGTAGCCATTAAATTTTGAGACATTTTTGTTTGCACTAATGTATAATTATGCACTCAGAAAAGGCAAACTATTTTGTACTGTTTATAAGCCTTCAAACAGTAGTTTTACAATCATGCTATTCTTACACTTGCTGTTTTATACTTCAAATGGCCACATATTTTCAAGATATTTTTGTTATGCTCAGGAATCTCTTGTATATTTTACTATTTAAAAAGTATTATTTTAAAATAGTATATGTCTCCAATTTATATCAAGAATAAGGAAATGTAAATAGGAGGCAGCTTGTTTCTAAACAAATAGTGTTATCCTTTTAAGATTAACTTTGCACACCAATTTTATAAACTTGTTCTACATTGTAAATATGATTCATTTTTTAAAAATAAAGCTGAACAGCTTCCATAATGCTAGCCCAATACATGCTGAATACAAGAACAATTACAGCATACCTTGGATTTCAGTTATGTCAAGGTTTTTAAAAAATAGTACAATTCCTATTTGAAACATGTCTTGGAGTAAATATCAGAATAGTAATAATGGACTATTGGAAGTTTTGAAAACTACATGAATATATCCCATTTTGTTTTCCTTAAACTTTGTAAGGAGAGAAAAAATGAGAGGGATATAAATCACTAATTTTGTCTTATATGCAATACTTTCTGAAAAAGTTAAACAGAGAGCTGTAGCTCTCTGTCCATAATTCTGTAACTTGTGCTGTACGCTGGACAGTAAAAGGATAGATAAGCCCTGGGTCGAGTATAAGCCACCACCCAGCGAGGGGTTAAGAGAGTAGCCCTGGTTCCTTAGTGTCCATGTCTTCAGCTGTCAGAATTGTCATCTGGGAGTTTTCACCCCTCTCCAACCTTTTGCACCCCTGCCAAAAAGGAAAATAATTTCCACAGTAGGTGCTGTAAGAACATAGCTTTAGATCAGAGCAGTTTACTCCACTTGTTCATGGACAGGGAATGCATCTGGATAGAACCTGCTGCCTGCCTTGGCCTTGCAGAGGGCTCCAGCCCCTGCCTGCACGGTACCTACCAGCACTCGGAAGTAGCTTGAGGACAGCAGGCTCTGCTCTGATGCAGGAGCACAGGAGGCTTGTGTTGGGATTGCTGGTTTAGTGCCGGCTGCTTATCCACCCACTTTTGCTGGCTGGTCAGAACCCAGCGCCCCACATACTCCTGCTGGGCACGTGCTGATAAACAGGCTCATCCAAACTGTCTGAATTGATTCCCCCTGAACACACTCAGGTTTTACATTTTGGTTTGCTTTTGAGCTTTTTCTCCTGATGTGGCTCTTAATATGTCGTTGCAATGAACCAAGCCATCCCAGCTTTTCTATTAGGGTGCATGTATGCCTTCAAACAGGATCTCAAATGATCTTTGTGCACCCTTCACCCAAGCTCACCTGGCTGGTCTCCAGGCCTGGGGCCCACAGCCCTGCTCCCCTCTCAGCAAAGAGGGGACCCGCCTGACAGTGCCCATTGAACCTCTGCTCCCAACTTCTTAGTTGAAGATTTCAAGCTAATAAAAATTATTTACCGACAGAATCAAGTGCCTTTATTCTTGATTTTTTTTTTTTTTTTTTTTGGAGACAGGGTCTTGCTCTATAGCCCAGGCTGGAGTGCAGTGACGTGATCACAGCTCACTGCAGCCTCCAATTCCTGGGCTCAAGCGATCCTCCTGCCTCAGCCCCCTGAGTAGCTAAGACTACAGGCGTGCACCACCACGCCAGCTAATTTTTTTATTTTTGTAGAGACAGGATCTTTGCTATGTTGCCCAGGCTGGTCTCGAACTCCTGGCCTCAAGCAATCCTCCCACCTCAGCTTCCCAAAGTGCTGGGATTACAGGCACAAACCACAGCGCCTTGCTATACTTGACATTTTTTTTAGCCTTTAAAAAAAACTTAAAAATTCATTTTAATCGAGCTCTAGTACAGCTGGTGTCAAGACCTACTAAGGGGATTGACTTTACTGGTGATATTCCTTTCTTTAATATGTTCCTAGATATGACATTAAAAACTAACCTGAAAATGGTTAGGATGTTTCCTTGTTCCCTATTATTGTGCTATGTTATAGTCTACTACGTTCTTAAGAATAAAGAAATTGCCATTTCAGAAGAGATGATAGTTTTATCTTGCCAATGAGTTATCTTCTTAGTAGCCTATATTGGCTTATTCCAAAAAAAAGGTGTTAAGCTCCATCAAAACATCTTCTGCGCCTTTCTCTTAGTAAGCATATGCTTTGATATTTGAAGTGTGTAATAGACTGGAACTATCAGTCACTTATTTTTAAATTTTTTAAAATTTTTTCTTCATAGCTGTGAAGAGGGAAACCAAGGGAAACTCTTTCAACTGTCTTTCCTTTTGGTAATGCTTATCTTACAAACAATCACCTGAAACACAACTCAACCTAAAAGTAGGAAAGGTGGAAATCTTAAATAGCAACTATTATCCCAGGGAGGTAAACTATTTTTATTGTTGGCTGCAGCTGTGCTGCAGGTAGTACAAAAACCTAAGTGAATCTTCCACTTCTGGGAAGTGCCTTTTTAAATACAAATAGAGAGTGAACTTTCTCCTAATGCCCAGATCTGCCCCCCCTCCATTCCCGTTCCCGCTCAAAGCCTCTCTTTGCAGGGCAACTCCTGAGGTGTGGAAAAGGATGTTTCCAACTGAAGCAACAGCAGGTGTAGCTACAGCACAGGCTGTGCGCAGCTGGGCAGGGGATGGAGGAGGGACTTGGAGCCAGTCAGACCTCGGTCATATCTTGTAAATGATAAGATGAAATGATAAGAAAACTTTCATTAAGGGAGATTATGTAAAGTGCCTGGTGCTTAGTAAGTGCTCAATAAATAGTACATTGCAGATTCATTGTGAGTTAAGTAGGCTTTTGAGGTAGCATATTTTTTCTTTTCTTTTTTTTTTTTTGTTGAGACAGCGTCTCACTTTGTTGCCAAGGCTAGAGTGAGTGCCGTGGCGTCAGCTTAGCTCACAGCAACCTCAGACTCCTCGGCTTAAGCGATCCTACTGCCTCAGCCTCCCGAGTAGCTGGGACTACAGGCATGCGCCACCATGCCCGGCTAATTTTTTCTATATAGATTTTTAGTTGTCCATATAATGTCTTTCTATTTTTAGTAGAGACGGGGTCTCGCTCAGGCTGGTCTCTAACTCCTGACCTTGAGCAATCCACCCGCCTCGGCCTCCCAGAGTGCTAGGATTACAGGCGTGAGAGGTAGCATATTTTTTAAAATAGAAAAGTAGATTGTGTCCCAAGCAATTGACTTAAAAACTGCCTTGGGTTGACATTTCTGTCAGGTGGTCTAAGATGTTCTTTCCACCCTTTGCAAAAAACATGAGCTTTCTTGGAGTTTAAATGAGTGTCCCTCTTAGATTTTTTTCTTAATGACTAAAAATTGACAACCTATTGAGCGGACACTTTGATCTTAATAAAATTGGTGATTTGGGGGTTGAGATACAGGCTATTTTCCCAAAAGTTACTGCTAGTGTAATCAAAATAATTGCTCCTTCAAATGTTCCATGAGTAGACATTACAGGGTGATGGCCTGAGAAACCACCATGTGAAGGAAGTGCCTGCCACTGGGCGTTAGATGTACGTGGAGACTATGATTCAGAGTTTGCTAACCAGCCAGAAAGTGTTTCCCTTTTCAGCCCAGAAAAGCCAGGTGCTTTGCTGAATGCTGTTAGAATTCTAAACCCTGTACCTGTATATGTTGTAAAATTAGACACTTCTGTCACTTTAATTTTTAGCTATCTCAAAAGTTTTCACTAAATTTTAATATGCCATTTGTGCTGTGAGTCTTTAAGAAGCTTTAAAAAATGCACACCCAGAGCCTTTTAGGAATCATAAAGGTAAATCGTATTTACCTGTCATGAGTGATCATGTATGGTTATGAGATTTACAGGTCTGATTAAACCTAGCATATTGCACAAATTTTGCTGGAAATAATTTCCTGCCTTGCTCAGAGCTCTGTGGCAGTTTGATAATAAACTACACCGGTATTCTTAGGACCTGTGTTACTAAGCCTTTTCTGTCTGATTTGTGCTTTATTTCAACACACCCCTCAGACATGAGGAATCAAGCCATAAATGTGCATTTGCTGGACATTACATATCATATCATCACTATGACTACAGATTTCAGAGATGATTATTTTACTCCCATTTAACAATTTCACTGTAACAGTGACCAATAATGTGAAAAATTGCTTCATGTAGTGCTGCTGGTGGTTGGACAAAAGACAAGTGCTTGTTGCAGTTGTTTTTTAGTCTAGTCAGATGCTGGAGTGGTGACATTGTAAGCTCCATGCGAGCAGGGACCGTATCTTCTTTCCTGCATATAGGCACTCAATAAACATTTGTGGCTATGAACTGTCTTGTGGTTTTAGCGTATTTATTCATACCGGCTAGCTGTGAGATCTAGTTTTTAGTGGCGTTCTTTGAGCCCAGGTATATATTACTGTAAGTCCTTGGAGGTACGTGGACACAGTGCACTCATGGCAGGGTCACGGTGAGACCCTGGTGCCGTCCAGGGCCCTGCAGGGCCTCACTCTGGGGGTCTGTGTATGGGTCTCAGGGCACCTCTTGGTGGAGGGAAGGAGCTGAGGGATCAGTAGGTGATGGGCACCAAAAGACAGGCAGTGTGAGGCAAGTCATGTAATGGTGGCTTTCCTGGCCCATTCAGTCTCCAATTCTGACAGTATCTTGAGGAGAGGAACAGCCTTTTGTGGTTTTGCCCTCCCTGGCTTTATATGAAGTCACCTTGGGCCGTTTTAATTTTCGCTTGACCTCGTCCTTCCCGGAGAAGCACCCCATGTCTCCTCAACCATATAAGGGGATACTTAGTGACGGGTCGACTATGGCTAGGTTTTAGGTGTGCCCTGTTTACTTCCATGGCTTCAGATGTTTGCAAACAAGTCCATCCTTGCTCAAACTAAATAAAACACTTCACGTTTTCTTTGAAATTTCACCAGGTACTCTCTTGGTCTTTTAACTTTCCAGCTGGTGGGTCCTATCATGATGAAACATCAAGGTGGAGCAATTTCTGAACCTCCAGTTCCTTTCTGAGGTCCGACTAGAGCTTCCTGCATACCCACCGTCGTTACTACTCTGGCTACTGCTGGCCAACAAGCATTTTCATCCTTGGCCCGTATTTCTCTAAATCCCTGGTCCGTGATAAAGTATCCAGCATCTAAGTCTGGACTTTCAGTTACCGCCTTTGGCTTGGCCGCAATATTCCGAATGGCTTATGAAGTCTTACTGCAGTTTGTTCCCCTTGAATCGTCATTTTACTCCTCAGAAACTTAATTTTTGAGAAATGAAGCTATTTAAGAGCCACAATTGCCGCAAGTCTACTCGTTCCTTTCCCCAGGTGCACTTAACTCCACCAGGGTGATTAGCAAGTGTGCTGACAAACCAGGCCGAGGGCGGTGGGGAGCGAGGAGGTCCCGGCGGGACCCGCGCGGCGGCGGCCCCTCCCCGCCCCCGGGTCGAGCCCCGGGCCAGGCCCGAGGACTCGCGAGCGGCCGCACGGCAGCGCCGGGCACTCTGCGGGGAGGACGAGGAACCAGCCGCGCCGCCCAAGTTGGAGAGGTTTCTTCCGGCGGAGGCGGCGGGGCCGGGCCGGGCTCGGCAGGGACGCGCCCCCGCCGCGCCGTCCCCCGCGCGGCCTGAGGAGGCGCCGCCGCCGCCAGTGAGGGAATGCGAGCCGGGCCCGGCGCGCGCGGGCAGCAGCGGCCGCTGGGGCGCGCGGGGCACGGCCGCGCCGCGGCGTAGAGCTGTCCAGCCGGCCCGGCCGCCCGTTCCCTCCTCCGCCCGCTGCCGCCGCCGCCAGGGCCGCCCGCGCCAGCACGTGCGCCGCCCGCCGACGGCCCGGGACATGCCCGCCGGGGCCCGGCCGCTCGCCCGGGGCCAGCAGGCGGCGGGGGCGCGCGGGGCCGCGGGGCCGGCGCTCCCCGGCAGGCGGCGTGAGGTGAGGCGGCGGCGGCCCAGCCCGCGGCCGAAGAGGACGGAGCCCGCGGCCGCGCAGAGCGGGGTGAGTGTGTCGGCCGCCCCGGGCCCGGAGTGCGGCGGGCGGGCGGGCGGCTCCTCCCCGGGCCCGCGGCCAGCCCCGCAGTGCCGGGCGCGGGAGACCCGGGCGGCCGCCCCCAGAGGGCCCAGAGGCCCCGGCCCACGCGCCCGCCGAGCCGTCCGGGTTGGAGGGAAACGCGGAGACCCGGGCCCGGCCCCCCGGGGTCGGGGGTGGGAGGGTGTGGCGTGCCGTGCGTGGGGACCCCCGCTCAGGGGATGGCCGGAGCCCGGCCTCAGTCAGTCATTGGCCCCGGATTCGTGCCCCAAATGCTAATTTCCGAATTTCCGTCCGTCGCGGCCGCGTGGAGGACCCCCAGTCCCCACTTCGTGAGTGACAAGTGTGTCACAGGGGTCAAGGGGCAGGTGTGTGTGCAGCGCTGGACCCACCCGGGCGTCCCCGGTCTTGATGAAAGTGCGGGGAAGGGGCTGGTAGGAAGTGGTGGGCAGAGCCCTCCGGGCCAGCCTGCTGCTGCCTCCAGCCCTGGCGTGGCTGGGTGGTGCGGGGGAGCCCAAGGTTGGGGTGGGGGAGCCCAAGGTTTGGGTGTGGCCCGTCTGCATCCCAAGTCTCCCTCTCCTGTTGTAATGGGGGGTGCCAGCTCCATCTTAGAGCTGGGCAGCTTCCTGTTCTTCCCACCTCGCATCTTCTCTTATCGGTGGCAGGGCTGCTGGGTGGCCTGGGGAGAGGGAAACTTTAGTGTCCCCCAGTGTGCACTAATTTCTGCTCAAGAAATCCCAAATGAGTACTCCAGGTAAACACGGTTCATGCCACGCAAATGTCATTTCAAGGCAAATCCTCCAGCTTTGTCCCCTTTCAACTGACTTGCTGCCCCTACATAGAAATCCTTCCTCATCCCACGCTCCTCTCCCTACCTCTGACGGAGGGGCTGGGGCATTCTCCAGGCACCAGGCCTCCCTGCCTCCTCCCCTTCAGAACCTGGGTTCTTCAAAGGAGACCCTATTTGAGCGTCTTTGTCCACTGCCAGCTCTCTCCAGAGCTGATAGGATAGACCCCCCACCTCGGGGAAGGCAGTAAATGCTCCCCACCATCTGAATCTCCCTCTTGCCCAAGCTCCAGACTGTTCTCTGCTCTGAACTCCCACTGCACTTTATCTCTGTGTGACTCTTATCACTGTCTGCCTTATTTTATAGATACTTTTGTGTCGGGCTTATCTCTCCTGCTGCACGGTGAGCTCCAGGGTGGAGTTAGTGTCATCTCTCATCCCCAGCCCGGTCAGTACCCTGTGTGCCGTCAGTCTGCACGGAGTGGAAGCCCCCTCCGAGGCTTGTCTCCGGGACCCTGGCTTATCTGATTCCCAGACTGTTGCCGTTACATTATTTTTCTTCTGTTAAGAGACTGTATTCTGTGACTGGACTAGGTTTCCAGCCCTCTCCCTCTGCAGAGAGAACACAATGAGTTAGGAAGGGCTGTTTTTCTCGTAGGCAGTGACTTGCCAAATGAGCAGCGGAGCTCATCTCTGCCATGACGATGGCCGGGCACAGACTCTGGGTTCCCTGAGTGGCGGTGTTGAGTGGACCGTTCTCTCTGCTGGCCTTCCCCTGCCACCGCCGCTGATGCGTGGACTGCGGGTGTCAGGGGACCTGGGTTTCAGCCTGGCTTTCCCCATAACCTGCGACAGCGTAACTAAGTCGCTTGGTTTCTCTTGGACTTGGTTGCTCCTTTATGGAATCTGAAAGAAGATTCTTCTGCGTATACAAGGTCCTTTGGGTTCTGGGCCCTGCCCACCTTTCCCACCTCCTCTCCCACCATTTCATCCCTTATGCGCGAACTGCAGCCCTCCCAGGCTACTCAGAGGTGTCAGAGGCGAGGTGCTCCCATGTCCTTCCTCTCCCGGGTGCCACATCAACTCTTCGCTGATCGGGAGCCAGGCTTGGCGTCACTGGCCTTCTCAGGGGGAGTTGGTCCCCTGCACCTTTGTGCCACGCTAATCTGACTTGTCTGCCTCGGGGACTGGCCCCTATCTGTTTACATATTCCTCCCTGCTAGACGGTGCACTTCTGGATGGTCCCTACGGTATCATATGTCTCTGTATCCCCAGAGCCTCGAGCACAGCGGGCTCTCAGGAAATGTCTGGATAAATAGTGAGAGGGGTCCGCCTAGATGACCGCCACTGAGAGCCCTTCTCGTCCAAAATTCATTCGTTGTACATTCTCTCTAAGGGAACCCATTGCCCTCCTCCATGTCTGGAGACCTGTTTTTTTTTTTCTTTGTTTTTTCTTCATTTCTTTCTTTTCTTTTTAGGAAGGAGAGAGGGGGAGAGAGCTAGAGGCCTGTTTTAATACCAAGCAGATAGACGTTCTCCCGACCAGCCCATCTGGTTAAGTCTTTCTAACTTGGTCTTCGAGAAAAGCCAGTCATGGAGGATGTGCAGTTATTTGTAGAGATTAGAAGAGGAAACGTCTGGTGCTCCAAGATCACTGCCCTGCTCTTTTTGAAAAAGATGCCAGGGGCTGCGTGCTCGTTAATGGAAGGGTAGTGACATCACGCCGGTGTCTTTAGCCATAGGCAGGAGGGGCTACTGTTTATAACCACAAGGTTGATCCAGAGTAAGCTATTGGTTGCCTGTATGCCAGTTGTCAGCTTTGCTTGGGTGAGAGCAATCTCTTTGCAGACAGCTACCCTGAAATCTGCTTAACAGGACCCCCTGCCTCCAGACCCGGATGCAGTTAAGTGGTCTTTGCACAGCTTCTCTGTAAGTCATTTGGTGAATGTTTATCAAGCTTTTACTGGGTAGGCACCCTGGAATGTTATCAAATAGAGACAGGGCAAATCCTGGTCTGGTTTGCTCTAAAACCATAAAACCGTAATCTGAGACATTGCCCCCTCTGCGAAAGGCTTCTCACGGTGACTTGTATGAAAAATTTGCCTTCCCCGGGGAAACTAGGTTGCTTTTTCCTTTGATATTGAGGAGGAAACTGGGGAAGGAGAACACGTATTGTTTGCATACTTGGCACCACGCAGTGCGTGCCCAGCGCTCCTGACACACCCTGCAGGGTAGGTGGTATCTTTCCCCAGTTTTCCCAGAGAAGGACGTTGAGACACAGGGAGGTCAACTGATTTGCCCAGCGTTTCTCTGGATTTGTACCCAGTTCTGCCTGGCTCTTTCTGTACCACTCTTTCCAACTGATTATGATTCCCCTCTACTCCTTGGCTTCCAGGCTGCTCAGCACACAACGTGATATTCCATCCAGTAACTATATTCGCCCACCCTCATGGTCGGCATATGTATTTGTACTTTCCTTTATTGTCTATCTTTGTGTGTGTGTGTTTACGTGTAAATCTATCTATATTCTTTGTAAGTCATCACAGAAGGTTTCTGGAAAACCATATGGATCAGTGAATTGAATGCAGTAAGTAACATTGCACCTAAAAGCCAACTCACAGTGCAGTTAGGGATATGGGTCCCCGGGTAACACAGGGTGTGTGTCATAGGAATCACTTGAAGGCAGAGTTCAGAGGGGGAGACGCCCCTTCTGGGTAAGGCAGTCAGGGCTGACTTCCTGAAAGACGCAGGATTTGAATGGCCTTGAAGAATGGGGAGTTTTGATAGTCCACAGCACAGGTAAAGGTGTGCACGACTCAGTCTAAAATCTGCGGTTGTGGCAATGGCCCCACCAGAACAGGTCTTCTAGTGGGAAAGGAGAGAATTGGTCCAGAGATAAAAGTGGGGAACCTAGTGGTGCGTTTTTCAAACCATCTATAGCCTTGATAGAGGGTCCAAGAATATTGGGGCTGGGGGCCCGCACCTCGTTAAGGAGGAGAGGCTGAAGCTGGCAGAAGAGAAGGGACTTGCCCGACGAGACCTCTCTGCCAGCCTGGAACCCAAGTCCCTAATTACCAGTTTAGGCTCCTTCTTTAAAGCGGCAGCCCTGTACAGTGGTCCTTTTATCCCTGTAAAATGCACGGAGGGGTACTGACTTCCTCAGGCCCAGCCTACCAAACACCAGGACAGACCTCTCCTAAATGGCCAAAGACATAAAGAGTTCCCCGTTAGGAAGGGCAGGCTGGCATTTGCTTAAATTACTCATGTTAACAACCGCCCTTGCCAGAGGACAAAAAGGAAATTAACCAACAGGCAGGGTTCCGGTAACAGAGAAATCAAAACCCTAAGCGACAACCTTGGGGAAAGAGCATGGAAAAATCAGTTTCACGCTCTCTCCTGGCTAAAGTTCCCCATCCCTGACAAAGCTCGCATGCCCTTGCCCCTGCGCTCCCTCTTCCCTGCTGTGGAAGTGAAGACCCCGGTAGTCGGGGAGACCTTGGGGAGACCAAAGGTCGAGATCAGGGGCATCAGTGGGAGTCCCGGGTGCAGGGAAAAGGCAGTGTTATCCAAGCAGCGGCTGGTTCCAGTCCCGGAGCGGAAGCTCGTAGCTCGAGCTCCCTGTCGGGTGGGGCCTTGCCGACCTGTAGCCCTAGGAGCAGATGACTCTGCAGGGTGGAATGCCCTGTCTGCGTCAGGTGTGTCATGGGTCATACAGACATAGGTTAGTCTTGTTATTGGCGGCACTTATGTTCTGTATCTGCCTCGAACACGGAGTTAGCAAACACCGCACCGTGGCTCCTAGGGAAAGTGCAGGGTTAGGTTCCTTTGAGCCTCTGGTCACAACATTTTCGTCAGTCGATTCTTACCTAACCTTATTTTATGAATGTTTGTGTTAAAAGGTACCTTATTTGATACATATTATTGATTCATTAACGTTGAACTGCTGGCCAAAAACACTGTGACTTGTGCCTGAACGAAGCTTCTGTAACACGTGTGTTTTCTGCACATCGTAACCTTCTCACGCCCAGGGAGGGCATTTTAAACAGTGAAATCACCAACAAAAAGCACAAAAGTGGGAAAAATGTGGCACTGCACAGACCAGGGAAAGGACGCTTGTGTATAGTACGAGAGCTGGAACGAGAAGGCAGAGCGTTGCAACTCAAAAAATCAGGTGACTCAAATTTTTTGCCACACTGCACAAGTTCAAAAATGACCTCGAAAGCACCGTGAACGTTGAAATTCTAGTGAGCGGGTGAATTCACAAATACAGAATCCACCATCAGTACTGAGGGGATGCAGACAGGGTGAGGCTGTTGGCAGCTTCTTATGTGTGTCCGTCTTAGGTGATCAGCCCTCCTGTAGCTTCTTCCAGAAGGGCCCGACGCCTGCTGAAGGGCACCCATCTCTCCCCGCAGCCTACAGGTGGGAGGGACCTGCGCTCTCACACACCAGGGGGTGGCGGCTGCCCAGCGGCCGCCCTGCAGCAGATTTGGTCTTTGCTAAGAGGAGCTCAGGCCAGTCCTTCCCCCAGAGGCGTGATCCTCTTACAGAGGCATTTCAGGCCAATGTGGGGCTTCCTGGGGCCCCCACGCCTCAAATCCCAGCCTTCTCCCTCCTGGGCTCTCTCAGTGGAGCGTTTCCAAAACTGTTCTGTCCTCCGGGTGCCCTCTGAAGAGGTGGCACATCAGTCATACAGATTATCAGTATTTCTTCTCTCCAGGGTCTTCATTTGCCCTTTGAGAGAGAGTTCCTGGGGAAGGGCTGAATTTTCTCTTTGCCAGCTGGGGGACCCTCCCAGGCCTGACTCGTATGCATGCCTTCTTCCTCTGTTGTCATCCTGGGATTGGAGTTGGGCCCTGCAGCCTCCTGGTCCCCCTGGTCCCCACACAGTGGGGTAGGGGGGTCGTCAGTGGGTGCTGGTGGTCCATTCCCTGCCGTCTCTCTCTCTTTTTTTTTTTTGAGACAGTCTTGCTCTGTCACCCAGGCAGGAGTGCAGTGGTGTGATCATAGCTCACTGTAACCTCAAACTCCTGGGCTCAAGTGATCCTCCTGCCTCAGCCTCCCCAGTAGCTGGGACTATAGGCACGCATCACCATGCTTGGCTAATTTTTTCTATTTTTAGTAGAGATGGGGTCTTGCTCTTGCTCAGGCTGGTCTCCAACTTCTGACCTCAAGTGATCCTCCCACCTCAGCCTCCCAAAGCGCTAGGATTACAGGCGTGAGCCACGGCGCCCAGCTTGCTGTGTCTCTCTTGACAGCCCTTTGAAAAGCCATCTTGAAGGGAGGGGGGCAGGGACGGGTGTGTTGGGGTAGAAGCAGGTGGCCATTCCCAGCCTCCCTCTCAGCAGTGTGGGGTCCCCGTGGGTATGGATGTGTGGTCAGTGCTGGCTTTCGATGGTGCTCTAGAGAGCTGGGGACGTTTCCTTTCTTCCCCTGAAGGGCCCATGGATTGCTTTCCTTGGCACTTTTTGAGAGTTGACTTTTCACTTACATTTTTTTTCGTAAGAGGGAGAAAAACCAAACGTTTTTGCAATTAGGATTTTCCCCACGTGGGTAATCACACTGGAAAAAAAAGCATTTAAATCCTTTGAAAAGCACACATAAGTGAGGCTCACAGAGCAGAGGGAACATTCAGTCAGCAGGGACAGTCAGACATGGAGGCAGTTCGGCGGGTTATCACGTAAGGAAACAATTATTTCACTTTTATTTTGGATTTGCTTGTTGCAGCATATTTCAATTAGTTCGTCAGTGTTGTGCATCTGACAGGCCAAACGTTTATTGTGGTTGAACCATCTGGGAGGTGGGAGGCCTGCAGCCTTCCCTGTGGCAGTCAGTAACTACCAGTTTAAAGGAAATTTGTTTGATGTGTTTAAGAACCATACACTCAAACACCGTTAATAAAAGCCTCAAGAGTTCTGAAAGCACTCTCACTTGCTTAGCCGTCCACTGGGCAGCATAACCCGGGACTTCATTTTTTTCCCCTACACAGGACATTTTCCAACACAGTGAAGCGAAGTTTTGAAGTGGCTTGTTTAATTGGTCCGGAGCAGGATTTGTATTAACCTAGCAGGGAAAGGAGCTCAGCAGTTGATACTTGGGTGTGAAGCGGCCTGTGCCTTTGCTGCCGGGGTAGCAAGGGATGTGTTTGGCGGATCCTTCCATCAGTATGCAGCTGAGCGCCCCTCCTGTTCCGGGGGAGAAAACGGTAGTTTGATTTCAGCTCCCAGCCTTGGATGACTCACCGGAGCATCGTGAGTTCACGGTAATGACTGCTGACCCATGCAATTCGTCCCGCGCTCCTCGGGTACCAGGGTTTTAAAGTACCTGATTTCACCCATTTTTCATTTTACCTCGGTTATTTTTCTCCCTGCCCTCCGGGCTAAAAGTTCTCTTTCCTGAAGAATGTTCTGTCTGACTTTCCAGCAGGGGGGAAAAAGGAATTTAGACTCAAACAAGTAGGAGAGCCAGAAGGAGCATTGGAAAAAACCAAGTCCAAGGGTTTGACCTTTCCATTTCCCTGAAACCCTAAGATCACAGGGCTGGGTGTGGGCGTTGGCAGTGAGCAGGATTAAGACTCAAGGACACGGTTAGTGAACTGCAAGCCGGCTCGTAAAATCTGGGACGTCCAGCTCACCCAGGTTTGTCTCGGTGGCCTGGGAGCTGCAGGACTGGTGCTTGGAGGGTTCGGGCTAATGGCACCCGTACCACGCCCCACCGGGTGGGCCTTAGGTTATGGACTTTTCCACTGGAGCTTCCTGCTCAAGGAGAAGGCTGCTCTTTCCTCTCCTGAGAAGCTTCCAAACCGTAGGGATCCCTGGTCTAGTCTGGCTGGCTGTTCCAGGGGCTGTGGGGGACCTTAGCTTATTTGTCCTTGGCCTGGCACAGTGGCACGGTGGTGATTTGGTGCCCATGGACTGTCACTGGGGAGGCAATAGCTGTTGGTGCAGAGGTGAGGGGTCCTTTTCTGCTTACCTGCCTTTTGTATTGATACACTACCCCCCTGTGCAGAGTGTGTTTGCCCATTGCACTTCATGTAATTCCCACAAACTCTGCTGCGCCCACTTTACAGGTGAGGAAACTGAGGCTCAGAGAGGTCCCTGATGCTTTCACCTGTTATGTCTCACAGGTGGGGACCCTGAGACTCTGAGAGATCGTGATTTAGGCCCAACCTAAATCACGGGAAGTTAAGTGCAGGCCCAGGCTCTAAACCTGATTCCTCATGTTTGTGTTCATGTTCGGTCATGTTCTGACACGGCCTGTGCTGGGCTGTTATGTTGTTTTTTAAAATCCATCAGTATTTCTTGATCTGGTTGAGTCTGAACAGTGCAAAGTACTTTTCAGTTTGGGTTTGTGTAGGTTTTTTTCTTTTCTTTTCCTTTTCTTTTTTCCAGAGGGGAAAACAGAATTCCTCTCCTGTTCGCTCTGTAGCTTTTGCTTTTCAAAGAGGCCAAAGGGCTCCATGGACTCAGAGCAGATTCCCTGAGACAGTAGTGCACGCTCTGGGATCAGGTCTATTTATGGGATTTTAAGGTCAAAATCCGATCCTGTTGTGAAGTCATCAGGCCACGCACCTGTAGGCAGGAGGTCGGGGAGCAGGCGTGGGCCTGGGTGTGGTCCTAGAGGGTTTAGGAGTCTTAACCTGGGCGTCTGTGCCTTTTTCCTCCCTTAAGGGAGAACGACTTTCAGGTTGGCCAGTGACGGCTGGTCAGGCGGATCCCTGCGTGTGGCTTCCTTTCCACGGGGGGTGGGGCAGGGGGTATTTTAAAAAGAGCACAGTTCTGGGTGGCTGGGGTTTGTCCAGGAGGGAGGGGCCCGGCACACCTTGAGCCAGGGTCTGCTCGGTCCATCTTGCCCCTGCCCACCCACTTCTGTTCTTTTGCTTGCTCTCTGACTCACAAAGCAGGAGCAGGGCCCAGAGCTGGCCTTGTGAGGAGGGCAACAGGGAGCCAGATGCGGGAGGAAGAGGAGGCTGTGTGCTCTGTGTGGGTGTCTGACTACCCTGGTGTCTCTGGGCTCCTCTGGGCTCAGGAGCAGAAGGGCCTGTGGCCACTGGGCCAAGAGCATTAGAAGGTGACACAGGTGGGCCCAGTGGGGGAGCCTCTGCTCAGGTTCCCTCCGCAGGATTTGGAGGCCTGACGGCGGCGCGTGTGCAGAGCAGCTGAAGCTGGGTCCTTGCTCCAGATGGAGACACATCCCTGGAGCTTCTCAGGCCGTCTAGAGTCAGACCGGCACCGTTTTTGGTTTGCTTGGGTGGCCTGGCCCGGTTGTGAACTTGGAAAAGGGTTTAATTAAATCTCCGCCGGTGGCAAAGGGGGGATAATAAGTCATGCCTGGACAGGCAGAGCCGGGCTACCTGGCCCCTGGGATGGCAGCGCCAGGCGTCCCCAAAAAGGAAACAGTGAGCTTCAGGCCTGGCCCACCTGCTCTCCCAGCAGGCAGATTGCCAGCTTTTTTCCTACTTTCACTACTGTCTTGGCTGGGTGGGTGGGTGGCACAACCTCGGGGGTCTGCAGGCTTCCAGCTGTGTTCTGGCCACGGATATGGAGAGAAAACGCAGCAGGTCCCAGCACGTGGGGCGCTAGAAGCCCACAGAAACAGGAGGCTTCAGAGGAGGCTTTGGACAGGGCATGAAAAGAGGGTGGAGAGATGCAAGGTTTTTCTCTCTTTTTGTAAAATTGAGGTGAAATTCACATAATGTAAAGTTAGCCATTTTGACAACGTACATCATAGAGTCATTTAGTCCATCTACAATGGTGCGCAACTGCCACCGCGATCTAGTTCCGGAACACTCTCCTCACTACAGCGGGAGACCCGGACCCACTGGCAGTCACTCCCCGTCTCCCCCTCGCCCCCGCGCCCTGGCAACAACTCATCTAATTTCTCTTTTTATGGATTTACCTATTCTGGACATTTCATATCAATGGGATCACACCGTGCTCGGCCTTTTCTGTCCGGCTTCTTACATGTGACGTAGTGTTTTCAGGGTTCATCGCGTAGTAGCATGTGTTGGTCCTTCATTCCTTTTCTTGTGGTAAAATGTAGATAATATAAAATTTACCACTGGAACCATTTTTCAGCGTACCGCCCTGTGGTGTTAGGGACGTTCACAGTGCTGTGCAGCGTCACACCATCCATCCACCGCATCTCCCGTCTTCCCAAACGGGAATTCTGTCTGCGCTGAACACTAGCTGCCCCCTGCCCCTCCCCCTCCTGCCTTCTGTCTCCATGGGTTGCGTGCGCTGAGCAACAGTGGTGTCCTGTTGCGACTGGCTTATTTCACTTAGCATGGACCATCCATGTTGTAGCATATGACAGGATTTCCTTCCTTTTCCTTCCTGAATAATAGTCCATTGTATGCATGTGCCACGTTTTCCTTCTCTATTCATCCACTGAGGGACATTTGGGTGTTTCCGGCCAGGGAGATTTGGACTTTGGTTTGCCTCTGGATGAGGAACAATAAAAGGCCCCCGGGCGAGGGGGGCTCAGGGACCCAGTGGTGTGAGTTGTCCCATCTCCAAGAGGTAAGTGACCTTTGACAGTCGCACCTTTCTGTGCCTTGGTTCCAGTATCCAAACAACGAGGGCAGCTGTGCTTTCTCCCAGGGATGCTGTGTGGATCCAGTGAGAGACTGACTGGGAGGGTGGCTTTGTGAACTGTCAGGCACACGGGAGCCACTGTCACCCTGGTCAGGCCCAGAGCAGGTCGTTATTGGTCACGGATATGACGGTTAGTAAGGCTTGGTCTTCCACCTGCCCTGGCCTGACCAGGCATGGAAGGAGCTCACCTGTGATTTCTACCTGCTGGGGGGCTCCCTCCCTTGTAGAGGTTCTGGGGCCAGCTCTGGGAGAGGGCGGCAGGTGTGTGTCCTGGCTCTTGGTGGCCTTCCGAGTGCTTGTAGACTCCCAGTGGACAGTGGTAGGGAAGGCAAGGGACACATGATCTCCTGCAGTATCATCCCCTGGGACCTTTTCCTGGGTACTCTGGGAAATGAAGCCAGGAGGATGACATCGGTGGTCTCCTGGGGTGGCTGAGTCAGAGCAGATAGTCAGCCTGGAATTCAGGAAGTCACACTTGCCTTCATTAGGCTAATTAACTTTCGTGGTGAAATTGCTCCATGAGCAGTGACTTAGGAAAT
Source organism: Eulemur rufifrons (assembly GCF_041146395.1). Taxonomy (NCBI): domain Eukaryota; kingdom Metazoa; phylum Chordata; class Mammalia; order Primates; family Lemuridae; genus Eulemur; species Eulemur rufifrons. Next base: position 5,037,153 of record NC_091003.1, read on the forward strand.
CCATTATCAGCCCGGTGCCAGTTGTGTGTGCAGCGGTGCCTAGAAGCTGTGCTGTCCATTTCCACAGTCGCCAATTAAGGGTGCTTAATTCTTAACTTAGGGCTGGGTGATTAACGAGGGGTTGCATTCAACATGCTTTATTTGAGAATTTTAAGGCTGTTTGTAAAGTGGCCGTAATATGGTTGATAATCATCCCAGGAATCTTACGTGGTGAGCGTGCGGTAGATCACGTGGAAGATAAGCTGCTGCTGAGGGTGGATTTGTAAGGTCGGAGACTGAGATGGAGATTGGGGCGGGGTGGGGGGCAGAAAGGACAAACAGGAGGCCTCTCTCTCTAGCACTGAGTTAAATTTCTATTTGTTTTTTGTTGTTTCTGGTTTTTAAATATGTTTAAAAAATTTTAAAGTAATATATGTTCATGGTAAATTAACAAAGATAAATTTTTAAAGATCAAATGGTTTAAAAATACAGGCCGGGCACAGTGGCCCATGCCTGTAACCCCAGCACTCTGGCAGGCCGAGGTGGGAGAATCACTTGAGGCCAGGAGTTGGAGACCAGCCTGGGCAATATAGCAAGACCCCATCTCTACAAAAAGATTTTAAAAATTAGCCGGGCATGGTGGTATGCACCTGTAGTCCCACCTACTCAGGAGGCTGAGGTGGGAGGATTGCTTGAGCTCAGGAGTTTAGGGTGGCCGTGAGCTATGATAATGCCATCGCACTCCAGCCTGGGCAACCAAGTGAGACCCTGTCTCTAAAAAAACAAACTAAAATAAATTAATTAAAACATCCATCTCCTGATGGATGGATAGATAAAGGAAATGTGGTATATACATACAATGGAATATTAATCAGCCTTAAAAAAGAGCGAGATCCTAAACCGATGCAGCAGCACGTGCCTGTAGTCCCAGCTACTCGGGAGGCTGAGGCAGGAGGATTGCTTGAGCCCAGGAGTTCAAGGCTGCAGTGAGCTATGGTCGAACATGTGAGCAGCCACTGTACTCCAGCCTGGGTAACATAGCAAGACCTCGTTTCTAAAACAACAATCAAAAAAGAGAGGAAGGAAGAAAGAAAGAAGGAAAGAAATCCTGCCATCCACGACATGGATGAACCTGGAGGCCATTGTGCTAAGTGAGACAAGCCGGTCACAGGAAGACGAACACTGCATGCTTCCACTGTATGAGGTACCTGGAGTCAAATTCATAGGGTGAATTTGACTCAGAGGGTGGAATGGTGGTTGCCAGGGACTGACGGGGAGTCGCTAATCAACGTTCAGTCAAGCAAGATGAATAAGCTCAGGAGATCTGTACTTACAGCCAACAGTGACCTATTGTACACCTCCAAGTTTAAGACAGATCTCACTTTAAGTGTGCGTATTACAATACAATTAAAAAAAATAGTTTAAAAATACATAAAATGAAAAGTACAGTGTTCCCCACCTATAAGCACCTTCTATTTTTGCTTTTTTTGTTTGTTTTCTAATGGACCTGAACCTATAGGTTTGCAGGTTTGTTCCTGCCACTGGGGAGGGTCCCACCTTCGTCCTGGATGTCTCTGCTTGACTTCTGCGGTTGTGCTCGCCTAGGCTGGGTGTGGCCCAGCTCAACCCAGCCTGTGTCAAGTGCTGCTGGTGTGGGGAGTTTGCAGCGGACACACGGCTGGCGCTGCAAAGGCTGCTTCCCCCGGGATGCCCACCCACACGGCTAGGGTCCCCGGCTGGCCCGCCACCAAAACACCACCCTCCACACAGCTGAATATCCGAGTCTCGGCCCTACCAGGCCAGTCAGGTACGGCACCTGCGCTTATTAGGGCGTTTACTCCATGCCAGGTCTTACTTGATCCCACAACAACCCTCTGACGTTAGCTCCATCATGCAGCTGAGAAAACCAAGGCCCGGCGGAAGGTAACTGAAGTGCTGCTTTGGTAGTTTGCTACACAATGGACCCATTGCCAGTTAAATAGGCTTTTGGAGTTCAGTAGGCTTTTGAGCCTACTTAACCTTGGAATCTAAGCATTTTGTAAAACTTTTTTTTTTTTTTTAAGTGGGAAACACACCTTAGAAGGAACACTTCTTGTTTTCAAGACTTGAGAGGAGCCTCCCTGTGGCCTGGCATGAAGGAGGCATTTGTGTGTGTGAGAACAGTTGTGCCCAGAGGGCTTCCTGGTACTTATCACGTTGCCCATTTGCTGCGGCCCGTGGGTGACGCTGCTAAGGACTGGGGGTGGGGGCCTTGGAGTGGTGGTTTCCATCACATTACCCGGGTCCTGGGTGTGCTGTCACCTGGTCTTACGGCTCAGAGGTGGTCCCCCAGCTTCACAGAGCCCCCACATAGCTGGATGCTGGAGCTGAACAGACAGGCGGGGTTTCAGAAGGTAGAGGTTATGTTTTGGGCCCCTCAGCCTCTGCCATTCCGTCACTATGGAGATGCCGGGCTGGTAGCCCACCGGGCTGCAAGCTTTTCCTGCCAGCAAGGAAGGGGGGTCCTGTGTCCTTCCTGGAACTTCTCAGTCAAGACCTCAGTGTGCATGTGTGTGAGTGTGAGTGTGGGACAGAGACAGAGATGCTGTTCCTGCCGCTGCTGCGCCAGGTCTGGGATGTGGCCCCTCGTGCAGACGGTGCCCACAGCTGACCTGGATTAGGAGCCCGGAGGCCCCGTGGAAGCTGTGCTCTGTGACGTTGGGCAGGGTTGCGTCACTTCCCAGGCCTTCATTTCCTCATCTGACTCGTTGGGACGATCATTCCTGCCCTGCCTCCTCCTCTGCATCTGGTAACGTAATAGACTTGGGCGAACTTCGCGTCTGCAGTGAGGGCCGAGCGCTGTGTCCAGTAATTCTCGTGATGCTAAAGTTGCCTTCAGAAGATCCTCTAGATGCTAATATTTTTCCCACTCCTTATCTTATCAAGCGGCAGGGATTTGCCCTGGAGCCATCTGTGGGGCTCTTCTGGGACTTGCCTCTTCCCTCTCTTTAAAATCTCCAGTTTGGCTATTATCCAAAACAAAAACCAAAAAACAGAAAATAACAAGTGTTGGCGAGGTTGTGGAGAAACTGGATGTGGGGAACTGGTGGGAATGCAAGACGGTGCAGCCGCTGTGGGAAACAGCGTGGTGGTTCCTCAAAAGGTTAGAAGCCCACTCCTCGGTCTATGCCCAAGAGAATTGAAAGCAGGGACTTCAACAGATACTCATGCGTTGATGTTCATAGCAGTGCTATTCACAATAGCCAAAAGGTGGAAACCACCCAAATGCCAGGCAATGGCTGAATGGATGAGGAGAATGTGGTCTGTCCGTACAGTGGAATATCATCTGGCCATACAGAGGAATGAAGGGCAAACCTTGAAAGCATTCTGCTAAATCAAAGAAGCCAGACACAAAAGGACAACACAGTACGATTCCACTTGTATGAGGGATCTAGAATAGGCAGATTCACAGAGACAGAAAGCAGAACAGTGGTTACCAGGGGTTGGGGAGGGGAGATGGGAGTTACCGCTTAGCGGGCGCGAGGCTTCCGTTTAGGCTGATAAAAATGTTCTGGAAATAGACAGTGGTGGTGGTTGCACAACATCGTGAATGTCCTTAATGCCCCTGAATTATACACTTAAAAATGGTCAAAATGGCAAAAAGAAAGAAAGAAAACAAAAATCTCAGGCTCATAGGGCTGCCTGTGGATGCTGCTTAGAACCTCAAGTGTCTCTTGGAGTGGATCCTGCCTTGCTCTGCGATTATGGAGACCTTGCTGTCCCAGGCACTGGGAGAAGTGGCCCTGAACCTGTGGCCGGGACAACATCTCCTCGCTCAGCAGTGCCCCTGCAGTGCTCTTTGGGGATGGTGTTCCTGGCAGTTAACGGCCCTGCCTGGTCGCTGCATGTGAATGACATCTGTCTCTGTGGGACGCTTGCGCACCTGACGTTGGGCATGTCCTTTTATGGCTCTTGCTTGCTCTCAGCAAGTGGAAAGATAAATACCTTTTCAAAGAGCACATGCCAACTGCACTTGGCCCCTGGCGCCCACAGCTGCAGAGCGAGGGGGAGATGGCACTGCCGAGGGGCAGGTGTTTCAGTCCCCGGGGAATCGGGCGCTGGGTGTGCCGAGAACCCAACAGGCCCAGTGCAGACAGCCCAGGTCTGGGGCAAAGCTCTGCCACAGACCTGCTGTGGGACCTTGAGCAGGTCACACGCCCTCTCAGGGCTTCTTCACTCACCTGCCCCTGGATAGTCCTGAGCTTAAAAAAGGAGGATGTATGTGAAACTGTTCAGCGCAGTGTCTGATACCTCCCAGAGCTCCCTTTGCGCTTGGGCTCATTTTTGTGCGTGGCACATGTGGCAGTCTCTTCCAGCCAGCAGCCACGGTCAACTGGGGCTGCCTCTTCCATCAGGAAGGTGCACAGAGGCAGCTACAGGGTGCCCGGGGAGAGCGGTGGAAGGGTGGCTGGCTGGCTGGCAGGCGAGGCCCACGGGGTGGAGCACAGGGTGGGGGTTGATGCCCTTGTGGGATTCCAGAGGAGTCCTGGACTCTCCCTCTGCCTCCTGGAGAAAGCCCACAGGAGCTCGTTGTGTCTTCGTGTTAGTTTCCTAGTGTCCCTGCCTCAGCCTCCTGAGTAGCTGGGACTATAGGCATGCACTACCGCACTAGCTAATTTTTAAAACTTTTTTGTAGAGATGGGGTCTCGCTGTGTTGCCCAGGCTGGTCTCCAACTCCTGGGCTCAAGCAATCCTCCCGCCTTGGCCTCCCAAAGTGCTGGGATTACAGGCATGGGCCACTGTGCCCAGGCTCGCTCTCATTATTATTTATCATTATTCTAGATTCAAGCAAATGCACTAGGCTAGGAAGAAGAGGCAGGACATAATTCCTAGATAGGAGGTTGCAAAATTAATGTCTTGAGTGGATACAGCGGTCGTCTTGGGTTTTCAAAGTAGACGAAATGGAAAATAATTTAAAGTAGTAAGACAGTATGGCAGCCAGTTGCAAAATAACCATAAGCAGTAAGTAAGTAAGCAAATGCCATGGCTTTCCTGTGTGTCAGCAGAAACCACCAGTGGATTTAATGGGCAGGATCACCTCAGACACCTGCTGGCTTAGGTGTCAATGAACCAGTGGCCTCATTTTCTGGTTAGAAACAAAAGTAACACCCAGGCAGTGTAGGCAGCTGCCAGCACCTCTTGGTCCTGACCCCAGGAAGTGGAGGGCAGTGGGTAAGTGGTGCGATGCGCAGTGGGCCGCATCTCTCATCGGGGTTAGTCTGGGGACTCTCCCAGGATGTTTTGAACACATTTGTGCACCATTAAGTCATTATTACGGAGCCTGAAAGTCCATTATCTCGAGCTCAGCGCCAGTCCTGGAAGACGGATGCAACTTGAGAGATGAACTGTTCTCTGTGCATCTTCCGAGGGGGTTCTCAGAATTCCCCTTTAGCTTTGCGGTCCCTGCCCTGGCATCCCCAGGGCCTCTGTGTGAGTGGCAGTGAGGGTGGGTTTCGGGAACACTCTGGTGAGCAGAGCCTGGGTGTTGGAAACCAGAGCGGGGACACTGCCACAGCCTCATCACTCACGCGAGGACGCGTCAGCCAGCCTCCTCACACTTCCCCGGCGTTCTCCTGGTCTTTCTCAAAGGCAATTCTCACCTCTCTTTCCGTGAGCAGAAGACACTAGAGGTAACTCAAGTCTCAGAGGGTTCGAGGAGTCATTCAGCTGATGGGGGCCGCACCGTGAAGGTACAGAAGTCATGAACCGCGCTGTCCGTGAGGCTGAGGGAGGGGCGAGTAGGGGGCACCTGCGGTCCCCTCGGCCGGCCATAGTTCCTTTCCAAGTTCTCCTCCCTCCTCCCTAGTTCTTTTTCTTTCCTCCCCTCAGTGTGGTTTTGCTATTTCTAATTTTCTGCCTTATTTTAACCACAGTTGTTTGTATGACCACCCGAGGGGGCTGGTGTAATTTTCCTGAGACTAAAGCGCTCGGGCTTTTTGACAGCTTATCTCTCGGAGCTTGGGGGTCTGAGGTGCTGGGCGGCCCACTTATAATCCTGCTTGGCAGACTGGGCTGTGAAGGGTCATGGGGCAAGAGTCAGAGGGTAACAGGGCAAGAGTTCTAAGCTGGGCATGCATCAATCCCTGGAGGGCCCTTAAAAGTGATGGTCCATTCCCTGGAGAGTCAGATTGCTTTTTTAGGCCACTTGCTGATCCTTTAGGAACGTGGGGTTCACAGTATGAAAAGGTAGACCCATTATGTGGTTTTAAACGATGTCTTTTAAAATTGTTTGGGCCATCCTTTTCTGTGCATTCTTCTGTTCCAAAAGAAACATTCAGTGCTGGCATTTTTTCCACATAAAATAGTTGTTAGGATTTAAATTTTCAAAACTCCTATTAAATTAACCCTAGAACATGAACTTGATCACACAGTCAATGGTGTGCACCGTCCTTTGAGCGACTGACTCCCCTTTTTGTCCCTGGGTGTCCATGCTTAGCGTCCGCCTCCCCAACAGTTCAAGACTCACAGTTTCCTCGTATTCAGAGGACATAATTCTTCTGGTGCTTTTCTTCACTAGCCATTTGGTAATCATTCACTCACTCACTCTTTTGTTTATTAAATAATAATTACGAAACACTCAGAAAGCCGGGCCTGACTTCGCACTGGACCTTGGCCAGAGTCTAAAGATAAATTAGAAACATGTCTTGATTTATGGAACTTGCAAATCTATAGATTACAGTTAAGTAGTCAAATATATTACAAAGATCACCTGGGATATTTTAAAATTATTTGGGTAAGTAATCCGTTATACTTGGTACGAAATTGAAAAGGGCCTACAGGCAAACAGACTTCTCTACACCCTTGTCTTCAGTTTTCCTCCCCAGAGACAGCGATGGTTGCTAGTTTTTTGTGTGTGTGTCCTCTTTCAGAGAGAGTCTCTGTAGATACCAATATATTAATATATTACTTTAAAAAAGAAAACACAACACAAATGGCTGCCTGCTGTTGTGCATCTGTTTTTTTGACTTCACAATACAGAAGTCCTCCTGGAGAGGTTCGCGGTGGGCTCAGGTGGTGGGCCTGGTGCCGTGCCGCCGGCTGGCCCATCGCGGTTAAACCCGTTGCCCGAGGATGACGTTTCAGGTTACGATGGCCCAAGACGGGAAGCAAGCGGTGCTGCAGCTAGTATCCCAGTCTGTGGGTTTTCATGTAAATGCACTCTCTTATCTGCGGAATAAATTTCCAGAAGTAGAATTGCCGGGTCAAGGGGTGTTTCTCTTTTATTTTTGTTAGCTGTTGCTAAATTGCTCTCCGTAAAGGTAGTACCAATTTACATTCCCACTTAAAGTGTGTGAATGCGAGGCAGTGGTTTTTAACCTCAAAACCCCAGGCAAGGAAGAGCTTTTAAGTAAAATGAAAATCTGGAGAAAACTCCTTCTTTTCGACCGCAAAGGGCGGACTGTAGCGTAGTCCTGGCGTAGCCGGTTAAGACGGTTCGTTCCCATTAGGTGCCGACTTGTGGCATGCCAGAGGGGCTTCTGGGTTTTGGATACGTGCAGTCAGGTTGTGGTGTGGAAGTTTCCATCCCAGTGGGAGGGTGGGGGCAGCACTGCCTGGCCCCTCCTCTGTCGCCTTGTCGAGCACCAGACATTTTCCACATCCCAGTAGGTCCGACCTGACCAGAGATATTGCCTTCGGGGAGCTCGTGTTTGGGGTGCAGCTCAGATGTGCCCAGGAGGAACCTCAGGAGGCCTGTGACTTGGATTTTTACAGATCTGTAAAATTTAAGAAATAGTTTTTCCAAGTAAAGTCCTTATTTCTACCATTCACAAAAGTTAGTGGGACTGAGGGCAGTGGGTGGGGAACAGGCAGTTAGTGTTTGATGGGTACAGAGGTCAGTTTGCAAAGTGGAAGGTTCTGGAGAAGCATGGTGGTGATGGTTGCACTGCCTTTCGAATGCCCTTAATGACTCTGAACTGTACACTTAAAAATGGCTAACGTGGTAAATGTTACGTTATGCACATGTACCCACACACACAAATGAGCTGTAACTCACTGTTGCTGTCATCTCATGAACAAAAGGACACTAAGAAGTAGGTGAGATGTAATCTAAGAATAAGGAGAACAAGCAGACCTTTTGCATAGGTTGGCCCGTCAGCCATGTTGTTCTCGGTTCATCTTGAACTGGTCGGAGCTTGGCTGGGCCTTAGCACTGATCTGCTCGTGGGCTCGGGAGCCAGTAGGGAGGCTGTGGGGTCTGGAAGAAGATCCTGTTCTCTGACTGGGGAGGCCTGGGGCTGGCCTCCCCATCCCCGTCCCGAGGCCCTGTGTGCCCCTGGCCTGCTGCAGGCTGCTTTGGAGCCTGGTACGAGTGAAGCACCCAGTGCTCTGGGTATGGTCTTTGGTCTGATTTTCCACTTTCCCCAAGGGCTCAGATAAGTTTTTGCAAAAAGCGTACTTGCCTAGCTTTCATCTAGAAACAGATGAGCAGAGCAGATGTCTTTCTAGAGGCAGGTGGTGGCTTACAGTAAGTGCTCAGAGGGGACTCTCTACTGGGGCTCCGGGTCTGACCTGCAAGGAGGAGCTTTGCAGAGATACGGCTTGGCCTCTGCACAGCCATCCCGCCTCACGGAGCAGCGGAGTGTTTTACCAGTGAAGGTTGTCATCCCAGACCGTAATTATTACCGGGGAACGCGTGCCGCCAAGTCTGAGTGCCATTAGAGGGTGGGGACGTGTGCTCACTCTCACTCTGGTCAGGGCGTGCCTCCGACCACGAATGAACCTCATGCAGCATCTGGCCAAGGGCCCTGACTGCTTTCATGATTGCCTCTTCATATGTGAGGTCTGTGGTCCTCACCCTACTTGCAGAGGGAGAAACACTGGTCCTGCAGCAGACCAATGACCCTTGGTTGGGCCCCTGACCACAGGGAGATCCCTGCCCCAGGCCAGTGCATCCCAGCCACCCTCTGACTATTAAACCGGGGCCCCGTTGTCTCACCTCTCATTGCACAGCCAAAACACAGATCCCGGGAGGTGAGGTGGCCGCCCAGGGTCACATAGCCAGGCAGCGTCGGAGTTGGCTCTTAAACCCAGTCCATGTGCTACCCAGGCCCTAAACACTCTGGTTGGGGCGTTTTAAATGTTAGAGGGTGTTAGTGTTAAAATGACCTTAAATCTGTGGGTTCATATTTGACAAAAACAAAGGCAGGCTTTCCCTGCAGGTGCACCCCTCCGAAAGCGCTTGTCAGCCATGAAGCAGACCCCAGCAGGCCACACAGGCACACCCTTGGGGCGGTGTGATTGCTCAGCTGACAGCGTCCTCTTGGGGGTGGCAAGTGTATGCTTCCCTTTAGGAAAATTGCTACATAGACACAGGTCTCCACAGAACTTTTTCCTTTTGCTAAAATTAAGAAAATAATCATAAAACAACCCACCCAACACCCCAAACTTTAAAAAAAAAAAAAGGAAAAATGTTTAACATCGACCCAGAAAGAAACCTCTGTATTCAGCCTGGTATTAGAACTCATGGAGTCACATGGACAAAAGGAAGAAATTCTCATGGAGGTGAGGTGAAGTCACCGTCCTCCATCCTTCTGGAGTTGTGATACTTAATCCTTATCCCTGTCTCCCGAGCGTGACAAGGCTTTGGCAGAAGCTGCTTCACACACAGACGCACTGTGCTGAATTTGCCTCTGAGAATTCCCAGCAGTCCGATGAGATCATTGGAGAACTCCCCCAGGTGGCCACAGCTTCAGAGCTGTCTTGCCGCGTTCCGTCTCGTTTGGAACACTTGAGTCCTGAAGAGGCCCTTGATAAAGGGAAGTTAGACTGTTATCAATGCTGAGCCCAGATGGACCTGGGGGTGGGAACGGGGAGCTCTGCTCCCGACCTGCAGGTGATTGGGGCCGACAGTGGGTGCAGGCTCCAGGGACACAAGCAGGAAGTGGTCTCTCTGGGTCCCCGCGGTCGAGATTGTGACAGGGATGGGCTGAGTGACACTGTTTCAAGTCCCTGCAGCCTGGCCTCCATCAGCACTAAGGCACAGCGTTTGTGGAAGGGCCATGTGTTTGACAATACTTACCGCATCCAATAGCCAGATGGTCCAAACAACCCATCAGTGGTACGGTATGTAAATATTTTCCATCATTATCATGGTGCCGCCGTGTTGACATTAACCAGGATGAAGAATTAACTCTGAGGAGCTCTCCGTCAAGAGCCAGTCAGGCCACAGGCGGAGGCTGCAGATCTGTCCCTATGCCCTAGAGGCTGACAGCTTTCCGGGCCAGCTTGGTCTCCTCTTTCTGTCTCCTGCCCAGACACAGATTCCCTAAGACAGCCACCTGTGGACCGTTCCCCTCAGAGCTCTTGCCAAGCCCACCGTTTGTTTCTTGTCATGAACCAATATGTTTTCCACTGTTGGCAAGAGCTCTGTGACCCAACATATTTCCCTTTTTGCTTTGTCCACTGGGAAGCACACAGCTAAGATTTTTTACTCATTTGTTCGTAGATTGTCCTCAGTTAGGAATGTTAGTGTGGATTTTTTCCTTCCTGTTTGGTTTCTTTCTTTCTTTGTTCCTCTCATGTTTGGAGGGAAAACATAGCGAACCTATGTTGTAAGGTTTTTGGAAGCAGGCAATGTGGGTAGAGCTTGAATAACATGAACAGGCTCCCATCATATGCTCAGCGTGTGATCAGCCAGGTGCAGAACTGGTCTGTATGAACTAGACTACTAGTTCTCAAAGGGCCAAGATTAGGCCTAGGCCTAATTCTTCCATGCACCTTTCACATATCTGACATATGGTATCAGTTTGGTGAATGTATTAGTTAGGATAAGTAATGCTAGCTGCTGTAACACACAATCTCCTGGTCTCAGTGGCTTATTACAATAAAGGCTTGTCCTCACTCTTAGTTGAACTGGATGCTCAGTGGGTGGCCTCCATGCATGAACTGGGGACAACCCAGGATCCTCTCACATTGTGGCACTCCTGTTGCCTGGGGCTCCCTTGGAGTCCTCCACTGGGTCTGTGCAGTCAGCTGGCTGAAGAGCGGAGAAAGAGGGGGCACAGAGGATGGCGTGGGGCGTTGTAGGGACCAGGCTTGGGAGTGGTGCACGTCCTCTACTCACACAGCAAGTGCCATAGCCTCACCTGGAGTGCAGGGGGCCAAACGTGATTTGGGAAGAAGCCACTGTGGAATGAATGAACAAACCCACGAAGGACACAGAGAGGGGACACACCTGAGGAGCCCAGTGTGTATGCCTTGTAAACCTGGATGTGAGTCATTGGACTTGGTTCAGGGTTTTGCATTACGTGTCAGCGTTGCCTTCTGTCAAAGCCGTGGGGTTGCAGAGCACTGGGGCTGAGCAGAGCGGCTTTTTAGAGGTCATCTGGCCCAAGCTCCTCCCTCTACAGATGGGGAAACAGAGGCCCGGTGACGGGGGCCCACGTACTCCGAGTCAGCCGGCTGGAACACTGGGCCCCACCCATGCCAGAGAGCATTTCAGCACACACAGGGAATCCCACCGACGTCTCCGTCCACAGTGTGCAAATCCCTGCTGTGGACAAGGAGCTGGAGAGTCACATAATTAAGCGGCAGCTTGAGTTGATCAGCTGATGGCCTGCGTACTCCTTTGGATGGTTGGAGAAATTCCCCGGCCTCACAGCAGCTGTTTGAAACAGCAGCGGCTTCATTTCAGCCTTCACTCCATTGGGATGGTGGGAATGGAAGATGAGTCTCTTCCTAAGACTCTTGTGAGCTCTGAGTTCTCTCAGCAGCTCGTACGTGAGCGTGCAGAGGGGCTTCATGAGTCTCACATTAGAAGTATTAGTAGAAATTACTGCAAACCCACAGAGAGCTTGGCCACCGTCAGCCGCCCATTGCCGCATAACAAAGCACTCCCAAACTTCATGGCTGAGAACACCAGCCATTTATTTATCTGTTCATGATGTGCAATTTGGGCAGGGCTCAGCAGGGATAGCTCAGCTCCACTCCACTGGTGTCAGCTAGGGCAACTTGCCTTGGGGTGGAGGATCCATTTCCCAAGTGGCCCCACTCCCACGGCTGGCGGGACAGTGCTGGTGCCTGGCTGGATCAGCCAGGGCTGTTGGCTGTGGCGTGGGTTCGCCTGCACGGAACCTCTCCCCGCGGCTAGCTGCGGCTTCTCACAGTTTGGGGAGCCCTGGGGACCTGGCTTTTTACACGGCTGCGGCTTCCCCCAGAGTGCAAACGCAGAAGCATCCAGACAGCTGTCATGGCTTCTTTCTCCTTCTCTCCCTTTTTTCCTTAATTTTGTTTCATTGTGGTTAAATATGCATAACAAAAATTTACCACTTTAACCGTTTTTAAGTGTACAGCAAAGTGGCATTAAGTACATTCACATTGCAACCACTACCACCATCCGTCCGCAGAACTCTTTTCATCTAAAACTGAAACTCCGTCCCCATTAGACACTAACTCCCCTTTCTCCCTCCCCCTGTCCCTGGCACCCACCATCCTGCTTTCTAGTCTATGAATTTGATGACTCCAGGGACCTCCTATAAATGGAATAGTATTTGTCCTTTCGTGACTGGCTTTTTCACTTAGCGTCTTCAAGATCCATCCACACTGCAGCATGGGTCAGAATTTCCTTCCTGTTCAAGGCTGAGTGGGTACTTCATTGTATGGATAGACCACGTTTTGTTTATCCGTCCAGACATCAATGGTCACTGGGGTTGCTCCCACCTTCGGGTGTTGTGAATGACACTGCTGTGAACACGGGTGGACACGTATGTGTTTGCAGCCCGGCTTTCTGTTCTCAGGCAGGCCTGCTTGGACTTAGGTACAAAGCTGGTGCTTTGTCACTTGCATGCCATTCAGCTGGGTGAAACAAGCCACAGGGCCAGGCTAGATGCAAAGGAATGCCACAAGGGCGTGGCTCATTGGAGGCCACCAAAGTAACGGTCCCCTGCAGCCACTCTGGGAAAAGGTCTTTGCAGAGCCGCTCACACAAACCCATCGGGGGCCTGGCTCTGCCCATGGTACCTCTGGAGTACCCAGGGCCCGGGCTTCCCCACTCACGGTCCTATGGGAGCCACTCAAGCCGGACCCCGGCTGTTCCCTCCCTTGGAGAAGGCCACAGTCCTTGCTCTGTGTTTTGTATCGCTGATGGCTGCACCTCTTATTACATAATCTGTTATTCTGTGCTGCACAAGGCCCTGGTTACTTGTCAAAAGTTTCTCAAAGCCAGCTGTATCAGCTCCAGGCAACTGGGGGTGCTGCCTCTCCCTCATAGTATTAGTCACTCTGTACTTAGCTAAATTTAACTTTTTATCATCCAAATGATATTTTTGTGGGCTTGGGATTTTACATAATGCTACCAACTGCTGCAGGCTAAGAATTTCTCCTCTTTGTTATGTGTGCATATGTGTGTGTGCGCGCGCGCGTGTGTGCGTGTGTGTGCGCGAGTGGTGGGTTTTTCTCCCCCATGAACTTCTGCACGCTCAAGGAGCATCGTTCAGTTTCTTTTCCCTGCTCTGCTTTCTCAGGTCCGGGTTTTGTTCTTCAGGCTCTGCCTTTGCCATTTACCAGCTGGGAGAAAAATAGCTCCTAACAGCTTTCTAATGGCCCGCTAATGCTTCCGTCCTCACCGGAGGGCTCTCCACTCCCAAGGTCTCTGAGGGTTTCCCTGCCGCCTCCTCCGACAGTCTGAGCTTCTTCGGGAAGGGAAGCTCAGCCCCAGAGTGAAGTGTTTGTTGAGAACATGGAGAGAAGCAGCTGGAAGGAGGGGGGGAACAGGGTCAAGAAATAAGGGACCCAGCCGTCCTGCCCAGGGCGTGCAGGCTCTTCCTCCAGACCTGTGCTGGGTGGGTGGAGGGGGAGGGCGCAGGGCTGTGGGAGGGGGAGGACCCAGAGACGCAGCCCAGCCACTGTGACCTTCCCTGAGCCCCCGTGTAGGGGGCTACACCATAACTGTGCCTGGGAGGTGCCCCCTGCATTTTCCCCGAGAGGAAACTGAAGACCAGCTCAGCGAGGTGAAGGAGCCGTAGGGATTACAGCAGCAGCGAACACTGAGCGCTTACTGTGTGCTAGGCGTGGCGCTCAGCCCTCGCTGTCGTTAGCTCACCAACTCTCCACTGTGGTTCTGTGAAGTGGGTACCAGCGTCCACGCTCTCTTTCAAAGCAGCTGAGTCCCGTAGAGGTTAGTGGTCACAGCCGGCAAGTGGCAGAGCCAGGTTTCAGAGCCCACCCACCTCCTGGCCTCCTCTCAGCCACCTGGTTCTGCTCCCTCTTCTGGGATAAGTGGTTTCTCCGGGCACACGGATGACACGCAGGCAGAGATGGCACTTGGGGACAGTGCCCCGTGCTCTTTCCCCTGCATTACTAGGCTGATTCCAGCCGATCTAGTTGCCAAGTTCCTCCCATGCAGGCCTATGTATAGGCTGCCTCTGGGAGGATTAACCACAAACTGGGATTTGCCTCTGGGCAGAGGAACTGGGTGCCAGGAAACAGGGACAAGAATCTCTCTCTCACCCTGTGCCCATTCTATCTTCTGAGTTTCGAGAGTATTCAAAATGCAGATGTATTACTTGCTTCAAATTAAGCGACACTATTTGATTAAAAATTATGAATTACTAGGTGTACACCCAAAAGAATGGAAAACGCACGTCCCCACGAAAGCTTGCACACGAATGTTCACGGCAGCATTATTCATGATGGCCAGACAGTGGAGGCCGCCCAGATGTCCTCCTGTGGACGAGTGCGTAAACAGAGCGTGGCCTGTTTATACAACGGAATGTTATTGGGTCATAAAAAGAAATGAAGTACCGACACATGCTGCAACATGGATGAACCTCGCAAACATTATGCTAAGTGAAAGAAGCCAGACGCAAGAGGATACACAGTGTATCCATTTATATGAAATATCTAGAATAGGCACATCCATGGAGACTGAGAGCAGATTAGCGGTTACCAGGGGCTGGGGGAGGGGAGAATGGGAAGAGACTGCCCATGGGCGCTGCATTTCTTTTTGGGGTGATGAAAATGTTCTGGAATTAGGTAGTGGTGATGGCTGTACAACCTTGCAAACAGACAATAACCATTGAACCATCTACTTTAAAGGGGTGGGTTTGATGGCATGTGAATTCTGTCTCAGCCTAGAACAGTCGGGAGCCGTCCCTCCAGCTGGGGTCAAAGGCCCTGCGCTGCGGTCAGCACTGGACAGGTTGCTTTGGTGCCACCTCCCATACGTATGGGCCTCTCCTCTACCCATCCCTCAGCCACCTGCCTTGCGGTCGCCATGTCGACGGCGGATGGAGCCGGCAGCGTCTCACTTCGGCAGCACTACCCACTCATTTGGAACTTACACTTTCCACCGGGGCCAGCCCGAGACATGCGGACGTCTGGGCAGGCTAGTAATCTGGCACCCCATCAAACCAGTATTCTTTAAGTGTTTGTTTGACATTTATTTGGTGGGGGTGAGGAGAGACTGACATTCTATTAATAGGAATCGTATAGAGAAACAGATTCACTTACTAATTCACTTCCACGGACCGAAACAGAGTCAGGGAGCTGAAACATTTTTAGGAAAGCAATTCTGACATCTGTTGTTCTCATCTCCCAAGGTTGTTTTGGTTTTGTTTTTCTTTTTTTTTTTTTATTCCCTCCCTGAAATTTTCCAAATCATTCGAGAGGCATCTTGAAGATTTAGATTTAAAACTTAAAGGAATGAAATGTTTTCCCTTTGCTCCTGGGAAACAGCCCCACACGGTGTATTATTGGGTTTCGGGTCCCCCACCCCCCTCCTGGGACTACACGTGTGTGGAGCGTGCACGCTGCACGTCTCAGCACGGAATCGTGTGCTGTTGTGATTTTCCATTTCCCCTTAGGGGACTGGACCGATTCACTTCTTGCCGTTTGTGTCGGGGTCACTGGAGGAAACCTGAGTTAAGCGGCAGCATGTTTTTATTCTTTCCAGTGATATTGGAACCCCCCGCCCCTGGCGGTCTGTTCCCCAAGCAGCTACGTGCTGAGTTTGTCCCCTTAACCTACCTGCACTTTTTGCACTTGAAATACTTTTTGTCAGAAACACAATTCCCTGCAGTGCCCCTCTTTGCATTCCAAGAGTGCCTTTTTTCTCACAGCCCCTGCGGATCTAATTCTGCCGGGTGTGAGTCACCGCTGCCCTTCTCACCCACGGAGAGGCATCGTGGTGGGCTGGAGCGGGCCGGCCTGCCAAACGGGCTGGCCATTGACTGGTGCGTTACCATGACGAATCCTCAACCCTCTCAATGGGTTTCCTTGGCTCCAAAATGGGGAGACCCCACGGTCATTGGAAGGTGTCGCAATGGAAGCTAAGGAACAAAAATCACACAGAGGCCTGGCCCGCTGCGGCAGGTGGTGGCGTGTGAGGAGAGGCTGCAGGGCGTGGGGAGCCTGGGGCGCTTTGTTTGTTGGGGGTCGGGTGTGTACAGAGGTACGCACGTGGGGCCGTGGAGACAAGGGCCTCAGTCCCACAGGGGCTTCTGCCGCCCTGGCCACAGCTCCCCTGGGGGTGGCGTGCGGGACACCGCACACCGCAGGACGGGGTGTGAAGAGCCGTGTTCCCTGCAGCCACCGTTCCAGTCCCCTCTGGTTTGGCTTTCACCTGTGTCGAGGCCACTGGTCCTCCCAGGCAGGGGCAGCTGTCTGAGGAGCCTCCTGTGGCCTCAGCCCTTGAAGCAGGGGCGCCCTGGAATTGGTTGCTGGTTCCCAGAACAGTCCCGTTCTCCACGGCCTGCAGGGGAGCTGCCTCTTATCACAGTCACGGGGGGCCTCCTGGGCTGCTGCCTGCTGTCTGGGCACAGGAGGCTCATGGGTGTGTCAGGCAGACTAGGATGTGTGTTGAGCTGCGATATGGGCTATGGGTTTGTCTCAGGTCCCCACAGGAGCCCTGGGTTGGGTGAGGGCTTCCGTGACGCCTGTTAATACTCTGTCGTCTCCATAGCCTGTTGGACCCGGGACTCCCTGGAAATCTGTTTGTCCACATTTTTCATTTTGTTTTGAGCACTTGTCTCTTGCCTCTGGGTACTTGGCAAAGGTGGGCATCAGATCACATTCTGCCGAGCTGGAGGGGCTTGCCGGGAAGGCCAGAAGTCATCTTACCACCCCACATGGTGACCATGCTCTTAGCGTCCTGGGCTGAGTGTCTCCCACTCCTCTTCCAGCTCTGTCTGGTTTCCCAGCCTCCCCACTGCAATCTGAAGTCCTCTAATCCCAGCAAGGTTCATGGGTGAAAAACCTCAGGTTTGAGAGGAGAGCTCCAGGTGGGCTTCCAGTATGTCCTGGGGGTCTCAGTTCTGGCTCCCTGAGCAGTTTTCTGGAGCAGAGGGGCCACCGGGCAATGTCGGGGTGCATCAGTCTTTAGACACTTGCTCCCTGAGTGTACCTTGTCCTGGGTCCCTTTGTAAAGTCCCCCTTCAGTGGGACGTCCCCTGTCCTTCCCTCCTGGTCCACCGGGACGGCTGGTCTCTGGCATGGCTCAGGAGGAGGCCTGGCTCCGCCCATCTCCCATTCGGCTTGGTGTGATCAGAAAGTCTGGGAGTCTCACCTCCTCTCCTGTTTGGCTTCTCCCTGCAGGATGCTGGCACATGTGTCCTGGCCCCTGACACCCTTCTGCGAGCCTAGGAGTCCACCCCCCTCCTGTGACAGGGACTTCGCTGGAGCCGCCTCAGACACACAGGTAAGGCCCGTGTGCCTGTGCAGTGGTACGCGCCTCCCAGAGCGGGGGCCCTGCAGACCACCCTGGCTTTGGATTTTGGGGCTGCAGAGGCTTTGCTGCCGTTTCTTTCTTCTCTTAAAAGCCTGAGTTTATCTGATTAACATGAGTTAGCTTGTGTTTATTGATTATGCTTCTGCAAATATTGACTTCTCTTCGCTAAATAGGAAAGACTGATGTTCTGACTCCGATAGCTTTAGATTCCAAATTCGATAAAGCACTGCCCAGGCCAGCCTGTGAGGCCCCCGGGGCCGCGGTTCTCCCATTTGTAGGACACCCTGGGTGGCTCTTTCCTCTTCACTCCCGAGGCCCCACCTGGCCCTGCCAGTACACGGAACAGGACAGGTGGAGTTTTGCCTTTGGAGACGGCGGCTTCCTCCGAGCCCTGGCTGGGGACACCCAGGCTCCAGCTACTGTCCAGCCTTGGCAGTGGGCAGAGGCTGGGCTGCTGCCTCGCGTGGTTGCTCACAAGCCACGGTCCGTGGCCTGGAAACAGCATGCATGTGTCTTCACGCACGCCATCACGTTGGTTCCTGAGTCTCGGGCACAAGCCCTGGCCCTGGGCCCTTCTTTTCATGCCAAGGCCTGTGAAGCGCTTGTTCCTTTTCCTTTCCTAAACCCCGATGAAGCCTTCTCCCTGGATACTCACTGGCTAGTTTGAACTTCGGAGGCATGGAGGGTGGATGTTCCATTGCGGGAAACTGGCACAGCCCCTGCCATGCAAGGGCTGGGAGATGCACCATCTCTGCTAAGTCCACCGCACCCCTGTGCAGCGCCTGTTAGGATCCCATTTTGCGCGAGGAAGCTGAGGCTCAGAGATGGCAGGTGTCAGGCTGGAGGTCACACAGCTAGCTGGGTGGGACTGGGATTGTACTCCGAGTCTAGACTTGAAGCACATGGCAGGTTTTTCCAAATTCGGCCCACCACTTAAGGGGTCCCTGGTCTGACCCAGGCTTAGGCCTTACTTGCTGTCTGGCCCCAGGTTAGTCCCCTCCCCGGCCCTCACTGGGAAGACGGGGCGCCGTGGCCTCTCGGGCTGCCTCTGGCTCCGCAGAGCTCTGTAGCTCTAGGCTGTCACTATGGGCTGTTTTCTTCTCGAATTGCTCACTCGCTCATTCTTTTGAGTTGCCGTGAAAAGGCCTCCAAGTGCTAAGAAGAGAGTGCTATGTTGTATTTTTTGTTTTGTTTTAATTCACTTTGCAAAGTGTCCTGGCTGCCGGTAGTGGGTGTGGGGGAGGGTGGCCACTGTGACTCTCTGCCCTGATTCGCAGCTTCACGGGGGTCGCTGGGGTTCTGTGGGGTCAGCGCCTCGTCCTTGTTGTCCTGTTTCCGGTGACTTAGCTGCTAATTGGAGCCAGGGACCCAGGGAGAGCTCTTCTGCCCCGCGTGGCCTGAGCTCTGATACTGCCTGTCATTGCGCCGAGGGACCCTGCCCCACTGCGGCCTTGGCTTCCTGTTTCCTCCCTTACAGGAAGGAGGTTCTTCTTCTTAACAACTGCATCCCAGAGTTCGGTGGGTTTGCAGGGGTGATGGCCTTGGAGCCCACCTCTCCCTAATGTCCTCACTTAGACCCCAGATGTCCTCAGGCGTCACTCTGCTTCACTCGTTCATTAAGCACATACTTACTGAGTACGTAGTATGTGCCAGGGATGCAGCTGTGAACAAAACAGACAGGAGTCCCTGCCCGAGTCCAGTTTGTGCCTGGTACAGTCTGCACTTTGCGTGTGCTGCTGCAGCGTCCTGGAGTTCCCTCTCCCCACCTCCACCTGTCGGGTTCCCGTTCCCCCTCCCAAGCCCGTTTCAAACACCTCCTTTTTCTAAAGCTCCTTGCAAGCCCCAGATCCACACTGGCCTTTTCTTCCTCTCCGTGTGTTGTCATAGCGGACTGCACACTGCTTGGACCTCTCGTAGAATTCTGGGTACCATTTGCCCTGAAATATTTGGGTAGGTGTCTGTGTCTGCCATCTGCCTGGGAACCTGTACTGTGGGAGACTTGTCTTTGGACCCCTGTTCCTTACCCCCAGGACCAGAGAGCTGGTGCCACCTGCCTAAGGCCTAGCCCACTCACCTGCTTTCCCTGAAAACCCACCCCAGACCTGGAAAATGGCAGGCCCCCAGTGTGGATGATCAGGGTCGCCCCCTGCATGCCTCTGAGACCACCGAGCCCTGGGTAGCGAGAGTCGTGGGCTGGAGAGGGGCAGCCCTCCCAGGGTGGCTGAGAACCTGAACCCTCCTTCTCGCCTCTTCTCCACGGGGGGCTGAGGAAGGAAAGGGCTCAAGGACCAGGGTTTATTTTTAGAAAAGCTCCTTGATCCAAAGGAGCCAGAGCCCTCCCTTCCAGAAGGTGGGGGATGGCAGGGCTGTTGTCCCAGCACAGCCTGGCTGTCATTTGCAGAGAGGGCCTGCCTCAAAGAGGGGATCCCAGCCAGGGAGAACATGTGCCCTCGGCCCCCCAGGGTGGAAGATGTTCGCATTCTGAGCAGATGAGCAGAGCATCTATAATAGCTTTGCCATCAACCTCAGTGTCCCTGGGCCAGGAGGGTCCCGGGCCGGGGTGGGGCTTCCTTCCGGACTCTCCGCAGGACTCACACAGGGAGGGACGCTTCCTGCCTTTGTGTCTGTGACAGGCCTCAGCAAGGTCACTGTCTCCTGAGGAGGAAGACGGCTGATGACTTGGGCAGGGCCTCCGACCACAGCAGCAACCGACACAGACTTTCCAGGGCGCGTCCCCACCTCCCCAGCTGCCCCCACTGCGCCCCCTCCCCACCCCCCCACCCCGCCTTCCCCTGGCCCCTTGTTTGCAGCCCAGACCCAGGTGGTGACGGGGCTTCCCTCCTTCACCTGCAGCAGCGGAACCCTCCACCCCAGGGCCGAGCCGGGAAAGTTCTGTGGGGTTTAGGTCTGTGCTAAGTCATGTGTTAGGAGGCTGCAGCCCAGAGCCGGGAGGGGCATGGAAGGAGGGGACTGAACAACCTCATGCTGTGGCGCGAAGATGCCCCTGAGGTCCCCAAGGGCAGGGAGCTTGTCCTGAGCCCCTTTGCTGTCCCCACGGTGCTTGGCAGAGAGCAGGGCAGGTCCAGTGACCTGAGGCATGCCCTGGCAGCCCTGTCCGCCTCCTGACTTCTCCCGTCTGCATTTCGCACACACCCCAGCACTGCCCAGGACTCTCCCCTTCCTTACATGCCCTCAGGACCCCCCTCCCCTCAGGCACGTGCCCACGGGGGTCAGCTCTTCTCATTCTCCCTCCTCTTCCTGTTTCCTGGAGCTCCGGGACCACCTCTGCATCCGCCCTGTGTGCTTAGGGAGAGCACATTTCCCCAGAATGGACTTTATTTTCAACCAGGTGGCAGAAGCCGCATTTCTCTGGTCTGTGTCTCTGGGCACTGCTGTCGTTCACTGGAGGTTCACTCAGGTGTGTCCTGCGGGACGGGCAGGGCCAGGAGGGTTTGAGGCTGCACTGCTGTCGGCTCAGCCTGGGCGCTCAGGGCAGGGCCTGCCCTGGAGCTCTGCCTGCAGGCTCTCAGCAAGGACACCCTCTGGCCACCTTCCTTCTTCCTCCTCCTATTTCCCCCCTCCTCTTGGCTCTGATCAAGAGCCCCTGCTCCAGTGCATTTCCTGTTTGTTCCCTCCACGGGTGTCCAGTGTGGCAGAGGAGCCGTGTGATGACCTCATCTTCCCGCAGGGAGGCACCTGGAGGCATCTGCTCACTCCCGCACCCACGTGCCGCAGCAGCAGCTTCCTGGACCCGTGTCCCCTGGGTCATTTCCTTGCTTTGTTCCTTCACACACTTCCTGCCTAGAACAATCACTTCTATTCCCCGAGTCGTCTGGAATTTTCAGAGGGATTCCTGAGATGATGCCGTTCACGCGGGAGAGCAGCATAGCTTGAGACTCTCCAATTTAGCAGCACGATCGACCCCACAGTGGATCAAAACCGATTCATTCGACACGTATGTAGGGAGGACCTACTCTTCTAGGGGCTCAGTATGAAGATGTGATAAAACATTAAGAAATTCTGGCCCTCCTGGGGCTTATCATCTAGTGGGGGTAGATGCTCCACAGACAGACAATAAAACATGGGAGTGTGTCAGGCTCTGTGCGAAGCCACATGAAGCAGGGGGAAAGAAGGCCTCCCAACATGGGGACTCGTGAGCAAAGGCCAGAAGGAGGCAGGGAGCGAGCCAGGAAGTTATCTTGGAGAGGAACATCCAGGCAGAGGAGGCAGCCTGTGCAAAGGCCCTGAGGCCTTCAAGAAATGGAGTGATTGAGTGTGGGGAAGGGAAGCAGGGAGGGGGTCAAGCACACTGAGGGCCCCGATGGAGCAGGGCCATGCAGGCTGTGTCAAGGCCTTGACCCTGACTCTAAGTGACATGAAGCTACTGAAATGTGAGCAGTGCAGGGCCAGGATGTGACTTGTGCTCTGAAGGGATGGTTTCTGGCTACTATGTTGAGAACAGGCCAGATGGGGTGACAGGAGGAGGCAGGGGAGCCGTGGGGAGAGGCAGTGGGTAGAGGGGATGATGAGGGTGTTTGGCCCTAAGTACGTTAAGGCAGAACTTAAAGGAATTGCCGGAGCATTGGTGACCCTTGCTTAAAAGAAGGATCTCGTGGACTTGGAGGGACCCAAGAAACCATCTGGTCCAACCTTTTTATGTGACCCACAGGGAAGCTGAAGCCACACAAAGAAAGTCACTTGTCCAAAGTCACACAGAGAGCTGGTTAGCGGGAGAGCCAGGATTTGAGCTTCTGGAATGCAGTTCCCGTGTTCTTGCTGCAGAACCGAGGGAGGGTTCCAGGGAGGGAACTTGCAGAAGGTTGAGGGCCGAGGGATGGAGGGCTGGCCCCAGGCTCCTGCAGCCGCGCAGTGGGGTCCTGGCAGCGCCAGCAGGAGCCAGGGTAACGGGCAGGAGCACGAGGCTTTGCAAGCTGAGGATTCTTGGCGCCCTGGGCTTTTAGCAGCTGTCTCTGGGCCAGCATTTCTACCAAGTTGGGCTGCAGCCTTGATGTCTGAGCAGGGCCCTCTGTTACACACCAGGCCCCAGACAAGTAAGAGGCTCCTACTGTGGAGAAGCTAATGGTTTAAGGGAGACAGACAAGTAGACCATGGAAGCCCCTGTGGTTGTGGGTCATAAGCTCACGCTTGAGACCCATGCCAGGGCCTGGCCAGTTCTCTCTAAGGACGGCACTAAAACATTCTCTGCAGCCACCAGACGCCCCAGTGAACACAGCCAGAGGCCTCGTGTATACCACGGGGGTCTGTTTCAATCCACGATTTAGTCTCTCATAACAAAGGGGGCAAGGAAGGTCGTGGGGCCAGGACCTCACTGCCCTTCAGCTGCGTCTTTGGGGACAGCTTTCCCTTAAGCCCTGAGTACGTGGCCGGCTGTGCACTCAGCTTGACCACACTCACTGTGATTTAATCTCAGTGACTTCCCCTGTGCCTGTTTGTGAAGGAGAATGTGGGCTGGTAACTTTTCTTTTAGTTTGCATGGCTGCTCCAATGACAGGCTTTAAGGTCTCCCAGGGCGTTCCAGTGGGGCATGGGAAGAATTAGGTGTCATCTTCAGATTCCTCAGCTTGAGGGCTGCCTGTGGGGGGAGGGCAGAGAAGGATCTTGCTTTTGCTGTCTTGGGAGAAGTCAAATCTGTAGGCCAAGGCAGGGGTGGGGGGAGATATCCAGTATGATTTTTCTTTCAGCCTTTTAACTCCATCTGTCCCCGTCATAATAAACGCGTTGTCGAGGAATGACAACTTGGAAATTGCCCCCATCGACTGATGTGCAGGCTGCCTTCAGAAATCACTCTCCACTCCCTTTGCTCTGGCGAGTGCCCTGGCGATCACAGGTGATGACAGGACATGGCTGAGGACGTGGTGCCCAGAGGTGGAGCGGCAAGGCCAGACTGCCCACAGCAGGGGTGAGGCCCGGTGGGGCTCCCTGTTGGGTGAACCCCTTGTCCTTGCAGAGGCCAGTCGGTGTCTTCCTCTGAGGCTGGAGGTGGGGGGACAGTGAGGAAACTAAAGACAAGCTCCCTGCCCTCGGCAACCCAGCCCAGCCTCCCTTCCTGCTCTGGGCATTGCAGAGGGACTTCTCTCATTCCCGCGGTGGTTCTCGGGTCGGACTGTGCTCTGGGGTAGCCGAGTTGGGTGCTGTGTCTCGGTTGTGCCCCCAGTGGTAGTGGGTTTAGGACTTGCAGCTCCGCTCTGGGCTCCAGTGTCCCTGAGTGAAGCGAGTTTGCTGGCTTGTCCCCATGGAGCACGCGCCGGAGCTTTCTAGGGGGCAGGTCCCAGACGGAAGGAGTGGCCTTAGCTAGGGCAATCATTTGACTAGCCTGTATTAAGCACCGTCTGTGTGCCTGAAGTCCACTACTTGCTGGAGGTAAAAACAAATAAGAGTTGTGTTTTGAGGGGCTTGAGAAGGAGCATCGTGCCTCCCTTCTCCCTCCAGCGCCTGAGATTTCCCTGTCAGTCCCTTATTCCTTCCAGCCGAGCACTGGCCTCGGTCTAGTTTTCATTCAGATAATAAATGCTCTTGGGAAATATGTCACATTCACTCCCCGATACTTTACTGTGGATCAGTTTATTAATGGAACCAAGAAGCAGGACACGTCACTGAGAGATGGGGGGGCGGGTGGCACCTCGGCATAAGGGACCTTCTTCTGTGTCACAGACTGGCCCATGCTACATCCCACTGCAAAGGGACATCTGAGGTCCCAGGTGCATATTCTCGAGCCATTAAAGCATCTCCCAAAGATGGCTTTGGAAAGGAAAGAAAACAATGAGAAATCAGTGCAGGGCGCCTGGCCTCGTGCCAGAGACTTAGTATAGGTGCTCAATAAACAACGTTCCTTTCCTAAAACAAACAGGAGTTAGCCATGGCTGCCTGGGCTTGTGGCTGTTTGGGGAAGGTGGCTGCTACCAGCCGACAGAGCTCTCTGATAGACGTCGCTGTCGGGTGTGTGTGGGTGTAGGGCATGTGGGGTGAACGGCTCTCCATCTAGAAAGTCAGGAAAGGCTTCTGGAACCGGGGACCTTGGCGTTACAGACGTGCAGTGCAGAGGAGGGTGTTTGAGGCTGTACCTGCCCCAGGTAAGTCTGCCCCGGCCTTTGTCTTCTCTTTTACAGAAGAAAGGCTAATGTCTGTTCTGGACCTTTCCAACAAAAGGAGTCACGCAGTACATGGCCTTGTTTCTGGCTTCTTGCACTCAGCGTCTGCGTTCAGAGTTCCTCGTGTCGGAGCAGGTGTTAGTGCTTCACTCCTCTTTGTGGCTGACGTATTCGGTTGTGTGGACAGACCACGTTTTGTCTGTCCATTCATCCGTGGGTAGATATTTCCACCTTAGGCTATTGTGAATAATGATGCTCTGAACATTTGCTTACGAGTTTTTATGTGGACGCGTGTTTCATTTCTCTTGTGCACATACCTGAGAGCAGAATTGCTGGGTCACATGGTAACTCTGTGCTCAGCACGTTCAGGACGGGCCAGACTGTGTTCCCAAAGCACCATTTTACACAGCGCGTTGTTTTGTAACGATCCGCGGGGAGGATTGCATGGCGTGGTGGTTAATGCAGGCTCCAGAACCAAACTGCCTGGGACACCTGGGGCAGGTCCTCTCAGTGTGTCTCAGTTTCCTCATCTGTGAAACGGGGACAATATTAGTCCTTACCGCATGTGCTCGTGAGGATTAAACGAGTGAATGTCTGCGGAGTCCTTGGGGAGGCTGTGCACGCCAGTCAGCTGTGACTGTCATTTCCCCAGGCCACGGGTGCCGGCTCGCCTGGGTGCTGCCAGTGGTGCTGTCAGAGGAGGCAGAGTCAGCCTTTCAGGGCCCTGCCTTTCTCAGTGCTTTTTGTTCTGCTGACTGCCCCTAGGAAGAGGCTCCCAAGCTGTCAGTGCCGGGCACACCTGTGAATCTTTCTCCACCTGGATGGGCTGCCTGAAGATAGTGCCAGCTGTGGATCTGAGAGGTTGGGAATGGAACTGGGAACAGCTCCAGCTCGGAGAGGCATCCAAACCCAGGCTCAAAGGGGCATGGGGAGCCAGGTGTTCTGAATGGGGAGGATTTGGATCATGGAAAAGCAGCGGAGCTGGGGAGGCAAACCCTGCCCTCAGCAGCAGGCTCGACCCTCCGCACCAGCTCCTGCTCTGCGATGGGCCACTTGGAAGGAGATGACGTCCCAGCCGGGAGCCCGTGGGAGGTGTGGCCCGGAGCCCCCAGCCCACGGGCACAAAGGTAGGCCTGCCCCTCCCCTATGGGGGGGGTAGCCCACTCGTCCCTTGGGCAGAGTCCTGGTGGAGCAGCAGCTTCCCAGCCTGGCCGCCTGGGCGCCCCTGAGAAGCGCAGGGAGGCAGAGTCAGAGAACACCCAGATTTGTCTTCTGCCCTCATCACCAGAGGGAGTCTGGTGTGAGGTTTCATTCTTTAAAAAGAATTTTTTTTTTTTTTTTTTGGGCAAAAATGACAGCTGTGGGTGAGTGTGAAGGAGGGAATCAGTTCACTCTCTCATCTGTCAGATGTAACTGTGCCAGGCAGTGGGATCCAGTGAGGAAAAAGAACTCATTCCCTGGGACGGGGGGACAGACACAGATTAGACATGTGGTATGTGGATAGAGGGAGGCACAGAGTGCACTGGAGCAGAGAGCAGGCGGCAGCTGGCTGCTTGATGGGGAATATTTCATAGAAGCGGGCATTTTAGGCTGGGTTTTGAAGGGTGCAGAGGAGTTTATCAGGGGAGAAGGGGGAAAGGCAGAGGGACCACATGAGCTAATGCCTTTAGTACTCTAAGTGCAGGGTACATTGGGGGAGTGTCAGGAAGTCCCAGGTTGCTGAGTCCCAGGTTAAAGGCTGGTGGGATGGAGATGGGGCTGGGATCCCAGGAGCAGAGCCTTGGAGCCCCTGGGATTCAGGGGACTCACTCGCCATCCTCATGGCTGTGTCTGTGTCAGCTGTGTGTTGGCTCGCAATAGAGAGAGGCTTCTGCTTCTCCATTTCATGTGTGTCTGATCCCAGGCCGCCCCTCCTGTGATGGGGCCTCTGCTCTGGCGGGTGGCCCCGACTCCCTCCACCCTGCCTGGACCTCTGTGTCCTGGTCCTGACCCACGTGTGGTGCCGACTCCCTCCTCCCACCAGCCCTGGCCCATCCTGGGCCTCTGTAGGACCCAGAGCCCTGTTCCCCTAAAAGCATCTCCCAGAGCTGTGGGCCACTGCTCCCCACAGAGGACAGGAAGCACCGCCATTTGTGGGGAGCCCATAGGACCAGCCCTCCCTGGAGCTCCCTGCACAGGTTTCATTCAGTCCTGGCCCAGACGCCAGCCCCTCTGCTTTGCAGATGAAGAGATTAGCGTCAGGGAGGTCGAGTCCCTGGCTCACAGTCCACAGCTGGCAACAGAGCTGGGGTTTGCAGCGAGATTTGTCTCAACCCTGTGGGCAGAGCTCTTCAGCCACTTCGTTTCCCCCTGGGGGGTCCTCAGTGTATTTGTCAGCTCGGCTCTTGTGTGAGTGGACCCTAGCGCCCTGGAGGAGGAGCAGGGCCCACCTGTGCCCCTGGTGCCCGCTTCCTCCCAGGCCAGCAGACTTGTCTCTGCAACCTCCTCCCTACCTGGGAGTGGGAAGTGGCCAGGTCAGAGGGAAAGGGACCCGCTGTCCACTGTGCAGGTGCAAGGGTGAGGCGGGAGGGCCTCTCCCTGCACCTGGGTGCCAGGGGTGGGGGGGTGACCTGCTTTTTGCCAGCCTGCACCTGCTGCCTTCGACTCTCCTCTTTCTCTTTCCACGGACGGTCTGCTCTGATTAGCACACTGACGTCAGGAATCTCTGTCACCTTTGGTCTCCCCGTGGCCTGCCAGCTGCGATGCATCGTTCTGGACGTGTCCCCTGCATCACTGGAGAGGGCCGAGGCCAGTGGAGAGAGAGGGATTATGTTGTTCCCATCTGGCTGCGGCTGCCTCCCCAGCCCCGTCCAGCTGTTCCCCGTGACCCACTGCCAGGCGGCAGATGCAGGGGCGAGGCCAGCCCGGGAGCTGGGGACCTGGCTGTCATCTTCACGTGAATGTCTTCAAGGCTATTTCTGGCCTTGCCATTATCCCAACGGCTTTGGGCGATAAATATAGACAACGGATTGAAAAGCCCAGTGGCAGGCAGGCAGGCAGGCAGGCAGCGCTGAGAGCGCGCGGACGGGGTGCTCGGCTATAAATAAGCCTGCTAGGACACCTCCCCAGCCGCCGCCCTGCCCAGCCTGCGTGTGCGCTTTCGGAAAGACACAGGCTCCCTCCCCGACTCCCTGCCACAGCGCCTGTGGGGTCCCGGGTTGCAGGAGGGAGGGACGGAGAGTCTGCCTCGGAGAGGGAAGGAGGATGCTGGTCCTTGCACAGAAAGGCGGGCACTGGAAGTCTTTCCCCCAGTACTCTGTAGTCCCTGATAGAAGGGAGCTGGCAGGGTGGCCCGAGGAAGTCCTGGGGACAGCCTCATGCAGGGAGCGTGTGTTGCACTAAGAACGGTGGCCCCAGTCCAGCCTCCTGCAGTGCCCCAGCGTCCCTAGGCCTCACTCTTGCTGCAGGGGTGCCAGGTGGGACAGGTGCTGGGCCTGGAGGGCTCTGGGGCTGGGCCTGCCGTCCTGCTGGGTGACTGTGGCCTCACAAGCCTCCTCCTGGTGTCTTTTTCTCTGCTTCTGTTCTGGCCGGATCCACCCTCTTGACAGGAGCACAGCTTTGTCTGTCTTCTGGTTCCCGGGCTTGCCTGGCGACCCTTGTTGAGGCTGGGGAGGGGTTCCAGATGCCCCCGCCTTGTGGCCGGCTCCTTCCCCAGCCCTCCGCCCCTTCCTTGTACCTCCCTCCATCCTTCCTCCTTCTCCATGTCCTTCTGTGTCTCTACTCACCCCCTCCCCGTCTTCCCACCGCCTCTTCCTCGTTAGAAGCAGATTCCTGGGGCTGGCGCCGGGCGAGGAACAGGACACATACCCAAGAGGCACTTGTTGTGGAAAAGGATTGAAGTCGGTAAGCTGGCAAGAATCCCAGGAACTCACCGTGAATAAAATATTGTGCTGTGTGGTCACCAATCATGGGAAGTGGCTTCCCACGAGCCCGTCCCCCTTCCTCGGCCTTGTTTAATGAGGGCCGAGAGCTGGGGTGTGCAAGCAGGGCACATATAAACATCACGGAAACAAATGATGCCCCAGGCGCGCTTGCTGACGGCATGTGGGGAGTGGGCAGCCGTTGCGTGGGAGCAGCACCAGTCCCTTGGAGGAGGGGTCTTTGCCTACCCCCACGTATTCCTGGTGCTTTAGGGCTGGGGGGGGCAAACTTCAAGGCCACTTTGGCCCTTGAGTGGGCGGCACCTGTACTGATCCGTCCCTGAGGCCTGTGTGTGGGCGCTGAGCATATGAATCGGTTTCGGCTTCCATTCTCAAGGAGCTCTCAGGCCACCAAAGGGGACAGTCACAGGCAGTGGTGACACTTGAGATAGTGCCAAGCCCTGTGGGAGCTGGGTGGCAGGCCAGGAGCTCACAGAAGACGCCTTGGGGTGCTGACGCTTAAGCGAGACCACCTGAATGCCAAGTTGAGCCAACGCAGGAAGCAGGGCTGGGGTGACCCAGGGTGGCCTTATGAGAACGGCCTGCATGGGGCTCCCGGGCTGGAGAGGCCCGCAGGCTCCTGTCTGAGTCTGGCTGGGGCTGAGCTTCAGGAAGGACCAGGTCCCGGGCCCTGTGCTCTGGCTAAGAGTTTAGATGCCGTCTTGAAATCCGAGGGGAGCGCTGAGGGGCTTTGCTCAGAGGAGTGGTGACGCTCCGATGTGTGCGTTAGGAGAAGCTTCATCACACTTCACGTGGGTGACAGGTCGGAGGCGGGGGGGAGGGGGCAGGCCGGTGGCAGCATCACGACGTCTTGCTTTGTTGAGTACCTGAAAGATTTTTTTCTTTTCTTTCTTTCTTTGTTTTTTTTTTTTTTTTGCTTTTAACAGAACCTTTAAAGTCGGGCCGTACACATGTGGGTGCGTGCCCAAGAAACGGTTATTTCTAAAGATGGCAGCGCGAGCAGCCATCAGCAGGGGCTGCCAGGGGGGCCGAGCACGGGGCCATTGGTTCCGTTGCTCAGCTCTCCTTGTCAGCGGAAGGGTCACTCTGTCCAGCAAGCTTGGCCACAGCCAGTAGCTGGGTCTCGAGCAGAGATAACTGACTTCCCCGGGGACTGGCCCGTGCCCTAGGGCTCCCTCACCGCACTCTGCGCCCTGAGTCAGCCTGCTGCACGGGGACGGTGGGGTGGGGCGCTCAGCTCCTCCGCCAGCCCCCCCAGTGCTGCGCTGTGCGTGCCAGCGCCCCGAAAAAGAAGTCAGCCAAGGAAGAGTGTCGTGTGAGGGAAAGATAAACATGCTTGCTTGAGTGAACCGTGGAAGCCAGAAGTTAATCTGGTCATGTAAATATTTTTGTGTGTTTGTGGTTCTGTGGCTGTGGATTGATAGATAGAGTGAGGAAAGGGCAGACTGTGTGGCCGCGATCTCGCCTTGCGGGAAGGTGCGACGGTTGTTCAGAACCGTCCGTCACGTGTAGGGTCAGAGCCGCAGGTCGCTCCGTCCGAGGCCTTCATTTCTGCAAAAGGGACCTGCCCGTCCCTGCCCTCGGCCCTGTCCGCACGGAAGCTGCCACTGGGAGGTCGAGGCTGAGTGTGGGATCCCACCACCATCGGGGCCTTTGAGGGAAGGAAGAGCGTGATTTACGGTCCTGTGGGGGAGGAGAAGAGTTTCTCCAATTACCAGCTTCCCGAATTCCTAGCTTTATGGCCAGAGTTGCAGGCAACTGTTTGGATAACATCCCCAAGGACTCTGGGGCAGAGAGATAAGAGAGTCTTCAGTGTGGCTGGTGCCTGAGCTGGATGCACGGAGAGCAGGCCTGGGGGAGGAGCTCGCCTCCCCGCTCAGCTGCGGAGTCAGCCAGGGTCGCCTCCCTGGGAAACCTCCCCTGTGCTGTCTGAGTGCCTGGACTGGCCTCCTGGTGCCCGAGGTCTCCTGTACGTGTGAGCTCCCTTCTCCTGACTGGGCAGACCTGTCACCTGAGCCCATGTTGCCTCTTGAATCTACAGCCAGCCCTGGACTAACGAGGCTGCAATAGACAAGGATTGCTGGAGTGAGTTGCTCTGGCTCGGTTGGCCAAGACAGCAGCGCCATGAGAGGAAGCTTGTGGTCCCACACCGCGGTCTCTTGTTTCAGATCCTGGGCTTTGTCCCTGACATGAGGGGCTGATCCCAAGAGTATAGGTGCCAGTGCCTCTGCCCAGGGGTTCCTGGCTCTGCTCCACTATCCCTGGCCTTGGCATTATCTGACCACTGTTGCCCAGCTGGTCAGGTTCTTGGATGCCTGGTGCTGGCGGTAAGCGGGGCTTGACCAGGATATGTAGCTGGGACTCAACAAGGAGCAGCGGATGTGTTTGCACAGCTCTGCCCCAGGCGTTGTTAATCTTCGCTGTTGGAAAGGCACTAGCCTTTTCCAGTTAGGCCCTCCCTGCTCACTCAAAAACCAGCTGGATTTTGGTGTTTTCCTGCTTCCATTCTCAGGTTGGAGGGTTTAAAGTTGTGGAATAAACTGGGCACAGAGGCTCACCCCCTGAAATCCCAGCACTTTGGGAGGTGGGAGAATTGCTTTGAGGCCAGGACTTCAAGACCAGCCTGAGCAACACAGCCAGACCCTGTCTCTACCAAAAAATTATAAATAAATAAAAAGACGTGGCCTAGCAGTCTCTGCCTGGGTCACAGCCTGTCTCCTAGGCCCCAGGCTCTGTCTGTGTCTTCCCCATTTCGGCCTCCCAGGGCTGGGCTCGGGGGTGAGCGTGCGGGTGCGGATGTGGCAGGAGGGCTGGGGGCCCAGGAGCAGAGGGCGGCTCCACTGCAGGTTCACGCGCCAGCACTTCACCCATTCACAGTGTGCAAGTCAGTGGTTTTTGGTACGTTCACAGAGTTGTGCAGCCATCACCACAGTTTAATTTTAGAACATTTTCATTACCCCCAAAAGGAACCCGCAGCTGTCACTCCCCATTTCTCCCCAAACCCCCGGCCCCCGGCAACCACGGATCTACTTTCTGTCTCTGTGGATTTGCCTGCTGTGGACATTTCCCATAAATGGAAGCAGACGCCGAGTGGCCTTTCCTGTCTGGCTTCTCTCACCCGGCATCGTGTTTTCGGGCCATTTGTGTCGGAGCATGCATCCGAACTTTGTTCCTTCCAGGGCCGAATCACCTGCCATCATGTGGATGAGACCATGTTTTGTTCATCCACTCATTCGTTGATGACAAACGCCTTTTTAAAGGATGATTTGACATCTCAAACATAGTTCCGAGTTGGCTAGGGGAGCAGGGGACAGTTCAGTGGGGAATGTGAACAGCATAACCTGTAGCTTCCCTGAGGGGCTCCCCGAGTTGCAGGTCTAGAGGCTGGACGGAGCCCGAGGCCCTGCTTTGAGGATGAGATCTAAGCCTCGAGGAGCCCGCCTGGTGGATCACAGCCCAGGGCAAGGGGGAGGGCGGTAAACATATGTTTAATCCTGCTCTAATTGTCTCATCTTTTCAAACAGTGACTAGTAATCCTGTTTGCATTTGGCAGTACTTTCTGGAGAAGGGAGTCCTTTTATGAGAAGGAACCACACCCCTTAGCTTTCTGCCTGAACCTCCAGTGGTCGTTAGGCCCAGAAGCTGCAACCAGGGGTGGGCCTGCCCTACCCACCCCCGTGTGTAGGTGCAGGACGCTGCAGGGAGCGGAGAGATTTCTCCAAAGGGCCATCTTACTCCAGGGATCCTTTAGGCTTCAAAACGAAGAGAGAGGTAAGGAAGCGTGGAGAAGCAGCACGCTGTTGACTCTCTCCCTGGGCTGGTGCTGTGCCGCTGCCTGTGTGCACACCGTCTCATTCTCTCTCAGATCAGCCCTGTGGGGCAGGTGGGAGGTGAGGACAGGGTGCAGGAAGGGACCGGGGCATGTAAGGGGATCAGCTGGCTCTAACTCTGAATGGCCAAGGCCCAGAGAAGTGGAAACCTCAGGCTGGTGGAGCGGAGGCTCGGTGGCTGGGCTACCGCAGGCTCTGGGTGGCGGCAGGAAGGTGTCTTCCTGTGCAAATCAGCACGATCCCTGGGGGAACACGTCACTAGTGCCTGTTTTGCTCAGGGCATGTCTCTGCACTTGGGCCTCAGGGAGACGCGTTTGGTCCTGAGGGTGGATGGGGATACCGACTTCTGTCTCCTCTCCCCGCCCCGCCCCGCCCGGCCCCCGCCCCCGGCCTCCGCCCCCGGCCTGTGCAAGGAAGGGATCGCCAGCATCGAGAACCATCCAGCCCTAGATGGAGAAATCAGATTTATGGACTTAATCGCTTCCTTCTCCCTGTCTGTGGTGGTGAGAATGAAGTGGGGGAAATTGATAAGCCTCAGTCGTGTTTTCCTGTGAGACCCGTGGCTCTGGCAGCTGGCGGTACCGATGCGTTGCTCACCTGTGTCCTCTGCCTCTGAGTGGCTGTAAATTGCGCACCCCACGGGGCGGCACCTGCAGCCGCAGATCACTTAGGCCCCGTGCACAGGAGGTGCCCTAATGAAGTGGCTGCAGGACGGCGACCCTGCTGCGCAGTCAGGCACCTCGGGAGGGGGCAGGTGGCAGAACCGCGAGAGGAGAAACACTCCTTGCTGTTTCTGTAAGGCCACCAGCCGTGAGGGGGTGACCATGTGAGTGGCCTGACTCTGCGCTACTTCTGAACCGCCTTTCCCCTGGATACCTGCAGCCGTGTCCTCACGGCCTCGCTCACACCAGCTTGTTCTCTCGGCCCCAAGGAAGACGGACGGCTGAGAGGCGAGGCTCAGTGTGGCCTGCAGGAACCTGGGTCTGTAAAATGAAGATGAAATGCCTGCCTCCGAGGGCTGTCTTGAGGATGAAAGGAGATGGTTTAGATCAAGGGCTGGGAGCACCGCAGTGTGGCCATGCACACAGTGTCCAGGGTGGCTCCAACCTCCCGTCCTTGGTGGTCACAAATGTGCCTGTGCAGTTCTCTCCCCCACTGGATGGTGCTGACCTGCATAGTCCGTAGAGTGTTGGAAGTGACAGAGTGGACTTCCAAGGCCCACTCATGAAAGACAGTATGGTTTCTGCTGTCCTTTCTCTTGGATCACTCGCTCTGGGAAGACAGCCGCCATCTTGTGAGGACGCTCAAGTGGCTCTCTGGAAAGGTCTGGAACTGTGGTGAGGAAATGAGACAGACCCCTTGCCAGCAACCGACACTAACCCATCAGTCACGTGGGCGCGTTGACTCAGAAGCGACTCTTTCAGCCCCAGCCACACCTTCAGATGACCACAGCCCAGATCAACATCTTGACTGTGACCCCATGAGAAACTGAGCCAGAACCACCCAGCCAAGCCATGCTCGGCCTGCTGATCCACAGAAACAGCATAAAGTAGTAAGTGTCTATTGATTTAAACTACTAATTTTGGGGGGTGGTAATCTGTTATGCAGCAGTAGATAACTGGTACAGAGCTCCACAAATGTTAATTTCCTTCCTGCTGCTCTCCTGAGCTACCTTTGTTCGTGGGGCAGAGCTTGCCGTCTTTCCACTGGCTGCAGAAGATGCCTGTTCATCGGCTCTGACTCATACTTGCGGGTCTTGATGGCTCACAGCAAGGCCTTTTCACAGAGAACGGTGGTTTTTCACATTTGGAACCCAGAAGGTCTCACTTGCTTTTCCTGCTCCGTGGAACCGTCGGTCTCAGGCCTGAGCTTGAGGGCTGGGAGGGCACTGAGGGATGAGGGTGAGAAAGACAGTCTGTTCTTGGAGCAGTGGCGACCAGGGGTTTCTCTGGCTTTGTTTGCGTGAGTGGTTGCTGCTGGGGTGAAGCAGGGATGCCCCAGACTCTTTTTGTCTGAGATGGGAGGAAACATTCCGTTCTCTCTTCCTCCAACTTGGTTCATCTTCCCCTTCCTGTGGCCCAGCCTCACAGACTACCTAAGTCTCTAGGACTCGGTTCGCCTTTTTCTCACCGCTGGGGTCCATCCCCCGATTGTAGGAAGAAGGATCTAAGTAGCTGAGCTGTGCTAAGGAGAAGTAAACCACTAGACAGATGATACATTTTAGAGGCCTGAGTCACCCAGAGCCCTTCCTGTCAGCTTCATGGGGAGGGGGGTGATTTCTGGTTGTTGCCACCTCTTTGCTCATATTATGAACCCCGAAGTTTGAGGCAGACTCCAGTGCCCTCTGGCTCACCCAGAGCCCCTGTTGCCTGATCTCACAGGGGCCGAGAGTGTGAGGACGGGCTTGGGACAGTGCAGCCCGGGTGCCTCGGTTGGCATGCCCACGACAGCTGTACCCGAGAGCTGCTTTAAGTAAATGTGCAGCTGTCTCTAGGCGTTTTTTGTGCATCGTTCATTTCCCCAGTCATTTTTTTAATACCTGCTGTGGTTTCAGGCACTGGGGATACAAAAATGAATCAGAGAAAGTTCCTACCCTTGGGTTATTAATTAGCAGGACATGCAAACAAGTGTGTGCAATGCCAGGTCACGTTTATGGAACGCTCACGTGTGCTTTGATGACCAGCACGATGTGTGGGGTCCAATGAAAGGGGCAGAGGGTTAAGACCACAGAGGCAAGGTAGGGCAGGCATTTCCGGAGAGCCCTAACTTGGATCACCCCTGCTGGAACTCCTGAGCTCCTGGTTGCACCTGTTTGCATTTCTCCAGGCAGGCGCACCTCCAAATCAAGGACCGCACTCCATACGTGGTACTGTGTGGTGTGTGCCGCAACTCCTGGGTCCTGGGGTGTGTGCTTGGGCCTCTTCCTTCCCATCCCTGAAATGGGTCTCATGCTCTGTCAAGAGTTGTCTCTGGCAGGATGACGCTGGCTTCCCAGAGACGGCTTGGAGCTGACCCTTGTGTGCCTGGGAGCAGGGAGGGGGGGCTGGAGGGCGGTGCTTCTTAGACTGTGACTTTTTTATTTATTAAAAATTAATTCAGGGACTTTGATGTATCAGGCCTTAAGAGGAGTTGGCAGGTCACATGGTCTCCGAAAGCACAGGGCTGGTAATCCGTTTAAAAAAACATTTTCTTCTTCTTCTTTTTAATTTAATGGAGGAAATCATTAGCTGGGAAATTGGTAGAACTGATTTATTCCTGTTTTGGGGAGGGGGAGTGGAAGAGCAAATCTGCCCTAATTGCTGCTTGTTCTAGAAATATGTCAGCAAAATATTCCCATCAGCTGGGCTTGGCGTGGGTGGAGGCAGCGGATCCTCCCTTCACCCCACGCTCCGGGGTGGAAACGGGGTTCTCTCTGGACCCAGGTAGGCAGCTGTGATGTCAGCGGCGGCGGTGGATCTTCGAAGTCCCAGAAAGGCTGCTGTGGCTCCCTGGTGGCTCCCTGGTGGCTCCCTGGTGCTCACGTTCCTCCTCCGGGAGCCTGAACGAAAGGCGGGGTTCTGGCCCGGGGGTGGGTCCCAGAGAGCTCCTGCTCCAGCCCTCATTCCCAGGGAAACTGGACCAGGACCCCATCTGGGAAAAAGGACTACGTGCCTCTGGGGCTTCATCCAGCTCCAAGGGGAGGCAACAGGGTTCACCCTAAAAATAACCGAAGATGCAAACAGCTTCAGCATGCAAATGTTTTTCGTATCTGTGGGCCAGATAATTTAAAGGTACAGCTGTTTTTCCACTGTCCCAATCTGTTTGTTTTTCCTGGAGCAGGGAGGAAGCCTGGGGTGCCCTGGGCCCCTCTGGGGTCACCATCCTCCAGCACCCCTGGTCGAGGGTCTGCCCAGGTACTCGGCTGCTGCCCTCTCCTTGGACACCACCTTCCCAGGGGTACCCTGAGCCTGGCAGGGCATGAGTCACCTGTGACTCTCAGAGACCCTCCACCCCCCGACGGTCCCCATCACAGAGCAGGCCTGGCCAGATCGCAGCCACCCCTTGTGGCTTGCTGAGGCGGGGTCTGCCTGGCTGCCGCTCACCAAACTTGTCCAGCTCAGGAACATGAGTAAAGCCGTTCTCAGAGGGAGCTATAAATAGCCAGGCAGGATGTGGAGAAGGTGAAAGGCAAGTGACCGCCAAGGTTGGGAGCCCAGCTCCCGGGCAGCCGCCGCACCTCCGGGCCTCCTGAATGCCCACCCAGGCTGCTGCCCCTTGGGGTGCTGGCCTCGGGCCCCATTGGCGGGATCCAGGAGCTCCAGCCCCTTCCTGGTCTCCTGTCTCTTCCTGGTGGCTGCTGCCCTGGGAGTCTCCGGGGTATGTTGTCACCTCTGAGCTTGAGGACTTTTGTCTGCTCCTGTAATAATCCTCCCCTGGATATGTCACATGGGGAAGCCTCAAAGCAGTTAGCCATTTGGGGGAGCCCACGTGGAGGGGATCCTTCTGTGCTGAGCAGAGGGCCCCCCAGGGATGGTAGGCCTGGAGCTTCAGGGCAGGGGTCTAAAACCGTAGCTGTGGCCAGGAGTTAGTCTGTGATGGGGGTCAGGGGGGAGGTGGATATAGCTCTGGGCCAGGCACAGACCCGTGAGGTGCTAACTTCTACAGAGTCTTCACTCACCCATCCACTCCTTCATGCGTCCAAAAGTTTCATTCATGCTTGCTGTGTGCCAGGTGAGCTTCCAGGCCCTGAGGATACAGCAGTGAATACAACCAGCAAAATTCCTGCCCTCACGGGGCTTCCATTCTAGCAGGAGAAACAAACAATTTTAAGAAAAGAACACTCTACCAGGCCTGGTAGTACTCGCCCGTAGTCCCAGCTACTTGGGAGGCTGAGGCAGGGGGATCCCTGGAGTTCGAGGCTGTGGTGAGCTATGATCGTGCCACTGCACTCCAGCCTGGGCGACAGAGGAACACCCTGTCTCTACAAAAAATAAAATAAAATGAGAATATGCTACAGCGTGGGTGAACCTGTAAGACATGCTAAGTGACAGAAGCCGGACACAGAAGAACAAACACCACGTGATGCCACCTGCCACCTGCCGTGAGGTCCCTAGCGTGGTGGAATTCACAGCCAGAAAGTAGGATGGTGGGTGCTAGGGGCTGGGGAGGGGAATGGGGAGTTAGCGTCTTGGGGGGACAGAGTTTCACTTTGGGAGTGTGAAGAAGTCCTGGAGGGGGAGGGTGGCGATGTTGCACAACAGTGTGCATGTATTTAACGCCTCGAAACAACACTAAAAAGTAGTTAAGATAGTAAATTTTATATTGTGTATATTTTACCACAATTTAAAAAATAAAAGGAAAAAAGAAGAAAGAAAAGTAGCATATTAGATAATAATCAATGCAGTGAAGAAAATTAGGGTGGGGGGTTGGAGCCAGGGTGTCAAGTTAGGCCTTGGTGAGAAGGAACCCCGGGGAAGAGACAGCAGGAGGTGGCAGGGCAGAGCCTGCGGGACCTCCCTGCGTGGGGGAGGAGGCCCCATGGCTTTGCGCTGCAGCAGGGTGTGCTGTAGGTTTGGGGAGGGTCCTTCTGGCCAGGCTGTGAGGGGCTGGGGAAGCAGGGAGCCGGGAGAAGATTTTGCAGGGTGGGGGTAGAGACCCCTGTGCCTGGATGACCCATGACTGTTTGTGGGCTCGGCACAGTGGTAGTTAGGATGCTCTACTTTGTGGCTGTGTTTGAATTTTTTGCATTTTTCTCCACTACCCCTCTTTCAATATCACTTCTCCTTTCCCGTTCGGGTCGGTCGGGGGAGGAGAGAGGGGTCTGGCTCAGCTTTCAGTCCCTGCTGTACAGGCTTTGGAGCCACCCAGCTCCCGAGAAGCACATAGCCTTTTGCCTGGGGGCCCTGAGGGTGCACGGTGTTCCCCCTGCCCCCAAAATCGGCTTGCTGGGGAGTCCACCGAGCAGTCACTCCCCTTTCTGTGTGTGGATTTCTGCATCTGCAAAGTGAGAAGGCTGGGCTGCGTGCTGGCGGGGACCCCAGGCCAGACTCTCCCTGCCCTGACGGAGGAGCCCGTGAGAGCTGCTTCTTGTCTGTGGGAAGGTCTCCCGGAGCACCTGGCTCCACCGCCCAGTCTGGAACCAAGGACCCTCTGCACATCCCTGAGGGCTCTCTGCCACCACATCGGGGAAGGGGAGGGTCTGTTCCAATCTTACAGCCCCTGCCCAGACATTCCAGGGATGACCTCAGGAGTTGCTGGGGGAAACGGCAGGAGGGGGGTTCTAGAACAGGGCAGAGAGGAGAGGCCCGTGGTTCACAGTCCCATGTCGTTATGGAGTCCACGGGGCCGTATTGGCTCCTGGTGGCATCTGTTTTGTTCCCTGAGAGCCCGACCACCCACCCTCTGTCCTTCTAGAGGGGCCTTCTGGAGCCAGGCTGCAGACGGAAGCCTGCTCCACCACCCAGACGCTGCCGCGGGGTAAGTGTGGGGGCGGGGGTAGAGGGAAGATGACCCAGGAGCAAGGCCTGGGCCGGCACCACACGACATTCCACATTGGCCATCTCATCAGTCCTCAGGGCTGCTCTGTCCAGGGTGGGTGCCACTAGCCCCGTGTGACTATCTGTAACTTAAAGTGAAATAAAGTGTAAAATTCCATTTTCTACTCATGCTTGCCACATTTCAGGTGCTTGGTAGCCACCTGGGGCGAGGAACAGGTAGTGGCTGAAACTACCTGGCCGTCATCCTGTGGATGACTCAGGTATAGAACACGTCAGCCTTCAGGGAAAGTTCTATTGGGCAGCACCCAACCCCATGGGATTGTCACCCGGTTTCATGGATGAAGAAGCTGAAGCCCAGAGAGGGGAAATGACAGGCCAGTCCTGTACCCCGTGGGTGCCGATGGGCCTTGACTCGGGGTTTATTTGGTCTCAGGGTGTGGGTGCGGGATTGGTATGCTCATGTGTCCTCCTGCCCCACTGCCTGCCTTCCCAGGACTCGCGGGCCACACACGGGCTTCTGGGATCTCTGCCTTGGGCTCCAGGGCCAGATGGAGCCTCCCCAAGTTGGTCACACAGCGGGAAGTGCTGCTCTAGTGGAAAGGCAAAGCCCGATGAGTATTTGCTTTGGGGACCTCCGAGCCTGCAACTTTGAGACCAAATCCCTTAGGGGAGGCTCCAGGACATTTCACTGGGCTCTGAAAAATTCATTTTATAGCAAGAAGCCAAGTGTGGTGGTGCATGCCTGTGGTCCCAGCTACTCCGGAGGCTGAGGTGGGAGGGTGGCTTGAGCCCAGGAGTCGGAGGCTGCAGTGAGCTCTGATGCCCCTGTGAATGGCCAATGCGCTCTAGCCTGGGCAGCACAGTGAGATGCCATCTCTAAAAACAACAACAAAAAAGCGAGAAGACAATAACCAAACAGTGGAAACAACCACATGTCTATCAGCTGGTGGCTACTGCATGAACAAAATGTGGTCTGTCCATGTGACAGGGTACTGTGTGACCGTGAGAAAGGAGGAGTGTTCGGACGCGTACGATGACATGTGTTCATGCGGGTGAGGGGAGCCAGGTACAGAAGGCCACGTGTCATCTGATTACATTTATGTGAAATGTCCAGGGTGGACAGACGTGTACAGACAGCAGGTTGGGGGTGGCCGGGGGCTGGAGGAGGGGGCTGGGGGAGTGACTGCCAGTGGGTACAGGGTCTCCTTTTGGGATGATGAAAATGTTCTGGAACTTGAGAGAGGTGGTGCTTGTGAATGTGCTTAATGCTACTGAAGTGAACACTTTAAAATGGTTAAAATGGTAAATTTTATGTTATATGTAT
This sequence comes from Eulemur rufifrons, assembly GCF_041146395.1. Classification (NCBI taxonomy): domain Eukaryota; kingdom Metazoa; phylum Chordata; class Mammalia; order Primates; family Lemuridae; genus Eulemur; species Eulemur rufifrons. The sequence goes on from NC_091003.1 coordinate 5,077,495, forward strand.
TTTACCTCGATAAAAAAGAAAGTGAGAGGAAACGGTAGTGTCTAGGCGGTGAATATATAGATGTTCATTATAAATTTTTTTCAACTTTGCCATATGCTTGAACGTTTTCATAATAAAACATCGAGGGAAAAAGTGAGAGGAGGACTGTGAAGAGAAAACGTGTCCAGGGCTGCGGCCTTCAGAGACAGGAATGGGCGCGGCCCACCCTTAGCGGTCCCCGTGTGGGACAGTGAGGCCCAGTGGGCTCTGGCGCTGGGGAGGCTCCCCGGAGCCTTCGTCCCGAGGGGTGCGGAGCTGGCGGGAGAGGCAGGGTGCTGGGTGGCTCCTGGGATGGGCCCAGTGCCTTGCGGTCCCCGTCCTCAGCCTTCCCAAGTCTTTCTGCCTCGGTGCCTGGGAGTACAGGTGGTAGAACTCAGTATTATCCCTGTTTGTGGTGAAGAGACGGAAGCTTAAAGAAGTGACTACACTTGCCCCTTGCCCTGTGGTCTCCAGGAGGAAAGACCGAGTCTCCAGCCCAGGCCTTGCATCTGTCTCCCCAGCCCCAAGGCAGCTAGGAAGTGGCCTTGGCCAGTCCTGGAGCTGGCATGTGGGCAGCTGCCACCGCCTCGAGGCTGGCAGCAGGCCAGGGGGGAGACGCCACCCAGCGTGGGGGGCCTGGGAGTCCCCATCCACCTGCCGCTGTGCCCGGGAGAGCTCCCTCCGCCCACTGTGCCCAGCAGCCTCCCTTCTCCTCTGCTTCCTGCAGGGGTGGCTCTGGGCCGTCAGAGCCCTCCCGTAGGTGGGCATCCCCTCCTCTCCGAGGGTGGGAAAATGTGACTCAGGATTTGGCGACAGATTTTCAGAAATGGGGAGGCACGGCGGGTCGGGATCCACTGTGCATCCCCGAACACCAGGTAACACCTGAGCCTTGGGGTGGGGCCCGGGGTCTCTGCTCCCCTGTGGGTCTTGACCCCACGTCTGGCTGGCAGTGTGGCCTGAGATGAGGGCCCTCTTAGCAAAGGGGCGGTGGAGCCCCAGAGCCAGGAGGGAAAGCCCCCCTCACCCCCTACGCCTCCGGGAAGTGGTGGTCACCAGATACTGCTTCGGCCCACAGGTCCGGCCGGTTCCCCTCCCTGCCAGGCCGCCTGGACCCAAGGCCTGGTCTGGGGGAGGCTGAGCAGCAGAACTGTGGGATTGGCTCTTGCTGACGCCTTCCCTCCGGCATATGGCTCCTCCACCCGCCTCGGGCTCTGCCAGCGGCTCCCCTTTCTCCATGGCAACTCGGCTCAGTGGTCCCAGTGGAGGAGAAAAAATCAATTCTCCCTCCTTCCCGCCCTCCCTCTCTGTTCCCCACCCCTTCCTCTCCGGCCTGCCTTCCTGCCTCCCTCCCCGACCGACCCTGTCGGGCTCACGGCTCCTCCGTCCGCCCGTCCCGGGCACACGCGTGCTCCTCGGTGTCCTCCCATCTGCAGGCATGGGCGGCCAGGGGAGCCGCGTGCTGCTGGGGGCGGCCCCCTGAGGCCTGCATCATGGGGAGCTCGGTGGACCTCTGCAGGGACGGGGGCTGCTGGCCCACCCCAGCCCGGTTCCTGTGGCTCGCGCCTCCTGACCCTGACACTTTGTTCCCTCCTGTCCCCTTCCCTCACGTTGGCTTCCTGAAAGGTAATTTTCTGTTCCTTCTGAAACATGTCACAGACTCAGGACGGGTTTATTAGCAAGGAAGGCTCCGTCTGGTCACGCGGCTGCTTGTTTTCCCTCGGAGGAGCTGGGATGGAGGGAGAGGGAGGGAGAGGCCTGGCCTGGCACGCTCGGAGCTCAGGGGCATGGCAGAGTTTGGGTGCGTGGGGCTCTCCTCCAGGGAGCTCCCGCCGTTGCATTTCCATTTTCCGCTGGGATTGCTGCAGAGCATGGCCGGTCTGCTTCCCTGGACCGTGGTGGGACCAAGGAGAGGGAGGAAATTTAGAGGCAGCACATGCACCCCAGATGGGGCAGGCCTCCCAGGGACAACCGCTGGCCACAGGTTGGCTGCCTTTCTGATGAATCGTTATCATCTGAAAATGGGCGTTCAGTGAGGGGGACGTTTCGTCCTCCCCCTCCAGCCCCCCATAACCACGATTTCCAAGAAGATGGTTCAGGGAGCATCTCTGCTGGCTGGTTTCAGGCGGCACAGTCCTGCCTGTCTGTCCATCTGGGGCAGCGCCATCTGCCCAGGACGGCCCCTCCACAGTGTGGTTCAGGCAGGATGTCAAGATTGTTGCCCAGTGGGTCAACATTCTACATTGTTCCCTCCCCACTGCCAAGTATGGCACCCAGAATGGCTCCCGCAGGGCTTTCCCAGGGGGAGTTGTGGGGGTTAACCCCTCAGCAGCCCGGCTAGGGCCGACGTGCTCCACGCCGTGCACAGGACAGGTGGCCGCCCCCATGACCTCTGCTTCCTGTGCAGCAGGCAGTGGAAAAAGAACCCCTGGTTGTCAACGAGAACATCTCCCGTGTTGATGGAAAGTGAGGACCAAAGAGACCGTATTTAGCACCCAGTTCTTAGAAGCTACGGGTTTGAATGGTGTCTGTGAGTAAGCCCCGTGTGATCTTTAAATAGAAAGTGAACACCAAGTAGCCCCGTCTGACTCACGGGGAGCTTCAAAGTTCAGAGCAGGTACCAGGGAATCCATACTCCACTCTGACAGGGGCACGCACCGCGGGGGTAACTGCAGAGAGGACCAGTCAGTGCTGTATACGTCTGTGCCCGGGGTGCAGGTGGGCTTGAGGGTGGGACGAGCATGGTTCTCAGAGTGAGCAGCAGAACACAAGATTTAGTGCGGTGTTGGGTCCAGCCAGCCTCACGAGCATCTTGACTGGATTCTGTTTCCGTTCCAGCATTCTCTCGGAGAGATTGCTTTAATAACAGAAACGGAGCCTCGAAGGCAGGTGGCCTGGGGCAGGACTCCCCAAGTGGCTTTGGGGTCAAGCATCCTTAAACTTCATTTGTTTATCTCCCCCAAAGCCCTGTTTCTTTAAAGCCGCCTCAGAGCCTCCGGCAGACCTTGAATTCTTGGTGCTTCTCTTAGAGCAATCAGATCGGCTGCTGCCGGGAGGCGAGAGGAATGCTGTTGTGTCTGCGTGCGTGTGCGCTGTATCTCGCCTGCCCCTGCGGACGGCCGGAGCCTCAGCAAGACCCCCCTGGCACGCAGGCGGGGTGCTGGCTTCCTAACGACCCGACTGCGTCTGGATCCTGCCTGGCTTGCCGTGAATTCTGATGGGTCTACGAGTTGTGTGATGGGTGGGGAGGTGGTGTGCTGGTTTTGTTTGGTTTGGTTTTGGTTTGCCTGCGAACGGAAAATCTGATGTGACACCTTAAAGGCCAGCCCACGAGTGGCAATACTCGGTTCTGTCTCTGCGCTCAGCCTTGATGGGAGGCAGCCTGGCGCCGCCGTTGCAGCTGGGGTTCCTCCGCCCCGGGGTCTTTCATGTGCATCCCGGGCACTCCAAGTGTGTGCTCAGTCAGCAAGCCCAAAGGCCAGAAGGTCACCAGAGCTGAGCTGGCGCCGGAGGAGAGAGGCAGGCTGCCCCCGCCCGGCTGCCTTCCTCCGAGGTGGATCCTGAGTGCTCTGCACCGGCCTCCCCGCCCCCCCAGGTCCTCTCTCAGTGGCTGCTCCGAAGTGTAATTTCACGTAGCAGTGACTTACTTGAAAGCATCGTACGGAGCCGCAGAGGGTGTGAGAGCAGATTGGAGAGGTGGGAGCCCTGGCTGCCGATGGCTCCAGCCGGCGAAAGTGTGGAAAGCTCACTCCAGGAACAGTGGAATAGTCACTGCGCTGGCTGGCTTGCGGGCGGTGAGTGGTTCTTTCTTCTCTAATCTGACAGGAGCGCTGGGATTCAGGGAAGGGCCCGCTGGGGAGCCCGGTGGTTCAGACAGACCTCACAAAGCTCGTGAGGCTCTGAGAGGAACGTTTGATCTCTGGCCCCCTGGCCTGGCTCACAGACTGTGCCGGCTGGACGGGCAGCTCTGACTCGGGTCAGGGATTGTGGGACTTAGGACATCTGCCTCTGCCCCCGCCCAGCCCTGTGCCCAGCTTTGGAAAAGTCTGTTGCTGGTGGTGGGTGCATGAATAATTTAAGCGGTGCAGAGAGAAAGAAGCTCCTGGATGTTAAGCTCTCCCCCAGGCTCTCTTGCAATTTCCCTGAATGCACACGCACATACGTGTGTACACATGCATGCACACACACACACACACACTCTCATGGCCCTCCCACGTTCATGCTCACACAAACACACATGTGCACACACCATGCAGGCACACACATACTCATCCACATGAACACACACCCACATGTGCACATTCACAGACACATTCTCCCCTTCTGCTAGCAGGGGTGCACGCACCATTTGGCGTTCTGCTTGTGCTCATGTGATCCTGTATAAATGTGCTCAGTATTGGTGAGAGCGGACAGCTGTGCTTTTTATGCATTGCCTTGCAGCTCAGCATCTTACCTGAGTGAGACAGACCGTCCCTGTCCACTTCGGGAAGAGCTGCCTCCTCCTACCATCCCTCTTTTCCTCACCTCCGAGCTCTGCTGCGTGGTCCAGCGCGTTACAGAGATTGGCCTGTTTGTGTCTGCAGGGGAAGCCCCCGGGTACTTTCTGTCCCAGGCTTCTGAGGGCCTCCAGCCCAAAAGGAAGAGAGTTGCCAGAGAGAGACTGCTAAGCTTAAGATGTGCTGAGCTGCAAGGCTCTGTGTGTGTGTGTGTGTGTGCTGTGTATGCATATATCATGTGTGTGATATGTGTGCACACGTGTGTAGAGTAGGTATATGTGTGCGTGTGGTATGTGCACATGGTGGGGTGTGTGTGTGTACATGGGTGTGGTGTGTTACGTGTGTGGTCTGTATGCCTGTATGTGATGTATGAGCAAGTGAGGTGTGTGGGAGTGTGTCTGAGTGTGTGTGGTGGTTTGTGCATGCGTGCATACATGTGTGTATACACTCTCTCCACATCATGTGTGGGCATTGGTAGCTTTGCACTCGGTTTCTCCCCATTTTCTGGTTCATTCCCAGAGCAGGCTCGGCAGACTCACCCACGTCGGCCCGGGGATCTTAATGCCCACTTACTGCACAGGCCCCTCCCCAGATCTCATCTGATCTGACAACTGGCAACCAGCCTGGCGGTCTTGGTGTGGTCCCCACTTTACACAAGGGCAAACTGAGTCTCAGGGGGTTGAGCAGCCCGCCCTGTGAAGGCAGAACCAGAGCTCAGATCTCTGACTCACTCATCCATCCTTTCATTCATTCACTCATTCATGAGTTAAAAACGCGTGCAGCCTGCTCTGCATACGAAGATCAGGCCCAGCCCTGGCCCTTGGGCGTGGGAGGAGGATGTGAGGAGAGGGGCAGCCCGGGAGGGCCGCTCACCCTCTCTGCACGCTGCGTCCACTCATCCAGTTGTCTAAGGAAGAGAAAAGGAAGGAAGCAGAGGGCCAGCCCAGAAGGATCAGGCGCCCTAGGGCTGGGGCCGAGTGGGAGGGGAGCCCCTGTGTCCACCCCACCCGTGGCACCTGCCCCCGTACACTGTAGAGAACCCAGATGGCCTGGCCCCGATCTGCTCTCAGGCTGCTACCATGTTACGGTATCGTCAGGAAGACAGTCTGCATCGTGGGTCTGTTTGTTTTAGGCTGAGCCCTTCGGCATTGGTGGCTCAGCCTAGTAGAAGGGACACTGCACATGAGGAGATCTGTGCCTCAGTTTCCTTGTCTGTAACACGTTACTCAATAGGAGGCACATGTGTGAAGCGCTAGGAAATGAACCACGTGTGCTGGCAGCAGCGAGGCGGTGGCTGTTGTCACAGACAACACATTCCAGGAATGTCCTCGCTCAGGGGTCAGGAGCGATCATTTGCCTGTATAGATGTACTTAGGAAGATGGGGGTGGGGCACAAATGCAAAGCAGGTGGGTGGAGCATAGATGGGAGCGGTTATTGTTAGCTTTGCAATCTTTCTGTAAATTAGAGATTATATGGAAATAAAAATATAAAAAAATAAACAAATAAGGCTCAGGCACCCAAGAGCTCTTCCCAAAAAGTAGCAGAGAAGGGTTTGTGCCTTCAGATCCCCACAAGAAGCCAAAAGAATAAAACCAAAGCTTCATCCTCTTGGAGGCTGCAGGTGGCTGGCCAGCCCCAGAGGGGACAGGGAGCACCAGGGAGGGGGCTGCGGATGGACTCTCTCAGGTCGTCAGCCAGACTGTCCCTAGGCAGGGCTCTTCCTGAGCACAGGGGCCTCCAAAGACAGGCTTCTTCCCAGATCCCTGTCTGGTGCAGCATTCAGGCTTGCGTGCCGTCCCCAGGGCCCCTGCCTGGTGGCCGGACTCTCTTCTAACAGCTCCAGGGGAGAGAGAGCTGTATCTTGTGATGGATTCCTGACTGGTTTCGTTTCAGTGCACCGTGCAGGTGCAGGGTCACGTATTAGCTGAGCCACGTGGCTTTCTGTGCTGCTGCCTGGCCTCTTAGAGCCCCTTCCAGGTAAACGTCCAACCTCAAAGCCTTGAGCGGCTATTGAGCAAGCGAGCATGCTAGGTGTGGAGTCCGAGAGTCTGGGGTCCTGGCTCTGCTCCGCGCAGGCCTCGTTGAACCTCTCCTGCCTCCCTGACAAAGCTGAGTTTGGTGGAAATGAAGGAACCAGGGACCTGAATGTGTTCCATCACCCTGCAAAGGGCAGGTGTGTCTTGAGAGGGGACAGGAGAGGGACGGTTGCCAGTCTTAACTCGATGGACACTCTGTGCCTCAGTTTCCCTACCTTGTTGCCATAGAAAGAGGAACTTTCCTCACCGGGTCTCCATTCCTCTCTCAAAGCAAGGCTGTACTCAGGGTGTCGGGTAGGGAGAATTCAAGTCAGAAGACCTTGTCCTGGCCCCCTCCCTCCCTTCAGTCTGGTTGTGAGATCTTGGAGAATTCCCTTGCCCTCTCTGAGCCTCAGTTTCCTGGTTTGCACAGCAGGGTCAGTGACAGATGCCCTCAGGAGACTGGGAAGGACAAAGAGGTGTTGTACGCAGAGCACCGGGTTCCACGCTGGCGTCCTCAGAATGCCCAGCGCCCTGTGCCCTTGGAAAGCACTTCACAGCTTTCTAGGCGTGGGCTTACCATTGTCACAGCCTGTGGCTGAGCACGGGCTTTGTCAGGGCTGCACAGACAGGGAACAGGGAACGGTTAAATTTAAAAGGCTCTTTCCGCCTGATTTCATCTGCCTTCTGGGCCCATGCTAACTGCGCGGTTGAATTCTGCTCTCCAGGAGTTTGGGTTCCTGGGAGGGAGAAGATTGGGACTAGCCTGCTCCAGGGCCTTCCTTGGGTGGTAGGAAGAGCAAAACATGGTAGCCACACACAGCCAGGTTTGAGTCCTGGCTATGCGGACTGCAGAAGTCGCTTAATCCCTTCGTGCCTCGGTTTCCTGTTGTGCTTAATCCCTTCGTGCCTCAGTTTCCTGTTGTGCAGAGCAGGGTGGTCGTCCCCGCCCTCCCGAGTGTGGTGTGAGAGTCTGAGACTCTGCTCCCTGCCTGGCTCACAGAGGGCTTGTACTCGTGTGAAAGGGGTGTTCGTTTCGTAGGGCTCTTCCGGCGTGGGGTGGGCTTAGGTGGCCGCTCTGCGTCAGGGGTCAGCCTAGGAGCAGGGCCACGCCAGCTGCTGCTTTTCGTGCTCCCAGATGTTTGGAAAGCCTGTGCTGTGCCTTGGCCAGCAGAGCTTTCCGGCGTTGGGAGGCATGGTCACTGGGCCGTTTGTGCCCTGCCCCCCACCTGAATCCAGAGCTGCTCTCTGGACTGGGTGCTTGCCTTCCAGGGGAGGTGGGCAGGTCTCTCTGGCTGTCCCCTGCCTCAGGAGGCAGTACATGCGGTCAGCAGCACTACTAACAGAGAACCAAGGCATGAGGGAGGATGAGCAGCTCTGTGTCTCACGGCTGGAGCTCAGGTGTGGCCATAGTGCCAAGGAGGGGCCTCCCTTGCACCTGGAGAGAGAGGGCAGGGGCCGCAGCTTACGCTTGAATCACCAGCCAGCAGGTTGGCTTGGAGGAGAGGAGCCAGTGTGACTATCCCCTCTCTGCTGCCCGCAGCCCTCCGCCCTCCCCACTCGCGAGTTGACCTCCCTCTGCCAGTCACTCCTTCCCAAACAACAGTGGACACCCCAGGATCCCAGGTCAGACCTGACAGATAGGGAAACCGGCCCTCAGAGGCTTGGGGGAGCTTTGCCCAGACACCTGGAACCACGCCGAGCTGGGCCAGCCGCGTATGCTCCTTGAACAGGACGGAGTCCACCTGCCTCTCTCCACTGGCCTCTATCCACCCAGCCCCCTTCTTGCAGCTGAGGAAGGACTAAACTGGTGACTCAGCAACGTCCCTTCTGTGTAGCCCCAGCGTGAGGGCATTCTCCGGGTTGGGGGTTGCAGGAAGGGGCATGTTGCTGTGGGTGTCCCATCCCAGCCAGCCTGGGCTGAAGAGCTGGTTGGCCCAGACACAGGGCTCAGGCCTGAGCTCCCCACTCCTCATCGCCCAGCGCGAGGACGCAGCACACCAAAAAACCTCCTCTCTGCGCACTCCCGTGGCCCCGTGCACCAGCGGAGCCTCCTGGCTGGGTCTGGCCGCCCTGGGGACTCTCTTCTCACTGCCACTCTCGGGCTCACCGGCTGGTTCTTGCTGTGGCCTTGTGAGATGGTCAGGGCAGATGACCAGAATCCGTTCCATGCAGGGGTGCGGAAGTTGAGTGACCTGGCCCAAGGTCAGACAGCTATTCTGGGACAGAGTTTGGAAATAAAACCATTTACCCAACAAATATCTGCCGGTCACCTGCCTTTACTGAGCAACTGCTCTGGTCAAGCCCTGGGGAACCGATTCTGAACGAGGATTAGGCCCCAACCCAAAGGCAAACACACGGCTACGGTATAGTGTGATAAAGGCCAAAAGGAAAGTCAGCGCAAGGTGCTTTACCTGCCTCACAGGTAAAGGTAAGGAATTTTTACCTGGCTCACAGGTAAAGGCAAGGAATCTTAACCTGGGAGAGGGATTCGAGGCCCATGGGGATGCCGGCAGGCCCAGGAGAGCTATGGACACCACCTGGGCTCTGCTGTGAGCCTTCAGCAAGCCCCGTGCCGTCTCTGCTCTGTCCGTCTGTACAGGAGGGGACTGAACGAGCTCCCTTGCTCTCATTCTCTAGCCGGCTTCCCGGTGACCTTGGGGGCTGTGTTTAAAACACAGCAGAGCCCATGGTGCTGGGATGGTGGAGGTGCCAGGGGGTTGCAAATGCTGATGCTGCCTGAGAGGTTCTGCAAAGGTGGAGGCAGGGAGGAGGGGATGCTGAGCCAGGCGGGATGGGCAGGGCACGTATTTCTTATATTTCTAGCATTACTTCTTTTTTCTTTTTCTTTCTTTTCTTTTCCTTCCTTCCTTTCTTTCTTTTTCTTTCTTTTTTTTTTTTTTTTAGACAGGGTCTTTCTCTGTTGCCCAGGCTGCAGTGCAGTGGTGTCATCACAACTCACTGCAACCTCAAACTCCTGGGCTCAAGGGATCCTCCTGCCTTAGCCTCCCAAGTAGCTGGGACTACTACACCCGGCTAATTTTTTTATTTTTTGTGGAGATGGGGTCTTGCTCTTGCTCAGGCTGGTCTCAAACTACTGGCTTCAAGCAATCCACCCACCTCGGCCTCCCAGAGTGCTGGGATTACAGGTGTGAGCCACCGTGCCCAGCTTCATATTTCTAGCATTTCTCATCAGAGAAACCTTTGGTCCCTGGGTTGGGGCACATTCCCTGGGTTGGTCCTTAGGGCTGTTGTGCACGAGGATTTGTGACAAAGCTGACGTCTGCTGGCAGACGTGAGGGTCTAGAGAAGGCCATCCTGGTACCAGGCCGGGGTAGTGGGGAGGACACTCTGGGCTGAGTGGCCACTTCCCCTCGGGTGTCTCAACTGCCTGGACACAGGCGGGCTTCTCACCACTGGCTCCTCAAGTGCCCTGAGCTAATTGGGCCACAGCCCTGGTAACAGCCTGGTGACAGGCTGACTCAGTCCTGCCCAGGCGCCAGTGTCACCCTCCCAGCCAGGAGGCCATTGGCTCCTCTCCTGCCGGGAGCCCAGAGGAGGGGACGCTGGCTGACGTGTGTGTGGTCAGCCCGGAGTATGTCCTGTTTCTTGATGCCACAAACCTCATTTCCTGGGGCTGCCGTCACAAATGACCACAAACCCGGCAGCTTAAATGGCAGAAGCATATGTCTCTCACTGTTCTGGGGGCCAGAAGTCTGAAGTCAAGGTGCGAGCGGACTGTGCTCCCCACAAAGGCTCCGGGCAGAATCCTTCCTCGCCTCTTCCAGACTCTGGTGGCCCAGGGTGTTCCTTGGCATGTGACTGTGTCACTCCAGTCTCTGCCATCTCCTCTGTGTCTCTCTGTGTCCTCTTCTTATGAGGACGTTAGTCATTGGATTTTGAGCACATCCTAAATCCAGTATAATTTCTTCTTGAAATCATTAACTAGTTATGTCCACAAAGACCCTATTTCCAAATAAGATCAACGTTCTGAGTGTCCAGGTGGATGTGAATTTGGGGCGGTAGGGGGGCTGCACTGCTCAGCCCACCCAGCACAGCGGGCAGGCAGAGAGCCACCAGAGAAAGGGCAAGGCTGCGGCGCTGGCCGGGGAGCGCAGCCTGGCAGCTGGTCCCAGGAAACAGGTCCGGGGCTTTTAACAGCCGCAGGCCCCGTTGTCAGCCAGGGCTACTCTCCATGAATAGAACCAGAGAGGTCAGAGCAGGGGAGGTGGCCCAGCGGGCAGCCACCCAGAGGTGGTGTGCCCGTCAGACACCTATTTTATTTTTTATTTTTTTCTATACCATCTAGTTTAGTGTAATAGACACCTACTTTAAGGTGTCATGGAGAAGAAAGGCTGACCATGGCTCTGAAGAGCCATCCAAGACCTCGTGTTGAGTCCCAGGGGGACAGACTTCGCTCAGCATAAGAACTTTCTAGCAGCACCTTGTAGGTGGTGAGTGGCCCGTCCCAGGAGGCAGCCAAGCCCCTCCCACAAGGTGGGCACTGCAGAGAGGATTCCTGCCTCTCAGAGCTCTGAGTCTGTGCTTGTCCCAGGGATTCATGGCTTCACCTGTCAGCTGTGGGGTAACGTCAGGGACGTCCCCAGGGCAGCACAGGCCATGGTGGTGGGACCAGCCTCAGCCCCCCGGGCCCTGCTGGCCAGGCAGACCCCGCTCTTGCTCCTGGCTGGCTGGTGGGTTTGCAGGCGGGAGGAGTGCCCACAGTGACGACGGCCCCTCCCCCTGCCCGCTTCACATCGGCTGGGTCTTCTCTGCCCCCTCAGGCCCTCCCCTCCCCCTGGACGCTGGGCCTCCCCACTACCGGGCGCTTGGCCTGCACTGGGCTCTGGCTCCCCGAGCTCCTCATGGGATCTCCCGCCCCACTGCCACACTTGGGCCTCCCAGAGCCCTGCCATCTGTGTGCCTGGCCGTCACACCCAGTGGTGAAGGTGACATTGGTCTCCATGCAGTCGGGCACACACCGGGCATGCGGAGGGGACGAGACCGAGCCCCACTGTGACCTAGCGTGAGTCTCTGCTCCACGTCCCCGTTGGTTAATGACAGACCATCCTGCTGCTCTGTGGCACGCTTCCTGCATCTGGCTTCTAGAAGTCTGCTGTCCAGGGATAACGAGGGTGGCTCTGAACACAGAAAGTGCCCGAGAGCCGCATGGTCCCCCTCACCGGCACCAAGTGCCCCCCATGGCTGACCGGCCACTGTCTGTCCCTTCCCTCCCTCCTGCTCTCATGACGTCCCCTCGGGTTCCCCAGCCAGCCCAATGGGCCTGTCAGCTGGAGCTGCCACCTCACACCCAGGGGCTTACAAATTGGTTTTGGATTGAGGTGAGATTCACGTAACATACAGTTAATCATTTTAAAGTGAACAGTTCCTGCTGGCCTCCTACAGGTCCGACTCGCCGAGTGACCTCAGGCATGTCCCTTCCCTTCTCTGGGCGCTTTCCTCGCACCTGTCAGAAAGACGTAATCGCCTGGGACAAGGTGTCAGCTCCTCACTCGGAGGCTGGTGCTTGGGAAATGCCCCGTACCTGGCTGTTCCCCTCTTGGTCCTCCTGCCTCTCTGGCCAGTCCCACGGTGCCCCGTCCATCCCTTCCGTGGTATCTGCCTGCTCCGTGCGGGGCCCCATGCCCTGTGCCTGGTACCAGATGGTCTTTCCCTGCCCTGAAAGGCAGCAGCTAGTGATGAGCTGAGTTCTGGGTGTCCTATGACAGTGGCCAGCGGGCTCTGAGGAGCCCTGGGTGCCGTGGGGGGCCCTCTGGTCCCTGCTCCTCTGGTATTTTGGATGTTTGTCGGAGCTTTTTGGGTGGCCTCTTAAGACTTGACCTCACAGACCGATTGGGCAGCTGCTCTGGGCTCAACAAGCGGTTGCACGAGGATGGCCAGAGCCTGCAGGATGTGCCCAGGGCCTCACTGTCACCTCATTGATTCCCACCTGCCCCGTGAGGAGGGTGGTGGTCCACAAATGAGTGAACTGAGGCCCAGGTGGTTAAGGGGCTTGCACAAAGGTGAAGCTGGAATCTGAACTTGGTCTGGTCCCATGGCTAGTCTCTCTCCGTCTTGCTGCCTCTGACTCGCTTTGTTTGTTTCCCACTACCTTTTGCTTTTTTGCAGGGTGGGGGTGACTGTGCTTGCCCCCAACATCCCCCGACCTTCCCCCGTTCCTGCTGTTCGGTTCGGTTCGGGGCTGTTCAGCGCCTCCGCACTTCCCACCCTGTTGACACAGGGCTGTTGCTGAGCTGGTTTTGTTTCTGACCTAGTCAGCCTGGCAGGCAAGTGGCGGGCTGTGTGCAGAGCTTCCCGAAATAGCCCCAGGCTCCCCGCCAAAGATAGAGGAGCCAGACTGTGTACGATGGGCCTGGACCAGTTGAACGACGATGACTCAGGTCCCCGCACCCTAGTCCCGCGCCGTGCCCCAGTCCAGGCCCCGGGTCTCCTCCACACAGCTGTGCCTTTACGCAGGTGGTGGCCTTGTTCCCGGGAGGGCCAAGAGGTGGTTGGGATGGGTTTCGTGTTACCCTAGACCCGGAATCAGGGCTTCCTCATCCCCTCCATGTTACTGACTGCCTGGTGACCTTGCCCAAGTCCCCGTTGTTCTCTTGGCTTCCGTCCTCCAGTTTGGGATGGGGCGAGCGCACCTGTGCACCTGCCCAGCAGCGTTGCTGGGAGGGCCGTGTGGGACGGCGGGCAGAGGTCTCGGCAGGTGTTGGGGGGATTGGTGATAAGGCATAGTGACAAAATAACAGCATTGATGAGTTATTTCCCCTAATCCTGACTGTTCTGAGTGTGAGGACACAGTTCAAGGGGAAGCCCTCCATTAGTAGGGCTGGACCCAACACCAGCATCATTACCGTAGTAATAACCGCAGCCGCTGCCGTTTCTTAGGTGCCGTGTGCTGGGTGCTTTGCATACATTATCTCTTAATTTATTCTGTCTACACCTTATGAGGTGTACGTGGTCTCACACCTAGTTTTATAAATGTGAGAATTGCTCAGAAAGTTTTAAGTAACTTGCTGGGGACCAAGTGAGGGATTGGGCCATGATTGGAGCCCCATTCTGACGGCAAAGCCTGCTTTCTGTCTCGGATATCGCACCCCATCATCCAGAGTAAGCCTGTCCCTGCTCTAGGCTTCTTCCTGCAGACCCCAAGCCTATTCTCTTGGCATCTGAGGGCTGCCAGAGCATCCAGAAGGTTCCATCCATATTCAGCTGGGAGAATGCTGGTGTGGGACAGAGACCTGCAAAGGGCCCTACCCCAAAGGAAAGCCCTGGGGGTGAGGGGGCATTTCTGGGACTGAAGAGGCCACTCATTTACCCCCCTCCCTTTATATTGCTCATTTGAGAAACTTCACAGAACAGAGTCAGAAGCATCTTCCAGGCATCAGCTGTGTGCCAGGCCCCAGGGGCACCTGCTCGCTCCTCACAAAGCCTTGCAAGGCCCATATCACTCAGACTTTGCAGGTGAAGAAATGCAGCTCAGCCAGGGGCTCAGGCCACCCCCCAAGGGCCACCGGCTCAGCAGTGGCAGTGCCGGGGCCAGAGCCCAGACTGTCCGGTGTCTGCCCCTCCTCTGTGGTGCAGAGCTGGGGAAGCTCTCACGCACCGAGCTCAGTCCTGTGCCTCATTCCTGCACACCGTTGTCCAGGCACAGGCCTAGACACATGCACAGCTGTTATCAGCAAGGGCAGGGCTGGGCCTGAGCAGGGGTCAGTGGCCACTGGGGCTGGGCTCCAGGTCCTCATTGACCTGTGTGCACATGGCCATTGTGATTATATTTACAGGCATTGCCATTTGTGTATGTGTGTGCACGCATTTGGTTTTGTATGTGACTCATCTCCTTGGGTGGTGCTCCCCAAGGTCAGAGGGCCTGAGTTTTAGGGGCAGGGCACAGGTAACCCCTCTTCCACTGCCTTGGTCGTGGGGTGAGCCTGGGCTGATGTGCAGTTGGTTCACGTTGATATGTGGTGAGCACATTAAAATGCGGCTCCACGATTCCTTGTCCTCAATTCCAAACTCCAGCAAGCTCTGAAACCAAACACTTTTTCATAACTCATTTATTTGGCAGCAAAACCCTGCCTGAACTGAGGTGAGGCTATTTATAGTCCAAGTGGGGCTATTTATAGCCTTTATGTATTCTATATTCACATATTTCACTGCAGAGAGTTCAACATATTTGATTATTGGATGCTGCTGAGATATGCAGTATTACCTGTGTAAAGGGCAGGAAATTCTGAAATCCTAGGCACATCTGGCCCCAAGGGCGAGAGCTCTGTACTCTTTTTGCTGATTATAAATAACCTCTGCCCCCCATGTCCCTCCCTGGGATTCCTGGAGCTAAGGGGGCTGTGCTGCCCGCAGGCGCCTCCAGGTCCCACCTGCCACCCCCCAACCAGCAGCCACCATGAGTGCCCAGCGGTTAGATATTTTTAATACCACCGTGGGCGACAGAAAACATCTCTGTTGCTAGGCACAGTGTGGGGTGCGCGTCACACGTGTGTCTAACCCCTCGTTGGAAGTATCAGTACCTACTTACAGTTGAGGAGACCAAGGCTCAGTTGTCAGTGTAGGATCTAAGAACAGGTGAGAGGTGAGAGGTGTCGGCTCTACCTTCCACCTTGCTGCCTCTCCGGGAGGGAGTCGGGGACACTGCAACCTGTCACCCTGGATTTACAGCCGAAGCAGGTTGAAATCGGGAGGGAGCATTCAGGTGGGGATGCAGGAGCACGGGAGGAGGGCAGACAGGATGGTGCGAGCCAGGCCACCCCTGTAAGAGTCGCTTTGCAAGAGCACCTGCACCTCCCTGCCCCTACGCCCTGTGCTGTTCCCAGCAGCTGGTGCCTGGCAGTCCATGGCCCCCGGAGCTACTCCAGCCCTCTCTGAAGCCACAGGCACACAGGTAGTGGGTGTGACTGTGTCCAAACCCTGTCCGCCGGCTGTTCTTGGGGACCCTGCTGGCAGCTACCTCCCCCCACAACCTTCAGGAGCTCCTTTGGCTGTGGGAGCTTTGACGGGCCCTGAAACCCCCGAGCCCCTGCACACCCCAGTGCCCAGGCTCTTTCCCGTGAGACGCATCATCTTGGTGACGGCCCAAGGGTCCTCAGCATCCACCATGTTGGTTCTGCCACAGATCCTTTGCCCACTTGGCGATGCCTCCTGCCCACCCCACCCCAGCCACGCCAACCTGCAGTGCTCCTGAGGAGCCAAGGGTCTGGGCTGGAGGCCTGGCTGCGCTGGCTGACCAGCCATAGGAGGTGGACGAGTCAGCAAGCCTGTCTGGGCTTGTTTCCTCATCTGCAGAGTGGGCTTGGGGTCGGCTGCTCTCATGGAGCTGTGCTGAGGACCAGCCTTCGGGCAGGTGGCCGGTGGAGACCATGCGTTGTCACAAGCCTGTGAGCCCTGACGCTTTTCCCTTATTCCACTAGCAGGGATTCTTCTTGTGGCCCCTGTGGGGTCAGTTTCTCAGAGCTGCCCTCAGCTGTGGCCGCGTGGAGAGCTCTGAGCTCAGAGGTGGGGGCCCTGGGCTCCACCCCAGCTCTGCCCCGGCTCCCTGGAGGGAGGGTTGCGTGGGTGGGGGATGCGGTGTGGATGGATGCGTGCATGGGTGGGTGAACAGATCGGCTCCCTGCTCTTCCCTGGGCCTTACTTTCCCCTCCACCCAGCAGGTTTTCTCCAGTTTCTGTGTTTTGTGATTCCATCGTTGTCGACCTGGCACCCTTAAGGACTCCTGCCCTGCCCTGGCTGGCGACACGTGCCCACGAAGGGCACCACACCTGTGCCCAGGGGCCCTGGAACCCTCTCTCTGCCCCACCTTCCACCCCACTGGGCCTTCCCTGCTCTGGCCTAGCACCCTCTCTGCACCCTCTGCCCGTCCCCTTCCCCAGGAGGTGCAGTTTTCTTTCAACTCCTTTGTCGACAGAACCATTTGTTTATTTGTGGCTAACAGTGGTTTGTATGTCCTCGTGTGCCGTCACTTCCCTCTGGGCAACTCTGCACCCACGCAGGGTGAGTGAGTGATGGGTGGAGGCGTCTTGCTGCGGAGGGCTCAGCAGAGGGGACTGGCACGGGGCCGAGGGGGCCGTGGACCAGGTGGCTTGACCACCAGGGTGGCTCTTGAGCTGGGATCAGCACAGTAGGTTGGGTGTTCCTGGTAGCGATGGGGACAGGTGATAGCACCCAGACGGGCTTGGCCCCCACGAGTTAGGGTGTCAGTTTACCGGCCTGTCAAGACCCCAAGTACCAGCCTCAGGAAGGCTGTGAATGAAGGTGAATTCTTGAAGGATTTTAATCAGACGATGACCCCATCAATTCCTCTTTGCTTCAGTCTGCGGAGGGCATCTTTGGTTAAAAACAAAACAAACAAACAAAAAAAAAACAAAGGCCAGCTTAGAAAACTCACCCATGATTTGTGCTCTGAGCCCTCGGGCGTGGGGGTGACAAAAGGAGCGGGGTGCTAGCTGGCCAGAAGCGGGGCGCTGCCAGGACTTGTTGGCGAAAGGAGGGGAACGGGTACCTGGAGTTCTGCCTGGCCTTTTTCTTTTTTCCTGGTTCTTTTTTGTGATGAAGTTCACACAATAAACTTCACCATGTTAAAGTGCACACTTCAGTGGCATTTATTACGCTCCCAAGATTGTGCAAACACCACCTCTATCTAGTGTTCTAGACGGATCTGTTCCGGAACTATCCAAAAGGAAACTCTGTCCCCGTTAAGTAGTCACTCCCCATCCCCCTGGCCACCAGCAATCTGCTTTCCTTTCTCTGGGTGCTCTGTAGCCACATAATCACACGTACACCAGACCCTGGGGACCTTTCTGGCTGACTTAAGTTCTGCTCTACCCCTGGTCCAAGAGAGAAGCTCAGGCACATTGTATGGAAACCAGCCAGTCACCTGCAAGTTTGATCTGTGGGAGAAGCAGGCCCTCGCTCTTCCGGGGGCGTTGGTGGGTGTGTGTGGCCAGCGCCGAGGGGACCCCACTTGCAGAGGGCACTGGCCCAGCAGAAGCCGCAGAGCTGGGGGTGGGGGGTCTGGCCACCAGGCCAGGTGCCTCCCCGGCCTCCTCTGGGCCCTCCACTCCAAATCAGAGACCGTCTGCCAAGTTCAGGCTAAGTGGCTCAGTGCCCACCATGGAAAGAGGCAGAGGCCAGCCCTGCAGGAGGTGGCCGGTTGGCTCACCCCTCTCCAGATGGCCCCAGAAAGGGTCCCGAGCCTGTGAGCTCCTTCTCTCGACCGTTTGGAAACCGGTGGGCTCTCTCTGCCCGCAGTGTCCTCGATTGGTCTTCTCCCTGCTTGGGTCTCTCCGGCCCACATGCACCTCCCCCAGGTGTTCACGGAGGTCTGCAGAGCGCCCAGCCATGTGCTCGGCCCTGAAGACACAGAAATGAAGCAGACTCAGGGGCTGCCCTGAGCTTCACGGTCGGGGGTGGTGAGAGCTGGGGCTGAGGTGCTCTCCGCGCACCCGGGCACCCAGCCTCCTCCAGAGTGGTCTTGGAGGCCTTCTCAGAGCATGAGCTGTGTACGTTGAGTCTTAACAGACACTTTGGGAGTTTTCCAGGTAGACCAGGTGGGAAAGGGCTTTTTCCACAGAGGAACCCGCACGTGTGAACTTGAGCAAATGCTTCAGTGTCTGGTTACTGCGCTCCCACAGTGCGCTGGGGACCGAGGTGTGAGTGGTGAGCGCTGCCCTTGAAGGGCTTCAGAGCTCGGGGAACCGGGGTGTGAGGCTGCTGGCAGTGAACAGGGGACAGCGAGAACGACAGCAGGGAACAGCAGGGGACTGGGAACAGCAAGAGTGGCAGAGCGTGTAAAGTGGAGAAGGACCTGGAGAGGTCATGGGGCGGGGCACGGTGGCCTCATGACATTCTGGGGAGCTGGCAGACACGGTCAGATCTGCATTGGGAAGGTGCCCTCTGACAGCTTCTACACAGAATTCAGGGAAGCCCAACTGGAGGCACGGAGACCAAGTAGGAGGCTGTCCCTGCCGCCCAGGGAGAGCTGATGGGGACGGAAACCAAGTGTGTGTGAGAGGACGGAGAGGCTGGAGCAAGTTAGGGAAGGACATTGCAGGTGTGAGTCCCAGGCTTAGGGCTCAGCCATGGTGACATGGAACCCACAGTGGAGAGACCTCAGGAGGCACTTGGGGACCTGGTACATGGCCTGGCCTTGTCCCCAGCAGCCATGCGGCTTTGGCTGAATTGTCTGATCTCGCCCGGCCTTGGTTTGGCCTTCTACAAAATGTTCATACATACTTTGAAGAGTAAAAGGTCAGGGAACAAAGGTGTGGTTTGTTTTTGCTGCCCTGTGGCCCTGAGAGGAGGGAGAGGCGTCGGGCGTGCAGGAGGGATGCCTGGGGCTTGTGGCCCAGCTGCCACGGGAGATCACACCCCACCTCTGGACCCCTTGGGTCTGTGCAGCCAGAGAGTCCCAGTCCCCATCCCTGGCTTCATGAGCAGCTGCACCTGGTTCCCCACGGCCTTGCCCGCACCTCCTTCTCCGTGGTTAATGATTCAGGACAAGCCAGATGGTTCTGTTTTCCCTCCCTCCTCTTCGACAGCCTTCGGGTGGGCGTGGGGGAGCCCCGGAGGCTTGGCCGCTTTTAGCTCAGATGAGCCCTTGCCACCGGGGCCCTGGCCAGGTGTCCCAGCTTCAGAGTCCATAGGGCCCTGCCTGGGGAAGCAGGGAGTAGCCCTGAGAAATCCTGGGTCCTGCCTCCCGCCCCATCCCTGAGGTCAGATGGGGTCGATCCAGGGCACATTGTAAATCCCTGCAGGGTGAGACCAGTGGCACCATTAACACACTCAGGAACATGCCTAACATTCCTGTGGGGAAGGAATTCTCACCCGCACTCAAACATGCTCTCACAGTCACCCACTAGCACTTCACACATTTGGTACCTGAGGCTGCTGAGAGCCCCGACTTGCCCAAGGCCAAGCAGTGGGTCGTGGCCTCGACTCCCAGCCCACACCTGCTCATTCCTTGTTCAAGGCCAGGGCTGGACCTCGCTGAATGCCAGTTCCTGGGTCTGCAAAGTCCTGTAGGAAAAATGTCACGGTATTCCCTGTTCTCTGTGATCACTAGCGCCCACCGTGATGAAATCTGTGCACAGGACCCCTGATTGGGCTGCATATGGAGAGAGTTAGACCCCAAGGTCACCCCAGCCCCATGCTTGGGGCCTCCCAGGGGAGGACAGGGACAGTGTCCATATCACACAGGGCAGGGAGATCCTTTTCTCATCAACCCAGGAGGACTTGTTGGAAGAGGAAGGCTGGGCAGTTTGGTTCCCTCCTGGTTTGGGTCTGGCAGCAGGTGGCAGCTTCTGATCCCAGGCCTCCTGGAGTCTGTAGGAGCTGTTGCCAGAGAGAATCTGACCCAGATCTGTGAAGGTGGCCTCCACGGCAGAGTGTCCCCACACCTGTCTGTCCAGGTGAGGCGTCCACAGTGAGAGCTGGCATAGAACATTTGGGGGCAGCTCTAAATAGAAGAGGAACCTGTCTCCCAGGCAACATGGCTGGGAGACATCAGCCCACACTCCTCCACTTAGGTACCCAGCACCACCTAAAAGCTCCGGTTAAGTTCTCCAGAGCTATCGGGTGTTCGTTCTCCTTCCCAGATGAGTAAACTGAGGCCCCAGGTCATGCCAGGCACATAAGTGGCCAGCTTGGCCTGACGCTGCAGCCACTTTCCACAGAGCTACAGCTATGACCTGCCACCACTGCCTTGACCTCAGGGCCAGCGTCTGGGACTCAGTCCTCAGGGCCCCTCAGAACTAACTCAAGGAAGCCCAGCAGGGCATGTGACTGGGCAGTGTTGTAGGAGCCAGGTGGACAGTGGATGCAGAGGTGAGGTTAACATCACAGGGAAAAACCCAGGGTGAGGCCGAGGACACAACGATGGCTGGTGTGTAAACACGTAATGAAATGGTGCCACTCTCTAACTGCCTTTGTTCTGTTTCTCCTTATCTTGCTTTCACTGACATCTTGCAAGCATGTGTGTATGTGTCTTAAAACTGTCATCTTAGTATGTTGGGGATACTTTTGTTGACCTGGCTCATGGGCAGCCACCGTTTCCCCTGCCTGGTGTGCTTCTGCTGGGGAGGGAAGCAGATGAGGGTGGCCTGAGAGAGCCTGGGACAAAGGAGGGTCCTCACCCAGGATCTGTTGAAAGGATCTGGTTTTGAAGTTGGACAGAAGAACCCATGGCCCCAGCTACCCTCAGAGTGGTCCAGAGACATGCGAATTGGAGCCAAGTCTGCCAATGTATGATTGACTTACAAATAGGCGTGCAGAGCGGAACGGTGTGTGCACAAGAGCCTGCTGTTCCTTCAGAGCTGCACCAGGATGTCACCGAGCTGGGTTTTATTTTAGTCCCAGGTATTGTATCTGTTTAGCACCCAGCCCGCGTGGTGCCGTGTGCACGCTCGGTGGGCCGAGCTGGTGGCGTTACTGCCAGAGGACGGGAGAAGCCTTTGTGGCAGTTCCAGGCCCATGCACTTGGGCTTGGAGCAACTCCCCAGATTCACAGAAAGTGCCCATGTTTCACGGATGGTCGTTCTGCAGAAAGAGCGTCCCCCTGATGAAAGCGCAGCGCGTGCCTGGAACCCTGGACTTCAGGTCACCCTGCACCTGCCCCCCACCCCCAACCAGCTGCGGCGTCTTCCCCCTGATGAGATTCACACCACGTCTTACCTGGACTCAGAGGGTGGACTTGGGATCTCAGAGTGATCATCATGCAAAGAAAAAAAAACACCTTAACTGATTTGGAGTTTGTAGTCAGTTTTTGACCTTGGGGTAGAGTGAAATGTATCTTCATGCCCTTCAGGAGAAAAGGGTTGCTCAGCATGTGGATAACATGCAGAAGGTCAAAAGAAGATGTGTCATCCTTTTATCAGTCAGGACTTTTCTGATTGTGAACAATGGAAATCCAATGTGAGCTAGCTCAGACAAAGAGGGGGCCTAACTGGAATGCTCGTGTAGCTGTAGGAGGAAGGACAGGGGTGCAGCCCACCTCAGCGATGGCTGGAGCTGAGGATCCTCCCAGCAGCCGCCGACAGCTCCCCAGTCTTCGCCACCAGTGAAGGACGGACCCACATTCTCTCTTTGACCCTAAGTTTAAAAAAAAAAACCCTGCGAAGTTTAGGCAGGGGTGAGATCATGGTTGCAGATTGAGGATGTGCTCCAAATCCCTAAATATGATAGAACAAATAGTATGAAAAACCCATATCCAAAGAGATGCCTTTAATGGAGAAGAAACCATGAGGAATCCTGAAAAGATGTAGTGAAAATGGGATTTGAGTGAAAAAGGAAACAAGAGCCAAGATTGTAGCCTGAGGTAGGAAGGCTCCTAGGGTTGCTCCGAGCCTAGATGTGGCACATAAGGAGCAGGAAGGCATTCTGGGGTGACTTACACAGTTTGGGGGATAAATGTGCAAGTAGAATGAATGTAACCCTGCCAAGGTTCCTTTCTTCTGGAGAAGGAAAGATCTAGGCAGTCTAGAGACATATGTTTAAGTATGTTTGTTTCAATATTTAAGGATTAATCACTAGAACAATTAATCACAACAACAAACTACAGCCTACATGTCAAATCTGGCCTACCTTCTATTTTTGTAAATAAAGTTTTATTGGAACACAGCCATGTCCATTTGTTAATGAATTTTCTATGGCTGCTCCCATGCAGAGCTGAGTAGTTCCAATAGAGACTTTATGGCCCAGAAAGCCTAAAATATTTACATCTGGATATTTACAGAAAAGGTTTGCTGATCCCTGCTATAGAAAAATGGAAATAAAACATAACTTCTAGGTCATTATAGAAAATAAGATATATATTATGTATCAATATATTAAATATGTGCACATATGTTTATAATACAAAGAAGAAAGCAATACATATGGTAAATAGAAAATGATAGGAATTAATGTAAATGTCAGTAATCACAATAAATGCGAATGAGTTAAATTCACTAATTAGAAGATAGTCTGTCAAAGTAAGTTCTAAAAATTTTAAATGAGGCTAAAAAGAAAAAAACAGCTTAAGAAGTTTAAAACTAAAAGATGAGGAAAGAAATACCAAGCAAACACAGCAGATAAAGGAAATATAGCAATATTAGTATCAGATAAAAGAGAATTAAAAGTGAAAAATATTGTAGGTACAAAGGAATTATTCAAACTAATAAAAGGAGCATTCTGCCAAAAATTTAAAAGCCAAGAACTTTCTGTACTGAATGATGTGGCCTCAAAATACATTAAATAAAAACTCAATGATATTAGGCTGGCCATGGTGGCTCACAGCTGTAATCCTAGCACTTTGGGAGGCTGAGGTGGGAGGATCACTTGAGCCCAGGAATTTGAGGCTGCAGTGAGCTACGATGACACCACTGCACTCTAGCCTGGCAACAGAGTGAGACCCTGTCTCAAAAAAAATAAATAAATAAAATTTTAAAACTTAAAATATTAGCATATATAAAAATAAGAATAATACAGCATGACCAAATAGGATTTCTCCCAAGCATGGAAGGAAGATTCAGTATTTGAATCAATTTTCATTTAATTTATTATATTGACTGTTGTTTTTTTTAAATAGTCAAGCTGTTCAAAATTAAGGTTCTCATCCTAGAACAGACAAATGGATGACATGTGACGAGGGCTCTGGGAGAACTTCATGCTGACATTTCCTATGTCTATCCCTGAGCGTGTTTCACCGGTGAGGCTGCAGTGGGCCAGGTCCCTAAATCCAATGACAGGTGTCCTTATAAGAGGGCCACATGAAGACACAGGGGCACAGAGACGATGCCACGTGACAACTGAAGCAGAGATCAGATTGATGCAGCTGCCAGCCAAGGAGCACCAAAGGTTGCCAGCAATGAGCAGAGCCAGGAGAGAGGCCCGGAACAGTCTCTGCCTCCAAGCCTGCAGAAGGAACGAGAGTAACTGACAAGTCGATTGCAGACTTCTGGCCTTCGGAGCTGTGAGAGAATACATTTATTTTCTTTAAAGCCACCCAGTTTGTGGTATCTTGTAACAGCAGCCCCAGGAAACGAATATACCCGCTGTGCGTCCTGGAGGGAGAACAGAATGGCAGGAGGAGAAGGGGGAGCTTGTTCGTGTTACCTGAGGATTCAAAACAAACTCTGGCTGGGAAAGTGGAGCGGTCTCAGCTGGGCGGGCACTCAGGCATTTGGTGAAGCAAATATAAGTCCTCTCTGGAAAAACAGACCCTCGTCCTAAGTCTCAAAGAATGTCTACAAATAACTTTCACAGAAAATGAGCAGTTCTTAGTCAAAAATAACTGAGCACAGAGGAGATAACGCACCATGAACCAGCGCCAGCATGAACAATTTCAGCAGAAACAGACTCTCGAGACTTCAGATGCTGCAGCGTTTAAGCGCAGCCGACAAAATAACTGTTTGGTGCATTTAAATAAATAAAAGGCAAAGTTGAATATGTGTGCAGGGAATTAAAAGCGCTAAGGAATGATGGAGCAGATTTTGAACAAAAGCAAACAGAACGTTAATAGGAGAGAAAGCCTAGCTGAGGAAGTGGCTTCAGTTGTGAGGCTGCGTAAGTGGAAGTCAAAACGTGAAGAAATTACCCAGAATACAACACTGGAAAGAAAGGAGGCTGTAGAGAAGATAAGTCACACGGAGAAAGAGAAAGGCTAACATGCGTTTAACTAGAGTTCCAGAAAGAGAAGAGAAAAATCGGCTGGAGTCCACATAAGTGAGATTCAGCTCATAATCTCATCATTCTCTCCGGACCTGGGCTTAGTACTAAAACTAGATTTCTGCCCAGCCCCCAAAATGACTCTTGAAATGGGTGCCAAACACTTTGCCTTGACTCCTCCCCAACCTTGGTCGGTTCTTCCTGCCCAAGGGTTATCAATGAGTAGTTCCTGAAAACTGAGTGGTCTAGGGCAAGGTGTCAGTGAGGAGTGGGCTTTGAGAAGATTGAAGACATTGCCCAAAATCATGCAAGGCCCTTTGCCTGCACTTCCTAACTTAAGGGATACCATTCATATTGTAGTACATGGAGAATGGCACTGCTTGGAGTTGGGCAGCGCACAACCTGTGCAGCTGAACCAGGTAACCCAGCTATCTCTGATGCTTTTCCTGCCCAACTTCTGTACCTATGGGGCTTTTCAAGTTTGATTGGTGGTTTTTTCCTTTGTGTTTTCTTCCCTCTCTGTCTCCCTCCCTGGAGAGGGATGGCATCCATCATCAGCTGGAAGATTTTACGGGGCAATGAAGGGAAACTAATAGTTCTATAGAGAAGAGCCAGTTACCTGGGAAACTTTCCAGGCATGTTTTGTTCCTGGCAGGCCCGGGAGGCCTGGCTGTAAAGGCCACACCACTCCCACGGTGAGATGGAGCGAGGCCTGGGGGACGTTGTGCCTGTCCCCACCTCCCCCAGGGTCACTGGCGGGGCCTTCCAGCTCTGCCTGCTTGCTCCTGGGATTCTGCTTACCTAAGAGTGCAGTAGATCAGGCCTGGATGTACGATTCTGGTACCGTTCTGCCCTGACTCACTGTGTGGCCTTGTCAAATGACTCAGCCCCTCTGGGCTTTTGTCTTCCCATCTCGCCCTGACTGCTTCTGAGCATTGAGTTTCCAACGAGATTGTCGCAGCGGAGTGTTTATAAACTGTGCTGCACTGCGCATGTCTGAGAGGGGGCGGCAGTTATTCTAAGGGCATTTGGGCCGCCTGGCAGTGCCGTGTCTCATTCAAGGCCAAGCTTGTCTCTCCCAAACCTGCCCCATCGGTCGGAAAGGGACTGAGACGGCCCCAGGTGCCCCCACCCCCCAGCCCACACCGTGCTCAGCAGCTCCCATGTGTCCTCTGTCTGTCTGATGTTCGTGCCCCTGCACACGCTCCTGGGGGAGGGCAAGTCTGGCTCCATGAAAAGTCTGAGTCACAGACGCTGTCAAGAAACAGGGACGTGGCAGGAGCGTGCACTATTCTTGGAGGATCTTTTAGTTGCTCTTAGGAACAGCTAACAGAGCAGTTTGTAATTAGCACTTTGGCTGTTTAGCGGCATTATCTGCCTGTAGAGGGTTTTGTGAACGTTCGCCAGTCAGCCCTTCTTGAGTACCTACTAAGTGCCAGGCCCTCGAGGCCTAGCACCTGCTGTCCATAGAGGGACGGATCAGACAATGGTGCCATCCTTCTTGTTTGGGCACTTTTCTGCCTGCTGGGATTATAGCAACGAATAAGGTGGGTGAGGTCTCTGCCCTGCTGTCGCCTGTGCCGGGGCACAGGGAGGCAGCCAGCAAGTAAACAGATCATTTCCGAGCATGGCGATGGGATCGAGCAGGGCAGGAGGGGGCGCTACTCTGCACAGGGGGCCGAGAGGGCATGGATTTGTGCTGAGACCCAGATGATGCCACGAGTGGCCGTGCCCAGGCCAGGGGGACAGGTGCTTCACGGGCATGGCAGCAGCCGGAATGGAGAGCTGCTGTGGTCGGCTCCCAGGAAAGGGAGCGGTGGGTGGCTGGAGGGTAGGGATGGAGGAGATCCAGGCTGTGGGCAGGCCGGGCACAGGGCCTCGCACAGGCACGGAAGCTAGGGGATGCTGGCATGAAGTCCTGAGGGCAGGTGACAGGACAGGGAGAAGAGAAGGCAGAGAGAAGGACGGTCCGGGCACAGGAGCCCTCCAGACCGGCGTGTTTGGAGCCACCGTCGGGTCCCTCTGGTTATGTAACCCTCAGGCAGCACCTGGCTTCTCCACTGCCGCCCCATCAGGGTGTTTGTTTTTACGTAATATTTACCATGTTGGCCATTTTTAAGTGTACAGTTCCGTGACATTCTGGACATTTACAGTGTTGTGCAACCATCACCACCGTCCATCTCCAGGACTCTTCCGTCTTCCCAAACTGAAACTCTGCACCCATTAGACACTAAGTCCCCGTTCCCTCCCCCAGCCCCAGGGATCCACCATCCTGCTCTCTGTCTCCGAGACTGTGACTCCTCTGCAGACCTTACATAGGTGGCATCGTACGATGTTTGTCCTTTTGTGTTGGGCTTATTTCGCTCAGCGTGATGTCTTCAGGGTTCATCCATGTGTCAGAAGTTCCTTCCTTTTGAAGGCTGAATAGTATTTCCCATCAGGTTTTTTTCTCCCTGTTCTTTTTCCCCCCCCGTCAGGTTTTGATGACTCACGTGACGTCTGTCTCCCCTGTACCCTGGAGGCCCCCTGAGGACGCTTGTCTCGGTCCCCTGCTCTCCAGCCCTGCTAGTTCTCAGCACCCAGCATAGAGCCTGGCTCCTGGGGTGCTTAATGAACGTGTGTTCAATGCCTGGAGTTCACAGTGGCTGGAATAGATTTCTTGCTGGGAGAGGAGTCGGAGGTCATGTTGAGACTAGAATGTAAAAGACCTTACTTGCCAGCCTACGGAGCTTTGGCTTGCAGGCAAATGTTTCCCTTCCTGCGAGCCGCCTGGGGCACTTGTTAATAATACATGTTCCCAGGCCCTCCCTTGGCAACGCTGCAGATTGGGCTGGAACCGAGGAACCTGTGTTTTGAAAGAGATACCAACCTTTGTTTCTCAGATCAGTTGGAAACATTCAAATAAAACCAAATAACCACTCTCTGATGGAGTTTAAGTGGGGCTGTCTCTCAGCTGGAAGATTTGCACTTACTACAAAGTAATCTGAAATAAAAAACCAAAAATTATTTCTCTAAATCATGCATCTTTATTTTTTAAAAAAAGCATTAAAGCAGCTCTGTCCATGTTATATCCACAGTCTGAGGCAGCCGCCGTTCACCCATCAATACATAGTTCCGGCCTGGAATGTGCCACTTTTTAATTTTTTGGAGCCTTTATCCTTTCCAAAAATGGGGGCACTATTGCCTTTTGTTCTGAAAAGGCAAGAGTAAAAAAGCTAAAAGCATTTGTGCACCATAAAATGCTATTATCAGTGCTAGGGGTATATATGTATATAAATTGATGTACATTTAGAGGGCGATGGTTCAGTTCTTGAGCTATTTCTGTCCTGGCCGTACAGTTAGATACACCCGACTCCACCACTTACTGAGTGATTAGGGGTGAGGTCCTTAATGACACCAAGCCGTGGTCTCCTCGATTATAAAAATGGGGGTAAGAGCCTTGCAGTACAGTATCATTCAGTGATAAAAAGAAATGAAGTTCTGACACCTGCTACAACGGGAACCTCGAAACATTATGCTAAGTGAATGAAGCCGGACACAGCAGGCCACATACTGTATGATTCCATTTATGCGAACTTTCCAGAAGAGGCAAATCCATAGAGACAGAGGGCAGATTAGTGGGGGCCTGGGGGCTGGGGGTTGGATGTGGCAATGCAGAGAGACTGTAATGGGTGCGGGGCTCCTTTTTGGGTGAGGAGAACGTTGTGGGATTAGATAGCAGTGATGGTTATACAACTCCATGAGTATACCAGAAACCACTTTAAAGGGGTGAAATTACATGGTATGTGAATTATATCTCGCTAAAATAAATAAATAGGGGTAATACATCTAACTCAAGGTAGTCGTGAGCATTGTCACTTGTAATTTATTTACATGGCCTGGCTGTGTAAAATAACCGACATGATTTACAAATCAAGGGACCAAGCAGAACAGGTGGGTTCTCCAGATGTGTGGGCTGGAGGGAGGGGGCTGTCGGGGGCGGGAGCCTTCAGGCAGGTCAGGCCTGGGCAGACTGTATTTCCTTGTGTACGTGTGAGGAGTGGGGACCAGATGGGGGCAGGGACTCAGTCTCCGACCCTCCAGTTGCTCCAGCATCTGTGTCTTTAAAGAACACTCCAATGGGCTGGTGTGACGTGGCAAGTTTGGGAAACACTGTCTTAGGCTGTTCAGGGGGCTGTGACACTCTTGCTGTGACACCCAACACCCGGGGGACAGCTGGGCCTGCACCCCGCTGGGCCTGCAGAAGGAGCCGTGGGGACACAGAGTGGTGGGCCATGTGCCTTCCTGGTACCATGAACAGGGTGGGTTTTAGGGCACAACACTGACTCCTAAAACTCCAGTATGGGGTTTGTGCACCTCTAGACTTAAGGTCTGCCATATGGCTCCTTGCAGTCCGCACAATACTGGCTGGTTTTTTGGAACAAAGAAAGAAAATCATAATTTGCAATTGATAATGGATAGACGGCCCAGTAAGTTGGCCAAGAGCCTCAGTGCTGGAATCTTGCACCTGGCGGGCTCTGAGTGGAGGTTTATTGGTAAGTGTGTTGGCCGGGTAAAGAGGAGAACTTTGTCCAGGCAGAAATCTGTCCCAGGTCTGTGCCTACCTGCCTGCAAGCCACAGGGAGGCATCTGCAGCCGACACTCAGTCCGTGTGTGTTAAATACAGGAATTCACGAAAGGCTGAACTGGATTGTCCTCCTATTTAGACACATGGAGGTCATTGGTGACCTTGACCAGTGCAGTTTCCGTGGAGTTGGGGGTCAAAGTGGGTTGGAAGGAGATTGGGAGGTGAGACAGTGGAAACAGCAGGGTAGCTAAATGCTGGGAGGGTTTTGCTGTAAAGGGGAGCAGAGAAGTGGGATGGCGCCAAGGAGGTGGGGGCGGGGGGCCGTGAGGTTTTGTTTTTGCAGTTACGGGAGCTGTTACGTGTCTGAATGCTGTAACACTCGAACACACAGAAGGGCAAGCACTGCCGGAGACAGGGAGCCCTGCAGGAGAAGGTCCCCGCATGACAAGAGGGGGTCGGCTTTCAGTGGGAGCAGGGACGTCCACGCGGTACCACAGCAGCCGGTGGATTTGGTGCAGCGGGTCGGTCAGCTTGGTGGTGGGGATTTGAGGAAATAGAGAAAGACCCAAGGTGGGGAGAAGCTACGAAATGGAGAGTGGAAGGTGCAGGAATTCAGGACTGCAGGAGCCGGACCCTCCCGGGGTGTCGGGTCAAAACCTCCAGGAAGGCTGGCCCAGAGAACTAAGCACTAAGCACTCAAGGGCCTTGGTGTTCCCATTGTCATGTCGTCTCTGTCATCATCACGGGGGCTCATCACCAGTTTTGGTGAAATCCCAGCCTGCCTCTTACTAACTCTGGTGTCGTGGCCTGTGGCAGAGCCAACGCCCTGAAAAGCCCTGGCAACGTCCCAGCCTCCGAGCCTCTCGGAGGCTCCTCCCTCCCGCATGCCCCAGAAGCTGGGGGCTTTCTCCCTTAAAGGAGTGGCCACTTCTAAGGCCAGCAGGCCCCTGGAAGGCACAGATCCTCCTCATGAAGGGGGGTGGTCTGGGTGCTGCTGCTGGAAGGCTGGTGCCTGTGAGGAGGTGACGCCAGTGAGATGGAAATGCCCCAGCCACACCCAGGCTACCTCTGGGTGTGTGTTTCTGCCATCACATCTGAGCCCCCAGTGGCATTTTGTTTGAAGGGCCTAGCCTCGTTTCACCTGTGCTCAGTGTGAAACCCTGGAGGCCAGCGTGGTGGGGGTGGTCACTCAGTGACCAGCAGGGTCCCCCAAGGAGTGAGTCCCAGATAATCCCCTCTCATGCCCGTGCTTATCTTGGTGGCCCTGG
Source organism: Eulemur rufifrons (assembly GCF_041146395.1). Lineage (NCBI taxonomy): Eukaryota > Metazoa > Chordata > Mammalia > Primates > Lemuridae > Eulemur > Eulemur rufifrons. Next base: position 5,107,524 of record NC_091003.1, read on the forward strand.
GTTTCAGTTTTGTTTCCTCACATGCAAATCTCCTCTGCCCTTTTCTGCCCAGCCACGGTTGCTGAGCCGGCAGCCACAGCCAGGGAGTAGGAGTCATAAGAATGGGGCTCCCTGGCCTGCCACAGCCCTTGAGCAGGACACCGCCCTCTCTATGCCTACTGCTGTCTGCACCGCTGCTGTTGGGCTGAGGCGCCTTCTAACCCGCTGCCCCGGGCTCCCAGCCCTGCAGAGCACTGTACCCTGCGGGCCCCCAGGTGGTCTGGTGACCAGGTCCTGCAGTGGCTTGGCAGTGCCCCAGCCTGGCGCTCCTGGCATCCAAGGGTGAGATTTATGGCCTTCTGTGGGATTGCGGGTGACTCCAGCAGTGCTCGGGGCTTTGGGTTCTCTGGGGCCTCTCTGTTATTCTGGTCAGGGCAAGGGGAGGAGGGGTCCCGGACGCTGGAGGACGGGCTGTGTCCTTCTGCTCAAAGCCTCCGTGTCCTGCCCTCATGTGGCTGGGGGCAGGGACAGGCCTGGAGTCAGGGTCCTGGTCCCTGCCTGGCTCCGTCCCCACTCCCCAAGCCTCAGTCTCCCCATTTATAAAGTGAAGGTGGGCCTGCAGTGGGGCCCTTTACTTGTTTCTTAGCCCAGAAACCCTTTCTTGAAAAGAAATCTCTGGCAGAGGCCCAGTGTCTAACAAGTGAAGGTGGAGCCACCCTGGGGGCAGGGACTGGGGACCCTCTGTGGGGACAGAGAGGCAGCTGGCACATGCTGGCCCCATAACACAGACATTCAGCACAGCCCACACTCCCCCACCCCTGCCTGGGCTGAGGGGCTGGTCCCTGGGCACCAGGAACCTCTCGCCATCCCACCTGGCTGGTCCCCAGACAGGACAGGTGGCTGGAGAGGCAGGTCTTGCCGCACCTGGAGCGGAAGTGCTTTTACCGTTACTTGCTTCATTCCCCGATTGGGGACCCGTAGGTTTGGGAAGCAGAGAGCCAGAAGAAGGTTCTAGACACCTGAGTCCTGAGTCTCTGGGCCCCCAGACCATGTGTCTCCCGCCGCTGCGGAGGTCGAGGCTCCCACCGGCTTGGCTTGGGGACTGTGCAGACTTAATGGCCAGGACTCGGCTGCCTTGCGCTTGGACAGAGCCCATCCTCCCTCTCTCCGCACAGCCTCACTCCTGAATTCCATCCGTGACGTCAGAGCCCGGCTAATCACGGAAAAACAGATTAAGTTCTGTAAACTCAATTCTCTTGCCTTCCCTCCCAGTCAGGGTGTCTCGTGTGTGGCCTCCGCTCCGAGGAGCCGTCGACCCGCCTGCTCCTCCACCGCCCTTCCTGGCCCAACCCCAGCAATCCACCTTCCGTCTGCACCGTGTGCCTCCAGCATGGCCACCCCCACCCCGCTGAGCCCGGAGCCCCTTCCCCTGTAACGCCTGGAGGGCTCGGGGGGCCCAGCAGGTGTCCTGTGTATTTGTGGGAGGCTGTGCCTCTTGATTTTTCGGGTCACATCTGTCACACCTCCTCTTGGCTGTCTGCCTGCGCCTCACGTCTTGTCTGGGGCGGGGCTCTCTTGCTCCCACGGCCTCCCTGGACGCCACCCCACGTGGCCCCATTCTGACAAGGCCTGGCCCGTTGTTGGTTGGAAGTCATTGATGAACGTGGGGCTGGGGTCCTGTCTAGGGTCCTGAATGCAGGGTCTGGAACCCAAAGGCTTCTCTAAAGCCTGGGGCCCAAAGGCCATCTTTGAGGCCTGGGAGAGGGTCCCCGTCCTCCCTGGAGAGGGGCCGTGAGGGCAGTGCATGTGGGGGGGCCACTGGGACCGCTTGCCTGGCTCCCCCTCGCCAGAGGGCCTCCGGAGACCCATTTGTGTCTTTTTTCCTCTCACTGTGCCAGCCCTGAAAGCTGCCCTGTGGAAGGCAGTAAAATAAAATGCTGTCTAACCCATCACGACTCCCGCGGAGACGAGATGAAATGTGTGTCTGCCTCGCGCGCGCCCAGGCAGCCGGAGTGGGTGTAATGAGATTGTCTGAGTGAGGGTTCAGCTGCAGGCCGACGGGCTCAGGGGTCAGGCAGGCACACGAGTCACACTGCTGCTCCGATCGGGGGGGAAGGTCTGCCGTGCTCCCTGGCTCAGGCTCAACCGGGGAGAAAGCGAGGAGCGCCCGGTCCGGTCCCAGCAGCACCTATAGCGGTGAGCTCGCTCTTCAGGCCTGCGTGCCCGGGGTCGGACCGTCTTTCCCTGCAGCCAAGGGGTTTGCTGTCTGCACTTGGGGGTGAGTAGCCCCGCCAGGAAGCCCGCAGCCCTGCGTCTCAGCCCACCTTCCAGACCCCGATAGGCTCAGTGGTACCCCCTGGTTGCTCTCTCCCGCCACCTGAGTGCCAGTTGGAACTGAGCACTTTACGTGAATCCACAGGACCACCCCACGGGGCAGGTGCTACTCTTACCCCTGCTTTGCAGAAGGTGAAATGAAAGATCTTGCCCACCGTCACAGCTAGGAGGTGGCAGAGGGTCTGCTTGAGATTTTAATCCCAACACGAACCGCCCTTCTCTGGCCTAGTACACACCTGCCTCTCGGGCCCTGCCCCGACCACCTTCTGAAAAGTCAGGTGACAGAGTAAGGCGCAAGGAAAAGTTGCCCAACACACCTTCCATCCGAGGTACCCTTCACCATCATTCAGTGAGCACTTATTCCAGACTCTGTACCAACAGATATATCCAGAGAAATAATAGCTTTTTTTTAAATGGGTCATATTCTACATGCATTTTTAAAATAAAAACCAAAGCAAAGTCTATTTTCATGTATCCAAAATGAAATGGAAGGGAATTGCTAAACTTCAGAAAAACATTTCTTTATCATTGAGTGAGAATGATTCCTAAAAGCTTAGACTTAGGAGGAGAAAAGAGAAAAGAAAAATTTTTCTGAGGCAGGGTCTCACAGTGCTGCTCCCGCTGGAGGGCAGTGGCTGTTCACAGGTGCGACCATAGTTCACCGCAGCCTCAGCCTCCTGGGCTCCAGCGATCCTCCCGCCTCAGCCTCCCGAGCAGCTGGGACCATAGGCGTGTGCCACCACGCCAGGCTGGAGAAAAACTTCTGACAATAGCTTGGTTGAGATATAATCCACATGCCATACATTTACTCAGACAGAAACCCTGTTCCATTAAACAGTGACTAATTCCCTCCTTCCCCAACCCCTGGTGATCTCTAACCTACTTTCTGAGAAAAGAAAAAAAAAAAAAAAAAACTTTTAAAAGATTAAAGTTATTAATTTTAAAAATATATATACATTTTATTTTTAGAGCAGTTTTAGGTCCACAGCAAACTTGAACGGCAAGTACAGCGTTCCCACATGCCCCCTCCCCAGAGCAAAATCCTGCACCAGAGTGGGACATTTGTGACCGTTGATGAACTGCCATTGACACGTCATTGTCACCCAGAGCCCACAGGGTGTATCAGGGCTCACTCTTGCTGTTGTCCGTCCTGCGGGTTTGTACAAACGTGTAACCACGTGTTCCCAGCATCGTAGTATCACACAGAACCGTTTCACAGCCCTGCAAATCCTCCGTGCTCTGCCTGTCCATCCCTCATTAATTTTTTTTTAACCTACTTAACGAACCAACTTCTGTCCTATGGAAGTTGAGGAAATTCTATTTCCATCTCTGGTCTTCCACTCCAAGTTTTTGTTCGTTATATTATTGCTTGTGTATGTTGTTGAGGTTTTTATATTCTCTACTAGCTGTAATTGCTATGATTTCAAGATATCTCAAAGTATGAATTGAGTACTCGCCAGGATTTCTCCATCAATGCCCTTATTTTATTTATCTTTTGGTCAGTTGGATTTTAACATCAAGCATTTCTTTTTTTTTTTTTCCTAAGAAGACTTCATGGCTGTCCAAGCCCCTAACTTCGTGTCTCAGGACGCCGGGCCCCATCTCCCCAGGATGCTGCGGCCGTGTGGGAGGCACAGCAGGAGAGCACATCCCTGCCTGGGGTCCTTGTTCCGCTGCCTTCTGCTGGGGCGCATCCTCCTCTCGCCCCCCAGCCCCACTGTCCACGGAGCCTTTCCCCAGGCCCCTCTGGACTGAGAGGCTGATCCGTTCCAGTGACACTTGTGGTAACTGAAGTCAGGTGGGCTTGTCCCCACTTTACACAGGGACAGACCGAGGATCAGCAGGTACTTTTCTGGGAGATCACACGGCCAGTGAAGGCACTGCCGGGTCTGCAGCCACATCCCAGAGTGACCTCCCATCCGTTACCTGCTGTGTCACTCCTAGAGCTCTGAGTCCCTCTCTCCTGCTATTAGTCACCCGTGCACTTATCTCTAACTATTTGTTCCGTCCTTCTACCTGTCTGTGCGTCTGCCTACCTACTGACCTCCATAGCTTTAGTTCCTCGTGGGGAGAAACGTGGTGGTTTTTCTCTAACCCAGCCTTAGACGGAATCGCATCCTAAGCATTCCCGTCGTCCGATGGTCGTGTGGCTGCCGCCCCTGGTGAGCCCTAAGCTTTGCCTGCTCGCCCAGCTCCACTCGGGTGTGGGAACTGCTGAGGGATCTCTGGGCCCTCTGGGTCTGCGTCCCCTCTCTGTCCTGGTCCTCTGCCTGCACGTCGAGACTGTGGACACCACTTATGTGATGCTGCTCACCCGGTGGCTTGTCTTTGAGAAGCATCATCGTGACCTATTCCAGACACACACACTCACAGAGCTCCGAAATCCAAGACCCAAACCAGTGTCTGGGTGATGGCACAGGCTCTGAGATTTCATCCTGGCTGTCCCTTGAGGAGATGGAGGTGTTTAAGGAACATGCTCAGTCCGGCCCTGCGGAACCTGTGTGCCTGCAGCAGCACCCGGGGGGCCGGGAACCCAAGAGAATGGAGGGTGGTCCGATTTGGGTGTGGGTGAGTGTGGCAGGCAGTTCGCTGTGGCACAGTTGAGACTTGGAAAGGACAGGGTGCTTAGACTCCTGAAGCTCCTGAAGAACATGCAGAGATTGTGTCTGACGATCTGCTGTTTAGATGACTAAATGGGATTGCTCAGGGTCACTCTGGGTCACTGCATTTACCGCCAGCAGTAAAGGAGCACGCGTGAGGCCCCACAGACGTGGGTGTGGGTGCCACGTGTCACACTGGTACACTGTGGCTTCTGAAGTGTCTTCCAGGTAGGGTGATCCTGGGGCTTCAATGAGAACCACGTGGAAAAGCCTTGGAAACACAGCCCTGTTGAACCTTGGTTTTCCAGTTCTCATCTCCAACCCTAACTTCAGCCAACTTCTGCCAGGCATGGGGTCTCTCTCCTTTGTGTGTGTAAGGAGGGTTCCCAAATCCCATGCCTGTGCTACCCTCTCCACCAGCTGAAGTCCATCCGGGTGTCGGACTTAGATTCCTTGCTGTTTGGGCTGGCCAAGTAGGCTCTTGTTCCACACCTTCTCAGGGGACAAGGCACAGCCTGGGGCCATCGCTTCTCTCCTGTGGCCTCAGCTTTCAGGCAGATATGAGAGAACACAGACACGCTGGACACAGACACGCTGGCCAGCATCGCAGAGCCCAGCCGGGCATGAGAGCATGGGGAAGAACTCCAGGGCAGCCCTTGGGCTCTCCTCTGTCCGTCCGAGCTCCAAACCCACATACCCTATGGGCTGTTAGGCAGATCCACCGACCTTGAAGACAGCCAGCGATGGTCTCTTTTCACCTGAACACAGCCTCTGGGGAGTTTTAGGGTCGATCAGGGAACAGGCAGGACAGTAACACCGAGCTTCGCTGGTTGGCACGAGATGGGGGGAGGGAGCTGCCTGATGGGGTAGGGGGGCAGGGCAAGGTTTATATGTCCAGGTGACGTCATTCAGCAGCATGACCAGGAGTGTCTGGCCAGAGAGCTCCACGGGGCAGCAGGGCTCCAGGGATTGTCTTTCCTCTGCCAGCAGATGTTGGGTGCAGTTTCATGGGGCATGTAAAGCAGACAGACTCTAATTGGCTAAAGAGATGTTCATTTGGACCATGTGTAAAGCAACTGGATGTGAGAATTTGAGCTGGACGCCCCTCTGGGCTAAGGTTCCTACACACCATGAAGTAAAACCACAGGGGGCTGTTTGAGGCCAACACAGGGGCCATCTCGGGCCCCTTTATGTGACCTCTCCCCACGTCGCTCTCTCTAAGTGGCTCATTTAAGAATTTTTTCAACCCTTTATGCTGGTCTTCCTGAGATTTCTGGTAAATACGTTTTTCTCAATCTTGTTAGATACACTGTAATGCTTTAGCTGGGTGATGCTCAAACGCTTCGTACAGATCCGCACCCTGGGGAAGCCACTTGCCTGCCGTCTGTGGAGTGGTCTTCCTAAAATACCATTCTGATTCTGCCGTTGCCCATCCTGGAAACCTGCACTTGGCTTCATGTTCACAGCGTGTGACCTCTGGGGGCGACCAGATGGTATTTACGGCAAAGCCTCAGCCTTCTGGGGCTTGGGATATAATAGTGATTTCGTTTTCCAGATAACTGAGAATGTGCCTCCTCTGAGCACTATGTTTTTTTTTTTTTAATTTGATTGCTTTAGCTACAAATCTTCATCCATTATGTTGTGAGCTTAAATAGAAGTTCCCATGAGTGCACTGTTTGCTTGTCTTGTTTATTTACCTCCCAGACCTCGCCCAGCGTAAGGAATAGAATAGGTGCCAGTACATGTGCATTGTTGGGTGGAACTGAGACCAAACTTTAGATCACTCAGAGTCCTGTGCCAGGATGCAGTGATGCCGTCTGCACCCAGTGACACGAGCAGATGGCCCCAACCCCAAAGGGCTCAGACTGCTGATCCGTAAATGTCTTGCGTCGTTCTTCTTGGTTTCATTTGATCTGCCCTCTCTCCCGTGACCAGCCACCGTTAGGTGCTGTGTCACAGGAGTGCTGGGAGCGGGTGCTGGAGCTTGTTAGGATTGTGAGTAGAACAAGAGCCTGGTGCTCTTTCCCTGGCCCTTGCTGACAGGGGGACAATTCTTGCTTCCCTGTGACTGTTGATCACAGTTTACACACAGCCCCTCGCTTGTCCTTCTGGCAGCTCTTAGCCCACGAGGAAAGTGGAGGCCGGAGAGGCGAGGGAGCGAGTTCCAGCCTTGGGTCTGGACGGGGCCTTTCCTCTGTGCTGTCGGATCCACCAGCCTTGGCAGGAAGTGACTGTCCTGTCCTCTCTCTCTCTCAGGGGTCCTTGGTGAACTTTGTCATGGTTATTTAAGGAACCTCGCCTAGAAGTCCCAACTCACAGTTCCCCATCGACGGGAAGGCCTGGACTCCAAGATGATTATAAAGGAATATCGTATTCCTCTGCCGATGACCGTGGAGGAGTACCGCATCGCTCAGCTGTACATGATACAGGTGGGTCTCGGGCGAGGGCAGGCCAGGCCGGCCATGCAGGCCACGCAGGAGCCCATGCGTGGGTCGGGGTGGAGTTGCGGCCTTCACAGCCCAGTGCCTGCCCCGGCGTCTCCTGATACATGTCTGAGCTGCGCTGGCCTCCTGGTGCCCAGTCTCCACGCCAGCACGTGGGGACACACCGTGTTCATGCCATGAGACTGCTTCACCAGCACTGTGTCCCCAGCGCCTACAATGCTAACACTTGGGTTCAGCATCCATCATCTCCCTGGTGCAGACGCTGTCCCCGTCGGCTTGGGGCTGCCATCACCAAATACCACAGGCTGGGTTAAACCACAAGAGCTCATTTCCTCACAGTTCTGGGGGCCAGAAGTCCCAGACCAGGGTCTGGCAGATTTGGTTGCTGGTGAGGGCTCGCACATGGCCACCTTGTCCCTGTGTCCTCACGTGGCAGAGAGAGCAAGAGCTCTGGCATCTCCCTCTTCTTAGGAGGACACCAGTCCAGTCATGAGGGCCACACCCAGACCAGATGACCTCGTCACCACCCAAAGGCCCCGTCTCCAAATACCATCACATTGGGGGTTCGGGCTTTAGCATAGGGATGCAGAGGGACACAAGCAAGCATTTGACAGACAGGAGAGCAGGAGGCCCAGAGAGGTTAAGTCACTTGCCTGGGAGCACATAGCCTGTCTCCCGGCTCCCAGACCCACCCTGTCCTTACTCCCCTGGCTGCCTGCACACACAGTGTGGGACAAGCAGCTGATTGACAGAGTCACAGGTGAGTTTGAGGGTGGCAGGTTCCTGCGACCAGCCAGAGACTGCTCCCCACTCCCAGGGGACATGGCCAGGCTCACTGCTCAGTGTCTGACCAACCTGGAACACAGAATCAGGAGCTGCAGGATCCGGTTACTTCTGGCCCAGGTGCCAGGCATGACCACTGCTCCCACTCACCGGGGTCCCTGCTAAGGTCCTGGCTCTGCGGAGGTCCCTGTCCCTGCTCTCTCGCCAGCTTCCCGCCCAACCTCAGTGCCCGGCCTTTTGCCCAGCCCAGCAGCCTTCTTCCAAGTGGAGGGTCTCGGGGCCTCCCACGCTGATTACGAGCCGCTCCTGGCCTGGTGCTGGCTCCTCTGGGCATATCGGTGCCTCCGGTCCCTGCTAGCCAGGGGGCTGCCTCCCCTGCAGCTCCTTGCTGCGACTGCCTGGCAGGGTCCCTCCTTCGACCCACGTCAGGGGAGGTAGTTGTGCACTCCCAGCAGAGCCTGGGGCCACGGCTTCCTTCTGGGGAGCTGGAGGAAGCTGCCGGGGCTTGGCCAGGCCCTGCTGCATGGGAGGCTTGGCTGGGAAGAGAATAGGAGGTGAACCCAGCCTCTCTGGGGGGCTGTTTGCTGTGAGCTGCTTCAGAAGGGCCATTCAGTTCCCTCTTGAACCACTTACCCCTTAATTATTTCTAGAGAGCAGAGAGAAAGAGGCTTAAATCAGCCCCCCATCTTGGAGCACTCCGGAAATAGCTCAGCCCATTCAAGGACCAGGCTGATCTGCCAAAGCTGCCACTTGTCCTAGGGCTCCTCTACCCCGCCCAGGCCGGCAGGCAGGCAGCCCCTCGCCTCCACCTGGCCTCCTGGGGTGGGGGTCGGGGTCTGGCAGGACTGACCTCCAGCCCCTGGGAGATCCCAGAGCTTTTCTGGAGCATAGAATCACCTCTGACTCCGGGCTTCTCAAAACGCCTGCCATCCCACCCCCTCTTCCGGGGTTTCTTTTGAATGTCTATCCTTATGCCTCCAGCAAGTGTAGCTGTTAAGCGTCACCCTGTGTGATGCTCAGACCGTCCTCTGCTCTGCGCAGCCCTGGCCACGTCCATGGGGCCTTCACATGCAGTGTCTTTTGAGGAGCTCTGTTAGCTGGGGTTGTGGCGGGATGGAAACATCTCCCGTGTTGCAGAGCTCGAGCGCCAGCACTCTTGACTCTTCGTGAGATGCCCGCCAGACAAGTGTCCCCCGCACCTGGACTGAGCCTGGCTGGAGTCCTTTCTGCTCTCCTGAGCTTCCAGGGTCTTCCCTGTGCTCCTTCCAGGTGAGCAGGTGTGTGTGCACACGTCTGCTTTCCTGCTAAAATAGGAAGGTGAAACCAGCCACCTGTCACCAGGAGGGGCGTTTCTGTGACAAGGACTAGCGTGCTTGGAGGGGAGGCTGGGGAGCATGGTCACTGGGGCTCCCTGCTCAGACTGGGCTGGGTGTCAGCTTCCCTCTGGCCAGTCCTCGAGGCTGAGGGGTGGCTGGCGCGGTGACAGGCTTGGTCTGCACATCCCACGTGCTGGTGCCCTGCACCTGTGTCCTTAGTGTGTGCTGTCTCTGGTCTGAGGACTGATTGCTGTGTCTGGGGTGCTGCCGCCCTCGGCTCCTTAACCAGGGAGCCCCCCAGTTCCTGCTGGAGCCACTGACTGGGAAGTTTCCCATGTCCCAAGGCCCCTGCTGGCCAGCCACTCCCCCCCCCCCACCCCAGCTCAGCCTTGGAAGGCAGACACATGGCTCGTTATGGCCACCACAGCACCCAGTCCCAGCTCCAGCAACAAGCTCCAGGACATTCCTGGGCCTGTCGGTCACATGTCCGTGGAGGGACAAGGCTCTGGGGATGTCTACTTGGGCCAGGGCTTGGGCTATTGGCTCTCTGTAGAATTTGGAAGAAATTTAGTTGGGACTAGGGACTTTGGGCATCCTTGATCAGGTGTTTTGTTTTGCTTTTATTGAGGTGAAATTCACATAACATACTCTTAACCATTTTTAAGTGTACAACTCAGTGGCATTTAGTACATTCACACTGTTTTGCAACCGCCATCTCTGTCCAATTCCAGAACATTCCTATCACCCCAAAGAGAAAGTGCCTGGCGCTGTGCCTGGGCTGCACTCAGTGTATTCATACATGGTGTTAAAGGTTAAAAACCAAAATCACTGGCCTGGCTGGGAGAGACCCGTCCATCCCACAAGGTGCTCAGCAAACGTTTGCCACCAAGGGAGTGGACAGACATGGCCTGGCCAGGACCCTGGACAGCTCTGGGAGCTGCTGCTTTCAGGGGTTTCTTGGTCCTTGCGTCCTCCCCGCTTCACCAGCCCCTGGGGAGCCGGGCCTGTCTCTGCTGTCTCTGCTGACCCACTGCCACCGTCTGCGGGAGGCACCGTGGCGCCGCTTACAGGAGTGGTGGGCAGGGACTCGGGGACAGTGTCCTGTGTGGGCAGCGGTCAGAGCATTTGGGCAGAGCTTGCTCCTGGGTGGCATGACTGAGCCGCAGCTGTGCCAGGGGAAGCCCTGCCCCCTTGGACATCATCACTGGTGGGCAGCGAGGGGCCAGCTTGGGGAGGGCTGGCTGCCCTTGGGATGCCGGCTCCAAAATTCCTGGTGACAGTTGGGACTAGAATCCATTTATTCATTTGACCAATCTTGACAGAGCATCTGCTGTGCACAGGCACCCAAGGGTGGTTCAGGGAGCACAGGCTCAGGAACCAGGGTGGGTCCCAGGGGCTCTGCCCCCACTGCAGCCCTCGTGCCCCTGTGCAGCCTACCATACCCATCCCCAGCGAGTGATTATATCTGTCACCATCACCAGGTGACAGTGGCAGCCTGGGTGTCCAGAGCCTGAAATACAGCCCTGCGTCAATCCTCAAGCCTCATGCTCATGATACCTGCAGAGGTGGTGGTGTTTATCCCCATTTACAGAGGACAGGTTGGGGCTCAGAGATGTCAAGGAATTTGCTCAAGGATGCACAGCTGCCCTGATGAAGCCAGTCTGTCCAGAGACGTGATGGGCTGCCTTTCCACATTGCTTGGAGTGGAGCACTTTGAGCTCTCCTGGTCCAGCCCACCTGTCACCTTCTCTGAAGTCCCAGCTATGAGGACTGGGGCAGAAATGCCCTCCACCCAGTCTGGCTCTAAAGCCTGTGCTGCCCCTGCACAGCCCTGCCTGCCCACCAAATGCTCACATGTACACATGTAGCACGAGGTCACCTTGTGGGTGGCAAGGCCAGGGGTGCTGTGGTTAGCCTAAGGAGTCACCTTGGAGAAAGTGCTGATGGACTGGGTGCAGTGGCTCACGCCTGTAATCCTAGCACTCTGGGGAGACCAAGGCGGGAGTATCACTTGAGGTCAGGAGTTCAAGACCAGCCTGAGCAAGAGCAAGACCCCATCTCTACTAAAAATAGAAAAAATTAGTTGGGTGTGGTAGCTCACGCCTGTAGCCCCAGCTACTTTGGAGGTTGGGGCAGGAGGATCGCCTGAGCACAGGAGTTTGAGGTTGCTGTGAGCTAGGCTGATGCCACAGCACTCTACTCAGGGCAACGGAGTGAGACTCTGTCTCAAAAAAAAAACAAAAAGAAAGTGCTGATGACCAAGGGCACACGTGGCCAAAGGCTGGGTGGGAGGCAGTGAGGGGCCCATCTGTTGTGCAGGTGGGGGGTGTCAGGGTGCTGCCCCTGTTTTTCCAGCAGGCTGAAGCTACTCACAGGGGGCCATCGTGGGCACTCACCCAGCTGGTGACTAGTGTCCCCCCAAAATCCACACCCACCCGCAACCTCTGACTGTGACCTTATTTGGAAATAGGGTCTTTGAAGATATAATTGTTACGGATCTTAAGATGGGATCATCCTGGCTTTAGGGTGGGCCCTGGACTGAATGACTGTTGTCCCTATAAGAAGAGGGGACATCAGAGACACAGGGAAGATGAGGCAGAGGTTTGAGTGGCTTCCACACACCGCCAGGAAGGCCAGGAGCCACCAGAAGCCAGAAGGGGCAGGAAGGATCCTCCTAGATCCTCCAGGGGTGGGGAAGTTGCTGGGTGGGCCAGCTGGTCAGCTGGAGTGGGTGGGGCTTATGCAAGGCAGTGCCCCAGTGCCCCAGGGAGGCCACGTGGATGGGCCCTCTTGGCCCCTCTGCCCTGCTCACCTTCTCACCACCCTCCTGGTGGCCGAGTGTGTTACTTCTTGGTGCCACATAACAAAGAGCCACAGGGTAGCTTGAAACAGCAGAACTATCTACCAATGCTCTCATGGTTCTGGAGGCCGGAGCTGGAAGTCCCGTGTCCACAGGGCTGCGCTCCCTCCAGAGGCTCTCAGGGAACGACCTTCCTTGTCTCTTCCCACTTCTGCTGGCTCCAGGCCCTCCTTGGCTCGTGGCCTCATTATGTCTGTAGAGACCCTATTTCCAAATAAGATCACATCCCAAGATTCTGGGGGGGGGACATTTCAACCCCTTACACCAGGGCTGGGGCAGATAAGTAGCCCCATCTCCACTTAGAGTTTGCAAACAGACCACAGAGATGTGACGTGCCCAGGATGGGAGGGAGTCGTTGGTCACAAGAGTTGGGACTGGAATCCATTTATTTGTTCAGTAGATATTTACCGAGCACCGACCTTGGGCTGAGGTGTCATCCCTGGAGCAGCTTGGTGCCATGGGCCTAGCAGGCCCTGGAATCAAACAGGTCAGAGTTCAAGTTTAGTAACTGCAACCTTGGACAAGTTACAACCTCTCTAAGCCGCAATCTTCTCGCCTGCGAATTGGGGGTGACAGTAGTATTGCACCTCTCCCACGGGGGTGCTGCAGCCACTACAGGAGAACATACCTGCAAAGCACTCAGCACAACCACGAGTAGACGAAGCTGCTGGAAGAGGCAGGAGCTCAGACAGTGTCCAGGAAGTAGCAGCTGTTGGCACCACGAACGTGGCCCGCGTTCCAGGAGCTCCCTGAAGGAGGACGGACGGCGCGGGCCTGCCCCAGCCTCATCTGTGGCCTCACTCGGGGCCTCGTGTTTGGTTTTTTCCCTGAAGGAGACTCAGTGGCCCTGGGCCGTGGAGACTCAGCACATCTTTGTGCCCTAGAGAGGGCCGTGCCCCAGGGTGACGCAGGGCTGTGTATGCACATGCGTCCGTGTGCACGGCTGTGTGCACGCACTGCCGTTCAGGAAGCGGACCGAAGATGGCCTTGGCCATGCCGTCATGTCACCATGGAAACCAGTGCTGGGCTTAAAGTCACCAGCTCCTCAAACATGAGGTTTTCTGCATCAGCAGAAAACTGAGCTTTTGGAGACTGGAAAGGGCATTTGCGGCAGAGAGACACTTAGAGGTGACCCAGGTGTCATCTCTGTCACACAGTGCCACTGAGGCCCCTTCCTGCTTGCCATGTTTGATCTCTCTTAAACCTTAGTGAATGCAAGAGGCAGGATTGGTTTCTGTTTGTTTGTTTTATCACAGCTTTATGGAGATAAAAAGTCACATACCACACGGCTCACCCACTTAAAGTGTACAGTCCAGTGGTTTTTAGTGTATTCACAGTCGTGCAACTATCACCACGGTCTTAATTCCGGAGTGTTTTCATCGCCTCAAAAGAGACCTGCGCCCCTTAGCAGTCACTCCTTCTGCCCCCCACGCACCCCGGGACACCACTAATCTACTTCCTGTCTCTATGGATTTGCCTATTCTGGACTTTTCACATAGATGGAGTCAAACAATATGTGAGTTTTTGTGTCTGGCATCTTCGATTACTGTGTTTTCAAAGTTTACCCATGTTGTAAATGTATCAGTCCTTATTCTTTGCTGTGGCTGGGTAACATTCCGTGGTATGGATGGACCACGTTTATCCCTTCACCTGTTGATGGACGTTTGAGTCGTTTCCACCTGTTGGCTCTTGTGAGTAATACCGCAGTGAACGTCGGTGGACACCTTTTTGTGTGGACACCTTTTTGTGTGGACACCTGGTGTGAGGTGGTGGTGCTGAAGTCCTCTGAAGGTTTAGTGTCCGCGGATCTGTTTGAGTCCCCACTTTCAGTTCTTTTGGGTACATACCCAGAAGTGGAATTGTTGGTCATATGGTAATTCTATGTTTAACTTTTTGAGAAACTGCCAAACTTTCCCCACAGTTTTACATTCCCACCATTTTACATTCCCGCCAGCAGTGCCAAGGGTTGCAATTCCTCCACGTCCTCACCGACACTGATGATTTCCCTTTTTTTTTTTTTTTTTTAAATAATAGCCATGTTAATGGGTGTGAGGCATTTTCCTAATGACTAGTGATGTGGAACATCTTTTCATGTGCTTATTGCCATTTGTATATCTCCTTTGGAGAAATGGCTGTTCAAATCCTTTGCTTCTTTTTCTTTTTCTTTCTTTCTTTTTTTCTGGGGAGGTGGGGAGGCAGTGTCTTGCTATGTTGCCCAGGCTCATTGCAGCCTCAGACTCCTGGCCTGGGCTCAGGCGGCCTCCTGCCTTAGCCTCCCATGCTGATTTTTCAGTTGGGTTGTTTGTTTTATTGTTGAGTTGTGGGAGTTTTTGTTTGTTGTTTTGTTTTTTTGCTTTTTGTTTTTTGAGACAAGGTCTCACTCTGTTGCCTGGGCTAGAATGCAGTGGCATCATCATAGCTCACTGTAGCCTCAGACTCTTGGGCTCAAGGGATCCTCCTGCCTCAGCCTCCTGGGTAGCTGGGACAACAGGTGTGTACCACCACATCTGGCTAATTTTTCTATTTTTTGTAGAGTCCAGATCTCACTCTTGCTCAGGCTGGTCTCGAACTCCTGACCTCAAGTGATCCTCCCACCTTGGCCTCCCAGAGTGCTAGGATTATAGGTGTGAGCCATCATGCCCAGCCAAGTTGTAGGAGTTCTTTATATATTCTTGATATAAGTCCCTTATCATTTATATGATCTGCAAATATTTTTTGCTATTTAGTAGGTTGTCTTTTCACTCTCTCAATAATGTCCTTTGATACATTAAAGTTTTTAATTTTGATGAAGTCCAGTTTATCTATTTTTTTCTTTTGTTGCTTGTGCTCTTGGTGTCATATTTAAGAAACATTGCTAAATCCAAGGTGTTGTTTGCCCCTGTTTTCTTCTAAGTTAGCTTTATAGTTTTAGTTCTTACGTTTAGGTCTTTGATTCATTTTGAGTTTATTTTTTTATATGGTGTGAAGCAGGGTCCAAATTTATTCTTTTGCATGTGGCTATCCAATTATCCTAACACCATTTGTTAAAGACTATTCTTTCCCCATTGGATGGTTTTAGCACCCCAAAATTCATTGAGGCTGGGCGCAGTGGCTCACATCTGTAATCCTAGCACTCTGGGAGGCCGAGGTGGGAGGATTACTTGAGCTCAGGAGTTTGAGACCAGCCTGAGCAAGAATGAGACCCTGTCTCTACTAAAAATAGAAAAATTATTTGGGTATGGTGGTGGACACCGGTAGTCCCAGCTACTCAGGAGGATCACTGGAGCCGAGGAGTTTGGGGCTACAGTGAGCTGTGATGATGCCACTGCACTCCAGCCTAGGCAACAGACTGAGATCCTGTCTCAAAAAAAAAAAAAAAAAATTACCATAGATACATGGTTTATTTTTAGACTCTCTGTTGTATTCCACTGATTTTTCTGTCCGTCCTATGCCAGTGTTACACTGTTACGATCACTGTAGCTTTATAGTAAGTTTTGATATAGGGAAGTGTGAATCCTCCAAATTAGTTTTGTTTTTAAAATTGTTTTGGCTATTCAGGAGTCCCTTACAATTCCATTCGAATTTTAGGATCAGCCTTTCCATTTCCATAAAAAATACAAAAAGGGCTGCTTGCATTTTGATAGAGATTGCATTGGATCCATAGGTTGCTTTGGGCAGTATTGCCATCTTAACAATATTACGTCTTCCAATCCATGAACATGGGATAGCTTTCCGTTTATTTAGGTCTTTAATTTCAGCAACGTCTTAAGTTTTCAGTGCACAAGTCTTTCACCTCCTTGGTTAAATTTATTCCTACATGTTTTATTGTTTCAGATGCTATTGTAAGTGGAATTGACTTAATTTCCTTTTTGCATTGTTCACTTTCATGTGTTGTTTTGTATCCTGCAACTTTGCTGAATTCATTTATTAGATCTAATAGATTTGAGCGAGATTCTTTAGGGTTTTCTGTGTCTAAGATTATGTCATCAGCAAATTGTTTTACTTCTTCCTTTCCAGTTTGGTTACCTCTCGCTATTTCTTTTTCCCGCCTAATTGCTCTGGCTACAACTTCCAGTACAATGCTGAATAGAAAGTGGGCATCCTTGTCTTGTTCCTGATCTTGAGAGCACTTTCAATCCTGGGGCAGATGGGAGTCAGAATGGGGGATTTGCATGTGCAGTGCTAGGGCCGAGAGAGAGAATCCATGGCCCCCTCGGCCTCCTGCCTGAAGCCCGGGGCACATAGAGCCTGAATCTAGATGTGGGGTCCTGAAATGACACAGGAAGCCAGCCTTGTCCAAAGCCCATCCTCCCGCTCCACACCCCTTGGCTCAGTTTCCTGAGCCCCTTCCCTTTTGCAGAGTGCTCTAGTCCCACACACATCACAGGTGCTTTTGTCCCCACAGAAGAAGAGCCGCAACGAGACATATGGCGAAGGCAGTGGCGTGGAGATCCTGGAGAACCGGCCGTACACGGATGGCCCCGGCGGCTCCGGGCAGTACACGCACAAGGTGTACCACGTGGGCATGCACATCCCCGGCTGGTTCCGCTCCATCCTGCCCAAGGCGGCCCTGCGGGTGGTGGAGGAGTCCTGGAACGCCTACCCCTACACCCGAACCAGGTGCGCCCCCTCTGCCTCTGCCCTCCACCACCTCGTGCTATCTGGCAAGAAGCAGTCTTGTGCATGGATCCAGGGGCTGGGACCTCCAGACAGGCTCAATACCCCACATGCCCAAGAAGCCCAGGCTCTCTCCCAGACAGGTGCTCTGAAGGTCACCCAGGGCAGGCACAGGCAGGACAGGGAAGAGTACACCCCTGGATGCCTCCAGACTACCCAGGGGTGAAGGCTGTGAAGACATGGGTCAGACGTGGGGGCGTTGGAGATCCTTTGCTGTCTAGAAAGGTGCAGGGAATATGAACTCACTTTAGGTTCCCCTGAGAAGGCCAGGACATCCAGCCTGCTGGGAAGAAGCTGAGGGTAGACTAGATGGCCCAGAGGTTCCCTGCAACTCTAAAACCCTCAGCTGCTGCTACAGCATGTGCTACATCCCACGCTGAGCAGGGCTTTCCTTGGGGTCACCTCGTAGGGGGTTCTTCCCTCTATGCCCCGCAGTGTGCAGCTCAGCACTGCTGGGTTGCATAGATGAGGGGCTGCTCCCCGCCAGCCACCCGCTTGCTGAGCAGATGCGTCCCCACAGGTCTGCCAGGGTTCCCTTCCTTCCCCACAGGTCTTCTAGGGTTCCCTTCCTTTCCCACGTCGGTGAGCACCCGCTTGGAGCTGGCTGGAGGGTCCACGGAGCTTCTTCCTCCCAGGGGCACTTTCCCCCATAAGCTCATCTCCAGCCCAGAGGGGGGCTGTGCCCTGGCACCACAGCTGGCCCCCTGGGGAGCAGGGGTGGCCTGTCCCACAGAGCACTGGCCCCAGATTCCGCCCGCTTGACAGTACACCGCGTAGCTGTGCCTCCATCCCCACCATGCCGTGGACGCCTCCAGGCAGCTCTGGGGCTTCCCACACGCTGTGTCCCTCTCCCCCAAACCCTTCCCTCTCCCGCCCTGGCCTTGGCTGTTCTTGGGACAAAGTGGTGGCCCAGAAGGTGGGCCGGGCAGATGAGTCTTTGCTACCCCTCACCCCTCCTCTTCCCACTCTCCCAGCTCCACTCCTCCCTTGTGGGCCCAACAGGCCTCGCCGGCCGCCCCGTGGCCCCTCCACGCGCGGTCCTGATGGGTGCTTTCCCTCCCCCACAGGTTCACCTGCCCTTTTGTGGAGAAATTCTCCATCGACATTGAAACCTTTTATAAAACTGATGCCGGAGAAAACCCCAACGTGTTCACCCTCTCGCCCGTGGAAAAGAACCAGCTGACAATCGGTAACCAGGAAGGGCAGGCGCCCCACGGGGCTCTCTTCTGGGTTCCCACCCGCAGGCCCCTCTCGGTCCTGTCCCTGGTCCCCAGCCTGGCGGACTCCAGACCTGGCCCCGTCCCGGGCAGGCAGGGCAGGTCCAAACGTGCACGGGGAGGCAGAGTAGGCCCCTTGGCCCCTTCTGACGCGCACGCCAAGTCCAAGTGCCTTTGCCTCCTGGAGCCCCTGCCCTCCATCCTTTCGGAGTGTCCCCACTCCCAAGCAGTGCACGCGTGTGCTGGGGCAGAGGCCGTTTCGGGCCAACAGCTGAGTGTGAGTGCTCAGGGCCAGCGGGGGCCACAGCCCACGACGGGGCCTGTGTCCTCTTGATGTTGGGTGCCTCCACTCCACCCCTCCAGACGACGATGCCACGCAGGAAATGGGCCCCGTTGTTAAACCTTCATTTTTTTTAAGAGAGGCCAGAGATGAGGATTTCCACGTGAAATCTCCCAATTCCTACATGTTGGCAACCAATTAAAAAAGCTTTGTAAATAAACGTATGCTGGTCAAACGAAACACATCCATGGGAAACACATCCTGGCACCTCCGGGTGCCAGGCCCAGGTCGCCGAGGAGGCGTCTCGGGGGCTCGGCTGGGTCAGGCGGCAGGTGCCCGCACCCCACCTCCAGCGGTGTCTTCTGGCCCCTCTGGGGTTTGGGAGCCTCCTTAGTGGCCTAGGGCTGCCGTGTGACAAAGCACCATAACACAGGCAGCTTGAGCAACAGGAAGTTACCTGTGGCAGCTCTGGGAGCCAGAAGTCTGCGTTAAGGCATCGGCGGGCTGGTTTCCCCGAGGGCCGTGAGGGAGAATCTGCTCCAGGTCTCTCTCCTGCCGTCTGGGGGCTGCTGGCCGTCCTCCGTGTCCCTTGGCTTGCATGGTGGTCACACAGTCGTCTCCCTCTGTGTGTCTGTCTGCCCCTGGGGCTCCTTTTTCTACAAGGGCACCTGTCCTACTGGATTAGGGCCCACCTTCACGGCCTCATTTACCTTGATTACCTCTTTAAGGACCCTGTCTCCAAATAAGGTCACATTCGTGCTAAGTTTAGGACTTCAGCACAGTAATTTGTAGGAATGGGGGTGGGGGGGAGGTTGGACAAATTTTGCCCAGAACAGGAAGAAAGGACCAACCATGAGCCGGGCCCTCTGGTAGCTGTGTCTGTCCATTCTGGTCTAGGGCTCCCCCAGAGGCCAGCTGCCATGGGTCTTAAGTCCCCATGACATTGCTCACTCATGGTGCAGCCCTGCCCTTGGCGGCCTTCGCCTGCCCGTGTGGCTGGGTGTGTGGGCTGCTCCAGGGAGAAAGTTCGTCATTCCCCACATGCGGCTGCCCTCGGACTTGCTCCTGACCTCACTGGTCTGGTGCCAATGTCTGTGTCTGCAGCCCAGAGACGGTGGGGGCCGGTGCGTTGGGGAAACCGAGGTGGCCGGCAGCGGGTCGGGCAGACCCACCCAGAAGGGCACTGTGAGCCACAGACCCTTTCCTGGGGTTCTTTCCCACCGTGTGTGGACCCGGCCCCGTCCTGCACACGCGTGCCCCAGGAGCGAGCACAGCGCAACGGCCTTGCCTTTGGGGAGGAGATGCCCCTGTGGAGGGAAGGCCTGTGACAGGAGGCAGCACAGCCCACGTCCTGCCCAGAGTGACCACCCCCTCCCCTTGTCACTCCCACCAGGTCCCACCAGCCCCCAAGCCTGTTTTCTCCAACCCCAGCTCTGCAGCATCCACCCCTGTGCGGGGGCCCCACCCCCCTGCCTGGCCCCTGCAGACATCTCACCCGGGTCTTCTCTGTCCAGGAGGGTTTCCTAACAGCCTGCCCCTCTCCCTCCGGGCTTCAGACCTGTACGGAGGTCCACTTGGCCCGTGGGACGCTGCACGCATGGCTTGGAGAGCAATGGCCGGCGGGTGCAGCGCAGCCCCACTGCCTCCAAGACAGCTGCCGCCCTTCCCCCCATACAGACTCCCTGATGTCCCCCAAGTCCCCCCACCTCTTGGTCAAGTGCCAGAGCTGCAGGGACACCCTCAGCCTCTCAGTTCCACTCTTCCAGGAGGCTCTTCCTGGCATCCTCTCTAGCCCCACCTCCCCATGCTCTCCGTGGAGACGCATCTCCCCGGTGTGTCCTCCGCCCATCCCCATCTACCTGCTGTGCCACGGCGTGGGGCGCACTCGGAACATGGGTGTTGCTGAAATGACTCGAAAAGGCAGCGAGGACAGGTGCAGGCCCTGCCATTGGGGAACTCGAGGTCAGAGCTGGCCAGGGCACAGTCCTCAGCCCCCATAGTGCTCCCAGCCCGGCGGGGCCCTGAGCCCCGTGACGATGTGGGGGTGGAGGGACACAGGGAGGAGCCGGGTGGGGCGAGAGGTCGGGGCAGAAGTGGCCACTCGTAGGGTCTCCCCGCAGACTTCATCGACATTGTCAAAGACCCTGTGCCCCCCAGCGAGTATAAGACAGAAGAGGACCCCAAGCTGTTCCAGTCGGCCAAGACCCAGCGGGGGCCCCTGCCCGACAACTGGATCGAGGAGTACAAGAAGCAGGTCCTACCCATCATGTGCGCCTACAAGCTGTGCAAGGTGGAGTTCCGCTACTGGGGCATGCAGTCCAAGATCGAGAGGTTCATCCACGACACCGGTGAGCACGCACCTCGCCCAGCGGGCGGTGGCCGGGGCCGCCTGGGCCTCCCTGTCTGTCTCCTCCTCTCCCTGCTTGTCTGCCTGGGATTCTTTGTTTCCACTTTGTTCCTGAAAGGTGACACCAAAGCCCACATCAACTTCCCCTGGTGTATCTTGCCCACTACGAACGCTCGCTGAGCACCAGCAATGTGTGTCGTCTGCCCCCAGACAGTCCTGACGTGGTTTGTGTTTGATAAGGTGTAGGCTGCACCCCACTGGGGCCACTGGCCCTTGGGGACAGCTTCCCTGCCACCTGCCTGGCCCCTGTTTCCTCTGCCGGAGGAGGCCCAGCCCCCAGGCCTGGGGCCACAGCTCTGTCTCCGCCGCTGGGCTGGCAGCTTGGGGGACAGGGTGTCCCAGACATTGCAGTGTCCTTCACACCCATGTGGGCCTGGCCCAGAGCAGGTGTCCAGGCAGCAGGTGGACAAACAGATGGCCTGGGGCCCACTGAGTGGTGGCCAGCCTCCCCCGTCACCTGGAGCCTTCAGCCCCTGCCCATGCTGAGGTCGTGGCATCAGCTCCATGGGCCCGTTCCAGCCCCTGGGGCCCTTGACCCAAGATCAACACCCCAGCCAGACGCCTGGTGACACCATGAGCAAAAGTGGCTTATTTTTGACATGAACAGGTCTCACTGTCGTCAGTACACTCCACACTTGTCACGTTGGCTCACGATGACCTTGTGGGTGGCCTTGTCACCCCATAGATGGGGAGGAAGCAGGGACCCCACACTGGGACACAGGCAGACCTACCTGAACACAAGTCTCCTGTGCTTCCCTCGGGGGTCTCGTTAGCGTGTGCAGCGTCAGTGCTGGCCAACCCGAAGGAGGGTCATCGCGCACCTCGAAGGGTTGGGGTCCGGGGTGGCGGATGTTCCACTTTGAGAGGCAGAGACTTGATGTGGACTTGGCCTTGAGGGGGTGTGATGGCGTCGCCAGCTCCGTCCCCAGGGCGGGACTCCCAGACACATCATCCACCACCCCTTTTCTAGATGGGCTACTGCGATGTCCCTCAGCAGCTGGGGAGGTGGCAGGGAGAGAAGGGAGACATGGCATCCGCGGGCGGAGATGCATCCCGCAGTCTGTCTCTCTCACCCCAGGGAGCTTGGACTGGCCCAAACTGGCCTCCCCAGCGCCGAGGTCCCAGGCAGGAGGAGGGCAGTGTCCCAGACAGAGACAGCCCCGGCGTGAGTCAGGCCTGCCTGCCCACCATAGCTGTGCCACTCCTGGTCGCGCCCCCTCTTCTGGGACGAGAATGACAGTTCTTGCCTCCCAGGGGATGGGAGGACAAGAGGAGTGTGTGGGAGGCCCCCGGGCTGCCCCAGGGATCCGAACACGTCAGCCCTGGTGACCTGTCCCACCCTCTCTTCAAGGCTCCTCTGGGGTCAGCCCAGCACGGGACCCCCAGCAGATGTGCTAAGGGTGGGGCTCGGGCTCGGTGGGTCCCCTCGGCCTCCCCAGCGCCACGCTGCAGCTGGGACCCTGGCTAGACTGTAAGACTCCCCAGCCCCCTGCAAGTCAGTTCTCCCCTCAGGAGGGTGGGTTGTGGGGCTGCTGTCACCTCCTGTCCTGACTGCCACATGGTGGCTCCGCCATCTCAGCCTCTGTGAGCCTCGCTTCCCTCGTCTGTAGAATGGGTGTGATAGCCCCGTCCTGTAGGGCGTGGTGGGATGAGATCATGCCACACACAACCAAGGAAGGGACATGGCACATAGTTGAGGCTCAGTGACAGCTGTGAACACAGCTGTGATATTATCACAGGAACAGTTGCTGGACTCACGAGGGCTGGGTCGGGCTTCCTCCGGTGGCCTTGGAGAGGCAACTCTTAGGGGCTGGGACAGGTCCTCGCTGTCCCCATTACTGCCGGGCCCCAGATGTGCTGTTGTATCCAGCCGTTCCAGCCCCCCAGGAGAAGGCCTTTCCCACATGGGTGAGAGCATGTCCCCTCCTGGCAGCCCTGAGAGTGTGGGGAGCCTGAGGCCACCCCCTAGGGCTGGGGCAGGGGACACAGGCAGGCCTGGCTGAAGGAGGGCTCCATCCCACAGCTGGGCTGTGCACGGGCTCTGGGAGGGAAGGCACCAGTTGCAGAGCGGGAGGCCTGAGCAAAGCTGCAGTGGAAATAGGGTGAGAGGGAGGACGGCCCCCAGGAGAGCAGCCCCGGAACGCGACATGGCTCGACCACTCGGAAAGCTGCTCCGCGTCCTCTAGGGAAGGGGGAGACATGTGCCCTGAGAGCCAGCACCTGTGCCTCCCGGCTCTGTCCCCGAGAGAAACTCTCATGCACATTCTGGAATGTTCAGAGCAGCAGGTTTAGAAAGGCTGGAAAATCTATGCAAATGAGCCAAGGCCCATTGGCAGGAAAGGGAACACATGAAATGTGGCATTTCAACACGTACATAGCACACGGCAGCAAACCTGAAGAAATGGAGACCCCCACACATACATCCCTGGGTAAACTCCGCCCCAAAGAAGCAAGTGGCAGAAAAATACAGCGCGACACATACATGACGATTTCAACAGCAGGCAGACCAGCCGATGCCTCGCGCAGAAAACCCATCCATGCGCTAAAGCCAGAAAGCAAAGCCAGTGACACAAAATTCAGCGCAGACTCTCACGGGGACGGGCGTGTGGAGAGCTCTGTGTCACTGGTAGTGCCTGTCCTTTCTCGGGGCGGTGTGGACATGGATGTTTTATTTATTTTTAATGACTTTTTAAGCTGCTTTATCGAGGTGTAGTTTTGCATACAACAAAGTCCCCCGTTGGGAGAGCAGTTTGGTGAGACTCTGCAGTACTCCCAGCCGTGCTCCGAGCTCCAGAGCGTTTCGTCACCCCAGAGGGTCTCTTGTTTCCGCTCGAGATCACCCCCACTCCCAGCCCGGCCCAAGCCAACCCCAGTCTGCTTTCTGTGTCTGTATTTCTTTTATTATTCTTTTTTTTTTTTTTTTTTTTTTTTTTGAGACAGAGTCTCGCTTTGTTGCCCAGGCTAGAGTGAGTGCCATGGCGTCAGCCTAGCTCACAGCAACCTCAAACTCCTGGGCTTAAGCGATGCTACTGCCTCAGCCTCCCGAGTAGCTGGGACTACAGGCATGTGCCACCATGCCCGGCTGATTTTTTCTATATATATTTTAGTTGGCCAGATAATTTCTTTATATTTTTAGTAGAGACGGGGGTCTCGCTCTTGCTTAGGCTGGTCTCGAACTCCTGACCTCGAGTGATCCACCCGCCTCGGCCTCCCAGAGTGCTAGGATTACAGGCATGAGCCACCGCGCCCGGCCTCTTTTATTATTCTTTATACCTTAAAAAGTATATTATTTTACGTTATTTGACATCTTAATTTATATGTATAATATATTCTTACATATCTCACGTATAATATATTCTATTAATACTAAAAGCAATTAAAAAAAAAAAAAACAATCTGCTTTGAACTTGATTTTTGAACTTGATTTCCCTTTGGTGGGAAATTCAGCAGGAAAACTGGACCAGACGGGAGACAGGAGGCTCTCAGGACGCCTTCCTCCACCTCCCCCGGGCAGCAATCCCTCCTCCGAGGGAGCTGCGGCTTCTGACCGGGCACTTTGCTTCGGGAGGCCCCTCACCCTAACGGCAGAGCCACTGTGAGCGTGCGAGGCCATCTGCGAGCCAGTCCCCTGGTCTTACAGATGGGGAAACTGAGGCACAGACAGGCAGTGATTCGCACCTGGCCTGACCCCTCCCTCCGTCTCCCCCGGGGTGCAGGCCTGCGGAGGGTGATGGTGCGGGCCCACCGGCAGGCCTGGTGCTGGCAGGACGAGTGGTATGGGCTGAGCATGGAGCACATCCGGGAGCTGGAGAAGGAGGTGCAGCTCATGCTGTCCCGCAAGATGGCCCAGTTCAACGAGGAGGACGAGGGGGCCGCCGAGCTCGCCAAGGACAAGGCCGCCCAGGACCAGGCCTCCAGGGAGCCCCCCGAGCCCAGCAGCAGCAACGGGGAGCCCCTGGTGGGGCGGGGCCTGAAGAAGCAGTGGTCCACGTCCTCGAAGTCGTCAAGGTCATCCAAGCGGGGAGGTGAGCTCCAGCCCCTCCCGGGCCCTGCCCTGGGGGCCCTGCCCTCGAGGCGGCACCCACCCCCCCCACTGCTAGATCACTGTGCCTCCAAAAACAGCCTCTTTCTTGTGGCCGTGGTGGCGCCAAGCCCGCAGGGAGTCGGGGCCCTTCTCCTCCTGACTGTGCCAGGCTAGTCCTTGCCTCGCAGTGAGGCCTGGACCCCCCAGCAGGCTCCCAAGGGAAGACAGGCTGCCACCCTGAGAGCCAGGGGACGCAGGTCGGGGTGGGCTTCCCCAGTACTGCAGAGGGGCCTCAGCCCCCGAGAGGGAGCCTGCAAGGCTTCAGGTCCTGAGAAAAAACCGAGCAGGGTGTCCGGGTGGAGCCAGGGGCCCCCGGGCGTGTCCGATCGCACATCCTGGGCTCGTGCCCCACACACTCCTGCCCCTGTGTGCCCCTGGGACACGCCTGCTGGTGGGAGGGGAACCGTTTCGAATGGTCCAGGAGCTGCCACCGAGATGCGCCCAGGCCTCTCCACTCCTTATTACTCTCCTCCTCCCCTTCCAAACCCTCCCGGCTCTGGTGGCAGCCTCTGAAGATGCCCTGTGCCGGCTTGGGGCAGCCCGTGGGCTCCTCCCTGCAGGCCGGGCGCTCAGTCCGGAGTTTTGCCTTCCAGCCAGCCCCTCCCGCCACAGCATCTCCGAGTGGAGGATGCAGAGCATCGCCAGGGACTCGGACGAGAGCTCTGACGACGAGTTCTTCGATGCGCACGGTAGGCGGGCAGCGCCCTGCAGTGAGGTGGGGCGGGGGGTGCACCCATGTGGGAACTGCCTGTTACTGTCCTGTGCCCCTTCCCTGCACCTCACTGTCCCCGGTGGTGGTGTGGTGTGGGGGGGGGGCACACACAATGAGAGGACGTCACCAGGAAGCCGGCTCCCTTGAGCTGGGGTCTCCAGCCCCCCCAGCCTGATAATAGGATGTGCCGTGGGCCTGGCAGGGGGACATTGCTCTCTGGAAACCCCCAGAAAAGGACATGTCACCAGACTGGGGTTTTGTTCCATACGTGAATTTATTTTTGTAAGAAATATAACTTACTATAATTTTCTAACTTTTTGTATATTCCTTATTTTTTTCTTGATTAAATTAATACCATATCTAACATGGACGCTTTAGAAAGTACAATAAGCAGGAAATATCTGAAGTGCCCTTTTCCCCACTGGTCCCCAGATAGGCACGATGAGCACACAGCAGGCCACCTCGGCTGTGCTGGGGAGACGCAGCACAGGCACTCGCTCGCCCGGCTTCCGGCTATTACTCCCGGGGCGGGGGGAGGGGTGGTCAGAGGGCCATGGGCATGCACCAGGGGCAGGTCCCTCTGCAGGCTGGTGGCTGAGCTGGCCCCAGAGTTCACGCTGCAGGGCAGAGGCTCAGATCGGGATGGGGACACCCACAGGCACCCAGCAGGGCACAGGCAGGGTCAGATCTCGTGCCCAAGCCTGGAGGGGCAGGAGAGCCACGTCGGGACGGAGTCTCGCTCAACAGGCCGACTGGCCCTAATGGGAAAGAACTCAGGGAGTCAGTGTCCGGGCAGAGGGAGGTGCCTGGGTTGGCCCTGGGCTGGGGGCCGGAACAGGGGCAGGAGGATCCTGCCCGGGGGTCTCGCCGACGGTGGGGAAGAGGCGTCTCGGCATCGCACCCGTCCCGGCTGGCTCTTTGTCCCTGACGAGAGGAAAGTACACACATAGATGAGGCTGCACAGGAGGAGGAACGGCGAAGCAGGAGGTGCCAGAGCAGCTGCGCCCGGGGCCCATCCTGAGACCGGAGGAGGGTCCGAGTGAGCCGGAGCCCAGACAGCGACCTCGGACCCCGTGGTCCCGGGCAGTTCTCAGAAAAGCAGAAGCAAGGGTCGCGGTGTCCACAGCAGATCTCGCACCAGCTGTGCTTTGCGGGTGTCAGCGCGGTCAGGAACGTCGGCTGACAAGCAGGCAGACAAAAGTGGTCTGTCCATGCCGTGGGCTGAGACCCAGCCGTGGAAAGGGACGGAGCCCTGACGCGCCACAGTGGGGACAGACCTCGAGACACCGCGAGCGGACGGAGCCAGCCACAAAGGCCACACAGCGCACGATTTCGCTTCTAGGAAATGTCCAGAATAGGCAAATCCACAGACACGGAGCGTGGACTGACGAGGGTGGCCGAGCCGGGAAGGAGGACTGACTGCCTGTGGGCCCGGGGTTTCCATTTGGGGTGGTGAGAACGTTCTGGAATTAGATGGTGGTGACGCTTGCTCAGCTTTGTGAATTGTGAATATACTAAGTGCCAGTTTTAAAATGGTTTAAATGGTGAATTTTGTTATGTGAATGTGACCACAGTTTTTTAAAAAAGTGATCAGAAAGCAGCCCAGGGGGCGTGGCCGTGCTGCCTCCCGTTGAGGAACGGCGGGGGCGGAGCGAGTGTGTGTGGAGGGCACCTGGGGTTCCCAGCCTCCCTTAGTCCCCTGTGCTACTGAAGTCCCCTCTCTCCCCTCCAGAGGACCTGTCCGACCAGGAGGAAATGTTCCCCAAAGACATCACCAAGTGGAGCTCCAATGACCTCATGGACAAAATCGAGAGCCCAGAGCCAGAGGACGCACAGGGTACCGGCTCTGGGGGGCTGCGGGGCCTGCAGGGGGGCTGAGCCCCTGCTTTCTGACCCAGCCCCTGCACAGTGCTGCGCGTCCGGGGGTCACAGCGATGGTTACAAGTTCCGTCCGGCTGGCCCCGCTGGGCTGCCCGGTGGCCCTGGGCTCATGCACGGCTTCTGTGTTGCAGATGGCCTGTACCGCCAGAGCGCCCCTGAGTTCAGGGTGGCCTCCAGCGTGGAGCAGCTGAACATCATCGAGGTGGGTGCCCGGCTGCTGGTGGGACAGGATCAGGGCACAGAGGAGCAGGCCTGGGGCTGCGGAGGTGGCCTCTGTACCCGCCTCCACGCCTGGCCTGGGCGTCGGTGGGGAAAGGCCTGGGCCTCCTTTACTTTTTGTCCTGCTGGGAGGGTGCCCACCACCCCCTGTCTCTCTCCGTACGATGTCCCTGAGAACCAGGGACTGCAGACAGCCCCCGAGGAAGACCTTGACCAAGCTCCACCCATGGGAAAGTAAAATGAGAAACTTGTAAATTCCAGATCAAAACTAAGATCTTCACCTTGTGCCCAGCCTGTCTGCTGTCCCTGAAGACAAAAAGGCAGAAGGGGAGGAAGCGAAAGTCGTCTAGGCAGAAGTGATGTGGCCGTGGCCAGCACAGTGGCCTCGTGGGGGGCAGGCGGGGCTCAGTGTCCCAATAAAGCTGCCTTGGTAGAGCGCCTGTGTCCGCTTCGGGGGTTCTTTGCCAGAGCTCGCGCCCCCTCCTCTTCCTGCGGGCGGTCAGAGCTGTCTGCAGGGGCGGGAGCCTGGCCAAACCAAGCCGTCCCTCGGGTCACCCGCTGCTCTGGCCTCAGGCTGCCCAAGGTGGAGACAGCACCTTCTTTCTGGGGAACTGGGCCCCCCTGGGGGGCCTGGGGGGGCGCATCCACACCCCCACCCCTCCTGGGGGTTTCTGCTCTGAGGTGTGAGGTTGACGTGGGCTTTTCTAGAAAGGGTAACGGTTGGAGGGGAGTTGATTTCCAATTGCTGCTTAGTGGCCAGATAAAGCAAATGGAGCCCCCTCCCCTCTTACAGCGCACACAGCTCTGACAGCCCCCCAGGGCAGGGGCGGGGGGCTGTGCTCTAGATCTGCCTCGGGATGTGTGTTTGGACCCCAGTGCATTCTGGGGCGCCGCCATCCAAAGCCAGATCCTTTTGCTGCAACAGCCCCCAAACCGGAGCCCCCTCTCCCGGCCTTACGGAGACACTGACCAGGGGACGCCTTGGCTCTCCAGAGCCGGCCCCCAGCCCCACCAGGGTCCCCAGCGGGGTGAGTTTCTGTCGCAGACTGAATTGAGGGACCCTGCGGCAGCCCCCGAGCAGTCCCCAGTGCTGGCACAGCCAGACAGGCGCACACAGGACTCTCTGAGCTCAGCCCCCGCTGCCCAGCCCTGCCCGTCCGTCCTTGGGGACTAAGTCCTGCCGTCAGACGCTTCCTCCACCAGCCCCTCGCCTTGCGGGGCTGGAAGAGCCCTTGCCAGACGAGCCCAATGGGCCAATGGCTGTTCCATCCTGGCCTGGGGGCAGCTGGTGGCCCCACTCTGCCCGGGGCTGTGAGCTGGTTCCCACCCAGGCTGACCAGCAGCAGGCAGTCCCTGTATGGGGACAGGTGTCAGTCCTGCCCTCGCCCCAGTGAGGGAGGAAGAAGGTGGCCCTTCCCAGGGTGAGGGCAGCCCAGCCTTCCTCCTGAGGCCCAGCACCACGCAGCAGGCAGCCCCCCTCGCTCACCCGGAGCCCACCCTGCCTGGTGGCTCCCGGCCAGCCCGGCCTGGCCCTTTGAACTTGTTGGTCCAGCCCCCGAGAGGCCCACCGCCCCCATCCCCTGCGTCGGCACCTAGGTCCTGCAGCTGCTCCCTCCTCCTGCCGTCTGGTGGCCCCGTTCAGGGCCGGCTGTCTCCACCACAGGCCCTCGATGGCTTTGGCCCCTTGGTCTGTCTCCCCAGGTCCTTGGGGACAGGACCCTCCCCTCAGCTCCTTCCCCACTGCCCACCCCCCACCAGACATAACATGGGCGCAGCAAGTACATGCCAGTGGCCCCTCTTGTGCCCCAGTGCCCCACCAGAAATTCGGGGTGAGGACAGGGCCACAGGCTGGGTTGGCAGGAGAGCCCTGAGCTGTGGCAGGGGGTTGGGGTTCCATCCCATTGGCACTGACACGCAGTGTGATGTTAGACCAGACCCTTGGCCAGGAACAGCTCCGCACGCTGTGCACAGGTGCGCAGGTCGAAGGTCTCATTTTGACCTCACAAGCAGGCCCGGCCAGGAGGAAGGAATGGCAGGGCCTGGGGCCCAGAGTGGGGAGGCCCCGTGCAGAGGGAGGGAGAGCTCGGAGCTGCCCCAGCGGGGCCAGGGTTGCTGCCCACCCAGGCTATGGTTGCCCTGACCCAAGCCATTATTCAGTGATCCCTGTGACTTTGAGCCAGTGGTGGCTTCATCTGCTCAGGCCAAGACAGACACAGAGGGCAGGAAGCCCCCGAGGCCGGGACCAGCTGAGCCTCTCTGCCTCCCCTTCAAGCTGGGAGCCCGGAAAGCCCCTGCCTGGGCTCCCTCCCATGTGCCCTGAGCATGCTGGCAGTCGGGGCTGCGGGGGACAGGGGAGTCCCCACCTCCCTGGCCCCTCCCCAGGCTCCGGTCCCTGCATCCCGCAGGGGTCCGAGGGAAGGGCTTGAGGCAGGCGAACACCAGGTCCTGGAGCCGAGTAGTGGCAGTGGGGGTCTCAGAGGGAGCCCTGGGTGAGACCAGCCTCCTGCCAGGGTGATGGGGCCTTATCCAGGAGCCGAGTCCCAGGGAGTTGACGCCCGTCCCCTGCCCGTGCAGGACGAGGTCAGCCAGCCGCTGGCCGCGCCGCCCTCCAAGATCCACGTGCTGCTGCTGGTTTTGCACGGAGGCACCATCCTGGACACGGGCGCCGGGGACCCCAGCTCCAAGCAGGGCGATGCCAACACCATCGCCAGCGTGTTCGACACGGTCATGCGCGTGCACTACCCGAGCACCCTGGGCCACCTCGCCATCCGCCTGGTGCCCTGCCCACCCGTCTGCTCAGACGCCTTCGCCCTGGTCTCCAAGTGAGTGGCGTCTGCACACTGGTGCCCACCCTCGCCCGCCGCCCCTTGCCGATCCTGGGGGCAGGTGGGGAGGGTGGCACAGCGCTGCCCCGTCCCACGCCTGAGCCTCAGGTGGTTCACCCCAGTGTCGGTACCGCCATGCGTCCCGGGGTCCAGACCTGCCACCCAGGCCCCTCTTCCTGAAGGCGGCAAAACACGCAGACAGGCTGGGCTTAGAGCCAAGGAAGGGCGGGGGCCCCGGGCACAGCCTCAGTTTCCAAACCTGTAACGTGGGGACACTGACCTGCCTCTGAGACACAGGGTCTTACTCACCTGCCCTGTTCCCCAAGCCTGGCCTGCCAGTGTCCCCACGGGTGTTTGCTGAGCCAGCGGCTGAGACGTTGGGTGGGGAGAGGTGCCCTGTGGGCCGAGCTGAGGCCACTGCCCTCTCCCGACCCCCTGCCCCCTCAGCCTCAGCCCCTACAGTCACGACGAAGGCTGTCTGTCCAGCAGTCAGGACCACATCCCCCTGGCCGCACTGCCCCTGCTGGCCACCTCCTCACCCCAGTACCAGGAGGCGATTGCCATGGTGATTCAGCGGGCCAACCTCGCCTATGGGGACTTCATCAAGTCCCAGGAGGGTGTGACCTTCAACGGGCAGGTGAGTCCTGGGCTGGGGTAGAGGGAAGACCCCCAGGGCGGGCAGGTCCGAGGCAGAGGGTGGCGGCTTCCCCAGCCTGCAGCCCAGGAGCAGGGTGGCCGCTCAGGCCTCTGGGCCCCTCCTGCACCCAGGTCTGCCTGATTGGGGACTGCGTCGGGGGCATCCTGGCGTTTGATGCCTTGTGCTACAGCAGCCAGCCCGTGTCGGAGAGTCAGAGCAGCAGCCGCCGGGGCAGCGTGGTCAGCGTGCAGGTACCGAGCAGGGCCCAAACGTGCATCGAGGCCGGCGGCCTCCTGCGTGTCCCACAGTGGCACTGCCCTGCCCCCAGCAGAGTGCCGGCAGAGCCCTCCTGCGTCCAGCCGGCTCGGACTCCGCCCGGCTGAGCTCCAGCGGGGGCCCAGCTGCAGGGCCTGAGGCGTGGAGGGGTCGAGGGCTTGTGGGGGAGCTGAGGAAGCCCAGAGAGTTCTGGCCGAGGAGTCAGGGAGCTGTAGGAGCTTTTCTCAGAATCCTGCTCCCCTCACACCCCCAGGGAAAGATGGGAGGGCAGAGGTTGCCAGCACAGGTGCCCAGAGGTGGCAGGGCAGGTGCGTGGGGCAGGTGAACAGTCCCAGCATGGCCCAGCCTAGGAGTGCGTGTGGCTTCACCGGCCACACACCAGGGTCTGCCCCGTGGGTGGCAGGGTCTGGTCGGGGAGGTGGGACAGGTGGACCCTCTCTGCTCCCCAGAGAGGGAAGACCCCAGGACCCTCTGCTGCAGAGTGGCAGAAGCCTGTGGGGCACGGCCCAGGTCCAGGGTGGCCAGTGGGTCGGGGCACAGGGCTCCCCTCTGGCTTGGGCAAGAGCTGGCTGGGCAGTGCCGGCCAGGAGGGAGGAGGCCGCTTTCCCGAGCCCTGAAGAAGGGGCCAGGCCAGCAGCCACCCGGCAGTGAGCCTCTATGGGGCCGTTCCAGGACACTGACCTGCTGTCCCCGGGTGGTGGCGGTGGCGGCGCTGGCAGTGGCGGCGGCTCCAGCCTGGAGAACAGCCGGCACCTGAGCCGCAGCAACATCGACATCCCCCGCGGCAGCAGCACCGAGGACCCCAAAAGGCAGCTGCCCCGCAAGAGGAGCGACTCGTCCACCTACGAGCTGGACACCATCCAGCAGCACCAGGCCTTCCTGTCCAGGTGGGGCGGGGACAGACCCAGAGGCCCGTTGCCGGGTGAGAAAAGAGGCTCCAAGAGGGAGGGAAGGTGCCATGGTCCGCGTGAGGGTCTGCTTGGGAGGTGTCCCTGTCCAGGTCCTGGGGTCCCTGATTGGGCCCAAGGGAAAGTGGCTGATTGGGTGCCCTTGTCCTGTACACACCAGCCGCCATCTTGAGCCAGAGGGACAGCGTGTCCTGAAGGAGGGGAGGGGTCTGGCAGAGTCAGGGGCAGAACCGACTAGGGCAGCATGGTCCCAGTCAGGGCTGTCCCGAAGGCAGTTGTCCCCCAGGGAAGTTGGGACCAGCAGGCACTGGGCAGCTGCACCCACAGGCCAGCACAGGGTCACGTCCCATTTGGCCTCTTGATCCAGAGGGGCCATAAGACGCAGCCCATCCCCCATGAGGCTGAGGGAAGGCCAGCCCTGAGAGGGGCCGTGGTGTGACCTCACGCGTCCCCCGCCTCAGCCTCCACGCCAGCGTGCTGAGGACCGAGCCCAGCACGTACCGCTCGAGCAGCTCCACCATGCTGGACGGCACGGGGGCCCTGGGCAGGTTTGACTTCGAGATCACCGACCTCTTCCTCTTCGGGTGCCCTCTGGGACTGGTCCTGGCCTTGAGGAAGACCATCATCCCAGCCCTGGATGGTGAGAGCCCTGCAGGGCTGGGACCGGGGGTACATGAGCTGGGCAGGAGGTCTCAGTGGACGCCCGTCATGAGCCTGTGGCCACATCCCGGGCACATTCCTTTCTTGCCCTCCCCACCAAGGACCCACTGCTGACCTTTGCTCCCGCCCCAGCAGCTCAGTCGCTGTCCCGCCCCTGACACCTGCTGTTTCATTTCATCTCCAAGAAGCCCATAGGAGCCAAGGGCCCTTCCACAGACAGGGATGCTGAGGTGCAGGGAGAGAAGGCCCCACCACGGGGTCAGATGGGGACAGACCCAGTGTTCCAGGTCCAACGTCCTCCCATAGGGGGGAGATGTGACACCAGGCACCCAGCCCCAAGCCCCCGGGTGCAGCAGCCTCCCAGCCCTGGAAGGCCCCTCCACGCATCTCGGTGGGGAGCAGGGAGGCTGCAGACTGAGGACCCCACCAGAGCAGCAGCCCCTGCCCTGCACCCCCCCCCGGATCAGCCACTGCAGCTCCCGGGAGCCACACAGCCCTCCCAGTGTGCAGGGCCCATGTTACCTCGCCACGACGGAGGGAGAAACCGAGGCTGAGAGTGGTTTAGACACTGCCAGGTGCTAGGTGCAAAACACAGAGCCCCACACGCAGCATCCCTCGCCCCCTCCCTTCCACAAGGGACATGTACCTGTAGTTCCAGCTGCTTGGGATGCTGAGGCGGGAGGATCACTTAAGCCCAGGAGTTTGAGGTTGCTGTGAGCTATGATAATGCCACTGCACTCTAGCCCAGGTGACGGTATGTGACAGAGTGAGACCCTGCTCCCCCCCCAAAAAAAAAAAACAACTTAAAAATAGATAAAGTGACAGTGACCCAGACAGGTCGCAAATTGATAGACATTTGTCTTCTCCCTAACTCATGGCAAGACAACCCGGGCCGAGCTCCGCACCCCACTCCTTAGGGCAGAGCCAGCGCCAGGCTCTGCAGCCGACACCCCCTTTCCCCCAGTTTTCCAGCTGCGGCCGGCCTGCCAGCAGGTCTACAACCTCTTCCACCCCGCGGACCCGTCCGCCTCCCGCCTGGAGCCGCTGCTGGAGCGGCGCTTCCACGCCCTGCCGCCCTTCAGCATCCCCCGCTACCAGCGCTACCCGCTGGGGGACGGCTGCTCCGCGCTGCTGGGTAAGGGGCCTGCTCCCCGGGGCGGGGGAGGTGGGGGCCCTGCAGGGCGGCTCTTCTGAGGGGCAGCGGCCACCTGCACGGAGCACCTCTCGGAAGTGGACAGCGGGCGTAGGTGCAGGTGCGCCAGTGCTTCCTGGTCCCTGAGAGGCACAGATGGCCGTTTCCGCATCTGAGGGCCCAGGTCAGGGCCTCAGCCCAGGGTGCCTGATGGGGAGCAGACACCCCTCCCCACTGCCTGAGCCTCCATCCCAGCGGAGACAGAGCTAAGGACCCAGGAGGGGCCGTAGCTGAGTCGGGGACACTATCGGCGGGGCCCCATGCTGTCGGGCAGCCGCTCAGAGATGGGGGTGCAGGGGAAGAGGGAGTGGGGGACACAGGGCGGGCGCGGCCCCTCCCCCACCCCGGCGTGTGTCCCGGCATCTTGTCCGTCCTAGTCCTTGAGGAGCCCCGAGTGTGTCGAGCGTGTCTAGACGGCCCACTCGAGTGTCTGTTCTTGTCCTCTGTTCTCTCCCCGTCTGCCTCCAGTCGAGACCGTGCAGAGAAACCCCGAGCTGGTCCTGGAGGGTGGCCCCCCGGGCCCTCTCCCCCACGGGGACGGCTTCCTGGAAACCAGTATCCCCGTTCCCGCGCCCACCTGGCAAGACGGGCCCCGCCCCAGCCCGGGCTGTGCTGAGTGTGTGTAACCCCCCCGCTCGTGGTGACGTCCGCTTGGCTGGCTGACCCCACCCTGGTCCTCAGGCCCCCCCAACCCCAGCCCCAGCGACTCAGAGTTCATGGGACCTGGGTAGCAGGAAGGCCCCGGGGAGTGGCCTTGGCGCCCTCTCCCTGCACGCTGGGTCAGAGGCAGAGGGACCCGCACAAAGCTGGGCACAGCTGCTCAAAGACAGGCGGGGGCTGTCCCAGGGCCACACAGCATGTCAGTGACCGTCCAAGGGCTCTGTCCTTCCTCCCTGAGGCTGGAGGGAGCAGACAGGAGACAGAGCGAGGCCTCGAGCCGGGGGAGCCCTCACCTAGGAGAAGCCGCCAGTCCCGGCGAGGGGTGGCTCTCTGGGGCCCACCCCCCACCCCCA
This sequence comes from Eulemur rufifrons, assembly GCF_041146395.1. NCBI lineage: Eukaryota > Metazoa > Chordata > Mammalia > Primates > Lemuridae > Eulemur > Eulemur rufifrons. The sequence goes on from NC_091003.1 coordinate 5,142,807, forward strand.
GGTTGTGCAGGCACCTCCCCACCCTGTCCAGATGCGGCTTCTCTGGCCGAGCCCTGTCCTCCCCGCTGTCCTTCCTCATCCCCGGCTCAGGTGAGCTGGGCGTGAGCCCGTGGCACCTGCCCTCGTCCCCAGATGCCCACCCGGCCTGGCTGTGGCCCGTGTCTGAGGGACGCTCAGGGACTCCCCTCCTTCTGGGCCTCTGCACATGTAGAGCATCCCCAGAAGCCACCCAAGACCCCTGTTGTTGGCACCTCTCAAGCCCAGGGTTCAGCCGCCACCGCTGCCGTGGGGGTGGGGCAGGCCGGGCTGGGCCGCGCCCCAGAGGCCCCGGCACTGGTGGGACTGCCAGGGACTAGCTGAGCAGTGTGGGGCGAGAGGGTACCCGGGGGTGGGGGGATGAGCCCGGCTGCCTGGCCTCCCTACCCTGTGTCTGTGTCCATCCGTCTGTCCAGCCTTGCCCTTCCTCTTCCTCCCTGCCTCAGCGCTGGGCCTCAGCCCTCTCTCGGCCCCAGCCCTGGCCCCAAGCAGCAGGCCCTCGGCAGGGCCACCGCCCGGCCCCCAGCTAGGCGCACGCGGGGCCCCGGCACGCTGGCTCCACCGCTGCTCGGGGTCCTCGCTTACCTGGGTCTCCCCTCCCCGTCCACCTGCAGCGGACGCGCTCCAGACCCACAACACGGTCTTCCAAGAGCACGCGGCCCCCTCCTCACCAGGAGCAGCCCCCACCAGCCGCGGCTTCCGCCGAGCCAGCGAGATCAGCATCGCCAGCCAGGCGTCGGGCATGGCCGAGAGCTACACGGCCTCCAGCATTGCCCAGAGTGAGTGCACCGGTGCCACCCACGCCCTCCTCACCCAGCTGGGGCCATCAGGCCCCCCACTTCTGGACGGGTGGCAGGTCTAGAGGCATCTTGAGTTGCCGGGGTGGGGATACGGCTGGCCCCTGCAGTCCCAGGCCAGCCCTGCTGCAGGGAGCGTTCTGGTCCGTGCAGTGGAGAGGCGTGGCCTGGCCTCCCTCGACGCTTGGCTCCTGCCCACCACTCGGTCCCCTGGATGCTGTCCTGGCATGGCCGTGCAGGGGCCGAGGCTGTGCAGGTGTTTCTGGAGGTGGCATCTTGGCTGAGGGGCTCCCCTCCGTAGCCCCAGACCTGGCTCTCTGTCCAGTGGCCTTCCCGGCTCGTGCTGGATGGGGCAGCACACTGGTCCCTGGAGTGGCTGGGCTGTCCCTGTTGTTCTTGCTCCTCAGAGGCCCCTGTGTCACTTAGCCACGTCCCCAACAACAGGTGCCTGTTCCGGCTCACACTGCCCTAGCCCTGCCCCACCCCCCACCCCCCACCCCCCACCCCCCACCAGGCAGGTGAGCCCCGGCCTGGATGTTAGAGAAGGTACCCGCCCTGCACCTGCTCACAGTGTCTCCCCTTGCTCGGGGTCACTCACTGTTACTGGACACCTGTCACCCTCCCACCGCCAGGCCCTGTCACCTGGACCCCCACTGACACCTAATGGGGAGCTAGGAGGACTCAGGCATGCAAGGAGGAGGCAGGAACAGGTGGCATTGGCTGGGGGGCCGGGAGGATCCCGTGCAGTTGGAATGACGCCATATGACGACCAAGACAGCTCTGCAGTGTCCCCTGTCACGCAGGCCGCGGGCAGAACTCAGGGGAGCCTGCACCATAAAACAGGCACCATGCACCGGGCCCCTCCAGCATTCAGCGCCCGGGAGGTGCCCCTCGCCCAGCCCTGCAGGCAGAGCCTAGACACACACCCGGGACTGTCCCACTGTGCGGCCTGGGCATCCCCACCCGCCTGCTACGCCCCGGGGAGCGTGGGCGGCCCAGGTGCTGAGGAGGGCAGCAGGTCTTGCCCAGGGGCTCAGGCACCGGAACCCCACCTCTGTGGCGCCTTTCACAGCCCTGCCGCCCAGGCAGCAGACAAGTGGGACGGTGGCACCCGGAGAGGGCAATGCCAGGGTCCAGGGCAGAGGTCATCAGAGCCAGCGGCAGGATGGGGAGGGCCAGTCCTGTCTCCAGCTACCAACCCCACTCCGGCAGAGCCACCTTAGCAGTGCCAAATGCCGGCTATGCGGGGGCTGTCCCGGCATCTGCCCACGCCCCGGGTTCCCACTCGGCCTGGGCAGAAGAGACTCACTCTGGCTGCAGCTGGAGGGAGGGGCTAGGTTGGGCTGAGCCAGGGGAGAGGGGCCAGGTGACCCTCTGGGGTCCCTGCCTGGGGCTGCACGGCCCCAGCCCAGTCACGGCCCCCTCCTGGCAGTTGCGGCAAAGTGGTGGGGCCAGAAGCGGATCGACTACGCCCTGTACTGCCCCGACGCCCTCACGGCCTTCCCAACGGTGGCCTTGCCCCACCTCTTCCACGCCAGCTACTGGGAGTCCACAGACGTGGTCTCCTTCCTGCTGAGACAGGTACTCGGGCCCACAGGGAGAGCCCTGGGTCCCGCCACCCATGACTCGGCCCCGTTTCATAGATGAGGGGCACAGTGGGGACCCTCCCTCTGCTCCCGTCAGACCACAGAGCAAACAGGGCGGAGGAGCCTTTGTGCTGGAGCACGTTTAGCCTTTTAGGGATGCTGGGACGGAGGGAACACACCTGCACGTTCGAGGGGCACATGGGAATTTGGGGGGACTAGGCAGACTGGCGGGGTTGAGTAGCATCCGCCCAGCCCTCCCGGGTTCTTCTTGCCGGCTCCTAGGGCGGCTCCCGAGCAGGAGGCCCCAGGCTGGCGCCTGCCCCATGGCCTGCCCTGTGCCCGCAGGTCATGAGGCACGACAACTCCAGCATCTTGGAGCTGGACGGGAAGGAGGTGTCGGTGTTCACCCCCTCAAAGCCCAGGGAGAAATGGCAGCGCAGGAGGACCCACGTGAAGCTGCGGGTGAGGGTCCCCCCGGTGCCCACGCCCCACGGCTGCCGCCCTGTTTAACCCTCACGAGAAGCCCCAAATCATGGCCGGGGATGCCAAGTTGCAGGGACGCCCCGTCTCGGTCCGTGCAGCCTGAGGTCGGAGCTGTGACGCACAGCGAGGCCTCCCGAGTCCCCCAGGGCCACGTAGTCCAAGGGGCTGACCTGGACTCGCACGTGGGCCCCCTGGCTCAGAGCCCGGGCGCACCCCCAGCCCAGCCTCGCTCCTCCCCTCCCCAGAACGTCACCGCCAACCACCGGATCAACGACGCTGTCGCCAATGAGGACGGCCCCCAGGTTCTGACGGCCCGGTTCATGTACGGGCCCCTGGACATGGTCACCCTGACGGGGGAAAAGGTGAGAACACGGGGACTCGGGTGTGGGGCGTGGGAGGCCGGGGTGCAGCCAGCTCCTGACCGGCCTGCGGGCTCCCAGGTGGACGTGCACATCATGATGCAGCCGCCCTCGGGCGAGTGGCTCTACCTGGACACGCTGGTGACCAACAGCAGTGGGCGCGTCTCCTACACCATCCCCGAGACGCACCGCCTGGGCGTGGGGGTGTACCCCATCAAGATGGTAGTCAGGTAGGCACCCCCGCGGGCGGGCGGGCCGGGAGCGAGGGGCTCCGGCTGGTTCTGATGACGCCCCCGGCCCCACCCGCCAGGGGAGACCACACGTTTGCCGACAGCTACATCACGGTGCTGCCCAGGGGCACGGAGTTTGTGGTCTTCAGCATCGACGGCTCCTTTGCCGCCAGCGTGTCCATCATGGGCAGTGACCCCAAGGTGCGGGCCGGGGCCGTGGACGTGGTGCGGTGAGTGGCCCCGCAGGGCGGGATGGGGCTGCAGCAGGGTGGGTGGGCCCAGGGGCTCCTGCAGGCCAGGGCGGGGGACTGGGCCTTGGGGACCTCGGTTCGGAACCCAGCACCCCCACTCATAGGCTGTGTCGCCCCTGGCGAGCGATTTGACCTCACCCAGGAAGCGAGGCTGACAGGACCGGCCGTACCCTGGAGGAGGTGTCTGTGGCGATGGTGGGACTGACTCACGGCCTGCAAAGCTCCCGGGACCCGCCCGCCGGCGTGGGCACCCGGGAGGGCTTCTGCTGCCACCGTCACTGTTGTCATCATCGGGTCACTGTTTGAGCCCACTCAGAGATGCACCTTCCAGCGGCCCCAGTGGGCAACGGCTGGGCAGGAGACAGGGAGGCCTGGGCAGAGGACGGGATGGCCGTGACACCCAGGCCTGCCCTCTGTCCCCAGGCACTGGCAGGACCTGGGCTACCTCATCATCTACGTGACGGGCCGGCCCGACATGCAGAAGCAGCGGGTGGTGGCGTGGCTGGCCCAGCACAACTTCCCCCACGGCGTGGTGTCCTTCTGTGACGGCCTGGTGCACGACCCGCTGCGGCACAAGGCCAACTTCCTGAAGCTGCTTATCTCCGAGGTGGGTCCTGGGGCGGGGAGACGGGCAGGGGGCAGGGCGGGGGCAGGGCGGGGGCAGGGCGGGGGCAGGGCCGGGGCAGAAGGGCGGTGCCCGTGACCCCCGTTCTCGCCCACAGCTGCACCTGCGCGTGCACGCGGCCTACGGCTCCACCAAGGACGTGGCGGTCTACAGCTCCATCAGCCTGTCCCCCATGCAGATCTACATCGTGGGCCGGCCCACCAAGAAGCTGCAGCAGCAGTGCCAGGTGAGTGGGCGCGTCGTGGGGTTGGGCACCGGTGGGCGGCTCCGGACCCCCGGCCCCTGACAGCCGCTGCCCCTCGCCACCCCGCAGTTCATCACGGACGGCTACGCGGCCCACCTGGCCCAGCTGAAGTACAATCACCGAGCACGGCCAGCCCGCAACACGGCTACCCGCATGGCCCTGCGCAAGGGCAGCTTCGGCCTGCCAGGCCAGGGCGACTTCCTGCGCTCCCGGAACCACCTGCTCCGCACCATCTCGGCCCAGCCCAGCGGGCCCAGCCACCGGCACGAGCGGACGCAGACCCAGGCGGACGGCGAGCAGCGCGGGCAGCGCAGCATGAGCATGGCGGCCGGCTGCTGGGGCCGCGCCATGACTGGCCGCCTGGAGTCGGGGGCAGCCACGGGCCCCAAGTAGGGCACCGTGAGTCCTGCACTGGGGTCTCCATGGTGCTAGGCCAGGGTGGCCAGCCCAGCCACGAGGCCTGGCCTGGGCACACGCAGGCGCTGGGGACAAGCACAGACGTGGGCCTGGGAGCTTGTCCCAGGGCCCCTCGAGGACACAGGCTGTGCCACACTGTCCTCCCAGCCCTGCCTCATGTGCTAGGGTCTGAGAGGTCCAGCTTGTCGTGGAAGCTGCGGGACCACCAGCCCCAGGATGACAGAGGGGCCAGGACCTCCGCCAGAGACTGGCCTGGCTCTCCCGGACTTCGTGGCCTGCGTGGATCTCCCAGCATCCTGGTGCCGGGTGTGGGCCAGGGCCCAGCCTGCGACCTCCCTGCCACCGGCTCACCTCACCCCAGTCCCTCCCATCTGGTAGCAGCTCCATCAGGGGCCAGCCTGCTTCTTGTTAACTCGAGCGACTCAACTGTTCAACCTCACTGGTTTTGCACTGATTTTTGAGAGCGGTGACCCATGACCCTCTTCTCTGGCTACAGACCCGTTGACATGCATGAAAATTCAGTATTTGCTGACCCAGGACCTAGGACCACACCAAGGCTCCAGTGCAGCAAATCCTTGTGCAAGCAGGAAACAAAGGCCATCATCTTACCTTCTGCAGCCCGGACCCCCGCCCTCTCTCCGCTTGCCCCACCCGGAGCCCAGGCTGGCCTCAGGCCTGGTCCCATTTCCGGCCCTGGGCACAGCCCAGGCGCAAGGCCGAGAAGCCCGGCAGCCCCTTCCACACCTTGCCATCAGCGGAGGCCCCGGCAGTGGCCGCCGCCCGCCCACGTTTCTACGCCTTTCTACTTCTCGATCTGATTTCTATGAGGTTTTTTTAAATGAGCAATCCTTGGCTGCTTCCTTTTCTTAACTCTCAGTACCAAGCGCAGCCCTTCCACACTGGAAGCACCCAGCACTGTGACGGAGTCCGGCCTGGCTCCGGGCCGCGGGCTCCTGCCTCACCCAGCCCGTCAGTCCCACTGAATTTCTACTCTGGGGTGGGTGGGGCACACTTAGGTTTTTTTAATGCCAATTCCGTTTCGAAGCCGAATCTAAGAAGCCACAACTTGCTTCGTCAGCTTGAGGGCAGGTGGCCCCGATTCGTCTCACCCGAGCAAGGACCTTGCCGTCCTGCACGCCGGTCCCAGCATCAGCCCTCCCCCCGGTCCCCAGCGCGGCCTCAGCTGTGGCGCCCAGCTGCCGGCTCCGGCGGCCCTGGCTGCTCCCCACCCTCCCCGAGGTGGGAGAGCCTGCCCGGCCTTGCCAGCCGTCCAGCGACCAGGCCTGTCCCCGAGAAGCTGCGACCAACCTGGATCCGGCCTCAGGGCTGCGTGGATGGGGCTGGGAGGTGCACAGATCCATGTCCCCTTTTCCCTGTGTGTAGATATGTACAGCCAAAGGGTCGTGTGAATGTTCTGCAAAAGTGGGTCTATACAGAGTGAAAGCTATTTATTTTGTGCAGAGAGGGATGGAAGCTTCAGGGTTTATTCATATTTAAGATGTAGCTTTTTGTTGTGGTTTCGGGCGTTATGTATAAAGCAACGATTATTTTACGGACCAAGTTTTCACGTAACTGTTGCAGTGGAAGTGCAATATCTGACCCCTCTGCTCCCCAGCGGGAAGTGCTTGGCCTGACAATCACAGCCCCGGCCAGGGGCCCCCGTGGCCGGTGCTTCTCCTCTCCCGGCCCTGCCTCACCCTGTCCTGCCTCTGCCTCGGTGACCAGCCATCTGGAGAAGCACCTGGAAGAGGCTCGGGCCCTCCTGCAATAAGGGTGGGGAGGCCCCGTGGGCAGTGGGCTCGGCCTCTCCCCAGGGGCAGCTCCCCGCGGCCCCACGCTCCTGCCCGCCTGCCCAGCCGCCAGCCATGCCAAGGACAACAGCAATAGTCCCCTGGGCCTCTCCCAGCGGCCCTTAGCCATAGATGGCGAGACGGGCAGCCCACCCTCCCCACGCGAGTCTCTCTTCCATAGCCAGGTCTGCTTTCTGCCCCCTTAAGATTCCTTTTGGCACATTCTCCTCTCGAGAAAGTACCAGTTTCTCAGAAACTAAGAGAGGGAGGGCAACGTCCTTTAAAAATACCAAAAATGTTTACAGTGTCGGGTGCTGAGCCGCAGGGCTCAGGCCTGACCAGTCATAACCAAAGGGTGAGGCAGGCCTTGCCGACTGCCACCCCCACCTGGGCCTGTTAGAATAGAAGCCTTAGTCCCACGCCCCTGTGCCCCCTGTCCCCCCTGGACTGAGCCTCCACCCACCCCCAGTCCCGCCACCTGCCTTCTCTGTGATGTCTACGAGGGATTCAGCAGAGCCCCCGCCCCTTCCTGGCTCGGTCTCCACATGGCCCCTCCCATCTGTCCATGTGCCGTCTGTCTCTCTGGGCCACGTGTGAGCGGTGTCCGCGGTGTCCTGAGTCCCCACCCACCTTGCCGTCTCTGCATCCCTGGGCCTGAGTGTGCTCTGTATACGGCGTCACTGTCTGTTATTCCAATTAAAGAAGCAGGAAGGCTTCCTTCTGGGTCTCTTTACTGCACGGGCAACCACGGGGTGGGGTAGCGGGTAGGGGCAAGGGATGGGGGCATGGCCTGTCCCACCGCCAAAGCTGTGGTGCGGAGAGGCCACCCTTCCCAATCCCCGATGCCAGCTGCTCAGTGACAGCAACAGACCTGAGAGGGGCTGACTCTGGGCCCGGCCTGCTCCCGGCCCCTCCAGCAGGAACTCAGTGCGTCCTCGCAGCAGCCCCGTGCGGCGGGGGCTGCCAGCCCCTCTGCTTCCCAGAGGACACAGCCCCGAGCTGGAGCCAGGCCTCCCACCCAGGCCACCTGGCCCCAGCGCCTGGGTTCTCACCGGTTGTGATCTGTGGAATACACACGGCAAGGGAGCCATTGCTCTCCAAGCCCAAGCGAATCTAATTTAAGAGCCAGGACGCCAGGCTGGGACTCCGCTGGGCATGGAGCTCAGGCCCTGGTACAGGTGAGCTGCCCTGAGGATGAGGGCGGAGGCAGCTGGTGTGGCCTGTGTTCACTGCCACCAGGGGACACCAGCTTTGCCCAGAAGCTCCTGGAGGTCAGGTAGCACTCTCTCCTCCCCCCACACAAAAAGCCACAGAACAGAGCACGTCTATAACCACGGAACCTTTAATATCTGGGAAGCTTCTCTCTTTCGGGGGTGGGGGATGCTAAGCCGGTGACCCCGTTCTCCACCCCCTGCACCCGAGAACAGGCTGGCAGAGCTAGAGGTTAAGCCACATGACAAAAAGCAAACGGCACCCAGCAGGCTTCCTGCTGCCACCCCGAGACCTGCCTCCGGGCTGGGCCACCAGCAAGGTCCAGAGGCCTTGGGCAGCCCGGGCCCTCAGGGGAGCAGCCCGGCTCGCATCTGGAAGGCCAGGCCGTCCCCTCGGGTGGCTTGCTGGGGAAGAAAGCACACAAAAGGGGGGAACATCAGAAGCAGAGCTGAGGGTGGACGGTGGGCAAAGGGGCAACACCAACCTTGTTGATCTCTCTGTGTCGTTCTTTGGTTACAATTTCCTCCAAGACCTCGCCGTCTCCCTTGATAAGCCTGGGGCGGGGGGAGGGTGTTCATTCAGCAAGGACTAGGCAGAGCCCCTAATGCCAGAGCAACAGAAACAGCACCCAGCAGAGTGGTCCCAGGGCTCCGGCCCCACCACCTTGAGCAGGCAGACCTGGGCGCTCAGCCCCTCTCCTCCCCAAGACAGGGATGAAGAAGCCAAGGTGGGCTGTGCCTTGCCAGCCTCCCCCATCAGCCTGGCCCACAGCAGCCCTTGGAAGAGGCTCCTCGGGCCTTTCCTGATCCTGCAACTGCTTACTCCAGGCAATGGGGAGCAGCAGCTGAGGTGTCGCATCACAAGTGACTGTCCTTTTACCCCACACGTGGCCTTTTTAGCACAGCAGCATCCACTACCCCTCCTTCCTGAGTGCACATCTTAGGCCAACGCTTCCAGACCCAGCGGTGTGGGGCCGAGCTGTGCCGAGGGCTCCGCACCTGGTTCGTCCCGTCTCGGGGTCCACCACCTTGCGGATGACACTCTGCCGAGCATCCCACTCTTCCTTCGTCATGGGCTTCATGGCCTGAATGCGGGACTTCTGCTCGTCCGTCAGGACTGGAAGAGAACATGGGAGCTGGTGGCCAGGCCTGGGGGAGGGGACCCTCCCCCTCGTGCACACAACACAGGGCAGCAGGGCACCTGGGCCGTCCTCTTCCTCCCCCAACGATCTGTGCCACTGGTCCAGAGAGGGGCCGGGCAGAGCCTCAGCCTGCTGCACTTCTGCCTTCTCCTTGCCTTTCTTCTTCAGCTTCTTCCTTTTCTTCTTCTTCCTCCTCTTCTTGTCCTTGTGTTTCCCCCGCTTCTTCCGGCCACTGCTGGAAGAAGGGGAGGAGGAAGAGGAGGAAGAGGAGCTAGAAGAACTGGAAGAGGAGGAGGAAGAGCTGGATCGTGGTCTCCTCCGGGCCTTGTGCTTGCTTCTCTCTGTGATGCAGGGAGAAGGTGAGGCTGGAAGGCCGGGAGCGGAAAAAGCAAACCTTTGTTCCCTGGCTCTGGAGTGGGGCAGGCTCAGGCCGTCTGCAGGGTGGGACCCTCCAAGCAGGGCTTTCCAGAGCAGAAACCGGCTCTTACCCTGGAGGAGCACCCTCTGGGCTCCCGAAGTCACTGTCTGCCCAGAAGGAGGGCGGCCACCCCCCATCTGCCCAACACGCATGATTAAGTGTTCCCTCCTGATACTCCGAGCCCCTGCCTACTGCTCACTCCGATTTCCCCACAGCCGCCTACGCTGCCTCCCGTCAAGTCGCTGCACCCCCTTCCCCAATCCCTGCGGTCCTCACCCTCCGCCCCGGGGGTAGTGCTGGCCCTGCGACTTTGGGATCCAGAGGCTGAACAGTTCTTCGAAGCGTCCTTACTACTCTTCTTCCTCTTCTTTTCCGACCCTCGCCCCCGGGACCGGCTGCGACTCCGCGAGTGCTTGCGAGAGCCGACGTGAGCCATAGCGCCGCTGGCTGGAGAAGGAGAAGCGCTTAATCCGAGGACCCCTTTGGGACCTGGCCCTCGGGACGCCCAGTACCTGTGGCCGCCCCGGGAAACTGCGCGATCCTCTCCCACCCCCACCCTCGGGGACTCCAGCTTCTCCGCGACTCCAGATCCTGCACAGCGGCCCCTTTAAGGGCGCGTCCCCGCCCGGACGCTCCACGCCTGCGCACCCGGCTCGGAGCCCCGGGGAACTGGCCGCAATCCTCCACCGCGAGAGACGCTTTGAGTCCTTTCCCGCCCGCTCCTGCCTTCCAGCCCGCGCCCTCTACGGCCTCGCCGCCTTGAAGGGGCCCCCGGGGCTGCTCTGTCTCTACCTCAACCGCCCGTCGGGCTAGAGCGCCAGCCCGAGCCACGCCTTCGCGTGAGGAAGCGAAGGCAAGGTGGCTTCCGGCCAGGGGCGCTTCACGGGAGGCTGTCCGGCTGGGAAGCGAGGCGCTGCTGCTTGTCGTTCCCACGACCCGGGTTCCGTCCTTGGAGCAGAGGCGAGCTGGGCAGCCAGGCTTCGGTCTCCAGGCAGGTGCGAGGCAGCGCCCGCGCTCGCAGCTCCGCGCCCAGCCAAGGCCGCGCTCTCTGGTCCCTCACGCCTGTGTTGCCGAAGCTGCACCCTCTCCCAAGACCGCCCTTTGGGCGCGCACCCGCAGCACCGGCCACCTCCACGCCCAGGGAAGAAGGCGACCCTCCTGCACGCCGCTCGCTTCCCCTGCTTGTTTGCGGACCTGTCCACTCCACCAGACTGTGAGCTCCAGGCTGAGACGCCTGGGTCTATCCGACGTCCCCACCCAGTGATACAGAGGTCGCAAGCTCAAGTGGCGGTAAGGAGCCACAGACATCTTGACGATGAATGAGGGGGTGGACCACAGGCCCGTCTAGAGTGTGACGCTGCGACTCTGCTCCAGCTGATCTCTGCAATGTGGGAGTGGGGCCTGGTGTGTCCACCTTCCCGGGGAAACCAGAACGCAAGATTTCAATACGGAAACCCCCTCGTTTTCAAACGTGTAACCTAAAGAAAGCATGGCTGTGCTTGTCATCCAATCTTGGGACCACCAAGTTGCAAACTCTTCAACAATAACGACGGCAGCAAACAGAACTGTTATAAAACGCTTTATAAATGTTGACACATTTGATTCTCTCCTCTGCAGCCACGTCTGTGTCCAGTGGCTCCCTGCCCTCTGGTTTCCCTCACTCCCTTAAGGCTGTGCTCTCCATGAAGCTCCATATCACACTCTGCTTCCAACAAACCTCAACTAAGCCAGTCTGTCTGGCCAAAGAATGATCCAGAAGCCAGCATGTCCTTTGGAACCAACAAGTGCAGTGGCCTGCGGGGAGTTTATTTCTGCCCTTATCTGCCACACCCTCCCCCACACGGGGTGGAACCAGGCTCAGGTCAGTGCACACACGTCCACTGTGGCAGGCTCCTCTCGGGTGAAGCCATCTCCAAAGCCCTCGTCGTCCACCAAGTCAGGTTCTCGGCAGCACATGGGACAGAGACGGTTGCGCACAGCAGAGGCCCGGAGCCAGATGACCAGGTTCCAGCGCTCACCAGTGCCCAGGGGCCGGGCACCATGCAGCTGGCCACCTCGGTGCAGGACACCCTGGCCCACCACGTGCTCTACCTCCAGGGGCTCCGTCTGGGCTGCAGGTGCCTGTGGATGGTAGGACTCAGGCCTGGGCACCCACGGCTGCCCCAGGCCCTGCCCCATGGGTCACACACTCACCTGGAAGAAGCCCCCGAAATAGAGGGCACCCCCTGTAAAGGCCTTGCCCAGGGCCACGTTGAGGGTGAGCTCGGCATTATCATAGTGGCAGCCCAGCTCACGGTCCTGGCCTGGTGCATACTTGACCACGAAGGCACGGTGGCTGTCAAGCTGGCCCCCACCACAGTCTGGGTACAGGAGGGCCATCAGCGGCTGCAGGAAGCGCTCCCGCAGCGGCGTCACCAGAGGCTCATCCAGCCCCAGCTCGTGTAGCAGCACCTGGGAGAAGATCCCTGAGGTCAGTAGGGAGACTGGGGGGGGGGGGGGCCGCCCTGCAGCCCAGGGAGTTCCTCAGCGTGTGCCAAGGACGGTGCCGGGTGCCTTGTCCCGCTGCACAGTGTTGCTACCATGATCTCATTTCACAGGCGGGGCACGCAGCTCGTCTGCAGCACCTGGACACACCTCCCTGACTCCAGCCACCCTCCTCGTGCCCCCGGGCCAGGCCTCACCCACCCCATAGTTGTTCATGGTGTTGGGCCTTCCCTTGGGCATGTCCGACTGCTCGAAGTGGTCCAGCTCCTCCAGCAGGGCCTGGCAGAATGGTGCCGTGAACACGGGCACCCGGTAGATGCGCTTCTCCTCTGCAGAGGGAGGGACAGTCTGTCAGCTGGTGTGGGCCGGACAGGCCTGGGTTTCAATCTCCTTGTGAGCTGTGGGAGCTCAGGCCTGTCTTTTCACTTCCCCCCAGCCTCAGTTTCCTCATCTGTACCATGGGGACAAGGAGGGCGCTCCCCTCTCAGAGCTGCTGTGATGATTACACGTGATGTGTGAGAAGCAGGGGAGGCCATGTCACGTGCTCCCTGCTTGGCCCCGGAGCCTCTCCCCTGACTCCACGAGTGCCCACAGGGCTGGCCTCCAGAACTCAGATGTGGGTCCTGAGGCCCAGAGAAGGGAAGGGAGTAGCCCAGGGACATCTAGCAGGCCAGTGACAGAGCCCAGCTGGGACCACAGGGCCAACATCAGGCTCTCTCTGCACCCCCTTCCCCCTGGCAAGCCTCCAAAGTCTGCACCCCAACCCAGAAGTGTCTCTGGAAGCCTCTGTTCCCCACACAAGAAGGCCAAGAGGGGCTGCTCTTCCTTGCTGGGCCCTGAGGGAAGAAGCCAGGCTGAGAATGGAAACCTAAACATTTTTTGGCAGATGCACCAATGCCCAGGGTACAGGGCTGGTGTGCCCCTGACACGGCCACCTTGTAGCCTGGCGCCTGCCCCAGCCAAACAGCCTCAGCACAGTCTCAACTGCTGGGGAGTGGGAGGCAATGAGGAGGGTACCCCCAGGCTGGGAGGGTGTTCATCCCACCTAAGCCCCCCAACAGAGCATTCCTTGCCAATCCCTTAACCATGCCCACACCTGTCTCAAATGTCCCTTCATTGGGCTCTTTGATCAGCCCTGTTTGAGTGTGCCAGGTGTCACACACCTGACAGAAACACCCTCTACTTGTTGGATGAGTGAATGAATGAACGAACACAGACACCCTGCTCCTGGCAGTCTGGTACCCCTGGCCCTTCCAGCTCCTGCTGGTTTGGTTTTTGGAGACAGATGGTGGCTAGAGGGACCCCAGTCTCCCACACCCAGGTATCCCAGGCTCCCCCCAACCCATCCTGCCAGGCCACGGGGCCAAGACCTCACCTGACACTGTCTCCAGCCGCTGGAGAAGGCCCTTGAGGTCTGCACCCGGGGATGTGGTATACTGAGCCACGGCCAGAAACTCGGGAGCCAGAGCTGCATCCTGGGGACAGCACACACCAGCGGTGAGGCAGGCAGCCCCCAGGCCTGATGCCGCCCTCAAGCTCCCTGCCTAGTACCTGCAGCGAGTTGTAGACCTCGGGCCGTGCCGGGTGGTAGGAGCTTGCGATGAGGGCTTTCCTAGCAGCCGACTCCTGCCCCAGCCGCCGCCGCCGCTCCACCTCCTGCTCGAGCTGGGGTGGCACAGGGCTCGGTTATCAGGTGGGCCTCCCATCCCCCGAGGCCGTCGTACAGATGAAGAAACTGAGGCCCGGGAAGGGCAGGGCAGGGCTCAGGCTGGAAGCCAAGTCTGCCTCCCTGCACTCCTGAATCTATCACAGTCAACTGCAAGTGCCAAACTGTTGGCTAAAGGGGACTTCTAGAAGCGAGCCCCTCCGTTTTGGGCTGCTCCAGCCTCAGCCTGGCTACGATGAGAACCCCTGGAGGTACCTCAACCAGCCAGGCCCACCTGGGGAGAGGAACAGAGTCACAGTCAAGTCCTGAGGCTGCCGAGGACTCTCCTGGGAAGCTCGGTTGGGGAGGAGGTCAGAGCGGAGCAACGGCAGCCCTGGCACCGGCCTAAGTGGGGAGTGGAGAGGTATGAAGAGCCCAGGGCCTGCCTGGTGGCTCAGCTCTGCCTGCTGCAAAATCTTGGGCAAGTGACTCCCCTTTCTGAGCCTGTTTCTTGACCCAAAATGGGGGTGAAGGTTGTGCCTAACTCACAGCTGTTAAGAAGAGCATGGCATAGATCACTTGGCATTTCCCACTTTCTCCCTCCTTCTGGTGCAAGACGCAGGTGAGGGGGCAGGAAGGGGGCAAGGGATCAGGGACTGACAAGGCTGAGGCTAAGAGACCCCTCAAACTGTTGACACAAATCGCAACAGGCAGGGCTAGGCTGCGCAGGGTGCGGGGAGTGTTACCTCTGCCAGCAGCTCCTGGAAGTCCTTGGTGCTGACACAGCCTCGGCTGCGCAGGATCTGGGAGCAGAAATACCGGTGAGCATGACTGACCTTGGGCAAGTCCCTTAACGTCTGTAGGCCTCAGTTTCCCCTCTTTAAAGTGGAGAGGAGAGGCTCGACCTCACAGGATCATTCAGAGTATGCACTGTGATAACCTCGGTAAGCACGGAGCAGGGTTCCCTTCCCGAATGCTCTCAGGCTCCCACAACAGGGCCCTGCCCTGGGCACTCTGCAGATGTTCATTCGTTCTGTCCTCACGACATCCTCACTAAGGAGATCTATTACCCCCGTTTAGAGTGAGGAAACTGAGGCACGGAGAGATTAAGTCATTCTTGCCGTATCTGAGTATGCAGAGCGCGCCGCGGGCAAAGCAGACAACCTTGGGGACTAAGGTCCCTCCTCCACTCCGCCCGATTGGGGGAGCCAAGAGGGGCCGCTCACCGGGCCGTAGTCCCGGCGCAGCTGCTCTTCGCCCCGGAAGCGCAGGTGCAGCCCGTAGCGCGCCACATACAGGTTCTCGGAGCAGAAGCAGGCGCAGCGGTAGAAGCGCCGGGGTGCCTCAGCAGTCGCCATGGTGAAGCGCCGCGCCTTCCGGCCGGCTTCCGTAGAGGCACTTCCGGGTACGCCCCCAGCTGCGGGAGGTGTGGCCTCAGCGGCCAAGGGGCCGTTCTAAATTCCCAAGAACAGAAAAGAAGGAAGACGCTCCTGGCCAGAAAACGGTCCGCGGAGGAGAATGATGCTCCTCGGCTCGCAGCGCTCTCGTCCCTCCTCGCGATTTCCCCACCCATCAGGCGGGGACTAATGGCCCCACTTCACCGATAGGTGGACGGACTGAGTCAGGCCTTCACAGGACGCGGCGGTTGGGACTCAGAACCCCAAGGCCTTTTACTTAAACGCCGCCCCGGCTTCTGCACAGAGCTGCGGGAGAACCAGCCGACCCGTGAGGAAGACTGAGGACAGTCCGCGGAGCTCTGAGGCCCGACCTCGTTCTCGCCAGCTGCTAGCTAGCATCGTGCAGTTTCTGTGCGGAAGAGCTTGGATTTGACATTTACCCCGGGTCCCTGCCAGGTGCTTCCGGCCCCTCCTCCACGATCTCAGGCTATGCAGCAGATTGCCCCAGTGAGTGTCTCCACGAAAACGCTCCGTCTCGCGTGACTTCCGGTGGCGTTCCTAAATGACTGCGGGTGGGCGGGGCCAGGTGCGGGAAGCGGCGGTGGGGGGGCGGGGAACGGGCGTTGTCTGCCGGCAGTGACACCCCCTCGTGCGGACCAGGTACAAGTTCGGCACAGCAGATGTGTGAGACCACATTGTTAATGGCTTATAGGGCTTGCGTCCCGATCTTGGGGAGACCTATCTCAGCACACAGAGGCCCTGCCTCGGCGTCCCTATCATTGTCCACCGTGTACCCCTTAGGCCTAGGCCCACAAAGCCCCGTAAAGACCTCGGACGGCAGCCCCATTGCTCAGATGGAAAAACCGAGGCGCCAAGCAGGGGAGGAAGTCGTGTCCCCTGGACTTGATTCCTGATCCCTGCCCTAGCGTCTCCTCCATGGCTCGGCGTGGTGCGGGGATGGAGGTGGGAAGGACGACTCCAGGCTTTACCACAGATGGCAGCTCTGTTGACCGAGCCTCCTCTCTACCCAGACCTGTGATGACGGATCCACCACCCACCTTCTCTCTTTTCCTCCCTACGGCGGCAAACCTTTGAGCTAGGTTCTGTTGGAAACCATATTACTGATGGGGAAACTGAGGTTCTGAGAGGTGCGGTAGCCCGCCCCAGGTCACACATCCAGCGAGGAGCAGGCATGGGTTTTGAACCCAACCTCCTGCCCTCTGAATTCCCCCGTTCACCACCACAGGATTTCCCCGAGTGGTGGGATTACGTGGGATTTTGGATTTTCTCTTTGTGTCTGTTGGCATTTTCTCACGGACTCTGCTGGAGCCCAGCCTGAGCCTCCTGAAGCTAGTAGGCTCCCGCAAGGAGGAGAATGACCATCAGGGACCTACCTGCACCTCCCTCAAGGTCCCAGCTCCCCAGCCTGAGAAGGTGTTTAAAGTTTTACAGTGGTCTTGATTGCCCAGCGATAGTGAGGGCCCCGCTCTCCAGGAAAGGATCCTTTTCCCCGGCTCGATGTACTTTACCCCTCACTGCTTTCTCCTCCAGGAGGCCCAGGGCAGGCCTGCTCCCCAGCCGGCCACCGCCTCACCCCCACCCTCAGCTAACCCACTTGGATTTCTGCCTTTGCAGCAGTTTGCAAGATGAGCATGTTCTGCTTATCAGTTTAGATTGGCCCTCCCCATGGGCCCCTCCTCCTTGCGGGCAGTGTCCCCAACTCCTCTGACTGGGCTTAGTTATGAAAAGGAATAGCAGCAAGAACAGTATTTATTAGTAAACACTGAATCCACGTGTGCTGCCAGCCAGCACTGGTGTGCGCCTTTACTCATTATACAGACGAGGAAACTGAGGCTCAGTGAGGTACAGGGACCTGTCTGGAGTCATAAACCTAGTGAGTAGCAGAACCAGAGTTAGAACACTCCAGGATTAGAATATACTTCTATCTGACTCCGGGACTTGTGTGTGTATATATTGTATTTGTATGTATGTGTATATGCATGTGCAAATATGTATATGTATGTATATGTGTATATGTACACATACTGTTTAAGATCACATAGAGCTGCAGTCACCGAGCCCTGGGCCATGGACCAGTACCAGTCTGTGGCCTGTTAGGAACTGGGCTGCACAGCAGGAGGTGAGCGGCCGGTGAGTGAGAGGCTTCATCTGTATTTATAGCCACTCCCCATTGCTCGAATTATCACCTGGGCTCTGCCTCCCCCCACCCCACCCCCCAGGTCCATGGAAAAATTGTCTTCCATGAAACCGGTCCCTGGTGCCAAAAATGTTGGGGACCACTGACATAGAGCTCACATACAAGAAAAGGGCACAAATCATAAGTATACCATGCGATGAAGTTTCACAAACTGGACACGCCATGTAACCAGATCCAAAACAACATTCCAGCCCCACAGAAGGCTCCCTATGTCTCCTCACAGCCACTACCCACCTCCCAAGGGCAATCACTACTTTGACTTCTAATAGGAAAGGTTAGTCCTGCCTGTTCTTGAATTGGATACAAATAAAAATCGTATGGTATGTACTATTTCATATCTGCCTTCTCTCACTCAGTGTTACACTCTTGAAATTCATCCATGCTGTCAGGTAGAGCAGCAGTTCATTCTTCTTGGTGGCTGCGCTGTGTCCCTTGAGGGAACATTCTGTAATTCACTGGCCCATTCTCCAACTCGTAGGTATTTGCATTGTTTCCAGTTTGGAGATGTTGTGAATGAAGCTACTATGAACATTCTTTTTTTTTATTATTATGGTTTAATATATATAACATAAAATTCACCATTTTAACCACTTTTAATAGACTCCTTTTAAGGGCAGTTTTGGGTTCACAGCAAAATTGAGTGGCAAGTACAGAGGGTTCCTATATGTCCCTTGGCACCCACAACACACGCAGCCTCCCTCACCATCAACGTCCCGCACCAGAGGGCTCCCTTCGTTACGGCCAATGAACCCACATCGACACATCACTTCACCCAAAGTCCATAGTTTACGTTAGGGTTCCCTCTTGGAGTTGTATGTTCTAGTTTGTGACAAATGTGTATGACATGTGTCTGCCATTGCTGCATCACACAGAGCATTCTCACTGCCCTCAATAGCCTCTGTGCTCCCCTGTTCATCTCTCCCTCCCCACTACCCCTGGCAACCACTTTTTACTGTCTCCATAGTTTTGCCTTTCCCAGCATGGCATAGAGTTGCAATCATACAGTACGCAGCCTTTTCAGACTGGCTTCTCTCACTTCATAGTAAGCACCTAGTGTCGCTCGGCGTGTTTGCGTAGCTGCAGACCTGCTTTCTTTTTAGCTCCGAATAATAGTCTGTCATCTGGATGTACCACAGTTTACCCATTCACCTACTGAAGGACATCTTGGGTGCTTCCAAGTTTAGGCAATTATGAATAAAGCGTCTTTGTTTGTTATAATTTTATTTTTTTAATTGAAAAATTATACTTGTACATATGCGTGGGGTATATAGTGACATTTCTGTACATGTACTGTGCAGTGATCAGATCAGGGTAGGTAGCATCTCAATCATCTCAATCATTTATCATTTCTCTGCGTTGGGAACATTCAATAGAATAAAGCTTCTGTAAACATCCATGTACAGGTTTCTGTGTGGACACAAGTTTTCAACTCCTCTTGGTAAATACCAAGGAGTGTGATTGCTGGATCACGTGATAAGAGTATATTTAGCTTTGTAAGAAACCGCCAAACCGTCTTCCAAAGTAGCTGTATGATTTTGCATTCTCACCAGCAGTGAGTAAGAGTTCCTTTCGCTCCACATCTTTGGCAGCATTTAGTGTTGTCAGTGTTCCCGATTTTGGCCATTCTAATAGGTGTATAGTGGTATCACACTATTTTAATTTGCATGTCCATGATGACATAAGATGTGGAGTGTCTTTTCATATGCTCATTTGCATTTGCTACCTGTGTGTCTTCTTCAGTGAGGTGTCTGCTAAGGTCTTTGGCCTTCTTTTTTTTTTTTTTTTTTTTAAAGAGACGGCTCGTTCTGTTGCCCAAGCTGGAGTACAGTGGCAGGATCATAGCTCACTGTAACCTGGAACTCGTGGGCTCAAGCGATCCTCCTGCTTCAGCCTCCCAAGTAGCTGGGAGTACAGGCAGGCACCACGCCCAGC
Organism: Eulemur rufifrons; assembly: GCF_041146395.1. NCBI lineage: Eukaryota > Metazoa > Chordata > Mammalia > Primates > Lemuridae > Eulemur > Eulemur rufifrons. The sequence continues at coordinate 5,162,072 of NC_091003.1, forward strand.
TAATTTTTCTATTTTTTGTAGAGATGGGGTCTGGCTATGTTGCCCAGGCTGCTCTTTTTTTTTTTTTTTTTTTTTTTTGAGACAGAGTCTCACTCTGTTGCCCAGGCTAGAGTGAGTGCCGTGGCGTCAGCCTAGCTCACAGCAACCTCAAACTCCTGGGCTCAAGCGATCCTCCTGTCTCAGCCTCCCGAGTAGCTGGGACTACAGGCATGCGCCACCATGCCCGGCTAATTTTTTCTATATATATTTTTAGCTGTCCATATAATTTCTTTCTATTTTTAGTAGAGGTGGGGTCTCGCTCTTGCTCAGGCTGGTCTCGAACTCCTGAGCTCAAACGATCCGCCCACCTCGGCCTCCCAGAGTGCTAGGATTACAGGCGTGAGCCACCGCGCCCGGCCCAGGCTGCTCTTGAACTCCAGGCCTCAAGCAATCCTCCCACCTCAGCATCCCAAAATGATGGAATTACAGGCATAAGGCCCATTTTTTAATTGGGTTGTTTTCTTGTTTCGTTTTAAGAGTTCTTTGTCTAGTTCAGATAACAGTTCTTATGAGATATATCTTTTGCAAATATTTTCTCCCAGTCTCTGGCTTGTCCTTTTATTCTCTTGATGATGTCTTTCACAGAGCAGAAAATTTTAAATTTAATGAAGTCCAGCTTAGCAGCTATTTCTTTCATGAATGGTGCCTTTGATGTCATGTTATAAAAAGTTATCACCAAACCCACAGTCATCAAGATTTTCTCCTATGTTATCTTCAAGTTTTGTGGTTTTGCATTTTCATTCGGGTCTGTGACCCACGTTGAGTTAATTTTTTAAAGAGTGTAAAGTCTGTGTCTAGATTCATTTTTTTTGCATGTGGCTGTCCAGCTGTGCTGGCACCATTTGTGAAAAGGACTGTCTTGTCTCCATTGCATGGCCTTTGCTCCTTTGTCAAAGATCTGTGGGCTGTGCCAGTGGGCGTCTGTTATGGTCCACTGATCTGTCTGTCTCTTCTTTTGCCAGTAGCACACTGTCGTGATTACTGTAGCTTTACAGTAAGTTTTGAAATTAGGAAATGTCATCTCTCAACTTTGTTCTTTTCCTTCAATGTTGTGTTGGCTATTCTGGGTGTTTGGCTCCTTAAACCTGAGAATCAGTTTGTCAATATCTTTTCTTTTTTTAAAATTATTTATTTATTTATTTATTTTTGAGACAGAGTCTCCCTCTGTCGCCCCAGGTAGAGTGCAGTGGCATCATCATAGCTCATAGTAACCTCAAACTCCTGGACTTAAGTGATCCTCCTGCCTCAGCGTCCCAAGTAGCTGGGACTACAGGCATGCACCACCATGCCTGGCTAATTTTTCTATTTTTAGTAGAGACGGGGTCTCGCTCTTGCCCAGGCTGGTCTCAAACTCCTGACCTCGAGCAATCCTCCCACCTCAGCCTCCCAGAGTGCTAGGGTTACAGGTGTGAGCCACTGCCCCCAGCCTGGCTTCTATTTATTTTTATTGCTGTATTTACTGTGGTAAATCCACTTCATTCTAAGCCTGGATCCTCAGTGGGTGACTGCCAGGTCTTTGGGACTGCTTCATTTGTCATCTATGTGGGGGAGAGTTATCTGTATCCCAGAATTTCCAGCAAAAGTCCTGAACTTTACCCTCCTTAAATGAATTCCTGTGGTGAGAGGAACATACACAATGGTTCTTTTCTTTTTCTTCCTCTTCTTTTTAAAATAATAGCTGTACTGAGATATACCTGAGATATACCTCACGTACCGTACCAATTCACCCATTTAAAATGTATGATTCACCCAGTGTGGTGGTGCACAACTATAGTCCCAGCCACTCAGGAAGCTGAGGCAGGAGGATCGTTTGAGCCCAGGAGTTCAAGGCCAGCCTGGGCAACATAGCCAGACCCCATGTCTAAAAATATTAAAAAGTAATAAAAATAAAGTATACATGCAATTCAGTGGTTTTAGGTATATTCACAGAGTTGTACAACCATCACCATAATCAATTTTTAGAACATTCCTCACCCCAAAAGACACTGTACTCATTAGCAGTCACTCCCACAATGGTTCTCAGTCCAAGCTGGCCTGACCCAGTGTCTGTGACTAGGCTGGGGGTGGGGTGGCTGCCACACAGCCGGGGAAGGCGGCCGCAATGTCCACCACACCTGCACTGCACTCACCTTAGCCTCGCCTTGCCTCACAACGCTGACAGCCTCCTGCAGTGCACCTGACACGGCCACTTACCTTCCCACCTGCCAAGCTCGCATTCTAAGATAGTTTTGAGAGCAGCAAGCGTAGGCCAGATCTCATTTGAAAGAGTTGCTGACCAGGATTCGAGAAGCCCGTCCTTGGCAGAGAGGGCAAGCTGTGCAAAGGTACAGAGGTGTGAGAGACAGGAGAACTTGCAAACTTGATCACTGGGAAGCCAGGTTCATGTGTAGAAATGTGATGAGGCCCACGTGTTTCTGTCAGTTTCACGTTTCTAACAGCTCGTGTTCATATTCTTTGCTGTGCTATTAGGTGCATAAATGTTCAATCATCCTGTCCTTCCCCAAAATAATCCTCGTTCCCATTTGCTGAAAGTTTTGCTGAAGGTCACACTACCCCAATGCAGTCGGTGTCTTTATTACACCCATTTCTCTGATCAAGAAACAGGCTCAGAGAGGCAAAGTCACCTACCCAAGGTCACATAGCAGAAATGACAGAGCCTGGGTGTGGACCCAGCTCTGAGTTACTCCTGCATTTTGAATAATCCATCCAAGGTATTCAAGTACAATTAATATTTGCCCTTGTTTTCGCAGGAACAGTAACATGGTCCAACTTTATTCTCTCTTGTTTTTATTCAATACATTTAGGAGGTCATTCCATACTTTTATATAACTTCACATCTTCTATGTGTTTTTTTCTTTTTTCTTTTTCTCCTGCTTCTGAGTATTCTGTTGAACAGATTCTCTCTAATTATTTGGCCAGTTCCCTGTGGAAGGGTATTTAGGTTATTTCCAGACTGTAGCTACTATAGTAACTAACTTCAAGCTAGTGCCTTAGCTCCCTTCCACAACTCTATCTGGGCAAGAAACTCCTACTGGGTCAAAAAAAAAAAGTGTTTTAAATTCTGAACTTTGCCAAATTCCCCCCCAAGGAAGCCGTCCCATGCAAGTAGCAGGGGATGTTTTAAATTCAGGCAGTACTTCAAAAAGCTTCTGACTAAAGGATGGAGGGATGTGGGAAGATCTCGTCCCACCTGCCTGCTGTCCCTCTGGCCCCCACCCACTCACCACAGTTCAGGCCACACTGACCCCCTTCTCTCCCTAAAACGGTCAGGCTAGTTCCCACCTCAGAGCCTTTGAACTTGCAGTTCCCTTAGCCTAGAACACTCTTCCCCTGGCTGGGCGCGGTGCTCACGCCTGTAATCCCAGCACTCTGGGAGGCCGAGGCAGGAGGATCACTTGAGGCCAGGAGTTTGAGACCAGCCTGAGCAAGAGCGAGACCCCGTGTTTACTAAAAATAGAAAAATTAGCGGGATGTGGTGGTTCTCACCTGTAGTCCCAGCTACTCAGGAGGCTGAGGCAGGAGGATGGCTTGAGCCTAGGAGTTTAAGGTTGCAGTGAGCTAGGTTGATGCCACGGCACTCTACACCGGGCAGCAGAGCAAGACTCTGTCCCACATAAACAAATAAGATAGAACAGAGTCTAGAACAGAACCCCCTTCCCCAGATCTCCCCGGGGCTCACTCCTTCACCTTTCTTAGAGAGGCCTTCCCAGCGAAAGCAGTCCCACGCCATTTTCCATCGCCTACAGCTGGTTTGATTCTTTTGCAGCACTTACCAGAACCTGAATTACCTTAGGTGTGTACCTGGGGACGTCCTGTCTCCCTCACTCCATGAAGGCGGGAGTTTTCTGCCCTCTCACACACAGCTGGCAATGGCGATCACGCGGCACGTGTCGTTGCCTCCCCTCTCCCAATGCGCTAACCCTGCTGTAATTTTCTCCACAAAATGCATTCCCTTCCAACTACGTAACTCCCTTATGTACTGTATGTATGGCCTGCCTCCCTCACTAGAATGCCAGCCCCAGGGGCGGGGATCTCGTGCCCACTGTTGGACCGGGCATCCTCACAGCAGCACATGGCACACAGCGGGCGCTGCGTAAATGTGTGTTGGTTGAATTAGTGAACGAATGAGGGTCGTGACCCCCACCCTCCTGGGCTGGCAGGCTGGCCCAGGAGAAAAGCCCCGTTAAAGAGCAGGTCCTCTGGCAGGTGGGGCCGTTTCTGTCCCCTCCGGATGGGCCTGAGGCCTCCAGGTGAGGAGCGTGCAGATCCGGGCCGGCCAGACCCGGGCGGAGTTCGCCGCGGGTGAGCGGGCGGCTCGCTCTGGCTCCGCCCCCAGAGGGCCCGGCGCGCCAGAGAGACCCCGCCCTTCCCCGGAGACCCCGCCCCTCCCGCAGCCCCGCCCACTCCGCCCTGAGGCTCCGCCCCGTGCGCCGGCCGGCCGGGGCGCCCGCCGGGCTCGGCTCCGACCTTGCGGCGGCGCAGCGCGGGGAGGCGCGGAGGAGCGGTGCGAGCGGCGGGAGCGGCGGAGCGAGCGCGGCGCCCGGCGCAGGCTGCAATGAGCTGCGCGGAGCCTGCGTCCCCGACGACCCGAGCCCGCTGCGCGCCCCCTCCCACAGCTCACCTGGTGCCAGGTAACAGGTAAGGGCGCGGCGCTCGGGAACCCCCGGCCCGAGACCTTCCCAGGCCAGGGCGCCAAACCGGGCACGGAGTGGGGGCGTCGGGCACCCCCGCCTCGGAGGGAGCAGTCGTCTCGGTTGGAGCCTCCTTGGAGCCCTCCCGGCCCCGGCCCGCGTACCCCGGCGCCCGCAGCCGCAGCTCCCTGCCCCCCATCCCTGCAGCATCCTTTCCGTGCCCGCAGCGCAGATGTTGCGTTTTTTTTTAACCCTTCAGGTGCCGCCACCTCTTGGAATACGGGGGCGGGAGGTTGCGGGGGTCCTGGGATGACTGTCGTCCCCCGGGATCGGGCTGGCGCGTCCCCTGAGGGCTCCCAGCCGCCCGTGGCGCGGCCTGCCCGGGGCAGAAGCGGGTGGTGGGGGAGCTGGGCCTGCTGACCTGGGCAAAGCCCTGCCCTCAGTTTCCCCAGCAGACCAATGGGCCGGTGCTGCTCCCGCGCATCCATCCTGGCAGTTAGGCCTGTGGGTTCCCGGGGGCCCCTCCTTTATTTCTGAGCCTGCTTTAAACAAGGCCTGTTCCCCAGGCCCGTGGTTAATCGGGAGAACTTTAGCAGGGTTGGCAGGATTCCTTGCCTCTGCCCCACCCCCTGGAGGTGGCGTGGCCTCCATTCCCCTTCTCCAGATGGGGCGGGGCCAGGTGACAAGAGGATTGTAGGAAGGGCGCCTAGATCCCCAGCTTTGCCTGCTTACAGGCAGGAGTTGCCTGAAACAGCTTCCCCAAGTCCCAGGGTGAGGGCTCCTCCCTGCGCAGGATGTCGGCTTAGCAAGGATGAGTGTCAGGATGGAGCCATGTAGACTAGACCGAGCCCGGTCCTGTCCTGCCTCCAGAGGCCCCACAGCACCACTGTTCCCCCCTGGGCGGATCTCGCTCATGGGTGCTCATTGAGCAGTGAGTGGGCCTTTCCAGGCTGGGCCCGCTTTGGGATAAAAAGCTCACCAAGTTGGGGTGAACTAAGGCCACTGGGTCACCCAAGTTCTTCAGGACCTTCTCTTGCCATCCCTAGGAGCCTGGGCAAGGGACCTCAGACAGTGAAGTGTTGGGTTTCAGTACCACCTTTTCCATTTTCTGCATGTCACCTAACTTCCCCAGGCCACTGTCTCCCCAGCTGTGACCCGAGGATGATAACCACGAGGTCCTCCCAGGGCGACGGTATTGGGAAGTGCCTGGTAAATGGTAGCTGTTGTGACTGTGATCATGATTGTTATTTATTACCTCCTGGCCCTTCCGGACTTAACTTTTCTGCAGCTGACAGCTGGGTCTTCTCTCCTGGGAAGAAAAGCCTTTGACAAGACCCCTGGTGGGGACAGTGGCAGGGTCACTTGCTAATCCCGTGCCATTCCTTAGTGTTTAGCATCAAGGCGAGTTGCCCCTGTCTTCCTGGGCCATGTTGGGCCTTGGGTGAGGCCTGCTCTGGCCTCTGGCCACCACCTTGTGCTTGTCCCTGGGGCCCTGCCTGTCACCCATGTGCCCACAATTTGCCCTCCAGCTCCACCTGGCCGAGCCCAGTGCGTCCTCCAAGTCTGGGGGATGGAGAGGGGCACGTGCTTCACACGGCCTTCTGGTCGCCATCCTGCCATCCTCGCCGCCTTGCTGATGGTCTTGTCCTCTTAACACTCCTACTCAGTGACTTTAAAAATAACGGAGTAACTGTCCCCGCTGAAGACTGTAACCTGACCTGGGTTGGATTCCGCGCTGCCGGGAGCTGTAGTAGAAGGACTGAGCACTTGGGGGCAGCGGACCCAGGTGCTAGCACTGCTCTGCCCCAGCTTGCTGGGCGACCCCTAGTAAGCCTTGCCCCTCCCTCTCTGGGCCTCAGTTTCCCCACCTGCAAAATGTGGTTCAGTTAGTCTGTGATGTTGATGTTTAAAATGTTGTTTATTCTGGTGAAGATAAATGGTTGGGGGTCCTGGGTGGGCGGCCGGCAACCGGGGGTGTCGGGAAGGAATTGCCCCAGTGACTGGCAGTCACGGGCGGAGAGAGCCGGCCAAGCCCCTGGGCTGCAGTCCAGGCTTCAAGTCTCTGGTGGGTCTGCCTCCTGTCCCACTTTTGAGCCTCAGCCCCCTCTGGGGACTGAGGGATGCTTTGTGTGCGCCGAGAGGAGAGCAGCAGCTGAGGTGGCTAGCGGGACCTGGTACAGCCAGCAACGGCTGGCCGGGACGCTGGGATGGCGCTGGGCCAGGAGCTTCCCTCCCTGGGCTCTTGCCTGAGCTCACCCACCCACTCGCTCCGCGGCTTCTGCATTGCAGCAGGCAGGAGCCTGCGCTGGCAGCTCAGCCGGGGCTGGGGGTAGCAAGGGCCCGGGCAGGGGGTGTCTGTCCACTCCACCTCCGTCCCCTGCCCTTGAACCCCCCCCGGCCCTGGCTCTCTTTGGAGGGGCAGCTGCTGACTAAGCAGCCATTGTCTCTGCAACAGGCTTGAACCTACCTGTGGGGTGCAGGGGTGAAAGCAGGGCCGTCACCCCTGCGCCCTCTCTGCATCTCAGAGCCCCACCCCAGCAGCAGTAGGGAGTTTCCTGCCTCAGGAGAGGCTGCTTTGAAGGATTAGAGCCTTGGAGTTGACAGCACAGATTTTGGAACTCAACACCCTGGGTTCACGACCCAGCTCTGCCACTTCCTAGCTGTGTGACCTGGGGTGGGTCATTTAACCTCTCTGTGCCTCGGTTTTCTCAACTGTAAAATGGGGATCATAACAGGACCTACTTCACAGGATTCTTGTGAGTATTAATGCCTGTAGATGACTTAGAACGGTGCCAGGCACGTGGTGGCATCCGTAAATACCATTTGTCATTGTTGTCATCGTCCTAAGCTGCGCCCCCTCTGATGGGGACTCTGTTTCCCCCAGGTGAACGCTCCCTCTTAGCATTTGTGGTATTGAAGGCAGCGCTCAGTTCACATCCTGGCCCTGCGATTCGCCAGCTGCATAGCCTTGGGCAGGTTATTCGCTTCTCTGGGCCTCAGTTTCCCCATCTGCTCTGCGGACGGTGAGCGTGCACGTATCACCACGCGGTCGTGAGGATTAAACAAGTGAACCCATCTGAAGCACGTGGCACAGGCAGGGCTCGTGGGAAGTGCCGTGTTACATAACTGTCTTCTGCTTGCCAGGCACGCGGCGCAGAGGTGGAGAGAAAGGTGCCAGGGTCCCTTACGTACCCGCCCAGGTCCTGGCTCGGGCCTTGTTGGCTGCGTGTCGGGAGCAGGTGGTTTTGTCTCTCTGGGCCTTGGTTTCCCCAACTGCAAATGGGATTGTGTGGGATTCCGATCACCACACAGCCAGAGCAGTTTGGGCACCAGAGCTGTGGGGAGAGGCAATCTCGGGACGGCCCCCTTCACAGAAACAGCTGTTACCCCTCCTGTCACTCACAGCCTCTCCCTCCACCTGAGGGCTCCAGAGCTTTGCCCGTTTTGCAGGTGGGACAACAAAGGCCCCTGGAGAGGAAGGCCTGGACCGGAGTCAGGAGGTAGCACTCAGGGACACACCCCGGCCCGGCCCCAGCCCCACTCTGGACGAGCCCCACCCCACACTCAGGCCCCCCAGGCCCACCCCCAGGTGTGCCTGAAACTCTGGGGTCTCCCAGGCCCCAGTGAGGCCTGAGGACCCAGGACAGGGAGGTGTTCTGGACAAAGCAGACATCAAGATCGAGAAAACCAAAGGGGCCTAGGGCTGGGCATGACTGGAGGAAAAGATTCTGGAAACTTCCAGGCAGATGTGAAGGTCCCTGGGTTGTCGTGAGGCCTGTGAGCCACCCCGCCCCCTTCAAATTCTCTCTTGGTCTAGGAGGGTGAGGTTTATTTGGGGTTGCAGAGATGGAAAGCCTGATTTGGAGAGGAGGGACATGAACAAACATGTATTAAGCACTTGCTGTATATGGTCGATAATGGTCAGCAGCAATTAGGTGCCAGGCAGTGGTGTTCATGCGTCGAAACTCACACTGACAGTTTGCAAATGAGGAAACGGGTTTAGAAAAAGTGGTAATAGTAAAAACAATGACCATTTATTGAACTTTGCTTATCTGAGGGCACCTTTGTCCTCACAATGGCTGCCACGCCCTCTAGGTTTCCTCCCCACACCCCTCACCTCTCTGACCTCATGGGGCCTCCTTGCCTTCCTAAGGTACACTCTTACCTCTGGGCTCTGGCATTGTCTGTTCCACCTGTCCAAATGCTTTTCCCTCAGCCGCATGGCAGACTCCCTCACCTCTTTCAAGTGTTGCTCAAGTGTTACCTTCCCAGGGTCTTCCCTGGGCCCCCTACTTAAAACTGCCCCCATCCTATTCAGCCCCTTTTCCCCCATAGCTCCTATGTCATCACATACCATGTCATTTCGTTATTATCTGTCTCCCACAGGAGCATGTCATCTCCACAGGACCAGGGACCTTTGTTATTTTGTTCATTGTTAAATCCCCAACACAAAGAACAGAGTCCGGCCCACAGCGGGCACTCAAGGAATATTCCTGGCATGAGTGGAATCTTCATGACACCCCAGGAAGTCAGGAGCACTGGTGTTGCCATTTTACAGATGAGGAAGCTGAGGTTCAGAGATGTCAGGTGACTTGCGCAAGGTCCCAAAGCTAGCGAGTAGCAAACCTGAAGCCGTCGCCCTGTTGTGTGCTGTTGTCCCTGCAGGTCTGGCCTCACCCCGAGGACGACAATGACTTAGCCCCCCTGAGCTGCCGCCTGCCCTTTGGGACCCGCCCACGGCCAGCCAGCAGGATGCGGCTGTGGAAGGCGGTGGTGGTGACCCTGGCCTTCATGAGCGTGGACGTCGGCGTGACCACGGCCATCTACGTCTTCAGCCACCTGGACCGCAGCTTGCTGGAGGACATCCGCCACTTCAACATCTTTGACTCGGTGCTGGACCTCTGGGCAGCCTGCCTCTACCGCAGCTGCCTCCTGCTGGGGGCCACCATCGGGGTGGCCAAGAACAGCGCCCTGGGGCCGCGGCGGCTGCGGGCCTCCTGGGTGGTCATCACCCTCGTGTGCCTGGTCGTGGGCATCTACGCCGTGGTGAAGCTGCTGCTGTTCTCCGAGGTACGCAGGCCCGTCCGGGACCCGTGGTTCTGGGCCCTCTTCGTGTGGACGTACGTGTCGCTCGCCGCCTCCTTCCTGCTCTGGTGGCTGCTGGCCGCCGTGCGGCCGGGCGCAGAGGCCCTCGAGCCGGGGACCGGCGCTGAGGCCGAGGGTTTCCACGGCGGAGCCCAGTCCCCGCCCGAGCAGGCATCTGGGGCCACGTTGAAGAAGCTGCTCTCCTACACCAAGCCCGACGTGGCCTTCCTCGTGGCCGCCTCCTTCTTCCTCATCGTGGCAGCTCTGGGTGAGTGAGGACCCAGGACATGGGGTTTGGCGGTGTAACCACCTCCTCTTTACTCTTAACACCTTCACATTTTACTTGCACGGTTCAAACATCAGATAGATACGAAAAGGAAAGCACTGCAAGTTTCACCCCTAATTCTACCCGTGGCTACCCTGATCCTCCTGCCCAGGCCTGCCTATAGGAAGAGGTCCCGGAAACTTCCAAGTGGGCAGGAAACCACTTTTATTCATTTTCTGTATACGATCCCGGCATTTCCTTTAGCCGCTACAAGCACATAAGAACCCAGGTTCCTCCCCCGACCTCTTACCCTGCTGTTTCCTCGTAGGATCCACTCTGGGGTTCCCCGGTCAACACCTGACTCTTGCATGTGGCTGCGCCATAGATGATCTAACCAGTCCCCCATGGCTGGACTCCTGGGCCGTCTGGTCTTTTTCTCTTACAGTGAATGACTTTGCTCATCCGCATTTCCCATGCATGTGGCTGGATCTGTAGGGTAAATTCCTGGAACTGGGATTTCTGGGTCAGAGGGATTTTTTTTTTTGTAATGAGAATAGAAAACATCAGAGTACGTTGCCTGTACTAAGATGAAGTACTGTTTTGTGAGAGTTTCATTTTAGCTGCGTGTGCCTCTGTACAAGCGTGTCTTGGCTTGTGACGTGAAACACGTCTGTCACTGTGGGTCTGGTCCAGGCAGTTTGAAAACACCACTCCGGCAACACGCGTGGGAAGGTGGCAACCCAGGGTCACAACTCCCGGGTTCAAATCCCAGCCCTGCTCCTTACCCTGGGCAAGTTCTCGAAACTTTCTGAGCCTCACCTCCCTCTTCTGTGATCATCAGAGCTCTTTCGAAATGAACTCGAATCGTAAAGGTTGGATAAAAATGGGCAGGAGAAGGATCGAGTACAGAGCTCGGCACGTCCTGATAAGTACTCAGGAATGTCAGCCACTGTGAGTGTTTAAAATTTTAACTCACAAGGACAGAGCCTGGGGGTGGTGACAATGCCAGAATGTTCTCAGAGAGGACAGGCAAACCCCAGAGCTGGCCCTGAGCCTGCAGTCCTTTTTCCTGTTGCTCAACAGCTGTGTGATTTTAGGCACGTTATTCAACCTCTCTGAGTCTCAGCCTCCTCCTGTGTGAACGGGTGTAGTGGTGCCGGGTGCAGAAGTGAATGAATGCGTGAATGCGTGCCCGCCTGCAGGCAGATGTGACCTTGTTTCCCCCGCCTGCTGGGGCCCGTTGTCAGCCGGCCTGTGCTCAGCAAGTCCTCAAACGCAGCCGGCGGGATTGCACCGAGGCCACGGGGTCAGACCCGAGGCTCAGGCTCCCAACTTCCTCGATAACTTTAGGCAAGTTATTTAACCCAGCCAGACCTCACTTTCCACTCCGGAAATGAGGGCGTGGTTCAGTGATTGTGAGAATTAAGGGAGATGGGGCTGGTGCCTAGCAAAAGTAAGTACTGAATAAATGTTAAGTTCTATGATAATTAATCATTATTTGCCAGTTAAGAAGAATTCAGTAGTGCCCGGCTTTTTCTGTGTCTTCACAATCTTAAAAAAACTCACCCACTGGGAAAAAAGGTTAGCTTTAGTGTTGAGTGTCTTCTATTAAATTAGGATTGTTTATTAAATAATACAGATTTCATGACAAACCAACTGCATAAATGTAGGTAAATGACTTAGAAACTTCTCTGAGCTTCGGTTTCATCTTCTATGGAAAGAATATATTTCCACAAATGGGAAGAATAATACCAGACCTAAGGGATTATTGGGGGGTCTTTGGCACTTGAAGCGGGTAAAGGGACAGATATCTGGGGTAGCAGCACTCTGAGGCAGAGGGACCAGACCGTGCAAAGGTCCTGAGGCAGAAAGGTGCCAGGTTGTTAGAGAAACAGCAGAGGCCAGTGTCCTGGGGCCGGGTGAGTGAGGCGGGAAGAGGAGACACCAAAGCAAGCCACTCCCGGGGGCTCTGTCCGGCAGGTCCCCGTAGGCTGCTGTAAGGACCTGGGCTTTTACCCTGGAAGAGGTGGGAGCCCTCGGACTGTTTTGAGCAGAGGGGCAACAAAATCTGAGTGGGGTTCGCCAGGATCCCACTGCCTGCTGCGTGGAAGACAGGCTGGTGAGGGCTGGAGGTCGGGGAGGCTACTGAGTCAGCCGAGGGGAGATTAGCGACTTGTGCCAGGCTGGGGGCAGGAGAGGCAGGGAGGGGGTCGGATTCTGGACGCCGTCTGGAAGCAGAGCCATGGCGGAGTGGAGAGTTCCACTGGACTCTTGCGTAGCTTGGGCAGGAGAGTTTGCCCGAGTGCCTCGCACGGCCCCGGGTCCCAGTGAGGTTATCATTAGCATTAGATTAGCACTTGCTGAGATCAAAATGCTGTCAGAGCTGGTGGATGCCATTTTCTTCCCTGTGGGTAAACCGAGGCAGAACTTCAGCCTAGGTGGCGCATGGCCGAGGACCATGGAGGTCCTCTGAGCTCCAGCTTGTGGTGCCAGAGCCGAGCCCAGCAGAGGGCACCAGAGCAGCACGGAAGGTCTCACTGTCCGGGCAGTCGAGCCAGGTCAGGAGGCACTGTCCAGGCTTCACTCGCTGGCCTTTATTGAGCACCTGCTGTATGCCCAGCTCCAAGCCCGGCTCTGCCTGTGGAAAGAGCTGCAGCGGAAAGGGCCCTGGGACGAACACAGGCCGGCCTAGACCGCACCCCATTGGGTGTCACCGCCTCCGTAAGACGGAAGTGGGCATTCTGGATTGTTGGAGGGAGCTGTCTTTGTGCTGCTGTGACAAAATGCCACAGGCAGGCCGTCTGTAAGTGCTGACAATAGAAACTGATTTCTCCCAGTTCTGGAGGCCGGGAAGTCCACGACCCAGGCGCCGGCAGGTTTGGCGTCCAGTGAGGGCTGCTGTCGCTGCTTGCAAGATAAGATGGCGATTCTCGCTGTGTCCTCGGAGGGGAGGACACTGTGTCCTCACGGGCAGAAGGAGGAGGGCAGGAGAGAGCAAACCCACTCTCTCGAGCCCTTTTATGAGGGTCCTAATCCCACCCAGGAGAGCTCCGCCCTCATGACGGAATCACCTCCCAAAGGCCCCACCTCTGAATGCTGTCACGTTGGTGATTAAGTTTCAACATATGTGCGGGCGGGTGGCTCACGCCTGTAATCCCAGCACTCTGGGAGGCCGAGGCACGAGGATCATTTGAGCTCAGGAGTTCGAGACCAGCCTGAGCAAGAGCAAGACCGTGTTTCTACAAAAAAATAGAAAAATTAGCTGGGCGTGGTGGCGCACACCTGTAGTCCCAGCTGCTCCGGAGGCCGAGGTGGGAGAATCGCTTGAGCCCAGGAGTTGGAGGTTGCAGTGAGCTATGATGACGCCTCTGCATTCTAGCCCAGGTGACAGAGCGAGACCCTGTCTCCAAAAAGGAAAAAAAAAATGTTTCAACATATGAATTTGGGGGATGCGTTCAGACCATAGCAGGAGGGCACAAAGAAAGAGCCCCAAATTTGAAGCCAGTTTGGGTTTGTGTCCTGGCCCTTCTCCTTACTTGCTGTGTGATGTTGAGCAAATTGCTCAGCCTCTCTGAGTCTCCTACCCAAGGATTGTTGTGAAGATAAAGTAAGACAAGTGGGTAGGAAATTGCCTGGCAAGCCTTAAGGTGCCCTGCCAAGAGAGGCAGGGTGGCCACTCCCAGCATTTCCCAGAACCAGAATAGCAACATCTTCTGAGGTGCTAGAATCTGGACTCTGAACCCTCTACCAGTGAGAATGAAATCAGCTCTGGCCTTGATCAGCCACGACTGCTCAGTGGCAGGGAGAGCTGTCTCGTCTCAACTTTCCACATCTGTAAAATGGGCTGTTTCCAGGGCCTCCTTCAAAGGCCGTGAAATAGCATGTGGGTGCACTCGAGGCCTGGTGGCGTGTGGATAATTACAACCCGGCTGTGTAGATCTAAGACCCAGTGTTTCCTGCATTCCTGCTCTGTGAAGAGAGGGGGTGTGAGCATCTTGAGGGGGTGGCCATGTAGGGAAGCAGAAGTCTGCCGGGAGAGAAAAGCCCACCAGAGAGTGAGCAGAGCGGTCGGGGTGTGGGCCTCTGGATCCCTGGGAGGAAGGGCGCGGGCTCCCTGGGCTGCAGACCCCTGAGCCTGCCCTGCCTCCCCCAGGAGAGACCTTCCTGCCCTACTACACGGGCCGCGCCATCGACGGCATCGTCATCCAGAAGAGCATGGATCAGTTCAGCACGGCCGTCGTCATCGTGTGCCTGCTGGCCATCGGCAGGTAGCAGCCCCACCCCGCACCCTGCGCCGCACGCCCTGGGCCCCGAAATGCCCCTGGTGTGCCTGTCCCTCAGCTGGTCACCGTGGTCACCAGCTCCCAGACTGTTGGGCCACACCCTACCGCCGCACTCTCTTGTCCCTAAGCGACCTCAAGGGTCCCCTTCTCACCCTCCCTGGCTGTCTTCCGAGCAGGAGCCTGTGCTTTAAACAAGGACCAGCTCAGTCTGTGCTGTTCTTCCAGTGGGGACAGGGGTCTGCCTGCAAATTTGGGTCCCTCACCCACCCACTCGCCCCTCTGCCCACGCTCTGGGGGTGCTAGTTGAGGCGGGGGGACTGGCCCTGCTCAGGGGCCGAGGTTGGGCTCCCACCCCTCCGGCCGCGGGAGGGGGCGGCCGGGTGTGGCTGTCGGTTGTCGGAAGGACGTCGTGCTATAACATCTCTTATCTGCAATTAGCTCATTTGCCGCAGGTATTCGGGGCGGCATTTTTACCCTCATATTTGCCAGACTGAACATTCGCCTCCGAAACTGTCTCTTCCGCTCGCTGGTGTCTCAGGAGACGAGCTTCTTTGATGAGAATCGCACAGGTTGGTCCGGGGGCCCGGCCGGGTGGGCTTGCCTCGCACTGGGACTAAAGGGGCACGTTGGTGGTCGCAGGCGTGCCGGCCGCTCCTGTCCAGCTCAGGGTGGAAGCCCCTGGGGTTGGCGGGGCCCCTGGGCAGCCTGGTCCCGGGGAGCTGCTCCACTGGCTGAGGTTTGGGGTAGGCTGTGGCCTCCAGAGGGTCCTATACGGCCACTCAGGGTTCCTGCTTCCGCTGCCCTGTGGCCGGCAGAGGCCCGGCCGCTGTGGGGTGGCAGGTCGGGGCAAAGGCCAGAGCGGCAAAGGCAAGATAGTGTCTGGCCGAGATCCCAGGCTCTGAGACAGACCAGCCTGGCTCCAGGCCCCAGCTCCACACCCACTCGCTCAACCTCCTGAGCCTCTGGTTTCTCATCTGTAAAATGGGAGCGATGAGAGTAGCTCCCCCAACGGGGCTGTTCCGAAGCTCCTAGGCCAGGGTCCAACTTAGGTAAGAGGTGTCTATTTTGCCTCCGGCCCGGGCCCACATTGCTAACTCTATAGAAGGGAAGAGGCAAGTCCCCCTCTGCGGGTGACAGGGAGCGGACATGGGCTTGAAGCCCGGCTCCGTCCCCGACAAGCCGCGTGGCGCTGAGCGAGCTCCTGCCTCCTTCTGAGCTTCAGCTACCCCTGGATGGTGCGACTAGGGCTGGGCTCGGGGTGGCCCTCAAGCGCGTCAGCCCTTCTCTCCCCACCCCCGCCCGGAAGGTGGGGGAGGCCCAGCCGCCGGTGGCAGTGTCTTGCCACCTCCCCGGTGGCCCTGGTTGCGGCAGCCGGAGCTGAGCCGCCTTCGTTCCAGGGGACCTCATCTCGCGCCTCACCTCGGACACCACCATGGTCAGCGACCTGGTCTCCCAGAACATCAACATCTTCCTGCGGAACACGGTCAAGGTCACAGGCGTGGTGGTCTTCATGTTCAGCCTCTCGTGGCAGCTGTCCTTGGTCACTTTCATGGGCTTCCCCATCATCATGATGGCGTCCAACATCTACGGCAAGTACTACAAGGTAGGCCTGCCAGTCCCTGTGGGGTCTGTGAGCCCCAGCAGCTCCAAACGTCCCCTCAAAGGGGGCTTAGGGAGCCACTAGGGGCTGGAGGGCCACTAGGGGCTGCTAGGACTTGTCTTGAGGCTGTGTTTGCATTTATTCATTCATTTCCTCACCCAATCAGTATTTACTGAGCACCTACTATGTCCCAGGCGTTGGGATGCATCCGTGAACAGACAAGGCCCCTGTCCTTGTGGAGCCTGTATTCTAACAGGTGGGACAGACAATAGGTGACAACAGCAACAATAATGGAAACACACACTGCGCTGAAAGGTGGGGCTGCTAAGGAGAAGCGTGAGTGAGGAGGAGAGAGATTGGGAGCAGCGAGGGTTGACGTCTCTCTAAGGATCTGAAGGGTGTGGACGTCTTGGGGCAGTGTGTTCCGAGGGCACGGCCAGTGCAAAGGCCCTGTGGTGGGAACGTGCCTGGTGTGTTTAGGGAAGCGCAGGGCGGCCGGTGCGGCTGGAGAGATGAGTGAGGGGTGGACAGGAGGGAGGGCCTGCGGGTGGCCGGGTGGTGTAGCCTCGCCCAGCAATTCACTCTCTTCCTGTAGACTGTGTGTGCCGGTGGCTCAGGCCCTGCCATGACACAGCTGTGGGCAGGCCACAGTCCCCTCCGGCCGCCCCTCGGCACTGCCTCTGCCACGGAGGTCGGCTTGTGGGCTAGACCTGGCCCCACCCTCCTCCTGCTTCCCGGCTTGATGGGTGCCCCCGAGCCATACGGGACCAGGGCTGGGTTCCGACAGGCAGGCCTGTGACCCTGAGACAGGTGAGGCGGTGCCTTCCCCGGTGGCCCAGGCCTGTGAGAGGTAGCCCTGACCAGGGGCTTTGGCACGTGATGGCTCTGGGCGGGGCTGCTTAGATCACTGTCGCCACTCCGATGGACAGGGCACAGGGTGGCTGGCCCTGGAGGGTGTCGGCCCTTTTCTCCCGGCCTCCACCCCGCCCAGAAGGTGGGGGAGGCACATGACCTGAGACCAGGTAGCAAAGGACGACATCACCTGCCCAGCCCCCAGATGAACCTGCTCCCCGTAGCCCCTCCAGCTGCCCAGGAGGGACCCTCTCCCCACAGCTCTGGGGAAAAGTCAATGCGTCGGTTAGAGTCGGAGCTGTTCCCCTTGCTCTGTTCCCCACCCCTCCCTTCCTGCCTTCCCACAGCCCCTGGGACGGGCACAGGAAACCCTGGAGCTCCCCTCGAGGCCCACACCTCTGTGCATCTAGGCCCTACCTTCAAGTTCAGCCGGGCAGGGCCTCGGGGAGACTCTATTAGGGTTTCCGCCTCGTCCGTGAACGTGTTGAATGGAGCCAGCGAGTCATCTCCACGAGCCACACACGCTGCCCGCGGCCAGGCATGACTCAGGTGTGCGGCGGCTCCTCCCGGGGCTCAGAGCACCCCGTGTGCTTCCTGTGGCCTGGGCGTGACAGGCAGGCCATGGGACGTGCCAGTGCACGATCCTGTCCTGGCCTCGGCTGCCTTCCTGGCTGGTTTGAGAATCAGCACTTGGTAACTATTACAGAGTCTGAACGACTCAGCCCAGGGGCCTCTTCCAGGACTCCGGGGGCCGCACACTTGGGCCCACTTCTCGGCCATCTACCTCTGGCCAGATGTGGGCAGATTTCACCACCCACGGCCTTCACCACCATCTAGAACTTGGCTGGGAATTCTAGAATCTGTGTGCCAACCTGCAGGCTCTCACATGGTTTATATTGATGATGGAAATGGTGCCCCCTTAATAATTGTTGTTTCTTATATAATGTGTACAACCTGAACAACCAGCCAGGGCATCCCTGCTCTCCAGACAGCACCAGATCAGGTGTTGAGGCTTTTCTGAAAGGATTACCAAAAGCCATATGGTCACTAATAGCCTCCTTTGAGTACTGGGGGTACCTTAATGACCCCTCTTCCCTCGGGATCGGAACTATCTTTCCAAGAGTACCGCTTGGGTCTGTTCTCTGAGCGTGTCAAATAAAGCTCGCAGGAGACTGGGGAGAGAGGGGAGCTGGGGCTTTTGTCCCAGGAACTTCCTGTTTAGAGCCGGCACCAGTGAAGTGTGGAAAAGCCCGGGGCTCGGGCAGGTGGATGGTGAGGGGTTTTAGGTCTCCTCCTTCCCGGCCCCTCCTGCCCATAGAGACTGTCCAAAGAGGTCCAGAACGCCCTGGCCAGAGCCAGCAACACGGCGGAGGAGACCATCAGTGCCATGAAGACCGTCCGCAGCTTCGCCAACGAGGAGGCGGAGGCCGAGGTGTACCTGCAGAAGCTGCAGCAGGTGTACAAGCTGAACAGGAAGGAGGCGGCGGCCTACATGTACTACGTCTGGGGCAGCGGGGTACGTGCCCCTGGCCCCCGCCTGGTGGGGACAGGATGCTAAGATGGGGACCCGCTTCTGCATGCTGGTGTCAAGCTGCTGGGGACTCTCTCCAGAAAAGGACGCAGCCTCCTGCTGACCATCCTCCCGGGTTTTTCCTCCCGCCCGGGTGTGGGGTGGCGGGCTAGGAGCTTCCCTTCCCTGGCCGGGGAAACATCCCTGCCTTGCGGGGAGCTGGCAGGCCCCACCCCGGGGCCAGTGGCGCCACCTAGGCCACCTTCTGGCAGGTCTCACATCACAGCCACCCACGCCCAGTGGCGTGCCCTGCTCCCTCGCCGAGGGTGAGTCACGGCCCCTCCTTGGAGAAGGGGGAGCATTTGCATCTTACCACTGCCCCGCCGGCCCCGTCTGGGAGGTGGGCAGGTCATAGCTGGCACAGGAATGAGGAGGGTTCAGAGGTCGGGGGAGGACGGAGCTGGTGGTCTGCAGGGGAACCAGGGGACAGGGACTGTCTGGGTCCTCCTGGAGCAGGCCACCCCCAAAAGTGCTGGCCCAGGAGGAGACACGGGGGGGGGGGGGGGGGCGGGGAGAGGCTGAGTCCAGCTTGGTGGCCGAGCCGCTCAGCGATCTGACCACCAGCAGGGGGTGCCTTTCGTGGCTTCCGCTGAGGCACTTGTGGTTGAGCCTTGACCTGGTTGGGGGGGAGGGGCAGATGGGGACCCTGCTGGGCTGTGGTGGTCACAGGTACTCAGATTCCGCTCCTCTCTCACGCGTCCCCCAGGTACAGGAGGGAGGTGAGGGCGCCCCAGACACAGCCCCTCTGTCATAGAACCTAGAAGGGGGAGGAAACAGAGACCTCATCGTCCTGCCCTGCCCCGCTCGCTGTGTGACCTCAGCCAGCACGCTCGCCCTCTCTGAGTCATGCTCTTCCTGGTGAGGAGTAATAGCTCCCGCTTGGCCTGGCTGAGGAGCCCGGGGTGGCATGTGTGTGCCAGCGCCTCACAAAGACAGCCTTGTTCCCCGGCCAAGCCCACGGCCTGCTGCAGCCGGGGCCTTTGTGGGGAAACACTCCAGGGTGGGGACGGGGAGGGGCATGAGTGACAGGCAGCGGGGAGGACGTCCTCAGGATGGCTG
Organism: Eulemur rufifrons; assembly: GCF_041146395.1. Taxonomy (NCBI): domain Eukaryota; kingdom Metazoa; phylum Chordata; class Mammalia; order Primates; family Lemuridae; genus Eulemur; species Eulemur rufifrons. The sequence goes on from NC_091003.1 coordinate 5,181,456, forward strand.
GGTGTGCGTGGCTCACAGGGGCTGCCCTCACCTCCCCCTGCAGCCTGGGGGTGGGGGGGACCCGAGGGACCTGAGCCAAGGCCCCCCTGACCCAAGTCCCTTTTCCCTCTGCCCCCAGCTCACGCTGCTGGTGGTCCAGGTCAGCATCCTCTACTACGGGGGCCACCTCGTCATCTCGGGGCAGATGACCAGTGGCAACCTCATCGCCTTCATCATCTACGAGTTCGTCCTGGGGGACTGTATGGAGGTGAGGGGCAGCTCTCGCGGGGGCTTCTGGGAAGAAGGGGCGGTGGGGAGGAGGGGTCCCGACAAGGTTGGGGGTACCCCAGGGAGGTGCTGTTTCTTTCTGAGGTGGGCAGGGAAGAGCTCGTAATCATACCGAGAATCCCACTACCAACAGGTGACAGCGACTCCATTGATGGAGCAAAGCGGCAGCCACTGATTTCAGGAAGTGGCATTAGGGCTGGCGAGAGGTTTAGGTGCTGTGGAAATTCCCATTTTCTCAGAAAAGGAAGCTGAGGCTCAGAGAGTTACGTGGCTCGTCGCCGAGCTTGGCGGGGGACAGGCTTCCGAGCCAGCGCATCTTTCCCTCAGCCGCAGGGAGAGCAAGGGTCCCTTTAGATTATGTCTTCCTCTGGGCTCCTGCACAGACAGGTCCCGCGACAGGACTGGAGCGCCCCCATGTACCGGGGAGGCGAGCCCAGGAAAGGGGGGAGGGAAGGAGGTCAGCCCTGTGTGGGTTACGGAGCCGGTTAGCGGTATGGACGACCGGGCTCCATCCTTCCGGGGGACAGCGTGGAACAGCAGCCTCGGGGTCACCCACCTGCGAGCTGGGTGTCTATACGCAGCCCGCATCAGTCATCCTTCAAGGTCGGCCTGGAGTGGGGGTGTTAGTCCTCTGATCTTTGCCCCCCCGCCAAAAGCCCTCAGGCAGTTCAAGGTTGAGCCGTGGCGTGGGCGTGCTCACGGATGTGGGCGCGGTGTTAGCAGCATGTGCTACGGGGGGTCGCACCTGCCCTACTGACTCAGCAAGAATCCCGCCTCTAGGAACCCGTGCGTCAAAAATACACCTGTGGGCCCAGATGGGTGTCCAAGGATGTTCCGTGCAGCATTGTTCATTATAGTGAAGAACGAAACCACCTTAGATGCCCACCAGTCGGGGGTTAGGCAAATGCACATGGTACGTCGCATTCCAGAAATAGTCTATCTGCACTGTAAAATCCAAGAACGAGGTGGATCTGCGTGAACTGGCGTGGAAAGACCTCTAAGACATGCTGTTAAGGGCAAAAAGCAAATCCCTGACCAGTACGGATAGTCTGATCCCATTTTTTATTTTTTAGAGACAAGGTCTCACTCTGTTGCCCAGGCTAGAGTGCAATGGTGTGATCATAGCTCACTGCAGCCTCGAACTCCTGGGCTCAGATGATCCTCCCACCTCAGCTTTCTGAGTAGCTGGGACTACAGGTGTGTGCCACCATGCCCGGCTATTTTTAAAATTTTTTGTAGAGATGGGTCTCACTATGTTGCCCAGGCTGGTCTTGAACTCCTGGGCTCAAGCAATTCTCCAGCCTCAGCCTCCCACAGCTCTGAGATTATGGGCGTGAGCCACAGTTCTGGGCCTCAAAATTATTTAATGCAGAGTTCCACCAGGCCCCTGTTCATGGAAAAATTGTCTTCCATGAAACTGGTCCCTGGTACCAAAAGGGTTGGGGACTGCTGCTCTAACATACTAGCAGGTGGCACCCCACAGCCTCCTGCTTCTCCCCCAAAACAGCTGCTATGTCCTTGCTGTCTCTGCACCCATTGATCCCTCCAGCACCATGGGTGGGTCCCAGGAGTGGGTGTCAGTGGGACAGGAATGGGTGTCTCCTCCCCCCAGTCCGTGGGCTCCGTCTACAGCGGCCTTATGCAGGGCGTGGGGGCCGCCGAGAAGGTGTTCGAGTTCATCGACCGGAAGCCGACCATGGTGCACGACGGCAACCTGGCCCCCGACCACCTGGAGGGCCGGGTGGACTTTGAGAACGTGACCTTCACCTACCGCACTCGGCCCCACACCCAAGTCCTGCAGGTGAGAGGCGGCCGAGACCTGCCGGAATCGTCCCTCCCCTCATCCAGGTACCCGTGCGGGGCAGCGCAGCCAGGAACACATCAAGGAGGTCCCTGCCCTTGAGGAGCTCTGGGTTCCGGTTGGGGGAGACAGACCCTCAACAGCATGATTCCAGCATGATTCCAGATAGTCAGAGCTAGGAAAAAAATGAATGAGGGTGGTGTGGTAGGGACAGTTCGCGGGGATGGCGAGAGCTGTCAAGGAAGCCTTCTTGGAGGAGGTGACATTTGAGCTGAGACCTAACCAGGTGGCTCTCTGCAGAAAGAACATTCCAGGCAGAGGAAACAGCAAATATAAAGGTGCCACCAAATCCTGGTGTCCTAGAGAGGAGAACATTCAGGGGCCGGCAGTGCCCACCGAGGCAGAGGAGCGTGGGGTGGGCTTGGAGGGGCACCCACCTGTGTCAGAGGCCAGAGCTTCCAGTCCGGGACCTGAGCCAGTGACCCCACGCTGTGCCTCTGCGTCCCTTGCAGAATGTCTCCTTCAGCCTGTCCCCAGGCAAGGTGACGGCCCTCGTGGGGCCCTCAGGCAGTGGGAAGAGCTCGTGTGTCAACATCCTAGAGAACTTCTACCCCCTGGAGGGGGGCCGCGTGTTGCTGGACGGCAAACCCATCAGCGCCTACGACCACAAGTACTTGCACCGAGTGGTACGTGGAGGGGCCCCTGCCGCCCCCCGCCGTGCGCCCCGTCTTTGTCCATCCTTCCGTCTCATGAGCTGTAGCCCAGACACAGAGAGCAGCAGTAAAGATAAGTGTGTAGCTCGAAGAACTATCACCAGTGTGACACCACCCTGGGCAAGATGTGGAACATTCTGGCACTCCTGCAGCCTCTCTGCCACGCGCCCCTTCCCTTCCCCCCAGACGTAGCATCTCTCCGGACTTTTGGGTCGTCCTGTCCTTGCTTTTCATGAGCTTTTCCATCTCTGTGCACGTCCCCAGCCAAGCTCCGTGTCACCCGCTCTGAACTGCACTGTGACAGTCCTACGTGTGCATCCGTTTGTGTCTCGCTCCTCCCACTCAGCCTGGTCCTGAGTCATCCCGGGCGAGGCTGTGGTGGTTCATTCATTTTCATCGCCGGCTGGTAATCCGCTGCGCAGACTAATCAGTGATTTGCACATTCGCGCTCTGCTCGGGCTGCGCGTTCGGGCCGCTTCCCGTTCTTGCCGTTGTCGGCAATACCTGCGTGCGATGCGGACAGTTCTGTCCATGTGTCCTGACGTACGTGGGTATGTTCTCTCGAGGTGGAATCCTTAGAGTAGAAAAGCTTGGTGATAGCGGATGCACGTCCCCAGCTTCAGTAGTTTCTGCTAGGACTGTTATCCAAGCCGGCTGTACCGATTTACATTTTACATTCCGCCGGCAGTGGAGGAGAGTTCCAGTTGTTCTACGTATAGGTCATCTTTAGTACTAAAAGGAGGCTATTCGTGACCAGACAGTTTTGAGTAATCCTTTCAGAAAAGGAGCCTCAACACCTAATCCTGTGCTGGCCTAAGAGCAAGGATGCCCTGGCTGGTTGTTCGGGTTGTATATGACACAAGAAACGTTAACTAATAAGGGGGTACCATTTACATCATCAACATAAACTTTGTGAGAGCCTGAGAGTTGGCATAGAGATTCTAGAACTTCCAGCCAAGTTCTAGATGGTGGCGGAGACCATAGGTTGTGAAATCTGCCCACGTTGTGTGCATGTGACCAGAGGTAGATGGCTGACAGGTAGTCCCAAGTGTGCAGCCACCAGGCTGCTGCCCACCAGAGTTCTGGAAGAGGCCCCCTGGCAGGGCTGTTCAGACTTTGCAGTGGTTACCATGCTCTGATTCTCAAACACTTAATACAGTCGGTCTTGAATTTTTTTCTAATTGGTGAGTGCTTAGTGTGGTCTTTTGCATTTTCCTGATGACTAAAGATAATAAGCAACTTTTGATATATTTATTGGCCATTTGGCTTGTCTGTTTTTTAGAGACGGGGGTCTCACTCTTGCTCAGGCTAATCTCAAACTCCTGAGCTCAAGCGATCCTCCTGCCTCGGCCTCCCGCAGTGCTAGGATTACAGGCATGAGCCACCACGTCCAGCCTGGTTTTCCTCTTTTGTGAATACCCTCTCTTTAATTTAAATTTAAAATTTTAATTTCCATAAACACAAAACAGTAAAATGCTACAATCTAACCATATCTGTATAGTTTTAGTGAATTTTAAAACTAAGACGTGGCGTGTTCCCTTCCACCTCAGCTTTTGGATTCTACCCCATGGAGGTAGCCAGCGTCAACAGTTCAGTAAATGTCCTTTCTGTCCTGCTTCCTGTCTTTATACAAACATATCGGTATGTGATATCAATATATGAAAGCACATGTATATAAATTTTTTTAACAAAAATAGAACCATACTGTGTGTATCTACTGCAGTTTGATTTTATGGGTGCACTGTAATTATTTAGCCAACCCCCAACTGATGGACAGCTAGATTCCATTTTAATTAAATTAGTGAATTAATTAATTACTTTTTGCTATTTACAGTGTCGAGCTGTCGAGGTGATAGCTTCCATATGACTATTTTTTTGTAGGCCAGATTCTTGACCCTGCAATCATGAGACAACAACCCCTTTACAGTTGTTCTCTTAGAAGGGAGGGGTCAGCCAGCTGCGGTGGCTCATGCCTGTCATCCCAGCACTTTGAGAGGCTGAGGCAGGAGCATCACTTGAGCCCAGGAGTTCGAGGCTGCAGTGAGCTATGATCGTGCCACTGCACTCCAGCCTGGGCGACAGAGTGAGATCCTGTCTCTAAAAAACCAAAACGGGGGTGGGGGGCAGTGGCCAGGGAGGTCTTTGTGGCCTGGGGGCCGGCTGAGGCCTCTTCCTGGCGCAGGTAGCCCAGCCCGTTCACAGAGCTGCGGTCTGTGTTCTCTCATGCACTTTCTCCCCCCCACCCCCCACCCCCGGAGAGGGACAGGCCACTGGCTTTCTCTCGGAGGTCGGAGGTCGGGGAACTTGGCTTAGCCCAGAGCAGCCAGCTCAGCGGGCCCCAGTTTGTTGGTCGGCGGAGGCCGGGGGTTTGTGGGTGCGGGTGGGCCCCACTGTGGGGAGAGAAGAGAAGCAGCTGCTGCAGCAGCCGCCCCGCTCCGGTTTCAGACCTGAGACTGCTGGCGGCAGCGCGGTGGCCGGATCGGGGGCTGGCGAGGCTGCCGGTGACAGCTGGAGGGACGCATTCCTGGCGCTGCCCCTCACGCCCCACCCTCCCTGCCCCCAGATCTCCCTGGTGAGCCAGGAGCCCGTGCTGTTCGCGCGCTCCATCACTGACAACATCGCCTACGGCCTGCCCGCCGTGCCCTTCGAGCTGGTGGTGGAGGCCGCGCAGAAGGCCAACGCGCACGGCTTCATCATGGAGCTGCAGGACGGCTACAGCACAGGTACAGCCGGCGCCCCTGCGACCGCCGCCACCTGCTCTCTAGGGTTTCGCTTTCCGTTCATGGAAATGAGATTCACGTGACGTAAACGTAACCATTTCAAAGTGAGCAAGCCAGTGGCCTTTAGCACAGTCACAGTGCTGTGCGGCCACCACCTCCGTCTCGTTCCACGTCACTAATCTAAATGATGTATGTTTATTACAGTAATTATTAGAGCCACCTAAGTTTATATTAATATATTAATTTAACAAATTAATATGTTGACATATTTTGGATATATTTAGTATATTTAACATATTTTTATTTAAAATTTTTGGCGGGGCACGGTGGCTCACACCTGTAATCCTAGCACTGTGGGAGGCCAAGGTGGGAGGTCAGGAGTTCGAGACTAACCTGAACAAGAGCGAGGCCCCGTCTCCATTAAAAATAGAAAAATTAGGTGGGCGTGGTGGCTCATGCCTGTAGTCCCAGCTACTCAGGAGGCTGAGGCAGGAGGATCGCTTGAGCCCAGGAGTTTGAGGTTGCTGTGAGTGAGGCTGACGCCACGGCACTCTAGCCTGGGCAACAGAGAGAGACTGTCTCAAAAAAATAAAGTAAAATTTTTTAAATTAACAACTAAAAGTTGTTCATATTTAATGGTGTAGCACATGATGTTTTGAAATATGTATTAATATACATTGAGGAGTGGCTAAATTGAGCCAATTACTGTATGCAAAAAGTTATACTTATCTTTTTTTGTAGTGAGAACACTTAATCTCTCAGCAATTGTCCAGGAACAGTACGTCATTATTAACTGTCGTCACCTGTTACACCACAGCTCTCCTGAACTCATTCTTCCCCTTTAACTGAAATTCTGTATCCTTAGACCAACAGCTCCCCAATCTCCCTCAATATATTTTTTAAATTTAATTCTTGAAAAGGTGGTATTCACATGGTTCAAATTTTTAGGAATACATTTTTTAAAATATAATGAAAAGTTTCATTTTTTCCTCCATTCCCAGTTCCCTCCTGCCCCACCAGACTTTCTCTCCTTAGTTGCTTGCGTGTCCTTTTAGAGTTTCGTAATGCAAATTTGAATACGTATTGTTATCTGCCCACCCCCACGCTTTTACAGGAAAAAAAAATCACCTTGTTTTCTGCACCTGTTCTTTGTTACGTAGCACCTGTCATAGTGACCTTTCCATATTGACATATGGGGAGTGGCCTCCCCCTCCCTCTGCCCCTCCCCCCTCCTCCTTCTCCTTTTTTTCAACTACATAGAATTCCAGGATATGGGCTTTTATAATAATTTACTTAATAATTTATTCACTCAGTTTCCTATCGATGGACATTTGAGTTCATTTGTTCTTTTTTTTTTTTTTTTTGCAATAACAATTCTGTGAGTCACCCACAAGCTGTGCCTACGTCATTGTGCATGGGAGAAAGTCCATCTGTAGGGAAAAGTCACCGAGGCAGTCTTGCTGGCCCCAGGGCGGCGCGTTTGTGGCCGGGGTCCACAGCCTTTGCACAGCGGGCACTGAGGACCCAGGGCGCAGCTGTTCCTGGGAGCCCTGGGGATCGTACCAACTCCACTTAGGAGGGCGGGAGGGGGCCTGCCTCCCTGGGGCCCCACAGGCACAGCGTACTAGCAAGTGTTTGGGTTTCTGCCAGTGGACAGGTGCAGAGGGGTAACTTCGTATCAGTTCGCAGGCTTCATTTGCATGCCCCTTACGAGCAGGGCGGGAGGCATCATTTCATGAGTGATCAGCTGTTGTTTTCTCCAGCTGGTGGCCCTTTGAAGCTTTCCCTGGAAAGCCGGGCTCCAGGCAGCAGGGAGCGGCTTCTGACTCCCCGGGCTGCCCGGCCTCACCCCTGCTAACGTGCCCTGTGCCTCCTCCACGCAGAGACGGGGGAGAAGGGCGCCCAGCTGTCGGGCGGCCAGAAGCAGCGGGTGGCCATGGCCAGGGCTTTGGTGCGGAACCCACCGGTCCTCATCCTGGACGAAGCCACCAGCGCTCTGGATGCGGAGAGCGAGTACCTGGTGAGTGGCAGGCAGGGTGGTGGGTGACGCTGGCACAGGCAGCCGCTCCAGGTGGCCAGGGCCCTCCCCTTCCCCAGCAACGGGTGCTGGGAAGTGCTCAGAGGTGTCCCCAGGGGCTGTCGCAGGCCATCGGCTTCCTGGCCTGGTGAATTCCCGGTGTTGGGGGCGGGAGCTAGGGAGCAGGCGCCTCCTGGCTGTAGAGAGAACTAGAGCTGTGTGCAGTGGGACAAGAGAGGGCCTCAGAATCGAGAAGCTCCACCCTACAGTTTGTAACTGTGTGACTTTGAGCCACCTCTTCCGCCCTCTGAGTCTCACTGTCGTTGGTGACGAGGGCCAGCAGGGGTGGCCACCGGGTCTGTGCGTGGATTGACTCATTCATCACGCAGGTGGCTCCTGAGCTCCTCCCAGGCACCAGACTCCGTTCTAGGCACGGGGTCACAGTGGTGGCCAACCAAAGACCCCCATCCCCGTGGCGTTTGCATGCCCGTGTGGGAGACGGCGAGTAAACAAGGACGTGCATGAGTTCAGCCTGCGGCCTGTGCTGCAAAGAAAATGAACAGTCGTGAGATGCAGAGCGATCGGGCGGGGTCCCCGTTGTCAAAGGCAAACACAGCTGGACACTAGTGAAAGCTGTGAAAACAGATTTTACCCAGCAACTGCTGAAGGAGGGGAACGCGGCGCTCCGTTCCTATTTGTGGGGGGCGTTTTAAAGCGAGGAGCAGGAAGCAGGGCGGGAGAGCCAGGGTCCACTGGAAGCCGACAGGGTGCTCAGCGCGCAGGGCCCGAGGCCACCATGTCTCACTGGCAGTCTCGGAAGTTAGGACTCTGTCCTCCCACAGACACAGGGAGACGGGCTCTCTCCCCCCTGAGGACTCCACTGCAAGGGGACGGGTTTCAGGTCCTTAAGAGAGACACCCTGCGTTGTAGGAAACATACACGTCTCACAGGGACAGAGGAAGGATTCAGGGTTGTAAACCCTTTTTAGGAAATGCTCTGAGAAAGGGACCTCAGGCCTATCGGCAGGTGGAGCAAACAGTAAATCCTCCAGCACTTTGGGAGGCTGAGCCAGGAGGATTGCTTGAGGCCAGGAGTTCAAGACCAGCCTGGGCAGCATATCGAGAGACACCGTCTCTACAAAAAAATAAATAAAAACGTCATCGTGGCTTGTGGCTGAACAGAGAGAAGTGAGGACATAGTCATAGGGAGACACAAACTCCACAGATTAAAAAAATGTCAGTCCAAGTGGGGAAGGGATGAGGGGCCCGGCCGGGAAAGTTGGCGGCACCAGGTGAGAAGTGACGGAGAGATGAAGGGACGTGGAAGCTGCTGGATTCGCTAATGAGGTGGATTCGGTGGGCAGACAACGGTGGGCGACTGAGGGGCCTCCTGGGTTTGTTGGCTTGGGCGTGGGACTGACAGTGATGCCGTTAAACGAAACAAAGGTTAGAGAAGGAGCCAGAAGACGAGAGGGCCAGGTTAGGGCCGATCTCCCATTCGCTGAGCACCTCCCTGGTGTGGGGCCCCGAGCTCTGTCTCCCTGAAATGATAACCCAGGAAGCAGGTCCCGTTCCAGGCCTGGCTTTACATATGAGGAGCTGAGTCTCGGAGAGGTCGGGCATTAGCTCATAGGTGGCAGTGCACAGAGGGGACTTGTGGGTGGCCGAGGCCGTGCCATGCGTGGCGAGCCACCCACCCCCGGCCCCTGCTGTCCCCCCAGATCCAGCAGGCCATCCACGGCAACCTGCAGAAGCACACGGTGCTCATCATCGCGCACCGGCTGAGCACCGTGGAGCGGGCGCACCTCATCGTGGTGCTGGACAAGGGCCGCGTGGTGCAGCAGGGCACGCACCAGCAGCTGCTGGCACAGGGCGGCCTCTACGCCAAGCTGGTGCAGCGGCAGATGCTGGGGCTCGAGCCCACCTCGGACCACACGGCCGGCAACAAGGAGCCTCCGGGCGATGGCAGTGACAAGGCCTGACCGACAGCTCCTGCCTCCCCGGTGGGGCAGAGGCCCCGGTGCCCAGCTGGCAGATGTGCCCGTGGGAGCCCCCAGCTGCCCTCTGAGCCCAGGCCCACAGCACTGGAGGGCGACCTGCCACGGCCCACGGGATCACCGCTTCCTGCATCTTGTCCCTGGTCCCTGCCCTGTGCCCGGGGCTCCACCCACCCCACGGTACCACGGGCCCCTCCACCGACCTCCCCAGGCTCCTACGCAAAGGTAGAGCTGTATTTTTAAACCTAGATCTGACCAGGTTTTTTACTGCTTGGTTTGATGCACCCCAGTCAACTCCTAGATTTCAAAATCACTTTTCTAATTGGGAGAAATGGTGGGCAAGTTCACCCAAATGTTCTCAAAACTGAGCCAGGAGCGAATGGCCCTTCCTAAAACCTGGGGAAGAGAACTAGGCCTCTACCCTTTGCCCCTCCAGAGAAGGGGCTTCCCTGTCCCAGAGGGAGACACAGGGAGACACAGTTCTTCCCATCTGGCCCTGGTCCCAGCTCCGGGAGGCGGGCCGAGGCGGGAGGGGGGAGGGGAAGGCGCCGGTGCCACGCCCCACTGCCCTGCCCGTCTAAGCCAGTCTCACTGTGAACCACCGCGCACCTCAACCGGGGGAGTGAGGGGCTGGCCAGGCCTGGCGGGCCTCGGGTGCCCCCAGCCCCGCACCCAGCGCTTTAGCCCTTGGCCCTGCCTGACCCCGCCCACTGGCTGGCAGCCCCTCTCCCCCACACCCACCCCTGCCGCGCTGCTGTCTGGGGGCCCTTTGGATGTTTGCGAGATGCACTCTCTTCTCTGTTTGGTGGATGGGACAGTGACAAAGCCCAGGGTCTGGCATTGCCAGCGGTTGTGAAATGTTGGGAGAACACGGTCAATAAAGTGTACTACCTCTGACCCCTGACCTCTGACTTCTGCTTGGGCCATCTGCCCCATCGCCTGGTTAGGTTTTTCCACCAGACCTGACTCTCTTCCTGGCCCTGCCTGGTGGAACTGCAGAGACTTTGGGGAGTTCCTCCAGGGCCTCCCCGAGCGTCTGGGGGCCCTGTCTGTGCTCCCCAAAGACAGGCACTGTGCTTCGGTCCGTCTGTCTGTCTCCATGGGGCTTGTGCAGGGTGGGAGAGGCCTGTCTCCTCTAAATCCCGGGGACTTCTCTGCCTCCTGGGACAGCTGAGGCCCAGCACGTGCCACCTGTTCTTTTCCATCAGGGTCCAGGCACCTCCCCCCCAACGCCAGCCAGCCCCTGGAGCAGGGAAATAACGACCCAGAGAACAGCTCAGTGAGAAGAGAGGGTTAGGCCGGACACAGGAAGGCCCCGTGGGGGTTGCTGTTACTTGTTGAATTGTGGTGACATCTGGGGTCCCAGGAAGAGGGCTCTTTACCAACTAGTAGAGTAGTATTGCGGTGCGTTAACTACGGGCACAGTCACACCGCACGTGCCAGCTCAGTGACAGCCGCGTACATGTTTTCCTGCCAAATGAGCCACAGCCTAAGACCCAAACAGTGGCCATCGGGGTCCCCTGCTTTTCCAGTTGTATTTAATCCTTACAACAATCCTCTGAAACAGTTTTCTCCCCATTTGAAGCTGAATGAACCCAAAGCTCAGAGAGGCTGATTGATTTACCCTGTGTCACACAGCCAAGACCCCACCAGCTGAACCCACAAAAGTAAGGAACTAAAAAGTTGTGGGGCATTATGTTATCTGGACGCCTGCTGTTCTTGTCCTCTTCCATAGTGAATGCATTTTACTTAATTAATTTATTTTTAGAGACAAGGTCATCACAGCCTGGGCAACTTAAAATAGAAATTTATTCTCTCTCGGTTCTAGAGGCCAGAAGTCTAAAATCCAGGTGTGGGCAGAGCCACGCCCCCTCTGAAGCCTCTGGGGGAGGGTCCTTCCTGCCTCTTCCAGCCTCTGGTGGCTCCTGTGTTCCTTGGCTTGTGGCCACATCACTGTGATCTCCGCCTCCGTCATCACATGGCTCCTCTGGGTGTTCCGAGGCTCCCTCTGCCTTTCTCTTGCAAGGACACTTGTCGTTGGAGTCAGGGCTCAGCTGGATGACCCAGGATGAGCCCACCATGAAATCTTAATCATGTCTGCAAAGACCCTTTTTCCAAATCAGGCCACTTTCTCCGGCTCAGGGGTCGGCCGTGGGCTGTCTGAGTGAGGCCCCACTCAGCCCGTGACAGAGGGGAACTAGCAGCCCTGGCTGAGGTTAACCTCCGGCCTTCCTGTTTGGTTTTAGGGAGGGGGCAGTTAAGTGCTCAGAGAGTTGCTGGATTTTCAGATGTTTCCAGAGAAGTTGGAAATTCCGATTTTAGTGTGGGATCAGCTGCTCTTTTTATATATTGCTTCAAATCATTTTGATGAAACCTGAGGATCCACAGGACACCTCTGGAGGTGGTCTTAGGCCTGTGAGTCGCTTGTTTGCAACCTCCTGTTGGACATGCCTGTTCTCCGGGTCCCTGGCACATCCCCGTCATGGAGGTTTCTTCTGCCTCGGGGCTTCCGCGCCCAGCCCCTCCCGGCTGTGCACCCCCCTCCCCTCCCGGACTGACAACTGCGGAGTCTTCCCCTCGGCCCAGGTGTCGGCTCCCCAATTTGTTAACCCAAACTCAAAAGTGGCCCCTTGGCAAGAAAAAGAGACTTCCAGAGACCAAGCTAGCCCCTCTTTGGAAGGCAGATATTTTTTTAAAAAGTTTTATTTTAAAATAATTTTAGATCTACAGAAAAGTGACACTAAATAATACAGAAAGTTCCTATACGCCCCTGATAGTTTCCCCGTATATCAACATCCCACACTACTGGGGTACATCGTCACAACTGGGAAACGACATCGGCACATCACTATCAATGAAACTCCAGGCTGTTTTCATGTTTCACCGGTTTTTCCGCTAATGCCCTCTTTCTGTTCAGGATTTAATCCAGGGTCCCACGTTGCATTTAGAAATATTTTTTTGCCAGGCACGGTGGCCCACACCTGTAATCCTAGCACTCTGGGAGGCTGAGGTGGGAGGATCACTTGAGGTCAGGAGTTTGAGACCAGCCTAAGCAACATAGTGAGACCCTGTCTGTACTAAAAATTTAAAAATTAGCCAGGCGTGGTGGAGCCTCAGGAGGCTGAGGCGGGAGGATCACTTAAGCCCAGGATTTTGAGGCTGCAGTGAGCTATGATCATACCACAGCACTCTAGCCTGGGCAGCAGAGTGAGACACTGTCTCTAAACGAAAAAAAATGTTTTTATATTATGTATATTTTGCCACAATAAAAACAATTTTTAAAATCATCTCTTTAAAAAAATTTTTTTTTGAGACCATCTCCCTCTCTATTCCTCAGACATGAGGGCAGTGGTGTCATCATAGCTCACTACAGCCTCAAAAGCCTGAGCTCAAGTGATCTCTTGCCTCAGCCTCCCAAGTAGCTGGGACTACAGGCACGTGCCACCACACCTGGCTAATTTTTTTATGTTTTGTAGAGATGGGATCTTGCTGTGTTGCCCAGGCTGGTCTCAAACTCCAGGCCTCAAGCGATCCTCCTGCCTTGGCCTCTCAAAGTGCTGGGATTACAGATGTGAGCCACAGTGCCTGGGCCATAATATAAAGTTTATCATTAGTGACATCTAGTACGTGTATGTTACTATGTAACCATCACCATTATCTAGTTCCAGAATATTTTCATCACCCCAAAAGAAAACTCCATACCCATTAACAGTCAACCCCCAATTCTTCCTTCTCCCAGCCCCTGGCAACCAACAATCTATGTCTGTCTCCATAGATGGGCCTGTCTGGATGTTTCCTATAAGTGGAATCATACTCAGACAGTATGTGGGCTTTTGTGGCTGGCTTCTCTCACTTAGCACCATGTTTTCAAGGTCCATTCTTGTGTGGCGTGAGTCAGCACTCTGTTTCCTTTCTGTGGCTGAATAATATTCTGTTGTATGGATAGACCCATTTTGTTTATCCATTCATCCGTTGTTGGATGCTTGGGTTGTTTCCACCTGTTGGCTATTATGAATAGTGTGAACATTCGTGTTTTTGTACGGACATATGTTTTCAGCTCTCTTGGGTAGATACCTGGGAGCGGAGTTGCTGAGTCATATGATAACTCTATATTTAACTTTTGAGGAACTGCCAGAGTGGTTTCCATGGTGACTACACCATTTCTCATTCCCACCAGCAGCACACGAGGGCTCCAAGTTCTCCATGTCCATACCAGCACTTGCTATTATCTGTTTTTGTTTTTAATCATCACCATCCTCATGGATGTGGAGAGTTACGACTTTTTCCTGTTATAATTAATTTAGCAAATATCCCCACCCTTCCTCTGTCCCGGGCACTGTGCTTGGCAACCAGGGAGAAATCACTGCGGTCTGGGCCCTTAGGGAATCTGTGGTTGTCAGGGAAACAGACGAGGACACGAGCAAGGAGGACACAGAATGCAGGTGGCACCAGGGCCCGTGGGGACCCAGAGCAGGCTTAGTCCTGCCTGTGGATTCAGGGTGACACCAGCGCGGACCACCGGTAACAGAGTGGGTTCTTGCCCTCTGCGCAGGAAGGAATTCAAGCGCAGGGGACAAGTGAGAGAAGAGAGTGTAGACACGAATATCCTCTGGGGTGGGATATTCATGGATTTTCTGGGAAAGAGGTGGAGAGTTCCTCGAACCAGGAACCTTCCCCTTTCTTGACCTTACAGGGTAACTTCCAGGAGTTGCCATGGCTTTTGTAAACTGTCATGGTGCCGGTGGGTGTGATTTTTAGTATGTTAATGAGGGTAGTTCGTTTAGGGGCACTGTCACCTCAACTGTGCACCTGCCCTTTTACCTTAAATAAAGATGTTATGGCTAAAGTAAAATAACGAAAGGGTCCCCGTTGGTTTCGTGCCGTTGGCTTCTCCTTCTGACCCTGCCCTAACTGCCTGTCTAGCTCCTGTCTCACGGGGCAGGGAGAGGACGGGGGGCCGGCTGCGCGGGCGTGTGTGTGCAGCCTGTGCAACCTGCACGCAGAAGGGCCGTGCTCCACTTAATGCTCTTCCGTCACCGGCTTGAAGTTGTGAATAATTTTTGCACAAGGAGCTCCACGTTTTCGTCTGGCACAGGGCCCTGCCAATTGTGTGCCTGTGCTGGGTAGTTGTCCCAGCCGGAGGCAGGGTCTGGGGAGGTTTCTCCCCATGGTCTCATCTTTGACATCAGGAGGACAGTGCTGTTTTGTTTTCTTTTAATTTAAAATATTTAAAAAGCACAGAGAATTTGACATCCAGCACCCTGCTCCCTGCCCCCATCTCTTCAGCCTGGGCACGCCCCACCACTCGCAGCCCCTGGCTGGGGGCCATGCCCTGCCCTCTCTCTTCCGAGCTGGTCCCCCCTGGAGCTGGATTAGCGCATCAGCGGCAGATGGGTTTTCCAAATGGCCGGTCTCGGCAGACTCTGACCCGCAGTGTGTTGGGAGGAGGCTGTTAACCTGATTGGGGTCACAGGCAAAGCTGACAGCTCCAAGGACAGAAGCCCAGGACCCTGAGATGCTGCTGATCGGTTGCAGGGTTGGAGGAGACACACTGGAGGTGGGCGCTTTGAGGCCAGGCATCCTCACCTGGGTGGCAGGAGTGCTGGTACCTCCATGCCACGTCCACCTTTCCATTGCATGGTGGCTGTGCCGGGGATCTGACCCCATCTTCCTCTCAAGCTCCTGAATCTGCTTTTCTCCCCAAGTTGGGCTGAGAATTCTCCTACCATAGAAAACACCCACAGCTCGGAACAGGCTCAGAGATCCACCTGTCCTCCTGTTCATCAGGACTGACTGGTACTGTTTTACAGGTTGTGGCCTGCACAAACATGCCTGGCTGTGAGGGTGAGCCCAAATTCACACCCCTATAGACCTCAAAACTTTATACCAGGGGCTGGTACACTCAAAAGTGTACCTGGGCCAGAGGGGGAACATAAGTGAGTAAACGGGACCAGCTGTGAGACATTAGGGAGCAGCGGGGACTGTGGTGAACTGGCGACCTCTTCCAGGGGTGGGAACCTATGGCCTCCTGGTTTTGAGATTCTTCTTTTTGTAGCACCAAAGGAGGCAAGAAAAGCTTCATCTTTCTCTGCTGCACCCCTTTTAATAAAGGGATTTGTTCTGTAAAATTTGGATTCAGTCCAAAGGCCACACTTGAGGATCCAGAAGTCCCCATGTGGCCCCAAGGCTGTAGGTTCCCCATTCCTGGAAGGGAAGTCAGCGAACCACATCTAATTCAAACTTGAAAAACTACAAATAGGTCAAAAAAAAAAAAAAAACCAGTCCTTGGCCTCTAGTTTATGACCTCAGGTTCATACTCCCTTTAGCTCTGAATTCTTTTCTTGTGCTTCTTTGGTTATTTTTCTCTTGGCTACGAGTCATCCCTCCACCTGGACTGTGAATCCTTCCAAGGCAGGGGCCGTGCCGTCCTTACTTTTTGGTTTCCTCCCACGCACTGAGCACTTTGATGTCCCACCAAGAATCTGTCTCGGGGCTGGTTGGCAGTCACAGAATGACGTCATCTGGAAGACTCAGGCGGGGCATGAAGGGAGACACCAGCAAATCCGTTAGTCCAGTGGTCCTCTGAGTTTCCTATGAAGCTACGGAGGGAAATTTTCCCTGCCTTTTAACAATGATATATATTTTTCATTGACATACAATAAAATACATACAATAACACACACTAACATACAATAAAATGCACAGTTCTTAGGTGTTCAGGGAGATGAGTTTTGACCATTGTATACATCTATATAACCACTGCCTCAAACAAAATATTGAATAGCTCCATCCTCCCAGAGAATTCTGGAATTTTTTCTTTTAATGGAATCTTATGTGAAACTGAATATGGAAAACAATGCAAAGCAGAATCGCTCCCGTCACCAGAGGCACCTCCAGGGGAAACTGCCAGCGTGCCCCAGCTGTTTACCGGCAGTTGGCTTGAATCTCCCGGGAGGGCTCCTGCTCCAGGCCCGGCTGCAGCCTCTCAGCCCCCGGCCCAGTGGCCATCATAAAGCGCCTGAACGATGACAGCAGCCCTCAGCTGGCCTCCCTGCCTCTGCCATGAACCCCTGAAGACAGTTCTGCACCATCAGACGTCAGCCAGAGTGACCTGTGAAAACACTAACACAAAACGTGCTACTTCTCTGCCCAAGATCCCTCCGTGACTTCCTGCCTCTCAACATGGTTCACGCAGCCGTATGTGACCTGGCCCTGCCTCCCTCTGTATCCTCACCCCTGCCGTGCCCCCCACACTTACTTCAGGGCAAGGATAGCCCCATTATCAGCCCTCCTCTGGTCCTCAATGAGACACAGCTTGCTCCAACCCCAGGACCTTTGCAAAGGCTGGTTCTTTCCACCGTATCACTCTTCCCTCGGATCATTCTGATCTTAGCTCAGGTGTCACCTCCTCACAGAGGCCCATTCTGGTCACTCAGGCCATGGACACGGGAGGGCAGATTAGTGAATTCTCAGGAATTATGCAAGTCAATTGTTAAACAGCCATTATTTAAAATTAAATAATTTTAAATTCAATTACAGTTAAAGATATGACATTGAAAATAAAGATAAATTTATGATTCCCCAATTATTTTACTACATTTTGCTATTACCTATGTTCTTGAGGTTATTTCTGTTGGTCGTATCTGTGTGGTGGAAATACTACACAACTCTGAACTGTGTTCAGCGACATCTTGTTGGTAGCTTGAAATCAGCCCCGCTGGGGTATTTACACCACAGAAATTGGCAGACGCTACCAGTCACGCTTGATTCATTGTTTCATTGATTGTACTTGAAAAAGTGATGGTGAAAATGTTAATGATGCAGTTTAAACTTAGAAGTCTATTTGATCTGTGGTTGTTACATTTTGAATAATAAACTTTTATGCACATATCATGTGCGTACATATATACATATTTTTTTTTCTTTTTGGAGAGCCAGTTGTTAAACATCTCACTAGCACACCACTTTCATCTTACTGTCTTCCTAGCACTACCTAAATGCAATTATTTGGTTTTATTACTCGGTTTTACTGATTTGTTTACTCTGTCATTATTTCTCTCCCACGCTCGATTTTGTCTGGGTCACTGCTGTATTCCCCAGTGCCTATGGGTTTGACACGTAGTACGTGCTCAGTAAACATTAGTCATTAAAGAAAGGTTGAACTCTTGGTCACACCATAACACGGCGTGGAAACTACGAAGGTATTCAAACTGCCTCATTTAACTGACAGGGAAACGGAAGGCCAGAGAAAAGAAATGACTCCAGGGTTATAAATGTATTTAGCGAAATGGCCGGACTAGAACCCCTCGTCCCCCACCCCCGTCCAGGTCTCCTCCCCTGCTGCTGACGTCATGTGAGGAGCGAGTTTCAGTCTCCGACTCGCCAGGGCTGACGACGGCCCAAGGTCCCAGGAAGACGGCAGAGGTGGCCCAAGTGCAGCTCTGAGGTGAGAGGAATACTCTTGGCCCACAGGGACCCTGGGGTGACTTCAGGGAGAGAAGCCACCCTGTCGTAGCCTCTGGAGGTGTTGGTGAAGAACCCTGGCCTTCCCCCACCCCCACTCCCCACCCCCATCCCCTGTGCTGACACCTGGTCTGTGTCACCCCTGCCGTGCCACCCCTGCCATGCCGCGCTCAGCCCTGTGTCCGGAAGCCAAACCACAGCAGCACAGACTGGGATTAAGCCGGAGGGCCCTGGTTCTTCAGGCTTTTGTTCTGGAACTTCTGGGTTCACAATCCCTTTGGAAGTTTGATGGAAATTACAGAAACTTCCCCCAGAAAAATGCCCATACCCATAAAGTGTTGCATGCAATTTGGGGGAATTGTGTGTTTTACGATCCTCCGTGACGAGACCCCAAGGCAAGGCCCGTCCCCTCACTTGGATCAAGGATTTCAGAATTAGCCGCTGTGAAGTGTGGTGTGGATGTGGAGAGATAAAAGAGACAGAAACACTCCCTGCGTGGGGGAGGGTGCGGATTGGCACAACCACCGTGGGTGGCAATCTGGCCACTTCTAGCAAAGTCGAGATGAGCAAACTCTACAATCCATAATTCTGCTCTTAGACATGTACCTTCGAGGAGTGTTTGGGGTTTGGTTTTTTTTTAATTATTTTTTAAAAATTAGTTATTTTCTTCTTTTACATTTTATTTATTTTTGTCCAGCTAATTTCTTTCTATTTTTAGTAGAGACAGGGTCTCGCTCTTGCTCAGGCTGGTCTCGAACTCCTGACCTTGAGCCATCCTCCTGCCTCGGCCTCCCAGAGTGCTAGGATTACAGGCGTGAGCCACCTCGCCCTACCATGTGGTGGAATTACTTGCAGGGATAAAGGTATAAAGTGGATCTATACATATTAACTGGTGTATAGATCTTAAAAACCAAAATGAGCCAAAAAGGAAGCTGCAGAATGGTAGCATGTTATGATATAGTTAATTTATTTATGTTAAATGCACACAAAACACTCAGCTAATCGGGAGACTGAAGCAGGAGGATCATTTGAGCCCAGAAGTTCAAGGTTGCAGTGAGCTATGATCATACCACTGCACTCTAGCCAGGGTGACAGAGCAAGACCCTGTCTCAAAAAAAAAAAATTTGTTTTTTCAGCACACCAAACAGTACTCTAAGTACTTTCTATGATTTTAATTCCTTTAATCCTCATAAGTCTACAAGGCAGCTACTACCACTATTAATCCTATTTTTCCAAGAAAGAAAAATGAGATCAAGTAAACTGCAAAAGGTCACAAAGCTAAGTGACACAAAGCTGGGAATTAAATCCAGGCGGCCCGAATGCCTGGACCCTGAGCTCGAGCCCTTCACCATTTCACGAGACTGACTACCAGCTTATATATATTATTATGTTTATATCCAAATCCCCACCCAAATTCTTCTCCACCTGTGTCTTTTTTTTCCTTGCAGTGTATCACTGAGGGCTGCCTGTTCTACCTGGGGGAATCGGGGATTGCTGGAGAGATGTCTGGGCTGAGTCACCATTGGGGGAGGACCGAGAAAGAGCATTGCCAATAGTTTCTCTTCCCTGGTTTTTATTCTTTCTCCAGAGAGGAGGAAATTGGCCGTTTAAACAGGTGAGTCACCTGTGGGAGGACCTAACCTAAGGTGAGGATGACAATGCCTCATGTTGTTGTAGGTTTTTACCTTTGGCAACCTGAGATCAGGCATGCAGCAAGCGTTTATGGAGTACCTACTGTATACCAGGCACTGTGCGAGGCTGTGGGTCATGGCAGAAAATCAGACAGATGAGATCACCTACATCCTAATGGATAATAAACCCCACGTGGTGAAAAGATGACAGAGGACAAGACAGTGATTTGGGAGAGGGGCATTATTTGGGCTGGGGTGGTCTGAGAAGGTGACATCAGAGCTCAGACAGGAATGATGAGGAGGTGCCCGCCTCGGGTATCTTGGGGAGAGAATGATCTAGACGATAGTCTGGCAGTTCCTCAAAAAGTTGAGCATGGAGTTACCACGTGACTCAGCAGTCCCACTCGTGGGTATTTACCCCAAAGAAATGAAAACGTATGTTCACACGGAAACTAGTGCAGGAACGTTCACAGCAGCACAATTCATGAGAGGCAAGGGGTGCAAACGTCCCCTGTCCACCCCGGGATGAACGGATAAACCAACTGGCACAGGCGTCCCGTGGGTATTATTCCGCCACGGGAAGGAGTGAAGTACTGACACGTGATACAACGTGGACGCACCTCGGAAGCCTCATGCAAATGAAAGACGCCAGACACGGAAGGTCGCATCTCGTGTGATTCTTTTTACGTGATGTTTGCAGAACAGGCAGATGTGTAGAGACAGAAAGCACATTAGAGGTTCCCGGGGCACAGGGGTGGATCAGGGGAGCGACTGCTTAATGGATACAAGGTGTTTTTATGGGGTGAGGGGAAAGTTTTGAAACTGGAGAGACCTGGTGGCTGCACGACATTGTGAATACTCTTAACACCAGTGAATCTGGGTACTTTAAAATGGGAAAGTGTATGTTATGTGAATTTCATCTCATTAAGAAAAAAAAAAAGATAAGGGGAGGAGACTGATCCCACAAAGGGACAGCAAGTACAAAGACCTCGAGGCAGGAAGAAGCTTGGACACCTGCGGAGCGGGACACAGGACACAGGACATGGTGGAAGGAAGCTGGAGGACACTTGGGGGGAAGGAGGAGGGAGGGATGGTGGGGGCCACAGGGAGGGCGTTGGAGGGTTCTGATCAGGGCCCAACGCGATGGCTCCTTCTGGCTCAGTGCGGAGAATGTACTGGACAGGCGGCCCCAGCCCCCAGGCAGCCCGGCCTGGGCTCGCCCCACTCTGAATGTGAGGAAATGGCGCCTCGAGATGGCGCAGCCGGGGGCTCACGGCTGGCCCTTCCACAGGAGCTGTTCAGGATGTCCTGCTGTTATTTATAACCGAAGAACCCTGTGAGTTGAGAGTTTGTTGAGAAACACTTCAAGGAATTTCTGCTCTGCGTACAGCAAACAGCGGCCGGCCAGCCAGGGGCCTGGGGCAGCAACACGGTCCCCAGATAGATGTGCAACAGAGGACTTCACCTTTCCTGGCCTGAGATCAATGCCAGACACACCCTGGGCAATTAGAGGCCGTGCCGGGGTAAGAACTGACTCAGGCAGTTACATAAGCCCTGTGTGGACAAGGCCTGGTCAGCTGCCAGCTGTGAGTTCTCTGACCTCTGGCCCTTAATGATCAGGCTTTTCTGGACAATGGCCTGGAGAAAGGGAAGTCTCTTTTCAAACAGGAGCCTGGCTGGAAGCCAGCAGACAGCAGCGGAGACTGATGTGCCCTGCCTCTGCTCAAGGAGAAACTTTTCCAGAACAGGAAGATGGCGGGCCTGGGGACGTCCAATCGAACACCCTTCGTGCTCCACCACCTCCAGGCAGTCTCCCCTGATTTCTTGACACCCCAGCTGCTCTCCCCAGTCCTCGTCTTCTGGCCTGTCTGGGCTTCCCAGCATGTTGCTTGCTCTTCAGTCATACTAGAAACTTCTTAAAGGCTGGTACCTGGGCCCCTCACATAGTAGGTGTGCTCCCTGCTCCTAGCAGGTGTTCTGACATCAGCCTCCACACAGTACATCTCCTTGCCCACTCGATAGCTCCGCTCTGATGTTTCAAGGGCATCTCAGACTCATCGTGGTGGAAATGAAGCCTCTTAAGATTTTCTGCCAAACCAGTTTTCCCCCAGTTGAGCACGTCTGAGCTAATGGCACCAGGTGCCCGTTGCTCCAGTCAAAAAATCTTGGTGCTGTACCCGAGCCCTCCCATTCTGCATGCCCCACAACTCATCTCTGGGCAAGGCCTGGCAGCCTGCCAGCTCGGCTTCCGGGCTTCTCCGACCTCTGGCCCTTAATGATTTCCCCACCTGCTCGCCCCATCCAAGTGCAAGCCACGGCCTCGCCTGTGGGGCTGCCCCGCTCCCCTTCATAATCCTTTCTCCCCACGGCAGCCATGGACATCTTTTTTTTAAAACTAGATATCATTTTTTAAAAAAGTTTTAGATTTACAGAAAAGTTGCAAAGATAATATAGAGAATTCCCATATGCCCCCTCGTCCAGCTTCCCCTACTATTAATGTCTTACCTTAGTGTGGTGTATCTGTCACAGTTAATGAACAGATATTAATACATTGTTATCTTTTTTTTTTTTTTTAGACAGGGTCTTGCTCTGTCCCCGGGGCTAGAGTGTAGCAGCAGCATCATAGCTCACTGCAACCTCCAAATCCTGGTCTCAAATGATCCTCCTGCCTCAGCCTCCCAAGTAGGTGGGACTACAGGCGTGTGTACCACTAAGTCTGGCTAAGTGTTTAATTTTCTTTTTGTAGAGATAGGGTCTTGCTATGTTGCTCAGGCTGGTCTCAAACTCCTGGCCTCAAGTGATCCTCCAGCCTTGGCCTCCCAAAGTGCTGGGATTACAGGTGGGAACTGCCACTCCCAGCCCACCTTGACTCTTTTGAGGAGCACTTGTCAGGGATTTTGTCTGATATTTTTCTCACGATTAGCCTGGGGTGATGGGTTTTGGGAGGATGCCATCTGCATCCTATCAAAGGGACACAATCCACATGACTTGTCGCTGTCAATAGTGACCTCGGTCACTTGCCGAGGTCGTGTCTGTCGGGTTTCTCCACTGTAAAGTTTTCTTTTGTCCCCTTTCCATGCCGTGCTCGTTGGAGGAACGTCACTATGTACTGTCCACACCTACGGCCCGGCAGTCATCAAGATCTTTCAAACTGTAAGTCAGTTCCTCTCACTTCTCTGACTCAAACCCTTCGACAATGTCTCCCTGCCCTTAAAGCAAAGCTGACCTCCCAGGCCCTGTGTGGCCCGGGCCTTCCCCGACCCCAGCCACTTCCCTGTCACCACCACACTCCAGCCACACTGGCCTTCTTTCGATTCCTCAAACATGCCAACCTTGTCCCCACCTCTGGGCCTGTGCACGGGCCCTGTCCTCGGCCTGGAAGCCCTACCTTCCCCCAGGCAGCTGCTTCTCATCATTCAGGTCTCTCTGCTCAAATGTCACCTCTCCTGGGGGAAATCCTGCCCCTGTGAGTGTTCACCAAAACAATATTTGTGCCAAGGGCATTTGCCATCCCACACACTCAGACCACAGTGCGGTGGCCTTGGAGAGAGAGCAAAGTCAAACCGCAGCAAGGCGGGCATGTGCTGGAGCTGGCCTTGCAGACTCGTGAGGACCAACTGTGCTCGTGTCTTCCCAACTCAAGTTCACGACTTCTCCTTGGTAGCTTGAAATTAGCTGAGGCAGGAGTATTTGCACCGTGGAAAGCTGTAAACGCTACAAATGAAGGCTCCTTTCCCCCGGGTAGCTGACAGCTAAACATTTCCCTGGATAACACTGAAGGACATCACTGACCCCAACCCCCGGGGACAGTAGAGAAGTTTATCTTGATGCTGAGCAAACCGGCAAAATGAAGGGGAAGAGTAAATAATTCCTGAGGGGTTGTTGGCACAGACCTACGTGTCCCTGGATACACATCAACTGGGTGCACAGGGAACTGAAACTGGCAATGTGACGTGAGCTGGCCCTGACTGGTAGTGGCCTGTTAGCCCAGCAGAAGCACAGATCTTCTCCGGAGGACAGTGCCTGCATCCCAGGCCTCAGAGAATCCCCACAACTAATTTTTCAAGGGCAACAACATACAGTTGAAGAAAACCCAGCCCATAAGGAAACAAGGTCACAGGAGCAAGAACCAACAGAAACAACGGACGGCAGAAAGAGACCCCCACAGACCTCAGGTGCTGGAGTTATCCAACAGAGATTCTAAACAGTGATACTCGACCATTAAAAAAAAAAAAAATGATCATCAAGCTTGAAAATGTTTACAGGGAATAGAAGGCTATAAAAAGCAACAGAACCAATGTGAAAAAGAACAAAATAGGACTTCTAATAATAAACTCCATCATTGTGTGTGACAGAAGAGGGTTCATGGCGGAAGAATTAGTGAGCTAGCAGAAGTTATCCAGCACACAACAGAGAGGCAAAAAGAAAGAAAATACCAAGGAGAGAAACGAGAGTGTGAAGATTGCACGAGACATGTTGTCATACATCTGTTTGGAGTTTCAGACAGAGAGGCAAGAGGGCACAGCTGGAAGAACGATTTGAAGAGATAATGGCTGAGAATTTTCCAGAACTGATGAAAGATGAGCTACAGATTTGAAGAGGCCAGTATTTGTTGAATGAATGAATAACAAGTGATGGAAGATTCCTCAGTAAGTGAGCCGGGCCCCTCCTTTCCCCTCCCATGGGAGCCTCTGTGAGCAGAAAGCCCCTTCCTTTCCCTCCCGGGCTCTGTACACAGTGGGAGCCAATCCACGCCACTGACGGCCTGTCAGCCTGATGCCAGCTCTCCGTGCCAGATGTCCTTCACCCACTGCTCAGCCTTTGTTGCCTCCGCCTCCGTAGTTATCTGCGGTTTAAAATAGACAGGCAGAGGGAGGAATGTTGCCTGAGCTCTCGGAGGAGCCCAGCTTGCAAGCTCAGGATCTTCCAAAACTTGCCCCTCAGGGAAGAGGACTATCTCAACCTGCTCAGCAATCTTTCTCTCCGGAACAAAAAAGAAACATTTCAAATTCAGAGAAGCAACCCAAATACCCTTCCAACGGAGGGGGTGGGAGCAAAGGGGATTAGACAGGGTTCCTGGTGTTTTCTTTGTCAGTCTGTTGAGCCCCCGCCAGGGGAACCACGCACCATCCTCAGGCCGCCAGGGGCTGGCTTTGCCAAGGCGGCATGATCTGCCACATGCGTGTTTTCCTGTAAATGTACTGCCTTGTTTCTGTAGCGAAAGAGCTGGGACAGGAATTAGTTCCATTCTCCAGATGGGAAAATTGAGGTCCATGGAGCAACGTACTGTCATTTGCTCCTCTCGAGGACCAGAACCCAGGTTACCCAGACCAGGATGTGTCTTATCTTTGGAACTGTGCCGTATCACCTATCACCACCAATCAAGTTCCGGTTGTGCTACCAGATTCCATAGGGGCAGGTTATCACGGTTTCCTGACCTTACAGTGCACAGCTAATTGTTGTGGACGGGTCAAACCCAGGTGAAAAAGGTTGCAGATGGCTTGCAAAAAAAGAGTACGAGTACAGATGGATAGTGAGCACATGGAAGACGTGGATTGCCCAACAGGAGGGTGTGGAGCGCCCTTATCAGAAGCAAACCAAATTGGCCTCCCACGACCCATTCCCCACCCACAGCCAGAGGGGCCTTTTTAAAAATAGCGTTATTAAGATACAGAGGGACCTTAAAATGTGCGTTGTCTTTTCCCTGCTTAAAACTCGCCCTTGTTTCCTGCCTTTCTCAGAATAAAATCCAATTCTGTTGCTGTGATCAAAAAGGCTCTGTATGATTTGGTTTTAGTGTAACTTGAAATTAGCTTGGTTAAATAACTTCTTTCTTTGATCATCATCTTCAGTGGAATGTTAACTTCATGAGGGCGGAGGTCTCGCCTGTTTCGTTCCCTGCTGTATGCCCAGTGTCTTGAACAGTGCCTAGTTTATAGTAGATGCTTAATAAATTTACGAAAATATGCATAAATGAAAGCACACAGGTGAGATTTTATTTTTGAAAGGAGGAGCCTTCAAGGAAGATATGGAGCTGATATCGTAATATTTCTTAGATGTATGTATCCTTTAATAGTGACAATTGCTCTGTCACTTTACGTGTTCCTTGGAACACTACAGACGCATATTATTAATCCCCATTTTGTATATGAGGAAACGGAGGCAGAAATGTTCAAGGATTTGCACAAGTCCTGGTGGGCAGTTAAAAAATACAGCAGAGTGTAGAACACCCTTCTTCCAAGTTCTGTCATCTTGTTGTCTTCTTCCAAGGCAGAACAAAGAAGACCCAGACATATCTTTGTGCCTTGTTTCCTAAGAAATTCTTTTACTATAGAGCAGCATATTGTTGTGAAGTTTCTGGGGAAAGAAAGTTGATGGGTGTTAATAATAGTAAAAAAGATAATTCCACAGGGAGACACATACAAGCATGTTTAATATAGTAAAACATTGCATAGTATTATAATAGTGAAAAATTAGAACCAAACTATGTATGTGCCCACTGATAGGGGAATGGTTAGATTTTTTTTTTTTTTAAGTGTTCATCTTATGAAGGAGTATTTTAAATTAGTTAAAAATAAATGAGACCAGCCGGGCGCGGTGGCTCATGCCTGTAATCCTAGCACTCTGGGAGGCCGAGGTGGGCGGATCGTTTGAGCTCAGGAGTTTGAGACCAGCCTGAGCAAGAGCGAGACCCCATCTCTACTAAAAAATAGAAAGAAATTATATGGACAGCTAAAAATATATATAGAAAAAATTAGCCGGGCATGGTGGTGCATGCCTGTAATCCCAGCTACTCGGGAGGCTGAGACAGGAGGATCCCTTGAGCTCAGGAGTTTGAGGTTGCTGTGAGTTAGGCTGACGCCACGGCACTCACTCTAGCCTGGTCAACAAAGTGAGACTCTGTCTCAAAAAAAAAAAACAAATAAAAATAAAAAAAATAAAAAAATAAATGAGACCAAGTGTCTACCAAGAGATGAACAGAAAAACAAAATGTGGCCTATGCATACAATGGAATGTTATTGAGCCATAGAAAGGAATTAAGGAGGCCGGACGTGGAGGCTCCCACCTGTAATCCCAGCACTTTGGGAGGCTGAGGTGGGAGGGTCATTTTAGGCCAAGAGATCCAGGCTGCAGTGAGCTATGATCGTGCTACTGCACTCCAGCCTGGGTGGCAGAGGGAGATCCTGCCTTGGAAAAAAAAACAAACAAACCAGAATTATGGGCTGGCACATGCTACAGTATGGATGAGCCTTAAAAACATTTGAAGTGAAAGAAGCCAGACACATAAGGACACATATTATACGATTCCACTTATATGAAATATCTGGAAGAGGCAAGTTCGTAGAGACAGAGAGGAGATTGGAGGTTACCAGGGATGGAGTGGTGGGGGACAGGGAGTCAGTGGTTAATGGGGACAGAGTTTCAGTTTGGGATGATGAACGGCTCTGGCGATGGATAGTGGTGACGGTGGCACAACATTGTAAGTGTACTGAATGTCACTAAACTGTACATTTGAAAGTGGCTAAAATGGTAAATTTTACATTACATATATTTTACCACAATAAAAAATATTTCTTTAAAGTGGTAGCTGAACTAGTTTTATGTGTATTAATAGACATGGATCTCAAAACAGAGAAAGAAGCATGTTGCAGAATAGGAAGCCAATTTTTTTTTTTTTTTTACAAAGAAACTAGGCTGGGTGCAGTGGCTCATGCCTGTAATCCCAGCACTTTAGGAGGCCGAGGTGGGAGGTTCGCTTGAGGCCAGGAGTTTGAGACCAGCCTGGGCAACATAGTGAGACCCCATCTCTACTGAATAAATAAATAAATAAACAAACCAAGGAAAAATGGTCTGGAAAAATCCACATCAAGGAGAGTTAACATTGGCCACTCCTGGGGAGGAAGGATGCAAACTAGGTGGTTTCTTAAAGGAGGCTCACGTAGAGGGCTGAATAATAAGCCCCCGTCAGCGTTAGTTTATGGGGCAGAAGAGTCTTTGCAGGTGTGATTAAGATGAGGACCCTGAGATGGGGAGATGATCTGGGCTATCCAGGTGGGCCCAAGGTCATCACAGAGGTCGGAACGAGGCAGGCTCAGGAGTGCCATGGCCTCTAGAAGCTGTGAGAAAGGCAAGGAAGTGGATTCTCCCCTCCAAGTTTCCAGAAAGAACCAGTTCTGCCGACACCTGGACGTCAGGACTTGTTGATTTTGGACTTCTGACCTCCAGAACCGTAAGCGAATAAATCCGGGTTGTTTGAGCCACGAAGGTGGTGGTAGTTTGTTACAGAAGACGCAGGAAACGAATATAGATGGATTCGTATCTTTCTTGTGCAATCAGACAGGATGAGTGTTATAAATAGAAGACTTGGGAGGAGGGAGAGGATGGTGGGCGGATCAGACAAGGCAGCCCTTCTTGAAAGAAGAGAGCAAGCTGGGGGGGCTTCTGGAACGCTGATGGCAGGGGCGAGAGGTCGAGGAGGGTGACCGAGTGTGAGCTGACATAAGACAGTTGGCGTGAGCAGAGCCACCTCAAGGACTGGGAGGTGTGAGCGCAGTAAACTCGCATCTTCACACGTTTCTGCCTAAGATGAGACATGCAAAATTTCACAGTGATTAGAATATTCCAGATTTAGTGCCTAAATTAACACCATCTGCTGAGAAGAATCTTCACTTGAAAAAAAAGCCCCGAATGGAATTGAAAGAAGGAAAGAAAAAAAAAAAAAACTCACCAAAACTATTTTCAGTACTAATAGAGGAAATGTAAACTTAGGCAATGTCTGCTGAATGAGTTTCAAGTGTTTTTGGAACCAGCTGTGGGTCAGATAATATTATACTAAGGAGTCACATTGATTTGTCTTTAGCTATATGCTTTCCAAATGACACGTTCCATGGAAGTAGAGTGTGATCCCTCTTGCTTTAAAAAAAAAACTGGGTGGGTGGGAGGGTGGATATGAATATAGTTGCTTGAACAGACATTGAAAAAATATCCCGGAAGGAAACATAAGAAGCTGTTAACAATGGTTTTTATTTTACCCCCCTCTACTGGTTGAATTTGATTTTATGTCATTTTATAACTTTTAAAAATTAAAAAGTAAGGAGAGGATAAATCCCTACTCCTTAAGTGTGGGCTGCACATTGTGACTTCCTTCTAACGAGTACGATATGGCGAGAGGGGAAAGAGTCACTGCGTGGTGGAGAGAGCCGGCGGGCACTGCTCTAGCAGGAGGTCAAGGTCAACGTCGACGGTGGTCGTCATGTTCACAGGACATGCCCTTGATGTGACGTAATGAAAATGGTACCTTAACTCGTCATGTTTCTTGCCAGCATCCATCACCCCAGCCTAACCATGAGAAAAACATCAGACAAAACCCAATAGTGTGTCATCCTGCAACACACCCGACCAGGACTTCTGAAAATCGTCACAGTCTTCAAAGACAAGGACAGTCTGAGAAACTTTCACAGCCAAGAGGAGCCCAAAGAGACAGGAGGACCAAATGTAACGTGATACCCTGGATAGGATCCTAGGACACAAAAAGGACATTACAGGAAAACTAAGAAAATCTAATTAAAGTACAGACTAGAGTTAATAGTAAAGTATCAGTATTGGTCCATTAATTGTGGTAAATGTAACATATTATTGTAAAATACAGTTGGCCTTGGAACAACACAGGTTTGAACTGCGCAGGTCCACTCATATGGAGTTTTTCCAATCAAAGTTATACCAAGTGCACCTGCCTCTCCTGTCTCGCCTTCCACCTCCTCTACCTCTTCTGCCCCTGCCAACCCTGAGACAGCAAAGGTGGCGTGCAGTGGCCTGATTATAGCCCACCGTAACCTCGAACCCCTGGGCTCAAGCCATCCTCCCATCTCAGTTTCCTGAGTAGCTGGGACTACAGGCATGCACCACCAACCCTGGCTAATTTTTTAAATTTTTTGTAGAGACGAAGGGTCTCACTATGTTGCTCAGGCTGGTTTCAAACTCCTGGCCTGAAGTGATGCTCCCGCTTTGGCCTCCCAGGTAGCTGGAATTACAGGCATGAGCCACTGTGTCTGGCCGAAGTTAAGTTTTGGGGGAGTCAAAACTTGTACTTAAATTTTCAACTGTGTGTTGGGGGGGCTCAGGGTCCCAACCCCTGCGTTGTTCAAGAGTCAATAGGGGAAATTGGATGAAGGGGTATGTGAGAACTTTCTGAACTATCTTCTTGATTTTTCTGTAAATCTAAAACTGTTCTATGAAGTAAAATGTTAACAAATTAAAAAGGTATTCACTCAATTTCTAGGAAATTGTCCTGCATATATGTGCACAAAGATGTGTACACAGAGTGTTCATCACAGCACACCGGATGGACGAGGAGAAGTCTAAATGCCACAGTGAGTGCTCCGGAGTACTATATAGCACTGAAAAAGAACATGGTGTAGTTAAAAGCACAGTACTGAAATGCCATTTGCACAGTAGTAACATCCCACTTCTACTAAATGAAAAGTTAATGTATGCACATGTTTATCTACATTTAGAAATATTCTAGAATGAGAAACAAAACTGTTCATTGTGGTTACCTCTGGGATATGAGATCAATGGGATTTGTTTTTAATTTTTCAGTTTACATACTTCTTTACTGTTTGGACAAGCAAACAAATATTTTTAAGTATATGAATGTGAATTAGGATTAATACATTGTATTATGAAATAGTTCAGATTTGCCAAAAGGGTTAGAGAATAATATAATAAGTCCATCACCGAGTTAAGACAGGAAAGATACAAATTACTTTTATAACTAAAAAGCAAAAAAACAAAACCTATAAAGGTTTTGGGTTTTTTTTTTTTTAAGTACCACCTTGAGAGAGTTTCAGTTTCTAGTTTCTCCCTAGAGAGTTTGCAAACCCAGTGCCTGGAAATCGGTCTCTATGTCACTACTCTCTGCGTGTCAACCAACGCAAGTGTTAAAACCACCGCCTGCATGTAGGCTTTTACACGTCGTCAGGGTCCCAAGTGACTTTTTAGAGCTGAATCAATTTCTTGCTGCAAGAACCTGATGTTGTTGAAATCGTCAGGCTTCTTACAATGTGCACGAGCTTAGGACAGACGCCCTTTGCCTCTGCAGTTTATCTCCAGCGTCAAGGCAAAACAGGCAAAAAATACTGCAGGGTCACTTTCCAAAGGCCATTTTGGTGAGAAAAACTAAGTTCTGGAATTTGAAAACTGTTGGATTCCCCTCCAGGGATGACCAGATAAATCGTTCTTAAAGGGAGCAAACGTTAAATAATCTTGCAAATGTTCCTCCCTGTGAAATGGGGTCGATTGATCAACAGAAGAGGTAAAAATAGCTTTATTACCTATTTTTTTTTTCTTTTTGGAATACCATATACCTGAGAAACTCTTTTTATAAATTTGAAATAATGCTACAAAACAAACATTTTTGGCGAGAGATACAGAAAGCAGGATCAAGACCCCCTTCTTCCTGTAAGTAATGAGTGAGGAAAGTCAGTTTCCAGTGACATGGAAACAGGGAGTTTAAAGAGAATCAGGTTGTGGAAATCTGTGCTGCTCTGTCTCATGGCGCATCAGCCAACGCATTTTTATTTATTGTGCATTTGCTCAGCACGTAAGTTTGGGGCCTGGGGGAGTTTACTATTAGTATTTTTTTTGGTGATCATTTTGGTCTTTCCACTGTTATTCAATACAATCTTTTTTTTTTTCTTTTTTGAGGTGGTTAGCAGCTACCAAAATGGACCTGTATCAGTTTGCTTCCTTTTATTTTAGTTTTTTTTTAAAAACACCTCAGTCTGCAAGCATCATTGTAACCTTAATATAACTCAAATAAAACAAAAAAATTTTGTCTACTGGCCTGTCCACTAACTTAAAAAAAACACTTTGTCCTCCTTGAGTCTTTGTCATGGAGAAACATAGCTTGTTCATGGCTCCAAGCACAGTCTATGTACGCATTTCCATTTTGCCTTTGACCCTCAGGATGAACTCATGTTGGTTTTTCCACGCAGCTTCCTAGTCTTTGTGTATCTTATTTTAATGGCTGGGAAAATACCATTGATCAGATTTACTACAATCAACCATTCTGCTAGCCCTGGGCGTTTAAATTATCATTACAATGGTCACTTGTTCACCCTGCCCTCCTAGGACCACTCTATAGGTGCTGCATTAGTTCTCTGTTGCTGTGTCACAAGTGACACCAACATTTAGCAGCTTCCAGCCACAGATATGTATTATTTCCAATCGTTTCTGAAATTCAGGAGTCCAGGAGCAGCTTAGCCGGGCAGCTGTGGCCCAGAGCCTCTCATGAGGTTGCATGCAAGCTGTGACAAGGGGACAGTCAGCTGAAGCTCCGAGGGGGATGGTTGCTGGCAGGTCTCAGTTCCTCATTGTGTGGACCTCTTCGCAGGCTGCCTGAATGTCTGTCCTCGTGTCTGGCTTCCCCAGAACCAGTTATTAGAGAGAGAGAGGGAGGAAATAGAAGCCACAGTGTCTTTTATCACCAAATCTTGGAAATGAGGTACCTTCTCTTCTACTGATCACACTGACCACTCCTGGTACTCGCAAGAGAGAAGTGGCCTCGGGGGTGAGCATCAGGAGGTGAGGGCTGTGCGTGTCATCTCAGAGGGAGGCTGCAGGAGACAATCTGATCTCCTCCAGCCCTCTGCTTCCCATTCCTTTCTGTCACCGTTTTCAAATTCTGGGTCTTACTGTAGGAAGACCTGCGTTGCAGAACGATTATCTACATCCTTTATATACAGAGTTCGTTTTTCCACCCAGCCAAAACTCTCTTCCCATCTTGCTTCCTGGACTGTAGGGATAAAGAAAAGTTATCTTTACAGATAATAATTGATTTCTGGAACTTTTCAGACACCCTGCATCGGATGTGAACTGAGTGAGAAATGAGGTAATGTACACCTTTCAAAGAGCACCCTTTCAGCACAAGGAACCCTAATTAACACCTCCCCTGTACAAAAAAAAGCCAAAAAAACCCAGGATGGCTATTATTTTTTTAAAAGCCCAAATAACAGAAAACAACAAGTGTTGGCATGGATGTGGAAAAATTGGAGCCTTTGTGGATTGCTGGTGCAATAGCTGTGGAAAATACTATGACAGTTCCTGAAAAAGTTAAAAACACGATATGATCCAGTGATTCCACTTTTGGGTCTATACGCAATAGAAAAAAAAAGCAGACTCAAAGGCATATTTATTTGTATACCTAGCTGGGCACAGTGGCTCCCATTTGTAATCCAGCACTTTGGGAGGCTGAACTGGGAGGATTGCTTGAGGCCAGGCTTTGAGACCAGCCTGGGCAACATAATGAGACTCTGTCTCCAAAAAAAAAAAAAAACAACAGCCAGGCGTGGCGTGGTGGCTCACACCTGTAGTCCCAGCTACTTGGGAGGCTGAGGCAGGAGGATTGTTTGAACCCAGGAGTTTGAGGTTGCTGTGAGCTATGATGCTGCCACTGTACTCTAGCTGGGGTGACAGAGCGAGACCCTGTCTCTAAAAAAATAAATAATAAATTTATAAAGCCCCATCTCTAAAAAAACAAAACAAAAAACAAAGAATGTTTTAAACTATATCAATTAACAAGCATACATCTCAGAAACTTAATGTTGATTAAAGAAAGCAAGTAGCAGAAAGATACATGTGTATATATTATTGTTAGGTAGAAAGTTTATGGACATATACATATTAGGTAAAATGATGAAATAGGATAGCAGCGACCCTCTGGAGAAGGAGAAAAGCAATGGAATTGAGGAGCCAGGGCACACAGGGCTTCAACTCTTTCTGTGATGTTGTCCCCTAACCTACCTGGTGAGTACATCAGTGTTTGTTACATTCTCTCTCTCTCTCTTTTTTTATTTTTTGGTGTGTCTGAAATAGTTCACTAACCCAACCCCACATGGGAGCAAAATACAAATGAAAGGGAAATGAAAAAAAGAATCCAAAAACCAAAAAAGCCAAACTTCAAATCAGAATAACCAACCTCCTGTATCCCCTGCCTTTATAACACATCAAAATAACATCAACCTTAAATATAATTTTTTAAAATACTGTTCTGTATATTTGTATATCTTCTCAACCTCCAAAGCAGGGACTGTATCTAAAACAATTTCTTTCTTCCTGATGACTAGTGTGTAGGTCATCTGGGGCATTTAGGTATTAGTACATGATGGTGACCTCGGTGGTGACATCAGGCTGTGAGTCCTGAGAGGGGCACGGCTGTTCCACCCAACGCCCTGGGGCATAATTCCTGCAGTGTTCACACGCAGCTGCTCAGCATACGCCATGGACACCTTTCCATCAAGTCAACATGTTTTCTCCCAGCTTCTCAAACTGGAAAACATGTATGAATAATTCTACCAACATCCACTGGAAAGAAAGAATTCTAATCCCAAGGCTAGGAGATTTTAAGGTTCAACTATGTGAAGGTTATGAGTTTCTTTCTTTTTTTTTTTTTGGACGTATGCTTGCCAAACAATTCCCAATATTGTGTAACAGGAGATTCATCACTCAGATGGCAACAATGCTCCCATTGAGAGAACAGTCCTGGCACATACATACGTTGCCCTTGATTCACCAGAGCAAAATCTTACTTAACCCACAAATACTACAGGCAGATGTAGGTACATAGAGAGATCCAAATAGCAACCAACCAAAAAAGAAAGGAAAAGGTGTCCAAGTCCACCCGTGCATTAAATTGTTGGGTTCGACACCCATGCAAGGAAGCCTGACGTTGATTTTCTTTTCGTCTCTCAACCACTTTAAGAGTGACAAGAAGTTTTGAGAGCAGCAGAAAACAAGATAATTCTGTGGTTTGCTCTGTTTAACAAAGGAAGTGGTGTGTGAC
This sequence comes from Eulemur rufifrons, assembly GCF_041146395.1. Lineage (NCBI taxonomy): Eukaryota > Metazoa > Chordata > Mammalia > Primates > Lemuridae > Eulemur > Eulemur rufifrons. The sequence continues at coordinate 5,215,906 of NC_091003.1, forward strand.
TCCGGTAGGTCGGTGGCAGAAAGTAGGTTTGAGAACTCAGAGTTATAAAAGAACCGGACAAAACTGGGATGTGAACCTTGTTTAAACTTAGCACATTAATGGGCACTGTACATGGGTGTGCCATTCTGAAACCAGTTTTGTTCTTGGGGTATGTGCTTGATTAGATCACTTCGTTTTTTCCATATTCTGGAATGCTCTGATCTCTAATTTTATTCTCACCTTCTGTGGGGACTGTGAGAAATTTCTGGACATCTTAAGCCTTCATAGGGCTGGACGCAGTGGTTCACACCTGTAATCCTAGCACTCTGGGGGGCCGAGGTGGGAGGATCGCTTGAGGTCAGGAATTCGAGACCAGCCTGAGCAAGAGTGAGATCCCTGCCTTTATTAAAAAAAAAAAAAAAAAAAATTAATTTTTAAAAAAGACTTCATAGGTGAGAATTTCCTGGAAATAGAGCTACTACTCTTAATTTTGGTGTATTCTTTTCCTGGAGGGAGAAGGAAAAAAAAAATCAAAAACTTCCTACATCCCTTCCCTGTTTATTGTGTCTTTTCCTCCTGAGAACCTTCTTTCTTGACCAAGAATAACAAATTAAAAGGAAGAAAACTTTTGAGTCCCTTTTGAACTCAATAAAATCTTTAGCTTATGGATCATATGAAATGGTTCCTCTAACTTTCCTCGTTTTTCTACAACTATGAGTCCTCAGTACAAGAGGCTAGAAGGAGAGACCGGGTCAGTGGAGCCCAGCCTAACGTATGGGGGACGACTCAGACCTTATGTTCTACTGATGGAGTTGCAGACGCATCATCTTCATACACAAAGCACATCAGTCAGCCAATAAACACTCACTGAATGCCTCGACTGTGTTCAGGGCTGAGTTACGCGACGAGGTCAGTGTGGTATGATGCCAGCGTGGTGGATGCCAGACTGGGAGCCAGGACACCTGCCAATTACTTGATTTTCGAAAAAACCCCAAAACTCCAAAAACTTTCCCCTCTCAAGGCCTTAGTTTCCTTACATGTGAAAATTAGGGGGCTGTAGTGATTAACTTCAGCCTTAGGTTTCTTCTAACTAGAACTGTGGCAGATTCCAGAGCAGGATAATGACTTCACAAGCTCTTTCATCCCAAGGGGCTTCCAGATAGCTGGAAGAGGGAGCAATTGCACCCTAAAAAATCATATTCTTTCTGCAAGAGCACAGCTTGGCCCACCTGGATGTCTGGGCACCTTCCTCTGAGGTGGTGCACAGGGGCCACTACAGCCATAATGGCTTTCTGCCCATTCTGAACGTAGGAAGCGAGTCCTGCCCCAGGGCCTGTGCACATGCTGGCCTTGCTGCCTTGAGCTTCCAACAGGAATGGTGGCTACTTCCTCCATTCTCATCCTGCTGATCTTAGATTGCACCTTTTCTGAGAGCGCCAACTCTTACAACTCTTTGTAAAGATCTTCCTTATTCTCCTATTTCAGCATCCATTCCGTTCTTTGCACTCTCCCAATTTGTAATCATTTAACTTATTTCTTTTTGTTTCTTTGCATCCCCTGTCAGTCTGTTAGCTCCGTGTAGACGGGGGTCCTTTTGTTTTATTCAGAACTGTATACACAATGCCTAGTACCACAGAAGGTCTTAACACATATTTGTTAAATGAATGACGTGGCAGCACCAAAATTCCGAGGAACCAGATGGCATCTGTGCTTGTTTCCCCACCAAGTCCCTTTCTTTTGGGTTCCCTGGGTCAGGCTGGCTGTCACACTGGCCGAAATAACTTTCTTCCACTGCCTGCTTTCTTTGGATTTCGGTATTTCTTTTCCTTGAGGGAAAAGGCTCTCATGACATCATGGCGCACTCTCCGTGCCCTAGTGACATCATCACCGCGCTCACGATGTCACAAGCCGGTCCCCAGAACCCTTCCCCTTCCTTTAGAAGTCTAAGGGTCGCTGACACATGCCCCTCCTCGCGCCCAGCCTGCCAGGTACGCAGCGCGCTACGTCACGTCCGCCCGCCCGGCTGGCGATGACGTCACGCCCCAGGGCTGGCGTCACGTGCCCCCCCGCGGGGGGCGGGTCTTGAGGGCGGTGCTTCCGGTCGGCGGAGTCTGGCGGCGCGAGCGGCGGCGGCTGCCGAGACGCGGGGATGGCTGTCGCGGGGAGCGAAGCCCGGTTCGCCGGGCTGTCGCTGGTGCAGCTCAACGAGCTGCTGGAGGACGAGGGGCAGCTGACGGAGATGGTGCAGAAGATGGAGGAGGTGAGCCGAGCGGGGCCTCGGGGCGGCGTCTGCAGGGCCTGGGGTGGGATTCGCGCCCCGAGCGGTGGCCTGAGGCGGAGACGACCGCGGTGCCTCCAGTCGTGTTGAGGGGACTGAGACGAGAAACGGAGTGGGGGTGCTTGGGAAGGGGTTCAGGAGCCGGGGAACCGTGACTGGTGCTTGGGCGGGGTGGGGGGCCTGAGACGGCGTTCGGGGAACTGAGGGGACCGAGACGGGGGCTGAGGCGGGAAAATGGGTGCCGAGACGGGGCTTGGGGAGCTGATCGGGAGTCTGAGACAAGGTTTGGGGGCTCTGAGGACCCAAGGCTGGGTCTGAAGGGGGAATTAGAGAGTCTGGAAGGGGGATTAGGAGTCTAGAGGGCTATGTTTGAGGCTGGGGGGACGAGGAGGGACTTGGGGGAATCTGAGATTGGGTTGGCAGGGGTAGAGTGGGGAGAGGGCTAGGTCTGGGCAGGAATTGGGGGGCTTTAAGGGGAAAGGTTGGGGCGTCCAGGAGGACTGAGGCCGTTATTGGGGGTCTAAGAATAGGTTTTGGGGGGCCGAGTGGGTTAGCTGGATATGATTTTTAGGAGAGGATTGAGGATTCCAAGATCTGTTTGGGAGGCTGAGAGTCTGTAGCTGAGTCTAGTAGCTGTTTCTGAGGGGCTTTAAAGGTTGGTCAGGGGTCCCCAAAGTTTCGAGGCAGAAGATCATGGAACGTACATAGGCAGGGTAAGGCTTGAAGGGTCCGTGTGTCTGAGGGGTTCCAAGAGTGCCCCTGGAGTCAGACTTCATTTGGCAGTGGCCTTAGCACAGTTATCCCTCCCTGGGTCTGTGGATGAGCCTGAGGGGCAGCAGCATCCCTGTTTTTGTAAGGGTTGCCCCCCTCCGTGGAAGAAGAAAATGTGGGAATTCTAGTAGGGCTGGCTTTGCATCACGGGTGTCCTGCCCCTATGGGGCAGTTTCTGGGGAAAGATAAAAGAGGGGGGTGGGGGCTGACCCCCCCCACCTCTGCTCCTGGAGGGCCCTGCCCAGCTCTGAAAGGCACGTGCCCGCCCTGCTTCTGGTTATCTTCCTCCATATGGTGTGGTTTGCTCTGGGGGGGGGGGGGGGGTAACTGACATCATCAGATTTGCAGCGGGTTCTCCCTTTCTCCCGAGCCCTTTGGACTTTCTCCAAAAGTCCGATCTTGAGTTCAGGTCTCCTCTAGGCAGGTGGACCCAGGCTAATCCCAGCTCTCCCTGGCCCACCAACCACTCCTACTCCTTTGTCTCTGAAGTCTGAGCCTTCCCACGCCTACAGTGTGAGCCTCTGGCCCAGAAGCCGGTGTGGGGGCTTTTGGCTTTCTTTCCGAAGAGGGATTGTTCAGCACTGAGCCAGCCCCCTTAAAAGAGGGCTTGTATGGAGGTTGCACATTCAAAATCCCTGGAAAACCCTCAACAGATCATTGTCCGGAGCTACAGAGAGGCCACTGTAGTAAGATGGTATCAGTCTTTCCATTAATACACCCCTTGTATTCACGGGCTTTGTAACTTGGCACATATAACGTTGCTCCGAGATGCAATTTACCCCATTTATGGTCTCCATGTGGCACTTTCCATTTTAGAGAATAATAAGTGACAAAATCCATCTTTCTTGACTCAATGAGAGTTTCATGTCTCCTAAGAACAAATCTTTGCTTAGTTTCTCTGCTTTTCAGTTGCCGGGAGACCTTTTGTGGATTGTCAGCAGGGTGTCTTTCTAGTTTAATAATGAAATGATAGGTATATTTTTCTAATGTGTAACACTGCAAGTTATTTTGGTATATGTGACTGTTCTGTTTCAGTAAGAACAGAGTACTGTAGTTTTATTGGTAGAACATTAATAGAAATCAGCTGCCTTTTAGTAGAGGGAAGATTGTGGAAGAGTTAATTCTACTGAGGCTGTCAGGGACAGTCTCTCTGTTTCCTCCACCTACGGACCTGGAGATTATTTTTTAAAAGGAAAGGTAAATTAATCTAGCAGGATTTTTTTTTTTTTTTTTTAAGTAAAAGTGACCTTTATACCAGAGTACCCTATAGAATTATTGAGGACTGACTCCACTTGATTAGACTGCATAGTTCAAGTTAAATTACTCAGCAGTAGTTTGCTTTTCTGGGTGTAGTGCTTTTAAAACAAGGAAACTGAACTTGAAAACCAAAATGCCTTAGGCAGCTCACCTAGCCAGGGTCACTCTCTGCAAATCCTGTTGCCCTGGTCATGCGTGGTGCCTTTCTCAAGGATTGGGTGTAACATGGACAACTGAAATTTTTGGCCATAGTAATTTCAGTCACCTGGTAGTGATCTGAGTTGGTTTATTTTGGGGTGATTGTGGGACACATTTGAAGAGAATATTTTGTGAACTGTCTACTCTTGACCAAATGGAACATTTATGATGTGTTGTTAAAAGAACATTCGGGCTTTGGAATCATACACTCCAGGCTGGACTGGGCTACTTCCTGTCTGTGTGATTGCAGGCGAGTCACTTCACCTCTCTGAGCATCTGTTGGAAAAGAGTTTCCCTGAGTTGATGTGAGGATCAGGTGAGGGTAACACCTGCCAGGTGATAACAGTGAGACCTGTTAGGTTAAGTACTTAACACAGCCCATAGATGGGTTCAATTAATAGTAATTGCAGTAATTAATAATTACTTATAGTTCTCTTTTTTGAAAGATTACCAACAATCATTTATACCAGGTCATCCTGACAAGTTAATAGCGTTTCATATCAAGAATTTTAAGTAGATTTATTTGCTATTAGCCTAAGGAACATTTGCCTTTCTATGGTCAAAATGATTATATATTTGAGTAGGTCTAGGATGAGATGGTAAATGGAACAGGACTTTCACAGCATAGAATCTTTTAACCTGAACCAAAGGGTTTTTTTTCTTTCTTTTTTTTTAATTGGCAGAAGGAAGTGTTTTAAATTGTAGAGTAAGGCTTCTCTAAGCCTGAGGGGATATTTTGTGGCGGCTGGAAAGTGTGGCTAGGGCTTGAAGGCATTCGCTGTTAGGTTTAAATGCAGCTGTTCATTATGCTTCACTTACATTGTTTTAATTGTGGTGTGTGAATTTTAGTGCAGCTGAAGACATTAAAATGATGTCGGAGCTATAAACATTCTCGTTTTCTGGGCCCGTATGTTAGTCTGCCTTTTCCTGTTCCTCCTGTTCGTTATGCAGTTCCCTAAATGTTGTGTATCCATAGTCATCTTACGCTCCTTTCCTTTTGCTGCGGGCTTATGTTGCATATGCACACATTTTTATTTTTATTTAAAGTTATTTTTACATGGCAGTGGAATGTGCCTCCTTCTGTCCACATTAACCCCACTGGACATGCAGGGCACTCCCTTAAAAGGAACTGTCGCTTAGGGGATTAGGCAGCTAAACCAGACCTCTTGGGTCACGTCTCCCAGTGTGCTCTGTGAAGAAGTGCTGATTGGTTGGTGTTAACTAAGGATCCAGATTCGGTATCTTTGTTCCTGTGGCAAGTGAAAATGCCCACATGCACAAATGCTGAGGGTCTGAAAGACAGATTGTTCTGTGGAAAGTAAAGAGCTCTGGTCTGGAAGAAGCTGTTTCCCTAAGGCGTGTTAGGGTGTGATTTGTGTGTGGGGCTGCAAAGCTACTGCATGAATCATAATGGCTCATTGAAGTGTACTGACCTTGCTTTAAATCCAGGGACTGCTTCCCGTGCATACTCTCTGAATGCAGGGGAGACTTGGATTTAAAAATCTAAAAACGCCAAGATTTGAACTCTTTGACTATAATTCTGCTGGAGTTTGTTCCTATCCATATTGTATAGTCATTATTATACATGTAAAAGCTTTATCTTTTAAATCTTTTTTTCCATGTTTCCATGGACCTAGCACTTTGACTCTTTTTTTTAGAGACATGGTCTTCCTCTGGTGCCCAGGGTGGAGTGCAGCTGCGAGATCATAGCTCACTGGAACCTCAACTTCTGCACTCAGGCAGTCCTCCTGGCTAATTTTTAAATTTTTGTAGAGTTGGGGGTCTTGCTGTGTTGCCGAGGCTGGTCTTGAATTCCTGGCCTGAAGTGATCCTCCTGCTTTGGCCTCCCAAACTGCTGGGATCACAGGCATGAGACACCTCACCCAGCCCATTACTTTATTTATTTTTGATTTTTTTTTTTGAGACAGAGTCTCGCTCTGTTGCCTGGGCTAGAGTGAGTGCTGTGGCATCAGCCTAGCTCACAGCAACCTCAAACTCCTGGGCTTAAGCAATCCTTTGGCCTTAGCCTCCCAAGTAGCTGGGACTACAGGCATTCGCCACCATGCCCGGCTAATTTTTTCTATATATATTTTTAGTTGGCCAGCTAATTTCTTTGTATTTTTAGTAGAGACAGGGGTCTCGCTCTTGCTCAGGCTGTTATTGAACTCCTGACCTCGAGCGATCCACCCGCCTCGGTCTCCCAGAGTGCTAGGATTACAGGCGTGAGCCACCGCGCCCGGCCCCAGCCTATTACTTTAACTCTTGAGAAAAAATTACTGTGCCCAGGAATATTTTCTGAAATTCAGCTTTATCTCATTTTATCTTTTTTTTTTTTAGAGGAGGCATCAAGATTTCAAGGAAAGAGCATAGCTAAGAGTTGCATGACCTTGTTTAAGTGACTTAAACTCTCTGGGCTTCGTTTCTCCACCTATAAAGCGAGGATAGTAATAATGCCTGCCTTTTAGGGCTCTTGTGAGGTTAAGTGTGATAACAGGTGGAGAGGATACTTGGCACAGAGCAAGCATTTAGTAGAGGCTAGATCCCTTTCTTTTTTTTTTTTTTTAAAAAAAATTGATTTAATTAATTTTTTTTAAAGAGACAGTGTCTTGCTCTGTCTCCCAGGCTGGAGTGCAGTGGTGCAGTCATAGCTCACTGTAACATCGAACTCCTGGGCTCAAGTGATCCTCCTGCCTCAGCCTCCCAAATAGCTAGGACTACAGGTATGTGCCACCACACCTGGCTAATTTTTTTTAATTTTTTTTATTTTTTGTAAAGTCGGGGTCTCACTATGTTGCCTAAAGTGATCTTGAATTTCTGGCCTCAAGTGATCCTCCCGCCTCAGCCTCCCAGAATTCTGGGATTACAGGCTTGAGCTACTGCATGCAGGCTAAGAGATTTTTAAAATTTTAATAAGAGATTTTTAAAATTGTTAGACTGGCTTAGATGAAATTTGATCCACTTAATTTACTTAATTGCTCTTCTTTTACATTTACTGAAAGTACAGTGGGGGCGGCCTAGCACAGTGGTTGCTGGCTTTTGATACCAGCAGTGCAACCTTTGACAAGCATTCAGTCTTTTTAATTGCAGTTTCCTCATTGGAAATAAAGGAGATATTAACAGTAACCTACTTCATAGGGTTGTTGGGTAGATTAAATGAGATTAGTATCTAAGATGCTTAACATGGTACCTAGCACAGAGTGAGCACTTAGTAAATATTGGCTAAAAGGCATAGTATCCTTGCTGCCAAAATAGAACATTCCATTTCAGTTCTGCAGCTGTTGAGTACTTGCTATGTGCAAGGCATTGTAAAGGATAGAAACACGAGTAGGGCATAATCCCGATACTGAAATTTGGGAATAAAACAAGTACACAGATATCTACAAAACAAGAGAGAATAAGAGGTATGGCGTTTCATAATGGGAAGATAAAAAGAGTTCTGGACGATATGGATGGTGGTGATGGTGGCACAACAATGTGAATGAACTGTACGCTTAAAAATGGTTGAAATGGGCCAGGCTCCATGGCTCACGCCTGTAATCCCAACACTTTGGGAGGCTGAGGCAGGAGGATTACTTGAGGTCAGGAGTTGGAGACCAGCCTGGGCAATAGGATGAGACCGTCTCTACAAAAAATTTTTAAAAAATTATTAAAATGGTAAATTTTATCATATATATTTTACCACATTTTAATTTTTTTCAGAGACAGGGTCTTGCTCTTTTGCCGAGGCTAGAGTTGTAGTGGTGTGATCACGGTTCACTGCAGCCTCATACACCTGTGCTCAAGGGATCCTCCTGCCTCAGCCTCCTGAGTAGCTGGGATTGCAGGTGTGCACCACCACACCTGGCTAGGTTTTCATATTTTTTTGTAGAGATGAGTTCTCGCTCAGACTGGTTTCAAACTCCTGGCCTCAAGGGATCTTCCCATCTCGGCCTCCCAGAGTGCTGGGATTACAGGCATGAGTCACTGTGCCTGGCCTTTACCACATTTTTAAAAAAAGAGAGTAAGAAAAAAGCCAGATGTGAATTATAAATGACATTGAAGGTCAGATGAAAAAAAGCTCTCTGGCTTAGGTTCCCAGTGTAAGAGACAGACTTTGGTAGGTGGCTAAGTTTTTAGAAAATAAATTGTTAAATACAGTAATGCCTACCAGAGGGTATAGAGAATGATATGAGGAACATTGTGTACCTGCCACCCAGTTTAGGAAGTAAATACTACCAACCCAATGAAAAGCCCCACCTCACCCCCGCCCTGTGTGCTCTCTCCTGAGCATGTACTTCCCCATGTCCCCCAGCCACTGTCTTGGATTAGGCATTTATTTTTCTAAGTAGGATTTTGATAGACAAAAATGGGGGCTCAGGAGGAAGTGACAGCATGAGCACAGGCACAGAGGCAGGAAAGCAGGGGACAGGTTGTACGACTAGTGAGTTCTCATCTGTTTGGCCAGACGGGATTTGCTTATGTGTAGGGAAATGACAAGAAATAAGGCTGGTGAGGGCAGAGTGCCAGGGCGTGAGCTCCATGGCAATTAATTTGGTAGCAAGGAGCTTCTGTGACCATTTTGGAGCAGAGAAGCAGTCGGATTAGATTGCACTTTAGGAAGATTAATCTGGCAGCAGAGTGTGGGCTGAATTGACGTGGGGAGGCTCAGGAAAACCAGGCTGGAGGCAGAAGTGAAAGTGCAGGTTAAGAAATTAGGATTTGAGCTGGGGTTGGGGGAGAGGAGAGGCAGACCAGCTAGCTGGACTCGCTCCCTGCTCCCCCTCCCTTGCTGACCAACTGGAGGAGCTCATCAGCTTTCCCTTCCAAAGCGCTCTCCCCCCTCTTCAGTCACAGCCACATAGTCCCTTAGCCTCTTTGTATACCTGTTCTGTGGCACTTGACACACACTTTGTAAGTCACTTCCCTGTGTCCCTGACTGGCTTGCGGGCTCCGTTTTGTCTCGTTTATCTTGGCGTCCTTGGCACCCAGCACATTGCCTGGCACACAGAATGTACCCAGTTCATGCTGCTGAGTGAGCGCAGATAACCGGGCTTCAAGTGGAAGTGAGGAGGAGAAGGAGCTGAGAGTGGGGAGGGGGTTGGGGAGGTCATTGAGAGCGTGTTAGGCTGGGAGTGAGGGACAGGCAGGGCACCACTCCACAGCACTGTCCAGCAGGCAGTTGGAAATATGTGGTTCTGGAGCTCGGGAACAGCCTGCTTGGAGGTGCACACTTGAGCCAACCTCCCCAAGTGCTTGTTGAAGTCAAGGAGACTATAAAAGATTGAGAGACTAGCAGGAGTAATCAGTGGGTTGGGAGAGGGAAAGAGGTTCCACGGAAGGAAATGGAGAAACGAGTCCGATGACCTAACATCCTGTTGTAGACTGGCCGGAAGAGGAAGCCTGAAGTAGACTGCACTGTTTGAACCTCACCAGCCATGTGCAGAATGGTGGTGCTTTTGAGCTAGGCAGTGCCAACCTGGTTGCTTATTTGGCTTTTATTACAGTATTTGTAGCAGAATGTTGCTATGGGGACTCATGCCAGGTACGCAGTTCAAGGTTATCTAGGAAGAGCTGGGTGTCAGCCACTGTTCCCAAAGGTAGTCTCGTCACTGTGGCTCAGAACATGCTGAGACAGGAGTTGTCCGTTGGTTTATTTCCTTTCTCAGCTATGTGAGTTTACAGAGTGCATCATTATTCAGGAAAACTGTCTTAGCCAGTGGTACAAAAGCAGAGGAACGTTCTTTGTAGAATTTCTTCCTACGGAAGAATGGAAGTGGAGGGGCGCCTTTAGCTTTGTCTGTAGGTTACATTACAGTGTGTCAAGGGAAAGCTTTTAAAAGTATTGTCATGGAATTGTGAGGAACATTGTTCATTACTATGTCAAAGAGTCTATGTGAAAAGTGGATATTTGAATAATTTGTTATATTTCAAGCAGTGTCATAGTTAATGTTGCTTTTAAATCAAACCTTTTATCATGTCAAAGTTAACTAATGGCACCCTGAGGTTATATTTACATCGGTAGCCCAGTGCCTAGGATGGTGGAGGGACACAGTGAGTGCTAGTTCATGTTTGCTGTCAGACTGCAGTTTTCATGAATGCGAACACAGCTGAGGTCAAGGAAGTTTATTCATTTACCCAACCTTTATGGAGCACCTGTTGGGTACTGCTTTGGGGATGTGAAACCAGTAAGCCACAGTTTTCGTGGTTTAGGATCGTGCAGGTGTACAGAACCCGATCTCATAAAACGATGTATGTGTGAAACGGCAGTGATGCCTACAGACCCTAGTGGGGGGATCACAGGCCTTAGGGGGTTTGGGGTCAGCAGGGAGTGTTTCCTGGAGGAGATGGATGACTCATCAGCTGTGATTCAGAGGATGAGTTAGAGTTAATCAGGTAATGAGGGAGAAGGGCTGCCAAGTATGGGAGAGGCACAAAGAAAGGCACAGAGGAAAGAAGCCGGGAGAGTGTGCACAGGAATAATACAAGGTTTGCTGCAGCATGGGGGCCCGGGCAGGGTAGAGTGGGGGACAAGGCTGGAGCGTCAAGAAGAGACCAAATGGCTTCATGTGCCTGTTAAGGAACTTGGACTTGATCCTCTAGTCAGGGAGCCGTTGGAGAATTGAAGCCAGGGAATGCTGTGGTTGGTCACACTTGCCGTTTATGTAGACGATTCTGGCAGCCCCGGGAAGGATGGATTGAAGGGGATAAGAAAGCAGGGAGGTCAGTTAGGAGGCTGAAAGATAATTGATAAAAGTGATCTTGGGCAGCCAAAATACCGGACTTCAAGGACATGCTGGACTCATAGCAAAGCCTGCAGAGTCTTTGCATACAGTTTGAGCAATAATTCACTTGGCCATATGGTTTATCTGTCAGTGGCAAATTTTAAAAGGGTATAGGAAAAAACTAATAGAGCCAGTAACATCATCAAGAAATAAATGACAGAAAAAGAGGCAACAAACATCATAAAAGCTCCACAAAAACTGGAAAGTGAACTCTTAAGCATAGTGGTTAAGACAGGCTTGGGTTGCTAGGAAATTTGGGGGCAAGTATTTAACCTTCCTAAATGTCAGTTTCCTCATCTTTAAAATGGGAGTTAATAATACCATCCTCATTGAGTTATTCTGGTGATTAAATAAGATAATGTTTGTAAACTGTTTTATTATACCATGCTTGGCAATAGTAAGAACCCAGTAAATGGAAGCTGTTTCTGTTGTTAATACAGTGGTTTGGGGCCATTTAATTTAGGGTAGTTTTTCCCTTAGAACCCTAGTTTTGTGTGTGTTAATGGTGATTGCATTAAAAAGGGTTCCGTGGTAGGTGTACTTGGGAAACCAGTCAGCTAAAAGAGGGTTTTGTTTTGTCTCTGTCTTCCTGCCAAGGTGGGTGGTGAAGCTCCAGAGGGGTGTGCATACCCAGTATTTCTCATTCTCAAACTTACTCCATCCCAGACCTCTTGGTGGAGAATCACATGAGACTGCATCTCTGGAGAATATTTTGGCAAATGGTTGTTTAGGGGATAAATGTATCCATCTGCTTCTCTAGCCCAGGGATATTGGTAATGATATTCATAGCAACAATTTGTTATCATCAAGAAAAGGCTACCTTAGTTTCGTGTACTCTATTTAAGAAGGCAGGGAATTATACAGTATTTTTTATTTCTGATCCCAACTAATCAAATGTTTAAAAAATATTTTTTACATGTTTATAATAGAAAATTTGGAAAATACGGAAAACTGTAAAGAAGAAAAATATAATCACATAATAAAGCATTTTGGTTTTTTGTTTTCCCCCATTGGGATGATACATATACATATATATATATTTTTTTTTTTTGTATACCGGGATGATTCTGACATAGCATTTTTGTATTTTTGGTTTGTTTGTTTTAACCTAAAGCTATATTTGGGACATTTTCTTATTTTTTATCAGAATATTTATTCTCAGAAGACATGATTTTTAACAGCTACATGATAATTGATGTGGATATGTAATAATTTATGTAACCATTTCCATATTGGATATTTAGGTGCTTTTATTTTTTGCTGTCATAAGTTATAATGAAGTTAACATCTTTGGAATCCGTTAAGAATAAATCTGATAAAGTGACCAACATTTAACTTTTTTTTTTCAATGAGTTAAGCCTTAAGTATCTAGGCAGTTCTTTTAGGTAGAATATCTGCTACCCTACATCAGATGTGATTATAGTGTTTTATTATGAAATTTAAGTAGAATAATGTAGAGTACCTGATTCTCCTTTGACTAATCTCAGACTGAAAAAAAAAAAAAATCCCATTATTAGATTTTTCCAAGATAGCATTTTCTCATTTAAACTGAACAGAAGATGAGTAGTTGCAGTCATGTGAGAGTAAATTTTATCTGTTGAACTCAATTCCGAGTCAGGTATTGGAAAGTTCATGTCATGATGTATTTTAAATGTAAAAGGAAAATTGTCAACAGATACGGTCTTTTTTTTACCTTGAACTCCTGGGCTCAGGTGATCCTCTTGCCTCTGCCTCCCGAGTACCTGGGACTACAGGCACACACCACCACACAGGCTCATTTTTAGATATTTTTGGTAGAGGTGGAGTCTCACCATTTTGCTGAGTTGGCCTCAAATTGGTGGCCTCAGGCAGTCCTCCTACCTCAGCCTCCCACAGTGCTGGGATTACAGGCGCGAGCCGCCTCACTTGGCCAAAAAATATAATCTTAATAAACATGAGTCCGAGGTCCCCCTGGATAGGCATTTTCTCATTTGCTCCTGTGTAAAGACTAGTCCAAAAAATTTTCAGACATGAATTTCTTGAAATTGTGGTTAAAAGGAAATAGATATGAGGAAAAAAAAACCCTGAGCTCTTACTAAACAAATGAATGTTTTGGTTGTTGATTCTGGCCAGAAACCACTAATAAGAAAATCAGAGTTTAAAAATTCTGGCTTTGGGCCAGGCACGATGACTCACGCCTGTAATCCTAGCACTCTGGGAGGCCGAGGAGGGTGGATCACTCGAGGTTAGGAGTTTGATACCAGCCTGAGCAAGAGTGAGACCCTGTCTCTACTAAAAATAGAAAGAAGTTAGCAGCCCAACTAAAAATATATACAAAAAATTAGCCGGGCATGGTGGCGCATGCCTGTAGTCCCAGCTACTCAGGAGGCTGAGGCAGGAGGATCGCTTGAGCCCAGGAGTTTGAGGTTGCTGCCAGCTAGGCAATAGAGTAAGACTCTGTCTCAAATAAATAAATAAATTCTGGCTTCCATAGACTTTTTTTGGTGTGGGTGGAGAGGAGGGTCTTGATTTTAAAATTACCGTAGAAACTATTAATTGAGCTCCCTTCACCTAACTAAGTGTTCTAGTAATTGTGGCTCCATTCCCTCGATTTTAAATATAGTGACTGACACCTTCCCCCCATGACCAGGTGTCTGGCCTTTTCTGCTCCCACACTGGAGTTGCACACTTACTGAAGGTCAAATGTTGGCTCCTTGACCTGTTCATTCTGGTTTTATTATGGTAATTATGCAATTTCATTAAATACTGTAGCAACTGATGAACCATGAATGAAAGAGAAAATTCTCTCTGTGAAAACTGTACACTGAGTGCTTTGGAAAGAGTGAATTATTGATAAGTTTGCTGGTGAATGAGGTGTGGACTAGATTGGGAAGAATGAAGAATTCCAGAAGGATTCTGCTCTCACATTGCTTGTCCAATGTCTGAAGTTTTCATGCCACATGAAAGGATGTGGTTTGTGCGAAAAAGAACTCTTGGAAAGTGAGCTAAAGGACCCATTCTCTTAAAAGGCCTTTACCTTAAAAGAGAAAATGGACACCTTTAAGATGTTCAGCATCTGTGCACTTCAACCAAACTGCTCAGTTCCCCAGCAGCTGTGCTTCTGATCATGGGGGCAGGAGTTCTGTGACGATTCAGTGGGTCTAGGGGAAGGCCAAGTGTGACAATTCCCCCTGCTTTTCGGAGACTGGGGACAAGGGCAGTTAACGTTGTGATCAGTGTGCTTGCCCCATCCTGTCTTCTCAGCCTCATTCCTCTCCTCCTCCACCCCCAGTCCACAGTTACTATAAGGCCAGGGGTACAACTGATAGTAGAGTAACATTTTCCAGCATGTGCCAGTTATCAGAACTGTTCATTCCTGTTATTATATTTACTTATTATTAACACTGTTGTCTAAATAATAAGTCCAAGAAGTGGAGAGAGCTTGGTTTTTTTCTCTGAATATTAGGAAATAAGTCTTCTAAGAAGAACCAAACCAAACTCTGGTATGTCGTGCCTGCCAGAACCAGAAAACAGTAAAATCGTGTGTCCTGAGATCACTTTATTTCTTGCCTAGGACAAGCCCTTTATTTTTGAGCCTAGCTTTTTGCATTTCTGTGGCTGGTTACACTTAAAGTGAATGACATACTAATTTTTAGATTCACATGGAGGCAGCTCCATATGGAAGGGATTTGTTTGAGCCTAGATCCCATGATCTGCTCCTTTCTAAGGGGAGCAAGTTTCTTCTCAACAAGAAGGATTTTGATGTCTCCAATCAAAAATAACTATTAATCTGATAGTTCAAAGTCACAGGTTGTGCTTATTGAGTGGGTTGTTTTGGTGGAACATTTGATAAGCAGCTGGTAAATTTCCTTCCTGAGTAGGCTGTAGCCCTGGAGATGGTTTCACACAGCCCCCGGGATTGTTGTATTTTAGGATAGTTTCATAATGTTCTCCAATTCTTTAACTGTATTTTCAGATCATTAATTTTGTCAGCATTTCTAACAGTCCAACTTACAATGGTTAAGTTTTTTCAGCAAAATTGAAGATTTTAATTGAATTAAGCCACGTGAGGTTATGTTTGCAACACACCTCTGGGATACTGTAGGCTTGGATTACAGGCTTCATTTGAAAGCCTGGATTCAATTGAAGACTGTGGTGAAATTAGATTATCATTGGCAAGATCTTTTTACTGAATGAAGGTGGATTTGGGCTTTCTAACCTAACCTTTAATATAAAGCCCAGACTCAAATTGCATGCGACTTTGGTGAGATTTACCTTGACATTAATTGGTGAGATAAGTGTAGTACAATAAAGGGAGATGCGATTAACCTGGCTGAATGCGTGCCAGCCCTCTTTACCACCTAATCCGTAAGCCTGCTTTATTTAAAGTCTAAATGCAATCCGAACGTTTCCACTGGTAGAGTAGTACAAAAGCTAAGGTTTGTTTCATTCTTCATCTTTGTATATAGATAACTTTGAATTTAATTTTATCTGGAGAGGAAAAGGTCATGCCTTAAATGCTCAATAAATGTTAGCAAATATTGTTGAAATGTGGAAGATGCTGACGGGGTGAAGTTTTCAGATTGCCACCGGTAATTTGTCTTATTTTAATCTTTAAAGTCACATCAGTTTTGATTTCTCCCTTTTTCTCTCTCGCTTTTTATTTGAAGATCAGATGCAGTCTGTGTGTAGCGGCTGCACTGCTTCAGTTCAGAGTGAATGGCGCCCCCTGGAGTTGGGCAGTGCGCAACTCTCAGAGCCTTATGTAGGGGGATGGTCTCTTGACCATGAGACTCTGAGGGTCCAGACCGCCATTTGTTATCTCCCCAGAGCCTGGCACAGAGAGGTGCTTTCCTAAGTATTTCTTGAATGAATGAATGAACCGACCAGCCACTGTATGGATGGTTGTGGCCATGATGAGCTATAGTCCAGGTATGGGAGCCTGTGAGTGATTTTCAAAATACATGTGTAAATTATAGTGGCTTTACTTTAAGTCTCTCATGACAGCAGCTGCTCTCTAAGTGGGAAAGGGCTGAATTTCAGCTGAAGAGAAAAAGATTGCACAAAGTCAGCTTCTGTCATGTTTTGTCACAGTAATGGGTAGCTTTGCCTTAGAGCCATCATTGTCATGATCTTAATTTTTCCCCGTTAACATTTCACTGCCCAGCCATTGCCACTGCTGTGGTAAACTGAGAGTGCAAGTAGCTTCCCAGTGGACATCCGGTTGTTTGTAATAATAAACAGTCATCTATAATGTTACTGTTTAAAAATTTATTGTAAACATTTAAAGAAGCTAATCCTCAGAAGAGTTTAGTAAGATTTTAACAATAACTGACAAGTAGTGGCCTCAGGCCTCAGCCAACAAGATTCTTACGGCTGGCCGGACGTGGTGGCTCACGCCTGTAATCCTAGCACTCTGGGAGGCTGAGACTGGAGAATGGCTCAAGGTCAGGAGTTTGAGACCAGCCTGAGCAAGAGTGAGACCCCATCTCTACTAAAAAATAGAAAGAAATTAACTGGGCAACTAAGAATATATAGAAAAAATTAGCCGGGCTTGGTGGCACATGCGTATAGTCCTAGCTACTCAGAAGGCTGAGGCAGTAGGATTGCTTGAGCCCAAGAGTTTGAGCTTGCTGTGAGCTAGGCTGACACCACGGCACTCTAGCCCGGGCAACAGAGTGAGACTCTGTCTCAAAAAAAAAAAAAAAAAAAGAGTCTTTATGGCTGAAATTGGGCAAGTATTTAGTGATGCGCCTGTGTTGGCCTGGGTACTGTGCTAGGTTTTGGACACAGGGGAATGAATAAGACATGGTTCTGCTCTTAAGGGGCTTAAAGTCCTCATCAAAAGCGATGTCATTTCACTTCATCTGGAAAACCGTTCCAGTTATTAATATATCAATCAAGCTCTGGCAAGACACTGTACGTTCAGCTTGGGAGATCTGAGAGGAGTTGGAAAAGGGGGTTCTTTACACGGAGAGGGCAGTGTAGAGATGCCCGAACGGCTGGTGCAGCCATGCCCTCCTCACCTCAGGCCTGAGGACGGGGCCTGGCATGGAGAACCCAAAGATGGCGACAGAGCTGCCTTGGATGGATGGGGGGAAGGAGGGTCTGGCCCATCTGCAGCCACTCCCCAGGGAGCAAAGCACCTGCCCCATTTCACCCTCCTCCTACCCTCAGTCCCTACTGCTGAACCCAGCCAGAGCCAGAGGGCTGGTGGCCGGTTGAAGGGGCCAATAAATTAATAGTTTGGCCAGTTGGCTCCTGGGTCACAGAACGGGATGGAGAGTGGATTTTAAAGACAGGTGGAAGATTCCAGCACTGTACTAGTTTCTTATCGCTGCTGTAAAAAATTACCACCCGCTGTGTGGCTTAAAACGATGGAAACTTAATGTGTCACATTTCTGGAGGCCAGAAGTCCAGAATCAAGGTGCCTGTGTTCCCTCTGCAGGCCCTAGGGGAGGATCCGTCCTGGCCTTTGCAGCTTCTGGTGGGTGCTGCCTTCCGTGGCTTGTGGCTGCATCACTCTGCTCCCACCTTCACATGGCCTTCTCCTCTGCATCGTCATTGGACTTAGGGCCACCTAAATAATCAAAGATGATCTCTTCCTCGCTACATCCCGAACTTAATTATATCTGCAAAGATCTTTTTCCAAATAAGGTCACATCTGCAGGTTCCAGGGATTAGGATGTGGACGTATTTTTGGGGGGACCACCATTCAGCCCACTCTAAGTACCCTGTCACTCCCAGGAGATAGTCTCCTTCATGACACAGCAGTAACAGATTTTGTAACTCTCCGTTTAATTTGTCTATGAGACACACACTCGTAAGAGCAGGGACCTCACCTTTCTTGTTCACTTCTCTGCCTTCACTACCCAGTACGTGGTGATGCCTGAAGAAACCTTTTTTTGAATGAATGACAAGCACAGAAGACTACCATACGAATACAGTAAAACCAGAGATGTGCTCCGTGAATACACGACACCCCATTGAGTGGTGTGTTTCTGCTCAGCTAGTGGATTGTATGGTGTGTGAATTACACCTCAGTAAAGGAGGGCCTCAGAGAGTGCCCACTGGGGAGGGTCTAGCTTCGTGTGGGGCTGGGGGAAGGTTAGAAAAGGCTCAGAGTCATTGCCAGAGCCTTGGTTAAGTGGAGTTTGCAGCAGAGATTGTGGCAGGAGAGTGTTCGAGGCTGAGTAGCCAGCCTGAGCGAAGTCTTGGGGAAAGAGCATTTTATCTGCCAGGTTTAGATCTTCTGCTTGTTGTCTAATAAAATGTTTTGCTTGTCGAATGTGATTGTTTACTTTGAAAAAATACTAGGCCTTCTGAGAATGGTGGTAGGTGAGAAGGCATACCTCTGTTTTTACCTTAAATAACCCAGCCCAAATTCCAAGTACTCAATGGATTTTGAGCATTTGAAGGACTTCTAATACTAAGAATTTCCATTCATTTGTTTAAATTTGATAACATAATTCAATAATGTCAGATACTTATTTATGATAAGGATTATAGTAGAGTGTAAAGGGGGAATAAGGGACTGACTGCTATGAGCATCTTTCCATGTGTAAACTAAAAATAAAATCCTAGGCCCCCTGCTGACTGAATGGGCCCCCTCCTTGGCCAAGAGGATCCCAGAAAAACCTTAAAACTGAGTTCCTGGCCATGATGGGAAGGGAGGTCAGACACACCTCTGTGTACCCCCTCCCTTTAGAGTTTAGACGCTACAACTGACCAGCATTAATGTTAAAATAGAGGTCACAAGACTGACTCTCTGGCAGTGAGGTACTGAATTGCGAACAGACAGGACCTGAGACCGTGCAGGGCAAAGGTGAAGTCACACCTGCCGGGGATCAGTTTGCTGAACAGATCACTGAGAGTGAGCATGTGTTATAGCTCCTCTGTGATTAGCAGACTTCCTTATCTTAACTTAAAACATTCCTTTCTGGGCCAGGCCGCAGGCATTTATTTCTTCAACCAGATACAAATTAAAGAATCTCCAAACCTGCTTATAACCTACAAGCCCCCGCTTCGAGGTGTCCTGCCTTTTCAGGCCAAACCAATGTTCACCTTTCATGTATTGATTTATGATTTTACCTGCAATTCCTGACTCCCTAAAACATGTAAAACCAAACTGTGACCCAGCTGTCCCTGCTGCAGTTTCTCAAGACCTCTTAAGAGTGTGTTCTTCAGGCTGAGGTCCTTCTTCTGGGCTCAGAATAAACTTCTTTAAATTATTTTACAGAGTTTAGTTTTTTCCAGTTAACACATGCAAGAGATTGAGCTTGGAAATGTGGACAGGGTTGACTGCCTCGGTGTTGAGGAAAGCACACTTATAATGACAGATGAAGGAGCCAGACTGTGGCCAGCTTGAATCAGAATTTCACATTGTGGAAGTGTCTGGTTTGGAAAGCATCCACTAGAAACCCAAACCCTTGAGCAGCGCGGCCGGCAGGGCTGCAGGCCGTGTCCTGTGCCCGTCCCAGTCCTGTGTGCCTCTCATCTGTAACCATTGCTCGTGCAGAGGGGAGTTTATATCTGTTTTCTTTCTTTCTTTTCTACCACACTCCTCCGGCCAAGATAAATAATGACATGTACGTTTGAGGTAGAATGTGCATTCTGGGAGAACTACACATGTAGGTAATATTAACGTGAGCACCCCAAGAGGAAAGGGATCTCCACATTTCTGCCTAGACAAATATATATAAGATACTTTTTCTCTCTTTCTTTTTTGTTTAAAAACAAAGTCAGTTTATTTTTCTAGAACTTCTGCCCTTCTGATTGTACTAATATCTAATAAGTTTTTTTAATAAAAAAATGACTTTTTCTGTAAAGTTATACATTGTTGTTATAATGAATCAAACACTATGATAGTTAAAGGTAGAAAGAGGGAAGTTTTAAAAAAATCACTCGATTCGTGGGCTTGCCGTGTGAACTTTGGACAGACGTTCGCCAGCGGCTCTGCACTAGACGGGCAGACAGACCCTGATACGATGGGACACCGCTACAGATGCTGTTAGCCGGCATCTCATTTTTCTTTGATTTTTGAGAAGAAAAGGAAACTGAAGTGAAACTGAAGACATTTATAAAAATATTTCTTTACCACAGAGAGATTATTTCCTGAAAAGACTTCTCTATGGTTAAGAGAAAGGATCATGAGAAACGTCAGGAGGTCGGCAGTGCTGTTTTCAATTTCAGGTGTTTGTTGGCGCCTACCCTGAAGACAAGGACATGAGCAGCCTCTGTCTGGTGTTTTAGTCTGGTGGTCCCTAAAATACCTCCCTAAGCATTCTCAGATGGACTGCACAGATTGGTCACAGACATTGAGGCTGGGATCAGCCTGAGAACGGCGGACAGTCTGCTGCTTGTCACCCAGAGTGGCCGCCACCTGGGCCTTGCCGAGTGGCCTGTACCCCCCACCCCCAAGTAGGAGCTCCCAGTCCTGTCCCAGCCAGCTCACCTTTCCTTCGCAAATGAGCAAGGCTGGGTGTTTCTGCCCCATGTCTCCCAGCTAGAACAGAAAGGAATGTTGAGGAGGAAAGTCTTTCTACATCGAGTGAAGCCTCAAATGTGTGTTCTGGGGCAGTTATGAGTATTGGAAGAGCTTTATCCAGTGCTTAAACAGCTCCTACCCTTCAAGCACACACGTCCTGGCCATTGTCCATGTTGCCATTGTCCTGGAGGGTGCTGTGGGTGTGCTCTTGGTGACCACTTAGAATTGACCGGTATTTCTATTACGTAAAAGCATCTGAATACTCAAAGGATATAAAAAATTGTAGCCAGTATAACAGTTGTCAGTTGGAGTTTGATTTGGTCTCTTTTGCTGGCTGGTGACTGGCTTTATGTATCTTATACAAAGGAATTGTCCTTTTTTTTTTTTTTTTTTTTTGAGACAGAGTCTCACTCTGTTGCCCAGGCTGCAGTGCCGTGGCATCAGCCTAGCTCACAGCAACCTCAAACTCCTGGGCTTAAGCCATCCTCCTGCCTCAGCCTCCCAAGTAGCTGGCTTTTCAGGTGCGTGTCACCACACCAGGCTAATTTTTTTCTATTTTTAGTAGAGATAGGGTCTTGCTCTTGCTCAGGCTGGTCTCAAACTCCTGACCTCAAGCGATCCTCCTGCCTTGGCCTCCCAGAGTGCTGGGGTTACAAGGCATGAGCTGCTGGGCCCAGCCTGAACTGCCTTTTTATTAAAGCCTATGCTGCCTTGTGTTCCTCTCTTCTAGGACTTTCTAATATGTAGGACAAGTGATTTTGACTTGACTAATGCCCTATGGAAATAAGGGGTTTTTTTTTGTAGATGCATTTTATAGAGAAACTGAATTAGTGGTTTTCAGCTTATCTGTATGAATCACCTGGGAGCTTTGAAAAAAGTCACCACGCCTGGGACCCTCCCTAGAGAGTTTGACTGATGAGGTTGGGATTAGTGTGGGCACTGGGGTTTTTAACAGCCCCCCGCCACCCCATGGCAATTTGAATGTACAGCTGAAGCTGCAAACCATTGCTGTCAAGGGACTGTTAAGGGAGCCCGTCAGTTCATAAAGGATTTGAGGCACTTACTGCTTGACAAACATAGCTCCCTTTTTTTTACTCCACATTTTCTTACCTACCTTCTTTGCCGGATTTGCCTGTGAGTGACTTCTGCTTTTTTGGGAGTTGGAGGGGGATTCTGATTCCTTCAGCAGATCTTTACTGAGTGGTAAAGTGTGTGAGGTGCTTGGCATGCGAAAGACAAGTGTGTGGTTTGTATTCCAGCGGGGAAGACAGGGAGCAAGAACAGATCACCACTCCCTGGTGGCAGTTAATGCCCCCACAGAAATGGGCGCTGTGACAGAGGGTGGCTGCTGGTTTAGGTAGGATGGTCAGGGAGGCCCCTGTGAGGATGAGCCCAAGGCCTGTGTTCTCAGAACTGACCAGGAAGGGGCAGGGGTTCAGGTCACGCAGGGCCTCACAGATCAGGGTTGCCGAGTTTGGTTCCATTTGTGCTGACTCAGTTTACGCAAGAAGAGGTGTTCCTTTTCCTCAGAATCCTCTGTGCCTGACTCAGGGCCTGGCAGATGATAGTTGCTCAGTAAATATTTATTGAACAAAGACTTGATTGAAGTCAGAATGACGGAGTACACAGAGCAGTGAGTCTGGGAGCAGGAACCCAAGTTCTGGTCCTGATCGTGGCTTTGAACACACCCAACATCCATCAGATGAGACTAGCAGGGAAAAAAGATCTCAGCAGCGGTTGGTTGGTTTATTTATTTATGATTAAATTTTATTTTGAGATAACTGTGGATCCACATGCAGTTGTAAGAAATAGTAGAGAGTGGATGTGGTGGTAAATGCCTGCAGTTCCAGCCACTCAGGAGGCTGGGATGGGGGATCACCTGAGGCCAGGAGTTCGAGACCAGCCTGGAGAACATAGCGAGACCCTGTCTCTTAAAAAAAGAACACAGATGCCTATTCATGGATCCCAGTCACTCCTGCAGGCACAGTCTCAGGAGAGGTGCATCTGATGTCCCGCGAAAGGGGAGCCCTCTTGCCTCTCCCTGCCTCACAGGCCTCAAAGAAGTCATCCCTTTCATTTCAGTTCAAAACGGGAGCACACTGTCTGGAGCCATCGAGGTGCCTTTCCTCTGTTTCTCCCTCTGATTGCTCTGAGACTCAAAAGCCCTAAATTAACAATAATAACAAATGAGCCACCATTTCTTGAGCTCCTGGCTTTAACGAACAGTGCTTTTAGCTGGTTGCAATGGCGCACACCTGTAAGCCCAGCTACTGGGGAGGCTGAGGCAGGATTGCTTGAGCCCAGGAGTTGGAAACCAGCCTGGGGAAAATAGGGAGACCCCATCGCTAAAAAAAAAAAAAAAAAAACCAGAAAGAAAGAATACAGAGAGATCCTGTGTCCCCTTCCTCCAGTTTCCGCCAGTGGTGGCATTTGGTGAGATTCTAGTACATGCTCCCAATATCCTACCAGGGTATTGACACTGAGACTGTCAGGATGCAGAACATGGGGACATTTCCTTCACCTTGGGGATCCCTCAGGTTGCCACAACCCCTGCAGCCACTGCTAATCTTTATTTTTGTAGTTTTGTTATTTCAAGAATGTTGTATACATGGAATCATGGCGTGTGTGGCCCCTTGGGATTGGCTTTTTTCACTTCATGTTGTAATTTCCTGGAGCTTCATGCAAATTTCCATGCCTGTCAATAGCATGCTCCTTTTTTTTTTTTTTTATTGCCGAGCAGTATTCCGTGGTGTGGACAGCCACAGTGTGTTCAGCTGTTGACCCATTGAAAGACTTTGCTTCAAGATTTTGGCTGTCACAAATAAATGTTGCTCTGAACATTCACTCACGCTAAGGTTTTTGTATGAATGTAAGTTTGCATTTCTCTGGCATACATGCCCAGGAGTACAATTTCTGGATCATATGGTATTTACACGTTTAGTTTTAGAAGAAAGGGCCAAACACTTTTCCGTAGAGTGGCTGTAGAATGGTGTATTTTGTTCATTTGTTTTTTCAAGTGGCTTAATAGTGGAAGGAAAGGCGGTTCTGGGGGCCTCAGTGTGTGAAGCCCTGGGAGCACGATGCTCTGGTGGACAGGGAGGTGGAGGCTGGGTGGCCACCCCCGTGCTCACCAGGAACCAGGTGAAACTTGGTCTTCCAGCCCCAGAATTCTCCTTGCTTGCTAAGAGCAGCAGGAAGAGATGAGAGTGTTTCTACTGCCCTAGTTGTGGGGACGTTCCTAGCTTTTATTTTATAGTGTTGAGCTAGAGGTTTAATTTTCCATTGTAATTTAAATCCTTTCCGTTTGAAGCTGAGCCTCATCTTTATGGCCCTTGGGCCCAGCTGTCACAGCCTGGGACTTACAGATTACGTGTCTGCTGAATAGCGCCTTCCCGCTGGGTGGCTAGGGCTCTCCTGACGGAGGCATTGATCCAAGGGCTTTTTTCTTTGTTCTCTGACTTTGGGTCTCTTCACTTTGTGTGTGTGTGTTGGGGGGGCGGGGGGTATTTGTACATGAGTACACTGGGAATCGTGCAGGAGCAATAAATGGACATGACAGGGAGGGGGCCGGGAGTGGCCGGGAATTATACCCGCACTGCTGAGAGGAAGGAAGTCACAGCAGAAATAGACTGGGTGCGGTGGTAGAAAATACCAAGGGGAAAATGAGATGACTGGGGTGGGGCTGAAGAAGAGCCACTTAATGAGAAGCGCGGCCACCCCTGGGTGAGGAATCGTGTGCTGTTGAAACTTAACAGTGCGGAGAGTGAGGCGGCAGCTGTGGCGCAGGAAGGTGATCACGAGGGAGTGAAAGGGGAACTGGAGCACGGATGTGCTGTTTTTCTGTTTAAACATACTTTGGCTAAGTTTTGTTAGGAGCAAACTTACCTCTTTTTCAAACCTTCCATTCCCCCTTTGACCCCTAAGGTCTGGGCAGGTGGCTTTTCTACCTGCCAGGTAGCCTGTCATTGCTTGAAAGGACAGAGTGAAACCCCTTTGGGCAAGTAAGTCCCCCTGCTCCCCCAGCTTTGGGTTGGCTCTCCTGATGGACTGGCAGCCGGGAGCTGGGAAGACTGGGAGCTGGCAGTTGGCACGAGAGAGACGGAAGGACCCGGGTGGCTGCAGACGTCATTTATTCTCAGAGTCTCCCAGGCTGGCTGGTTGGATCTCTAAGCCTGATTATGAAGCCTGAATTGACATCATGCCAACTGGCCCCCCTCTGATAAAGAGTGATTCTTTAACTTCCTGTGGAGCACCAGAAACTTGTTTTGAAAAAAATCTAGCTCTAAATCTTTACAGCTGTTTATTTCTGTAGGCACAATGGCAGCAGCAGTAAGGAATTCAAGTCACAGCGCAGCCATTGAAGGGAAAGCTTAGCACAGAGTCCCAGGGCAAAGCCCGTCCTGGAGACATGTTGGAAAGGAAGTTGGCCTTGCTCTGTGCGAACAGGGACCAGCATCCAAACGAGAAGCCAGAGGGGCTTGAGCCTAGGCTGGTAGCATCTGCCTGGCATGTGGTGCCAGGCTGGAGACCAGCGAGACGGCAGCAGATGCTCCTGGAGTGGACTTGGGGACTTCTGGGGACTTGCCTGTGAACTCATACACTTTTGGTTCTCATCTTCCTGTGTGTTCCTTCCTTGCAGACACAGAATATTCAGCTTAACAAAGACATGACGCTCGCCAGCAACCGGAGCCTGGCTGAAGGAAACCTTTTGTACCAGCCTCAGCTGGACACTCTGAAAGCACGCTTGACCCAAAAGTACCAGGAACTCCAGGTTCTCTTTGAAGCCTATCAGATAAAGAAGACCAAATTAGGTACCTTTTTAGGGTGATCTTTTGAGACTAAAGAGGGAAGGTCACATTTTCAAACTGTTGCCCTACCAGGAAAGAAATATTGTTGTGGAAAAATTTAAAGTTAAGACAATGGCTCTACTGCAATGAAGAAATTGTTTATATGTAGAATGGAGAGGGGTCCCCAGGCCTGCTGCCTGTCTCCACTGTGGTCTGGGAGGGTGGGGCAGACAGCAGGACTGGCCCTTCCCAGTGGCTCTGCCTGGTGGCAGCTTCTGCTGAGGTCAGCCCAAGCCTCTGAACACCTCTGGGGTCTGCAGCCTGAGCAGGGGCAGAAGCATGGGCACCTCAGGGTAGTTATCAGGAGAGGGGTCGGGTCGGGTCGGGGAGGAAGGTCAGAAGTTACCAGTTTAGAAAAGAGACTTAACCACTTTTTAAATTCAAAACTCTCTAAAGCCTTCTCTCAACAGCATAGATAAAAGGCAGTTTTCTGAATTACGATATTCAACAAATGTTCTATGCTGCGTTTGACCCTCAGAGTTAATGGTGAAACATGTACATCACTGAGAAACTTTAATGTCAGATTTTAATTTGCAGCCGTTAAGAGGAAACAAAGGAATTGAATACCGTTCAGAGTCTTGAGTGCTTTTGATGTCTGTCAAAGGGACTTAAGATTAAAGACAAGTCGGGTTAAAAACCATTCCCTTCAGTGAGATTGACAGTGATGGCCGATATTATTTGCTATTATTCCCTCATTATCTCCATAACGTCAGTAAAAATTTCCCGTAACACACCCAGCCATAGTGAAGAAACGTGCAAAGATCGGCAGAGCGCTGGTGAGGGTGCGCGGCTCATGGCTGCTGACAGGATGTAAGTTGGTGCAGCCACCTGGGTAGGGTTGCTGGGCAGCGTCTGCGAAAGTAAGAGTGTCCTCGCTCTGCCCCGGGTGTGTACCCCACAGAGGAGAACGCTGGTGTCTGTCGGAAGACAGGTACGAGAGCATCTATTGTTACCTTACTTGGAAACAATCTCACTGTCCATGTACAGAATCATGAGTATATAATTACATTTACACAATGGAATACTACATAGCATTGGAAAGAAATGAATTGATGAACTGTCGGTACCTGCAAGAACGTGATCGCAGAGCCGTGGTTGAGCGAGAGGCCAGCACAGGGCACTCGCTGTCTGATCCCGCCAGTGCAAAGTTCACCGCGTGCAGCGCTCCTGTGAGGGGGTGGGCGCGGGGGAGCCCCGCGGAAAGGCTCCTCGCGAGATCCGGTGGAGGGGCTGGGGTTACACACGTGAGCGCCTGAGGTGTGCACTTTGCATGTGTGTACTCGGTGTGCGTCGTCACTCAGACGCGGAAAGGAAACTCGGGTTGCCGTGTTGGCATCACATACAGACAGCGGCGCTGGGTGCTGACGTGGTTATGCTGGCGCCCGGGCACTCGTTCTGTGCGGTTGTCCCTCTGTGGATTTTAAGGCCTTTACTTCGGGCTCTCAGTAGGTGTGACTGTCCTGTTGCCTTTCCAGTTGAAATGACTTTCTCTGACAGAAATGGGAAGGTGTCGGGGTGGGTGTCGTCAGCAGGGACTGTCTGGATGCCCCTCACTGCCTTGTGCCTCTCACTTCTTCCAGATAAACAGTCTAGCAGCGCTTCCTTGGAGACCCTGTTAGCGCTTCTTCAGGCAGAAGGGGCCAAGATTGAGGAAGACACTGAGGTAAATGAAGCCAGCCAGCCTTGGCGGAGGTGCCCCGGGGCATGGTTTCCTGGGTCTTGGGTGACTCGGGCGGTCAGTGGGCCACCCTTCCTCCATGGCCAGGAGGCAGTGCCTCCCAGGTGTGCAGGCTGTGCGTGAGCGGACAGCCCGGCCTTTGGACTGGGGAAAGTGCCCGGCAGGGGTTGAGGGAGCAGCAGGGCACGTGCACGTGGCACTGTGAACCGGCCCCAGCCCGCGAGTGCCGGCAGCGGAGTTACCGTGTGCTGTGTTGTGAGTCACCTGGTGGCTGCAGAGCCTTTCAGACGCGGCCAGCTGAGTGCTCGAGGCTTGAGCCCTGCAGGTGATAAGGAAATGAGTCAGGGTCACATGTGCAGTTGCAGCAAGTCAGGGCTGGCAGGGTGCTGCCAAGATCGGGCTCTGTTGATCTGATTAACCATTAGGCCTTGGGGGGCCCCTGATAGACACAGGCGAGTTTCTGTCCTGCTGACCCATCGGGGCGAGTCTGTCAGTCAGGGTGTGGCCAGGGGGAAGCAGGGAGGTGTTGGCTTCCAGCTGGCTTAACAAGAGGGCCAGGGGAACCCAGAGGTCATGGCTGCCAAGGGCCCCTTTATCTCAGACTGGCTCCCCCAGGCCTGCTGCCCATCCACCACACTGGCACTTAGGAGGGTGGGTGTACAGTACGGCTGCCTCCCTCTCCTCCCAGTGGCTCTGCCTGGTGGTGGCTCCTGCTGTCAGCCTGAGCCCACGACCTCCAGGCTCTGGAGTGAGTGGCGCAAGTGTGGGCACCTTGGGGTGGATACCAAGAAAGGGAGTGTTGGAGGAAGCTGAGATGTTGCTTCTCCCTGTGCCCTGGACCGTGAAGGGAGCTAGACTGTCCCTACACCCAGGCTTCTCCTGCCTCTTTCAGAACATGGCAGAGAAGTTCCTGGATGGAGAGCTTCCTCTAGACTCCTTCATTGATGTCTATCAGAGCAAACGGAAACTGGCCCACATGCGAAGAGTAAAAATCGAGAAGCTCCAGGAGATGGTGCTGAAGGGGCAGAGACTCCCGCAGGCCCCAGCCCCGCTGCCGCCCAGGGTGCCCGAGCCGGCGTCTGCTGCCCCCCTGCCCTATCCCGCCCTGGAGGCCAGCGGGCCTCCCTCCGTGGTGCCTCGGCGCATCCCCCCGCCCCCGCCCCCGGTGCCTGCAGGACGCTTGGCCACCCCGTTTACCGCCGCCATGGGCTCAGGACAGGCCGTGCCCTACCCGGGATTACAGTGTCCGCCCCTGCCCCCCCGAGTGGGCCTCCCGCCCCAGCAAGGATTCTCTGCGCAGTTTGTGTCGCCGTACCCGCCGGCTCTGCCCCAGAGACCCCCACCCCGGCTGCCTCCACACCAGCCGGGCTTCATCCTCCAGTGAGCGCCGGCGCCCCGTCCTTCCTGGGAGACGCCCTCCGCCCGCCATGCTGCGTCTGCACGCGGGGCTGTGAGGTCTGGCTGCTGTGCTGAGGGCTCTGTGCCCTGGGCCAGCGTGTCCATCTGGTTTTAGAACTGTAGGTCCGTGGGGAAGTAGAAGTAGAAGCCCAGGTTTTGTACAGTTGAGGCCATTGTGTGTGCCGGGTCCCAGCCCGGCCTCCCGTGCGTTCTGTTGGTTTGCGTTCCTGGTATGATTTCCGAGTATCGTAGTGTTGACTTGGACTCATGCGCTTGGGAAGAAACAAAGCCTCTCCCATTCCCATTTAGAATTATGGTCCTCCCATCGCAGCTTTATTTAATGAGCATGGTTAACGATCTCTGTTTTATTTTCAAAAGACAGTTCTGTGTGTCTTGGCGCACCGGCCGCTGCAGCCCTGGTAAGGGTCGGTCACTGTTGGCCGCCCAGAAAGTGCACCCGTGGCTGGGCCACGATGCGCAGCTGCGTTGTGCTCCCCGAATCTGTTTGGGGTAGGTCGTCACAGTCACTCCCCTCCCCTTCCTGGCTGCTTCTCATGCCTAAAAGCCACAAGCAAAGTTTGCACTTGGCCCAGGGCCATGTCCAGAGGCTGGGAGAGGTGCGCCCCGGTGCGAGGAGCCTGCAGAGCTGGACTTTGCACAGCGAACTGTCACCAGCTCCTCCTCCCCCTCCCACCTAGTGCTGGCCCCGAGGGTTTCTATGAAGAAACACTCCCCCAATATTTTTACTACCTGTGTAATTTTCCTGTTTTATATTCGGAAAGAAAACTCTTTTGACACTCCCAAGACCATTCAGGGAAATTTTATAAAAACACATTGTTTTGAGCAGATTGAAATGCAGATGAAGTGAATGCAACTTCCTTTCGTGCAGGCAATGCACGGTCACACCTGCGGGTGCCCTGCTGTGCCTTAGCTTCACCAGGTGCCAGGACTCAGATGCCTGCAAGGGGCTGGGCAGAGCCCCCGGTGCTCTGCATTCTCAGAAGGGCTTGTTCGAGTTCATTGTTTCATTGCAGGTGGAAGAAAAGTCCGGCCACTTCACACCAGGATTCTCTTAGCCAATATTCTCTTCCCCTGGCCGGCTGGTGGCTGGCCTCGGGGCGAGTGGCCCAGAGCGCAGCGGTGCTGCAGGTGTCAGGCGGGGGCGGCAGGAGGGTTTGGAGAAAGCCCACCCTTCGGGATTGAGTGGGTGTAGGGTACGCTCTGGCAACCTGCACCGCCTCTTCCTTTCCTTCTGGGATCTGTCTCCATGTGCCACATCCCAGGTCCCAGCTGGGGGAAGCAGCACCTCACACCTGTTGACAAAAGCCTGTGTGCTCATTGGTGGAACTTCTGGCCCTACCCTCAGCTGTCACCTCTCAGGCAGCCAGGGCCTGACCTGTGACCGGCTGCCACCTAGGGTGACAGAAACAAGGCAGAGCTGAAACAGGGTCTGTCCCAGTGGCCCATGGTCTAGGCCACCAACTTTTGTCCTCAATTACTGTACACTCCTGCTTCCGGACTTGAACTCTATTGTAACTGGTTTTTTTTTTTTTAAAGAAAATGGAGCTGCAAAGGAGGATTCACTGCCACACCAATCAGGTGGGCTTGCCATGTTCTGTGAATCTCGAGCGAGTGGTGCCACCCACCTCTAATACCTCTGCTGCCGGCCTGCTGGTGGGGATGCCTGCAGCCCGGCAGGGGCCGCGGCCACACACGCAAGCTCGGTGTTGATGTTGTGCGGGCCGCCAGGCTGGGCCTGCTGTCACTGTCCAGGGCCACGTCTGGCACTGTGGTTGTAAAGCTGTAGGACCCTTTTTAATAAATAGAGAATTATTAATACTAGTCCCGTCACTTATTTACCTGGGGTTGTGGATGTTCACGATGCGTTTGGTTCTAAGAGTCATTGATGAGAGTTCCAGCGGGGAAGGTGACTGTTCTTGAAGTTAAAAACAAAAGCCTCCCAAGACTGAAGGCTGTGCCTCTCCAGGGTCCCTGATGCTAACAGCAGGGCCTTCTGTCCTCTTGGATTTTTATAAGAGAATCTGTTCATAAACACCAATGACGGGCAGAAAGAAGCACATCCTCCTGTGTGTATGAAAAACCCCGTGTCTGCAGGACCGAAGCTGCAGTGCCAGAGCAGGGGGCCGAGGAGGACCTCAGGGCTTGGGCTGTTTCTGGCCTGTGTACACAGGTCACCGCCTTGTGCTGTACAACCGATGGAAACTCTGGTTAGGACCTCTGCTTGTTTCAGATGGGAAAATTTCAGTGGTTCTGACATCTTGCTTTGGGGACTTGCTGGCAGGTGTTTTAAGGGGACACAGAGGCCCCTGCCCAGAGCAAGGCTCGGTGGGGTGCTGCTTCCCTCAAGGCTGGGAGGGGCCCCTTCCAACCCTGCCTCCTGTGCCGAGCTCCACACTTGTGCCTTTGTGTGCCCACCGCCTGGAACGAGCTGTGCGCCTGTGTCCTCCCGTGCCCGCTGCCCCGGATGAGCTGTTTATCTGGGCCACAATGGCCTTGCCAAGGACTCCGGGAACACCAAGGTGGGTGCAGGCTTACCCACTGCTGTCTCTAAATAGGTGTCATTCCTGGCACATCGTAATGTCATGAGGATGTACAGGAAAAATTTGTGGTTCTCCTGTTAGGAAGAGGGACGGTTTTCTTGAGAAATTAATCTGCCTTTTGTAACAGTGTGTCTCATATTTTCTCTTTTCCCAGTGGCCGCTAGGAAGCTTTATAGCTGAATCCATCGCCCACCTCCAGTGAGGACTTGGACTGCACCGTGAGACCTGTGGTTTCTCGTCAGCTCTGCTTGTTAGGGCCTCCCCTCTGTGAGCAAAGGTACCAGGGAGGGTGGTGACTGATTCCAGGGTGAGTAGGAGGTGGAGGTGCCAAGGCCACACAAGGCTCCAGGTTTCTAGCCCAGCACTCCTGAGGTGGAGTCTCCAGTGTAAGGTTTGATCACTGAGGACTTAAAAATGCCAACTCAAATTTCCTTGGATCATTTAAGTACAGTCAGCTCATGGCAGCTTGCGCTGGTTTATATTTAGCAGAGAATCACTTGCTTTCGTGTTCTCGGCGGCTGTTGTGCCTTATGTGCGAGAACGAGGCGTGGGCTCCATCTCGGCAGCCTTACGTCAGTGACCAGCGTGTGCGGCACTTGCACGCACAGGGTCCCATCTGCCCAGCACAGGTGCCATCCAG
The DNA here is from genome assembly GCF_041146395.1 of Eulemur rufifrons. Classification (NCBI taxonomy): domain Eukaryota; kingdom Metazoa; phylum Chordata; class Mammalia; order Primates; family Lemuridae; genus Eulemur; species Eulemur rufifrons. The sequence continues at coordinate 5,247,740 of NC_091003.1, forward strand.
GGTGACTTGCTCCTCTGACCTGCATTGTCCTTCTGTCCTATCAATGCTGGTGACCTGGGGGCAAGGCAGGGCTGCCCCAGCCTTCCCTCTGGCATACGCTCCTGGGGAAGTGGGTGCTGCAAGGCCAGCTGCGCTCTCAGGGACCGGGACGCTCTGCAAGTCCTCTAATAGAAAGGCTGTGTGTGGCCACGATGGTTGAGTCCAGACCAGCTAGAGTCAGGGTTCCCAGGAAGCTTAGGAATTGTCACAAATGTGTCATCTCAGACACACCGAGGGGTCAATAACCCGTGGGGGCCCTGGGGAGGCCGTGGGGTTCTTGTCTTGGGAATGGAGCTGGCCTGGGGGTGGTGGCTGACTCTGGGCCACCTGAGTGGAAGGAGGGCCCTGTGGCCCGTGAATTGCCCAGAGGTGGGGGGGGCACTTGGCAGCACTAGTGAGGTTCTCTGTGGCCCCACATGCTCTAGTGCTACCTGCAGAAGTTACGGGGTCCCCTACCCAGCACCCAGGCAGAGCCTCGTGAGGGGACCAGTGTGCCTCCCTGGAGAAATGAGCCAGGTGCAGCCCCTCTGGGGCATTGGTGACAACAGTCAAAGTGCATTTTATTGCCAACGGAACACTTCAACATGAGGACGTACTAACGAAGCTGCTATGCCCCTCCCAGACTGTGCCCCGGTATGCCCAGGGCTGGGGGTGGGAGGGCAGCGTGCTTGTCCAGCCTAGTGCTGGCTCTGCCCTCCCAGCCTGGTCCCCACCCCTGCAGCCACTCCCCTCGGGCTCAGGCGACACTTTCGTTCAAGTTGGACAGTGGCAAGCAAAGCCAGACCACCCTGATGGGTTTCTGGGCTTTTTCTGGCTGAGCTGGAGGACACAGGGCAGGGCCAGCCAGGCCAGGGAAAGGGAAACCAGGAAACGGAGGGTGGCTGCAGATCCCAGCCGGAGTGGAAGCCCAGCCTGGGCCGGGCTGCTTGCAGGTGGCGGGGGGGGGGGGGGGAGGGCACCTGCCACCTGCCTGCTTTGCTCCCCAGACAGCAGCCACTCCCAGCCTCCGACCTCCTTCCGAGGGGCTGGCAGCAGGGATGCTCTAGGGCCGGCCCAAGGAGGGGGCGGCACCCCTCCAGCCCCTCATCTGCTGAGGCCATGAGGGCCCTGTGGAATCGGCGGCCACAGACAGGAGGTCTTAGCAAGGCCTGAAGGCAGGGGCCCCTCCCGTAGCCCTGTTTCCCAGTGTGCTGACTATAAACTTTGAAGAAAAGCTCTAACTCAGAATATCAAAAATGTTCCATGTATTTCCTGAAGAGTTGTGGCTCAGGCCTCCTGGGTCCCGGCTGCTCTCCCAAGCTCCTTTTGCAGATAAATAGACTCGAATCCAGAAGAACCATCCGCACGACCCAGGCCCCATGAGGCGCAGTGAGGGCCAGGGGCCTTGAGGACACTGACTCAGCTGCAGCCCCTCGGCCACTGGAGGCCCAGGCCTGTCCACCAGCCGCCCTGCTGGACCCCTGGGGGGCCTAGTAGTTCACGAGTTGAGCCTGGTAGACGCTGTCCTTTTTGTCAAGCTGCAGGGGTCAAAGGTAGGTGACTCAGTGGATGTGGCCGAGGGCATGAGGCATAGCCTGGGCCACCACCCCATGGCACCCCCCCATCCCAGTGGTAATGCCTGGCACCTGGTGTTCCTGTCTGGGGACCACGCTGGGCTTCTGGGCCAGGGGTGGCTTCTTGGTGGTCACACTCCGAGGGGCGGCGCTGGGCTGCCCAGGCTCCTCGCTGGGTGTTGCCCCCGCCCCGGCCAGTGCGTAGTGCCGCTTCCGCAGCTCCCCAAGCCGCATGCGCTCGGCCTCCAGTGTCGTCTCTAGCTCTAGGACGCGCACCTGCAGCCCGGATGCCCCATCAGCACGGCCCACCTCCCCAAGGAGGACACCACCACCCGGGGCTCAGCCCAACACGGACGAGCTCCGCAGCCACGGGCGCCTACCTGAGTCTCCATCTCCTGCTTCTTGAGCTTGATGAGGGACAGGCCAGAGAAGTCCATGGCGTCTGTGGCCAGAGGGCACAGGGTAAGTGTCTGGGCACCACTGCCGCCCCTCCCTGGGAGCTGGCAGTGCCCTCAGACACCCGGGCACTCGCCTCTGTCTTCGATCTGCTCCTGGCCCGACTTGGTCGAGGCCACCACGGCAGCAGCCCTCTCGTTGACGGTGCGGGAGCATTCCTGCAGGCGGCTCAGGTGGGGGCTGTGCTTGTCGGCCTTTACCTGGGGGGATTGTCAGGGTGGGCCCCGGGCTTGTGAGCCACAGCCAGCAGTTAGGGACCCCCAGGCCCAGCGTGGAGCCCGGGTTGGCAGGTGCCAGCACACAGCCTTACCTTGGAGGCCGCCACCAGCTGGGCAGTGCTGGCCGCGATCTCGTGGGAGCAGACAATGAGCTCTTCGTACTTGCCCATGTGAAGCACCACCCTGTCAGCCGACTCCCTGGGGGGTGAGGCCGGTCAGGGGCAGGGTCTCCGACCCCATGGGCGGTGGGGCCACGCCCAGACCCTTAGCACCGCATGCCCTGCTGCCCCCCTATTGGCAGGAAGCAGACCCCTGCCCACCCCCCACCTGGGGTGACATACACCAGCTGTGTGGCTCCCCAGCCCACCGCCTTGGAGGCTGAGATGAGGCCTTCTGTCCAGCGTGAGTTCTTGGCGTAGAATTCCTGCTGCGTGGCTGCCCCCTAGTGGACACAGGCAGGATGGGCCAGTCAAGGACATCACGGGGGGAAAGGGTCCCTGCAGGCCCTTTTCCCCTCACCCCGGCCACAGGGCACATCCTTGCGTTAGGGGATGGGGGTGTCTCATCAACTACACACTTTAGGGGCCTCGTGCCCCTTTCAGGAATCTGCCCTTTGCTGGCTCAGCTATGTGGCCTGCCTGGGGCGTGGCTGTCAGACCACCGCTCACCCTGCCGCTCTCCACGATTTCCTTCTGCAGGCTGGTGGACGTCATCACCAGCAGCCGGATCGCCTGCCAGGACCAAGATGTTTGTCACTCTCGGCAGCCCTCCAGGTGGAGCCCGACCTGGGGCCACACCCCCCACTCACCTTCATCAAGTCCGTGCAGGAGTTAAGGATCCTGTGGGGAGAGAAGGGGAGAGACCAGCTGTTCCTCTGACGCAGGGCCCGTGACAGCACAGCAGGGCCCCCGCGGGCGAGGAAGGGCGTGTCTGCTCACTCCCAGGCCTTCCTCTGGGGCAGCAGTCAGGACCGCACTCCCTGAACAGGGGAGGGCCATGGGGAACCCACCCTGCTGTGGGCCAGAGAGCAGAAGGTGGCTCACCTCTCGTTCACTTCCAGCTTCACCCCCGAGCTGGCGTGGCGGGCCTGGTTCATCATGTCCTACAGCCAACGACAGAGCTGAGTGTGGGAGGGCGAGGTGGGAAGAAGGCCCCCCCTCCCCCAGCCTGTGGTCCTGGGGATCAGATCAAGGCAGGAGAGCCCGAGGTACCCTCCTACTCTCCCGGCTCTGACCACAGGGCCCTGGAAAACGCTTTCTGTCCCCTGCCTGCAGCCCCCAAGGCGCTGTGGGAACTGAGGAGTCCCCTGCACAACTCTACTCACCTCGATCCTTCGCACAGCATCTTCAATGGCTGCAGACGTGGCTGCCATCTCCTTGTCCACCATGGCCCCCAGCTCCTCCTGCCGCACATCCAGGCTCTTGGGCTTCAGCTCCTGGGGAAGGCAGGAGTCAGACTTGGGTGGGCTCGATCCCACCAAGCCACAGGGCTCTGTGGGGGGTGTGGTTCCTGCCCAGCCCCCTGTGGTCTTGCACCTCACCTGGCCCAGCCGAAGGATGCCCTGCAGAGGGGCCCGCAACAGGCCCGGCTGTGCCCGCCGCAGAGCCTGCTGGTCCTGCAGCTGCCCCACGAGCTCCAGCGCCCGGGCTCCGTACTCCCTGCACGTGTCGATCAGGCCTGAGCAGCAAGAAAGCCCCCCATGATGCTGCTGCACACAGGCCCCCTTCCCAGGCTGTCGTGAAGACCCCAGGGGAGACAAGCCGGTGAGGTGGCTGACCCTGCTGCCCAGGCTCCACTTACAGTCAGCAAGGTCAGTGGGGGCCAGGTGGGAGGTGGCACTGCCATTGACGATGGTATCCGCAGCCAGGTGGGAAAACCGGGTCAGGGCTGCCACCAGGGCAGAGGCATCTGTGCGGGAGGACAGACATGAGATGCTAGCACAGGGCCATCATCACCCGCAGCCTGCCCTGTCTCATCCTCCCAGCAAACCCCGGACAAGGACGAGGAAAGGAGGGCTTGGTGAGACGGTGTGGCCCAAGGTCAAGCCGCCCCAAGGCTGCAGGAACCAAGCTGGGTTCTGTGTGGCCCCAGCCTGTTTGCCCACGAGGCCGGCTGGGCTCCTGGCGGGAGGGGAGGAGCCTCTGCTGCGCTGCCCGAAGAGGTTCCTGGGGTGCAGAAAACCTCCTCAAAAGGGACAAGGCAGCCACCATGGCTGGACCCAGGTTCTAGCCCACCAGCCTGCTGCCCTGCTACCCGCAACTCACCTGCCAAGGAGAGGAGGTACTGGGCGTGGCCCTCCTCCAGGGCGCTCACGGAGTCCAGGGCAGCCTGAGCCCTGCTCACCAGGTAGTCTGCAAGCACAGGGAGAAGCTGAGGCCCCGGCCGCTGCTTCTGTGTTGGGGACGTGAAGGAGGCGTTTGCGGGTGAGGGCGAGTGGTGGCCCCCGCACGTACCTGGAGAGCTGGTGCAGCGCAGGTGGAGGGGGTCATCCAGCTTGCTCACGGCGTCCTGCAGGATGGCCTCGGCCTCGGCCGCGGCGCCCCTCAGCACTGCAAACTGCTCGTCCAGCAGCTTCTGCCGCAGCCCCTGTTCCTGCAACTCCTGGCGGGAGTGGGGACAGGCAGCTCAGAGAATGCACCCCCAGTCGGGCCCAGCTGAGACCCTCACGGTGGAGACGTCCGAAGAGGGGCCTCACTCCATCCCCCCAAGGCTGAGCTGCTGCCTCTCAAGAGCGGGGTGAACAGCTGAGTAATGAAAAGAGAACCCCAGTGATCTAAACAGACATTTCTCCAAAGATGCATCCCTGGCCCGGGAGCAGGTGAGGGGCGCACACTAGCCCTTAGGGAAATGCGAATCGAGACCCTTCACACCCCCTGGGACGGCTAAAATAAAAGCACAGTACTAAGTGGTGACAAGGATGTAGATAAATTGTAACTCCCATGCGTTGCTGGTGGGAATGTAAAAATGGTGTAGCTACTTTGGAAAAAAGCCTGGTAGTTCCTCAACATGTTAACTATCCAGCTACCACGTGACCCCCACATGCTAGGTATCTACTCGAGAAAGGAAAGGGCTGGTCCCAAGGTAGTGAGTTATCTCACTTGATTGTTCACAGTTACAGAGCCAACTCCCTGTTCTCCTACTTCCCCTCCTCACTACTCTACCTGACTAGTCTTAAAAATAAGAAACAAAAGCGTCTGCACAGAAACCTGCACACAAACGCTCACAGCAGCCAAAACATGGAAACTACAGTGATCTACCATAAACTTGGCCCTGAGAAAGGAGTACTGACACACGCCACGCAACAGGTGAACCTTGAAAACACGATGCCAAGTGAAAGCAGTCACCAAAGGCCACGTGGTGTATGATTCCATTTACACAAAATACAACAGGCCATAGACAGATTGGGGGTTGCCAGGATGGGATTAACTGGTTCCTGGGTCAGGAGTTTGAGTGCTGAGAACGTTCTGGCAGCACGAGAGGGATGCCCGACCCTGACCACACTACCATGCGCCCAGACTGCAGTGGCACTGCCGGGGGTCTCGTACCTTCTCTGCCAGCCGCGCCTGGAGCTCGCCCCGCTCGCGGGAGCCGCGCTGCTGCTCCTGGCTCAGCGCCGCCTCCCTCTCGCGCACCAGGCTCTGGGCCGCCAGCAGGTCGGCCTCGCGCTGCTGCACGGCCCCACGCAGCGTGTCCTTCTCTGCGCGCAGCACCTCCAGCTGCGAGCTCAGCTCCGACCCGCTCTGTGGACACGAGCACATGAGCAGGGGCCCCCTTCTTTCCAGACCAGGGGGCGGGGTGACTGACTACCCCTCATGGGCCTTGGAGCTGCTTCCCGAGGGCCCAGGCGAGGTCCTGTCTCCTACACAGCCCCTGGGACAGGGTCAGGGGGGCACCCTGGCACCACTGAGGGCCCCCTGAACCCAGTGGCATCTAGGCATGGCCCATTCATAGAGAAGAGGACCTGACTCTGTCCCACCTGCCTCCGGGACACCCCCAGCCCCCGGAAGCCAACAGCACCTGCTCTGTGTGGCTCAGGACCTCCTGCACGCGGGCCAGCTCCCCGGCCTTGGCCTCCAGCTCCCTCTTGAGCTTCTCCAGCTGGTCGCTCTGCTCCTCCAGCTGGGACAGGACAGCGGGTCACTGGGGCAGTGGGCTGGGCTACCCGGGGTCAGCCCTGTGCGTGCTTGTGTGCACATGACGTACCTTTAGCTCGGACTCCCGCTTCACCTGCTCCATCTGGAAGGCCAGCTGCTCCTTCACCCGTGCCACCTCCTCCTGGCTCTGCTGCGTCACCGTCAGCTGCTTGGCTGTGTCTGCATTCTGCAAGAGCAGGGGACAGGCTCACACTCTGCCACTGTCCCCAGCTGGCTCTGCTTGGGACCCGCGCCACCCCGCCCGCGTGGGCCCACCTTCCGGAGCAGCTCCGCGTGCGTGCTGATGAGCTCGCCATGCTTCTCCTTCAGCTTGTTGTAGCGCGCCTCCGTGGCGCTGGCCTTCCCTGCGGGCAAGAGGAGAGGGGGTGACGCTCGGGCCGGGCCGGCAGGGACTGGGGTCAGCCCCACGCGCTCTCACGGAGACCGGCGCCCTCGACCCCACCCCACGCACTCTCGGCCTCCTCGCGCAGGCTCTGGCTCCGCTCGCCCTCCAGCTGCGCAGCCCTCAGCTGGGCCAGCTCGTGGCGGAGCTGCTCGTTGTCCACCAGGGCCTTCTGTTTCTGCTTCCGCTGCTCCTCCAGCTCGGCCTCCAGCGCGTTCACCTGGCCCTTCAGCTGCGCGATGTAGCGCTGGGCCTGCGGGGGGGGGGGGCGGCACGGCGTGGGCAGGCGTGGGGCCCTGCCGGCCCTGCGGGGTGCAGCCCGCCCTTCACTCCCCTCCACCCCCCTCACCTCCAGCTTGATCTTCTCCAGCTCGCTGCGGAGCATCTCCGCCTCCCTCTTCAGGTTCTCGATCTGGAGATCCCTGGGGACAGAGGTCCTGGGGTTCAAGTTCAGTCAACCAGAAAAATCGAACTTCTGTCTTCTCCTTGGCGGCCACTTGGGATTTGGGCACCTCAGGAGCTCACGTTCCCCACCCGGCCTTTCTAGACAGATGCATCCGGAGCACGGCTCAGGGAGGCCGTTTCCAACCCCTGCAGCCCAGGCGGCCCCCCAGGCCCTCACCTGTCGTCCTTCAAGGAGCCATTGGGGGGTCCAAACGTCTGATCAAAGAGGTCAGCCACCACCTGCCACAGCAAAGCACGGTGACCCCCACACCCCACTCACCTGTGCCCTCCAGGTGGGGGGCAAGGGGAGGCTTAGTCACCCCGACACTCCTTGGCCTCGTGCTGCAGCTGGAGGCCCTGGCAGGGGACGCGGGGGAGGCAGGCCGGGGGTGCTCACCGCTGGCTCTCCGGCAGGGGGCCCGGTGCTGATCTCGATGAGGTTCTCCGGCTCCTCGTCCTCCGGGGTCTCCTCCGGGATCACCACCACAGGCTTGATGTGCTCGGCCAGGGCGGAGGCCCGTAGGAAGTTGGGGGGTCCCTGTAGGGGCAGTGGTGGGAGCCACTTAGCCACTTCCGAGGAAGCCCATGCAGGGCCCAGCCAGGACCCCGAGGGCAAGGGCAGCCCTGGGGAGGGCGCAGGTACCTCGGGCAGCCGGGGGATCTGGATGAGCCGCTTGAAGTAGAGCATGTCGGAGGCTCTTCGGAAGAAGTTCCTGAGGCTGCGGGCAGGGTGGGACAGAGGGAACGTCACAGAGCAGCCACAGAGCCTCTTCCCAGCCATGCCTCAGCCCTGCCCTCCCCCGGGGCTGGCACCTGTGAAACTGCTCGTGGAACCGGTCCCTGTGGCCTTGCAGGGTGTCTGCCGGGAGACCTGGGGGCGAGGGGTGCACGAGTTTAACGGCTGCGCGGCTCACATCCCCTCCCCCTGTTCCTCCACACGCTGGAAACCGTCAGATTCGAGCTCCCTGGTGACCTGGCCAGTCCTGTCCCACACCCACAAGGGGGGATGAGATCTCTGGGCCATGAGTGGACGGGACGGCGCTGCGGCCACGTCAGGCCTAACCTGCCCCCGCCGCGGCGCCACACGCGGCTGCCCTGGGCTGGTGCCGAAGCAGCTCACAGCCCAGGCCAGTGGTTCTCAAAGGGTGGGCGCGGGCCGAGACCCCTTCAGAGGGTTTTTGCTCCCACGGCCCTGTGCAGCGGGGGGGAGACACTCGGGAGCAGGTGTCCACAGAGAGTCTACACCACTCTTCTCACTGCATCTTTTCTGTTTTGGAAAACAGTGATTTTTCATAAAACGTATGTTATGTTAATGGGTAATGAGATTATGCTATTTTTAAATCAATAAGTATCTTCATAGTTTTTCCATTTTCTTTTGCGACAGCAAATGACTGTGTGAGCCGCATGGGAGCCTGGCCAGTGACTCACAGGAATGCAGCTTGAACAGGAGCTTCACCGTGTAGTGGTACAGGTGGCTGCAGTCCTGGGTGACCTGGATGAGCGGGGCCAGGCGGCACTGACCCGAGGACATCTGGGACACGGCGATGGCTGTGTTGAGCTGCCGAAACACTGAGCAGAAGGGGAGCGGGAGAGAGAGGGCGCGAGCCTGTGGGAGCCGGAGACGCAGGCCGGGCGGCCCACCCCATGCCAGGGCCCCGCCATGCGCACGGCCACCCTGCCAGGGCAGCTTGAAGATGAGGTGACGGCTCAGGCTGAAAGCAGGGCCTCCAGGACGGGGCCCCATGAGCTGGTGGCCGCCCCAGACTGTGACCAGATGCCCCACGAACCAGGTCAAGGGTGACACCAAGGTCCGGGCAAACGAGCCCCAGCTCAGCTGGGCAAGGGTTTCCAGAGAACGCTGCCAGGGTGGGCCGGGACGAGGCGCCCGAATGACAGGGCTGTGGACAGCCCGTGCCCTGGGCCTCAAACCTGCTCCGACTCGCACAGAGGGACGCAGGCTGAGGACCGAGCAGCCCTAGTGCCTCCTTTCAGATATGGGAACAGGCCGGCCTTCTCCAAAGTCACACAGCAGTGGGGTCAGGACAGCTCTGCAAACCCCAAGTGACCCCGAAGCCTCACTTGCACCCGGGGCCAGTCTCCCCTGGAACCTGACAATCGGGCCTTGTATCGGAACTACCAAGTAGGAGGGACAAAGGACAAACATGAGGCTGCCTCCGCCTTGGCTGGCAGCTTCTCTGGGGCAGAGAGAGGAGCAGCAGGGCGGGCAGCCGGCCACAGGGAAAGCGGCCAGGGCTGCCCCACTCGGGACAGCCCCAAGCTCAGGTCCTGCTCCTGCCTTGCCTGGGAGGGGCCGTTTGCAAACCTCTGCAGCAACAGGCGCGCACCCGGGAGGGAAGGGGCGAGAAGGAAGAGGCAAAGCGCCATCTCTCACTTTTTTTTTCTTTTTTGAGACAGGGTCTCACTCTGTGGCCTAGAGGTGCAATCACAGCTCACTGCGGCCTCGAGCTCCTGGGCTCCAGCCTCAGCCTGAGTGGCTGGGATTACAGGCAGGCACCACATGCCTTGCTAATTATTTTTAATTTTTTTGTCCAGATGGGGTCTTGCTATGTTGCCCAGGCTGCCCTGGCTCTTTAAATAAATTTCTAATTACTAGTGTCGTACTAAGTACGTTTTCTTCGTGCAAAATTAAAACCCATGTAAAGTCCTGCTTTGGGTTTGAAACATGTATGTACATACTGTTCTGCAATCTGCTTTATTTTACACAGCAGAACGTTTCTAGATCTTTCCCAGCTACAGCAGACTCAGATGCATCTCTCTTAACCGTCGCCTTCTGTTCCCTGCTACACACGGGCACCGAGATGCAGCCTTCTCCACCAAGGGGCGTTTAGGGCATTTCTGGGTTTTGCTGTTACAGACCTTGAGGCAGGGACCCCCTGTGCCCGCCGCTGTGCCCTTCCTTGTGTGTCATCGAAGCACCAGTGTTGCCGGGGCGGGAACACACCTGCGGGTCTTCTGCACTCCCCCGCAGGGACGCTGCCTGCCCACACCGGCCTCCTCCCATGCCAAGGGCAGCACAGGGCAGGGGCTTGGGGGACCTGGCTCCTGCCTGGTGGCCTCTGTGCTACGAGAGGCTCAGCCTCAGCACATCTCTGCCAGGACGCAGAACCTGGCACCTGGGGCCACACCCCTGGTCCATCGGAACCGCTGCGCGGCAGGCTCACCCGGCCAGAGGCCAGACCCCGGGACTCAGGAGCCTTCCCCAAACTCCTTAAAAAAGCATTTGCTGCTTGCCCTCCAGTGGAGAGCTCTGAGTCACCCGCAAGCTGTTTTGAAGCTGCCACCTAGAACAATCACCCCTCCAGCCGGCGGGGGCCCTCTGGGATTTCCTGTCCGGCTGCTGGGCTCCCAGGACCGGAAGTCTGACATGACCCAGAAGCTTTTTAGAACAGAAAATGGGCACGAGGAGCCAAACCAACTCTCCGGGGGGCTGCACAGGTGTCCTGAGCCGGGGTGGGAACCCGAAGGGGCGGCTCAGCGCTTGTCCACACCCCATGTCCCCCCTGTCCTGGGGCCACCAGAGCGATGCTCACTGGGCAGGAGGGCAGCTGAGCCCCCACCCTGCACGTGCCCTCTGGGGCCTGGCGGCCTGGGGGCGGGGAGGCCTCTGCTGTGCTTTGGAGGCGCCAGGAGGCCCCATCGGCTCTCCCTGCACGGGCAGGTGCCTTTGAGGATGTTAAGCTGGTCTGGTCACTAGTGTCTTCTTCCTCCTTGTCCCAACTCTGGGCACTCAGTGGTGCCCTCAGACCCCAGTACCTCCTCTTTGGACACTCACCTGATTCAGAAAGCTTCAGCTCACAGTCCATGTAATCAAACATCTCCACGGTGAGCTGGAAGCTGCGGAAGAGAGGGGCGAGGGGTGAGGGGGCGAGGGGTGAGGGGGAGAGAGAGGTGAGGGGGAGGGAGAGGTGAGGGGGAGGGAGGGGGAGGGAGGGGGAGGGAGGGCCCACTGGCCTGGGCCAGGACCCCTGGGAGGGGACAGGGACATAGCTGTCGACACCAGCTCTGGCCAACCTGCCTTTGCAAAGGACGGGTCTCCAGGCAAATAACCCCATCCCTTGACCGTCAGCCTCTTCCCTGGGAGCCTGAGCTTGGACACTGCTGCCCGGGTGTGAAATAGGGTAGAGCCCAGCAGGGAAACTGAGGGAAAGGGGCGGACACCAAGCCACTCGGGGTGCAGAGCCACTCACATGTTGTTGACGTCGGAGCCAGCCGCCTTCTCCAACACCTCATCTGTCACCTCCAGGCTCGCGGGGAACTGGGGGTGCTGCGGAGACAACCCCATTCAGCTGCAGCTGTGCGGGTGGCCTCACGCTGGGCCCTGCCCCCTGCTCCTGGGGCCTGGGAGGAGGGACGCGCCCGGCCAGGGCAGGGGGAGGCTGGCCCCACGTCCACGGGAACACCCGAGGAGTTCTAGGAGCTTCCTCACGTCCCAGCCTCCTCATCTCCCCATTGGTCATGGTTAGGACAGGAAGGTGAGTGGACAGACCCATGGACAGGACAGGTTCCACCCTCGATGTCCCCAGACGTCACAGAGGGAAAAGCCCCGGGTCCCTCAGCCCCACAGCACCCGAGGAAAGCACCTTGAGGTGGAAGGAGATCTTGGTCAGCAGCAGCTTGGTGTAGACGTTCACCAGCTGTCCGTACCGGTCGTGCAGATGCCCCTGTGGGAAGAGCCAGGGTAGGGGCCCCTCCTGTGGACACGCCGAGAGCCGCCCCCCAGCCCCAGTCACCTCTTCGTCCACCAACGTCCCCTCCAGCCTGCACCGACCGCCCTCTTTGTCTCTAGCTTTTCCCTTCATCTTTCTCCTTGTCGTTCTTGCCAAGGAAACCCTTGTGAGAAGAGAGCTCTTTGTGCAGGGCACCGGGCCAGTTCCGAGCAGGGACACTTTATTAAAGTGCTGGTGCACGGCCTGCCCACGTCCTCCTCCACCGCGGGCCCTCGGCCACGCTGGCTGGGCCTCCTCTGCACCGTGGCATGGTCGCCTCACTCAGAGGACACGGGTCAGCCTCCCTGTGGGTCCCTACCCAGGGCCACCCTGCTCCTGTGCCCCAGTGGACAAGCACCCTGGCCCCGTCCCACCCAGGGCGCCTCTAACTCCCGAGGGTCGTGCAGCGGATCCAGCCACGGGCACCCTGAGCCCTACTGTGTCTAAGAACCCTCCGGCAAGTCTGCTGAAAATGCGGATTTCCAGACCCAATTCGAAAGCAGCCGGTCTGGGGGAGCCGGGAGCTGCACCCCTGCCAGGGCTCTGACCCCCACTGCACCGCCAGCTCGGGCTCTGGTGTCGCCAACCTTCCCAGCGCGGGGGGACTAAAGGGCCTGGGGGTTTCTGCAGCTGGAGGCCCGAGAGCTGTGCGTGCGGAGTGTCCCGTGCTTTCCACACAGCGAGGCCGCAGCACCCAGCACCGCCACCGTCTCGCCCACGGCTGCCCCAAACCCTCCACCCTGGCTTCCGCTCCCAGAGGGAGAGGAGGAAAACCCGGCCCCCCACAGGGAGCTGCCATCACCAGCCCCCAAGCTCACGAGGCCCCAAATGCCCAGCAGCCTGGCCTGGACGCCCAGGAGGAGGCGTCCTCGCCCCGCACCTACCCACAGGTCTCCGACCTCGCGGATGTTGCTCCGGTACCGCTGGCAGTCGTGCAGCACCTGCGGCGTGGGGGGAGGGATGAGGGACCAGGGACCTCGCAGGAGGGGGCCCAGGGAGGTGGGAGGGTTGAGGCAGAGGGCAGGGCCGACCCAGCGCCACGGGGACAGACACAGGGACAGGCCTGCGCGCTTGCACTGGACGCTATTCCGAGTTCCCGCCCTCTGTGCCACTCACGTTGGGGTGCCCGTCCCGCAGGACCTTGTGCAGGACGTGGCAGAACTTCCAGCTGAGGATGGAGCTGCTGGGCAGCGGCAGCCCGATGGCGTAGGACCAGAAGGTGAAGGCCCCCTTCTCGTGGTGCGTGCCCAGAATGATGCCTGCGGGGGTCAAGGCCAAGTGCGGGAGGCAGAGACGCAAGCACAGGGCAGCTGGCGCTTGGCCAAAGGGCACAGGGGTCGGGGCAAGACACAGGGCATGGTTGTGTCCCAGGACTCTAACTGGGCCGACGGTGGCATTTCCGTGGTGAGTCTCAGTTGGGAAAGGGGTGAGCCACATGGGGGGCCTGGCAGGGTGCAGGCCGCAGAGGATACTCCCCACCCGGCTCAGGGCCGGGACCTCCAGACCCTGGCACAGGGGCCCCACCCGATGCCCACCCCGGCCCGGCGGAGCAGGCGGGAAGGATACGCCGCGCGTGCTTCTCCTTCACGGGGGCCTCCTGGCTGTTGATGGCTTTGCTGATGCTGATGGCCTGTGCGGGGCAAAGGAGGCAGCGTTCAGGACCCCCGGGCCGTCCCAGGGAGAGACCACCCCAAAGGGGAAAAGGGCGACACAGAACAGGATTCTGCCGTGGCTAATGCGGGCGTGGTGATGGGGGAAGGGAGGAATCCCCCCACCTAAGCAGACCGAGCCCCTGAAGACCCTCCCTCTACGTGCCCTGTGCAGCTAGGACCACAGCCACCACCCCACCCAAAGCCACCGGGGCACCTGAGGTATAACGACGGAAGCCGGGCTATGGCCTCAGGGACCCCTCTCTCTGAAACCACACGAGTAGCCCTCCCGGGAGATGAGGTCCCCGGCCCCAGGCGTGGCCAACGTGGCCTCCTCTGCCTGTCCCCCCGCTGGAAGTCACCGGACCCGAGCCCTCACTTGTGCTCCATGAGGGATGCGTGTCCTCCCCACTCTCCCACAGGCGGGGTCTGGGCCGTGTCGCGGCTGACGGGGGCCACACAGCACTCCCAGGAAACCAGGGTGAGCCCAGGCCCTGCCCGACTGTCCTGACTCAGCTCCTGCCCCCACCAACGAGGAGGCGACTGTGGCCCGCCCGGGGCGGGGAGGAAGGAGGGGGTCTGCCTGGCACACCTGCCGTCGTCGCCCGAGACCTGAACGAGCGCCAACCTCACGCTCGACCAAGGGCAGAACCTTGGTGTCGGGAGACCCTCCCCCACCTCCACCTGCTGCAGTCTCACCTCCCCGGCCCAAAGCCTCCCTCCCAAGAAGGCTTCTCAGAGGGGGCCGTGTGCTTGAGGAGGGCTCACGGCACCTACAGTCACTGCTACCTGGCCCTGGGCGCCTGTGGGTGTGTTGTCCTCCACCTGGGGAGGCCTCGTGAGCCTCCGTCCACCCACGACGGGTCGGTGGACTGAGAAGGGCCAGGGGCCGCGGGGGGGGGACAGGGCCCTGGGCAGACACAGACACCGAGACGAGGCAGGCGGCCCCAGGACAGCCTTGCCGGGGCAGGGGGCAGGACCAGGGGTCAGGGGTCAGGGGTCAGGGGCCAGGGGGCAGGACTAGGAGGCAGGGCAGGGGGCAGGACCAGGAGGCGGGGCAGGGGGCAGGGGGCAGGGGCAGGGGGCAGGGGGCAGGGGGCAGGGGGCAGGACCAGGAGGCAGGGCAGGGGGCAGGGGCGGGGGCGGGGACAGGGCAGGGGGCAGCACTGTGTTCTCCTGTCTCTCCCTCAGAGGCCACCACGCTCTCCCGCTCTGGCCCCTGAACAGCAGTGACCGCCCTGCAGGCACAGAGGTGACTGCACCGTTTACAGTCTATTATGAGATTTCCTCTGGGAGAAAGGGCAGCCGGGCAGCCCGGCCCTTCCTGGTCAGGCCTCAGGCTGGAGTCGGGGGCCGGCCGGGCAGGCTGGGCGGCCCCTTCGTGCAAGGCCCCTGCAGTCCCCTGCGGCCACGCCGAGCCCCAGCAGTCGGGAGGGTCCCGGCAGGCCCAACGCTGGGGGCTGCCTGGTCTCTCGACCCTGTCGCTGCCACGCGTCCCCCAGGCCTCGGCTCCCCCCTCCCTTCCGTGAACTGCGAGAGACAAGAACGAGCTGCTGTGTGCGCGTCACGGCCCACCGCCAGAGTGGCCATGGTGAGGACGAGGATGGTGAGGATCGGCCACTGCACCAACTGAGCACTCACCACCTGCCAGGCTCAGCAACGTGCTTCCCGTAACAGCCCAAGGAAGTGGTTACACCACTCTCTTGGTGAGGAAACTGAGGCACAGAGGGCTGGGGATCTTGTCTGCACAACTAACGGGCAAAGCCAGGGTTCAAGGCCAAGCCTGCCAGACTCCAGGCCTGCATCCTCAGCGACTCTGCACGGCTCCCGGCTCCTGCGTGGCGAGGGGCTCCCGGGGCGGGGATTGGGGCCGATCCCTCCCCCAGCTCCACCCCGCTGCCAGGCAAGCCGCTGCCAGCTCACACGCCAGGTGTGTCCTGTCTCGGAGGGCTGTAACTTCATCCCGACTGCCCTGACACCCGAGCTGCCACCTGGCCCGGAAGATTCCTGGCCAGCAGGGTGGAGCTGGAGCTACCCAGGCAGGCTGAGGCGGCTGCAGACAGAGGCGGGGGCTCGCTCCTGACTCAAGGAGACCCCCGGGAGGGGCCGAGACAGGGCTCCTTCCCTCCTCCCTGCGCCAAGAATGACCACGTGAGGCCAAGGTGACGTCACTGCCACGGGCTTCCGTGGGCCCAGGCGTCCCCTAGCGTCCTCTCGCCCCGCCCCCCACAGCCACCTGTTTAAACCTGCACCTCCCCAGATTTATGGTTCTCTCCGGCCCGTCACCCTCTGACGGCGCTTCCTCATTTGTCACCGTATTTGGCCCGTGTTTAGTTCTGCCCGGGGGCGCTGCCGAAACCCCAGCCCCTCAAAGGTCCTGGTACACACACAACTTTCACAGCAGGGAGGGGCGGCCCCGGGGCACGGCGTGTCGGCCCCACTCGGGCACGAGGCACAGTCCACTGCGCACAGGGCCCTGGCGATGCCTGTGCTGGTGGCGGGGACTGGCCGTCCGGGCGGGGCTCGGGCCGGCTCCCAGGAACACAGCCCCGTTGTGTGCAGGGCGGGCAGCTGTGCGCACCGGGCTCGGGTGCCGCACAAGGAGGCTCAGTGCTCACACAGTGGGCGTCTGTGGACACCCGAGGGCCGTGTCACTCCTCCCGGGCAGCGGCAGCCAAGCCTCGTCCCAGGAGAGGCCTCTCCGGCCTGCCCTGTCGGACCTCCCTGGAGGAAGCGGCTCCTGGGACGTGGGGCCGGGCCCAGCAGTGACGCTCACAGGGCACTTTTGACACAGCTCTGGGGTTTACAGCCCCGAGGCAGCTCTCACTGTTCTGGGTCCCCAGGTGCTCAGCACGTCACCCTCACACCAGCCCCACGGGGCAGACGAGGTGGTCCCTTTGAGGCAGCCCCAGCAGCTCGGACACAGGCAAATTTAACCCCTCGAGGCCGGTGGTGGATCGCCCGCCATTCAGGGAAACCACAGGAGACACTCGAGGGACCTGGGAAGGAGCTGGAGGGTCTGCAGAGACCACTGCACTCCCCCAGTCTGGACAAATCCACCGAGTCCACAGCCACACGCGGGGGCCACCTGCACACTCTCCCCCAGGCAGCACCTTAGCCGGCCGGGTGGCGGGTGGGGACGAAGCTCGGGGTGCCCACAGAGGGCCGGGGGACGGGAGCTCCGCGTGCTCTGGACACACATTCGGCACCGCGGGCACCGCCAGGCTCACAGAACACATCATCTGCCACCAGGCAGGCAAACGGGTCTCAACGCCCGACGGTGACGTCATCTTCACCAGCTGAACCACACGCCGCGCTGTGTGTCTCCTCGGTCCTCGCGACCGGCCCTGGAGCAGGCAAATGAGGCCGCGGAGGCTTGGAGAGGCCTCACTCGCCGCAGGTCATGAATAATGGAAACCTCGGCTGCGCCTGCTGAGCACAGGATCCTCTGGCAGCCCCGGCCTCGGTGCGGCGGGAAACCATGCTGCGGCCCAGCAGCTGCCCCAGGCCCGCCACTCCCGCGAGACTGACCTTGGCCTGGGGGGAGGGGGGGGGCCCTGGGCCGCCATGGGTTTCGGCGGGTGGACGGAGAAGTGCATCAGTGCGACAGCCTTCTCGTCCCGCCACAGGAACCCACTTCCCAAGGGCCGGCTGACACTCAGGGAGGACCTGGCCTGCCTCCAAATCGGAGGCAGATCCCGCCCGGGGATCGTTCAGACCCTGGGAACAAAGGCCTAGCGCAGGGGCCGAGTGGCCCCGCTGTAGCCTGAGCCCCATCCCTCAGGGGCGACGGTGTCTGCCTCGGGGCGCGGCCTGCGAGGAGACTCTTACAGGGACCTCGGCCCAGGGGAGCCCAGTCCTCAGGATACACTGGCCCAGCCTCCAGGAACAATCAACCCGTCCTTGTTTGTCTGACAGAAACCCAGCCTGGTGCCATAGCCGCCCCAGAGTCAAGGCTGGGACAATCCCAGGACCAGGCCAGACGGGGCCCCCTGGCTCCGGAGAGGCCCAGAGCTGCCAACGGCACTTGTCCCTGGACCAGGACTCACAGGGGACACCCCAACAAACACCTTCGTGAGGGCTGTTTCAGGATGGGGAGGCCGGGGTGAGGCGGGTGACACTCCCGAGGGGCCCGGGCCCAGGCCTGACTCCAGATGGAAACAGACACTGTGAGTGCAGCCAGGTGACAGAGCCGGCAGGCCCGGGCCACCCTCGGGCCCGGCACCAACAGGCAGCACCCTGCGGCCCGGCAGGGAGAAGCCAGGAGGTGCTGGAGGAGTTGCGTTTGTTCACAATTTACACTCTGTTCCCCCCGTGTCCCCATAAGCACATCTCCCTCCCGCTGCATCTCCAGGGCCCCCGGGGGAGGGCACACACTCAGGGGACAAGAGCTCTCACATGAGCACGGACAGCTTCAAGGCGCTAAGTGTCTCTTTCCGCAGCTAATAATTTAACCACTAGAGTTAAACAGTAAAAGTAACTATAAAACAACTTCTATTTTTAAAATCAACCCTGAAATGCATCAGACCGAAGGCTGCTGGTGCCGTTATCGCGACGCCCAGCAGCCGCCCTTGGCAGGGCCGAGAACGCTCGGCGCCAGGGCACAGGCGCTGGCAGAGCGCGGCTCGTTCTGCTTCAGCGTCTCCAAAGAGCTGTCTGAAGGACAGAGCTCCTATTCAAACGCCCGTGCCCCCCAGAGGCCACTGCCGAGAGGGAACACAGGCTTTCTGTGGCTGTGGGGCCGGGACGTGGCCACACGCACAGCGGTGGGGGCCCTGCTCCAGGCTGACAGGAAGTCAGGGGAGCGATTCAACAGGCGTCCGCGTCACTCGCACCCGTCCTGCCTGGTCCCGGCTTCTGCATCATTCCACCATTTAGGAAACTTCTGGAGGACGTTGCGAGAGCCCGGGAGTGACTCCTTCCCTGAGATGCTGGCCATGAGGTCGCAGCTGCTGCCACCCCTGCCCCGGGCTTCGTGGGTGACACACGGGGGTAGGAAGACTGGCCCTGTGTCACGCCTACACGGTGCCGGCTCTGAAAGGGACAGGCAGGTGGCCCATGCAGTCTCGTTCCCTGCACCCGGGTGACATCACTCCACAAACCTGTCTGCCTCACAAGCCAGGGGGCTGAGTCACTCTTGGGCAGACGAACTTATTGCAATTTGGGGACTGTGTTTATCTTAGCGAGAGAAAAAACAATCCCGCCCGGACGACACTTTTCTCCGTGGGCTCCGTCATTCCCCAGAGCAGATGCCGGGGCCTTTCAGGCCTCACCCAGAGGGAGACCCGCCGGCCTCCAGGCACCCATTCTCCCAGCCACCCTCACTGAGTGGCCCTGGCCAGGCACACAGCCCGCCGGGATCTCAGAGCACAGAGACGGTGGGGTCCAACAGCCGCGCAGGGAGGTCAGCGGGGAGGCGAGGCGAGGCCACCTCCTCCCCTGAGCCTGCTCCAAACACAAGCCCACCCCACATCTGCCCACCGCCATGGGCTCTGCTGGGCCACCGCAGTGTGTCGGTGACACAGGGAACGGTGTGAATAACGCCATTAGGGCTGGAAGCACAGTGGGGCTCGGCAGGAGGTGGCTGCTGGCTGCGCAGACGCCCCAGTCGGCCTGAAACACGAAGTTACCAAGTGCAGGAGCACGGGTGTCACCAACGGCGTAGCCGCTGGCAACGGCGCCTTCTCCTCCTGGCTATCTCAGGATAGCCGTCCCTCAGCCAAGCAGGCCCAGACCCGACTCCAGAGGCTTCCAGATGCCACAATCCAGTGGCTGATGAGTTTCCCTCACGGCTCGAATCAGCTGGGACACTGGCCTCGGGGCCAGGTCAGGGACGGGGCCTCGTCTACGCGGTTCCTCCCCACTCAGAAAGGCAGGCAGTTCTGCTGGGAAGTCCTACGCTGGCTTCGTCCCACGTGTCCCGGGGGCTGTCCGACCCCCCCAGTACCCTCCCAGGGCACGATGTCGCAGAGGCAGGGCTCCTGCCCTGGGGAGCATGTGGAACGTGAGCACCTGAGGGCTCGTTCTGGCAGGGCTGTCCCCCACCTTCCTGAGTCCCCCTGTCCCCACGCAGATCTGCTGCTCGCCCCGACAGCCCAGCTCCCCAGGTCCTCGCACACAGGCGGCCCAGCGACGCGCACAGGGCAGAAGCCCAATCTGCTCTTCCGCACTCAGGACACGCCGGGCCCCCTGAACTCCGGAAACCCCCACAGCGTCTCCGAGAGGTGGCGCCGTCACTGCCCCCACCTTGCAGATGAGGAAACGGAGGCACAGAGCAGGCAAGTGACAGCCGGGGCTGAACCCAGAGCCTTGCTCTTCACTGCCACACATGCCACCGCACACACGCCACAGCTCACATGTCTCGACCCCTCAGAGGGGACAGAGATGATCTGTGCCTTCCCAGAGCGCCCCCCAACACATACACGGTAAACAGCCCTGCTGAGTGTGTCATGGGCTGATGCATGCTGGGAAGCCCCGTCCCACCACTACCTGGACAAGAAGCCACCGCTGGAACGGCTGGCTCTGCCAGGGAGGTGACGGGCAGGCAGGCTCAAGGGGGCCTGGCAGCCCGGGAAGGCACCACTCAACACCTGCTTCACCCGGCCGGGCTGGGCCGCGGCAGTGGGCAGGAGCTGGTTCTCTCTCTCCTTTGAGCAAGGAGCCCTGGCTTGCCTCTGTCCCTCCAGCGTGCCCGGTGCCAGGTGCCACGCCTGCACACGCGGACACAGGGGAGAGGCCAGACCCACTCCTGCCCTCAGGACAGTGGCGACAGAGGGTGAGCTGGCTGTCTGCTGCACGGTGTAGGTCTCTTCCCAAACTCTGGTAACCTTTCGTTACCGTAAACATTTACGGGAGGCCCAGGAAGGGGCTGGCGACCTGGCATGACGCAGTCTTCCCGGGACACACCGCAGAGGCACGGCGGGCGCTCACGTCTGCCCGGCTCTTCAGAGGCAGCTCGGCCGGGCGGTGACGGCAGATCAGGGCAGAGGGACCCGCGAGTGCGAATACGGCGTCTGAAGGCATCCCACGTATTTGGGAACCGCTCTCAAACCAGAAACTCAGGGGACGTCCCAAACACCTCTCTGTACCCTGTCTGGGGAACTTAAAAAAAATACACCAATGCCTGACTCTAATCCAGACCCAATCGCTCCGAATCTCCGACACCTGGACGCTGCCACGTTTGACAAGCCCCCAGGTGATTCTAACACCCGCACCACCCAGCACAGCAGCCACCGGTCACTCGTCACTCGGAGAGGGGGCGAGTCTGAACTGAGACGAGCTGGGAGTGCCCAACACACCGGATTTCCAAGATTTAGAAGAATAGAAAATATCCCCATGATAAACAAGTTTTACAGTGATTACATGTTGAAAGTGTTGTATTTTGGATACACCGGGTTACACACAACATACAATTATAACTAACTTCACCTGTTTCTGTCGACTTTTCTAGTGGGCGCCAGACGCCCTAACGTGACACCGTGGCCCATCTCCTGTTCTGCCGGCAGCGCTGTTGTTGTCAATAAATGTTAATCTTTACAGGATTTTGGTTCCACAGGGACTGGCTGAGGGCACAAGTCACAGACCCGGACAGTCGGACCTGTGAACTGCTCCGCAGGCCGACCCCTCCACAGTCCCTGTCACAGGGCCTCGCACCCGGGCAGCTTTCTGTCTGTGGGTGACGCCCACCCACGGGGAGGGGGGAGCAGGTGGGCTCGGTCAACTCGTGCTGTAGCATTAACAGTTTCTCTCATCCTAACCTGACAGGAAGCTTCTGCGTTCTATCGCCACATCCTGCAGGGGAAACTGAGGCCCAGAGAAGCACACGGGCTCACAGAAAGGGAAAAGCCAGGCCGGGCAACTGGCATTTCCAAAACTCCAACCTGCCGAGCCCTCATCCGAGATACGCTTCAAACGTGGCCCTCTCTGGGGGGAGTTCTGAGAGCCTGCTCGGATTTGGAAACTGCGTGGCGGGGGTGGGCAGGGAGAAAGACGGCTACCGACTGTCCGCCGAGCCCCTACCGCGTGCGGCACCGTGCTTCACACTGCACCCACCGTATGAGTTAGCTCCCTGTGGCTGCTGTGACAGATCGCCATAAACTCAGTGGCTTCAAACAACACAAACTCATCACCTCACAGTTCTGGAGGTCAGAAGTCTGAAATGGGTCTTATGCAGCTAAAAGCAAGGTGTCAGAAAGGCTGAATTTCTTTCTGGAGCCCGTAGGGGAGAATCCGTTCCCCCGCCTGTTTCAGGTGGCAGGGGACACCCACACTCCTCGGCTAGTGGCTCCGTCCTGCATCTTCACAGCCAGCAGTGGTCGGTGGAGACTTTCCTACATTCCATCACTCTGATCTCTCCGGCCTCCTGCACCCACCGTTAAAGACCCTCGTGACTACACAGGGCTCACCTGGTAACCAGGATAATTGCCCCAGCTCAAGGCCGGCGGACGAACACCCCACGCTTCCCTTACCAAGTGAGATCACATTCACAGTTCCGGGAACTACGGCGTGGACACCTTGGCAGGACCATTCACGCGGCACCACGCCTCGGAACAGCCCTATTCGGTGGCTGGAATTATCCCTATTTTTATAGACAAGGAAACAGATTTAGGAGTTAAGCAACTCACCCAGGAACACAGGCTAGAACTCAGGGCCACCTGCCTACAGGTGCATTCCATGATATCACACCGTCTTTTTAAAGGCACAGGCAATGTTCAGGTTCAGAACACAGCATACTATATTCTGTAGTTTTCTGTATTCAGAATACAACAGCAACAACAAGCTGGTAATATTTTGTCACTTCCAGTTTGAAAAAGGGTTTTTTATCACCAAAGGGACTAAAGTCTTGGGGAAGAAAAGAACACACTAGTTTTCTGGACTCTACCCTGGGATTGCACGAGGGCTGTACGGAAAGCACCCAGCCACTGTTAATGCACCCAGAACAGGTCCGTGGCTGGGTACTTTGCGGACAGCCATGGTGCACACACTCACACCACAAACCAGCCCCCAGAGGGAAACGTGGCTGCCCTCCCTTAGCTGACCCCGGAGACCTTCGCAAAGGTGCGTCCTATCAAGAAAGCTCCCGGGGAAGCCTTTCTCCTCCTCCTGACCCAGGAGCCTGGGAGAGGAAAGACGAGGCTGGTGCACGGCGCTGGGGTCCATGTCGGGACAGGCGGTGGACCCCAAAAGGAGGCTGGGTCCCTGGATTGGATGTGCTATTTTCTGTCTCAAGACTTGCAAACAGCAACCTCAGCTCTCCAGGTCCTTTCTACCACGGGGCCTGGCTGGCAGCTCATGGGATATTTCTGGGAACGATCTAATTAAATATTAACCACGCACAAAAGCTCATTCTTACATCTCTCGGTAAGTCACTGTGAAGACAACTGAATCCAAACTCCATCTTTCCAGAAAAAGGGGCCCTGGAACGGGTTAGTGCTATGAGATTCACCCATTACACAGTTATTAATTACCCATTACAAAGCACTCCTCTCAGCCCCCGAGAAAAAACCCAAAAAGCAAAACAAAACAATCCACCTTCTTGTGTACCAAACCAACCACCGAAGTGTGTGGTCCTAGATCAAAGATGCTCTTTGACAGACAGAAAGGTTGCCCTTGACTTCTTATCCATTTAAGATAAACATCAATGAACTTGGCCCTTTAAATTCTATCTCCTCTATGTAGCAATCAGGCCTCTTTACCTACATCTCCTCAAAAGCATAGGAAAAAATCTAAAAATCAGAGAATGAACAAAGTTTTCAACAACACCCAAATTCTCTCTGCCCATTAAGGTTTTCTCCCTGTGCTTCTGCAAGTTTCTGGCACAATTATGTGTTAATGACTCTAAGTTAAATGCCACACTTGTTTTTCTGACGGGCTATCCAGGCTGAACCAGATGATGATGATGACAAGGATCACAAGGATAAATTGACAATTTGCAGCCAGGCTGGTTCCAGCACTTGGCATTCACGAAGCCTTGCTGTTTTGAGGTTTTATTATTGCTTTCATTGTCAATCACAAACACAAGGGTTAGAAGGTCTCCCTGTGTGTTCTCTCATTTCAAAATGAAATCTCTTGTAGATTGCATGTGCTTACTTGATTTGAAAGCAACCGCAGAAGTCCCTGCAAGGACAAGCGGGCAGGAACTTGCTAATGCCAGCCCCAAATGCAAATATCACCAGCCTGCTTCAGACAAGGGTTGAAGGGTTCCTCTGGCTTCCTTTAATTCTAAAGTAAAAATTTTCAACCATTTCAGTCTCGGTTGACCTATTTTGGCAAATAAACAGGTATGTCCCCCACCCCCGCCCGTCCCCCAGGTGGAAGAACACCTCCAAGTTTGTAAAATAAAAAGGAACAGGAAGCCAGAAACACAGCAAAGCCTCCATGGTGCGTCCTGGGCACAAACACATGCACAAATGCACACCCGCGCCATTATTCAATTTTTAAAACCACCTTCCCAGGATAGCAGCATCTGGAAGAGATGCAGGCGCGTGGGAAGCGCAGGAAGGGAGCCCCAGGAAGTTTCTGTCTGTCAGGCGCCGGTATTTAATGAGGGGGTGTGAACCTATTTATTCGTGGGCCAGCGCTCGGGCGAACAAGTCTGGCGACATACGTGAA
The DNA here is from genome assembly GCF_041146395.1 of Eulemur rufifrons. Taxonomy (NCBI): domain Eukaryota; kingdom Metazoa; phylum Chordata; class Mammalia; order Primates; family Lemuridae; genus Eulemur; species Eulemur rufifrons. The sequence continues at coordinate 5,271,973 of NC_091003.1, forward strand.
ACTTTTCACCCCGCAGATAATAAGACATTGTGCGGCCCTGGAAAACAGCTCACGAGAAAAGGAAGCGGGGATTTTCCTTTAAGGAAAAGCACTGCACCCCCGGTGGGGGCATCGGCGTCCAGGGCCGGGAGAAGGTGGCAGCAGCCCAGGAGGGGCCGCCCAGCCGGGCGGGGAGACCCAGGGGGCCGCGCTGGCCCCGGCGCACCTGGGCCCCGGGCACACCTTGACCCCGGGCACAACCTGAGCCCCGACCCCACCGCCGCTCCCTGGCCCCCTGCTGGCCCCAGCTCCCCGGCCCCGGCGCTTCTGGGCCCGGGCACCCGGCCGGAACGCGGCTTCCGGTTCACCTGTGCGCCGCCGCTCGGGCCGCGGAGGCCGGCGGGGGGCGGCCGGGAGCCCCCGAGGACCAGGTGGCCGCAGGCCGGGCCCCGGCGCCGCCCCCCGCCCCCGCCCCGGCCTGGCAGCTCCCGGCCCCCGAGGGACGCGCGAGGGGACAAGGGACCCAGGCCCGCCGCCGCCCGCTCGCCTGGGTCTTGTCGAACTGCTCGCGCTCGGCCTCCAGGCTGTGGCCCGGCCTGCGGCTCAGCACCCGCGCCGGCACGTTCTTGATGCTGTTCATCCTGCCGCCGCCGCCCCGCTCCGCGCAGGTGAGCGCCACTGAGCGCCAGCCGGCAGCCGCCCGAGCCTAGGCGCCGCGAGGACGCCGCGCCTCGCCCGCCGCCCGCCGGGGAGGAGCCCGCGCCCCGCCCCGGCCCCAGTCCCGGACACGCCCCTTCCCCGCCCCCCGGTTCCGGCACGCCCCTCCCCCTCTACCCCTCCCCCCCCACCCCCGCCGGACTCCCGCCCGGCTCCTCCCCCAAGACACCCACAAACGCCCCTCCCCCGCCCTCCAGGCCCAGACACGCCCCGCCCCTGCACCCCTGCACAACCCCCCCAGGACTCCCAGACACGCCCCGCCCCCTAACTCCCCAGGCGCGGGCCCACCTCTCACCCCTACCTTAAGCAAAACGGAAGAAACCCGCCCTCTTCCTTCCTCGCTGGTTGGGGCAGTTCCCTCCCCGCCCGGCCCAGAACCCATTAGGACATGTGTACACCAGGCCAAGATCTGGTTAATTGAAGAAAATTTGGCCTCCACGAGTCTGGTCAATAGCAGCACAAAGGCAGGGCGCGGTGGCTCACGCCTGTAATCCTATAGCACTCTGGGAGGCCGAGGCGGGAGGATCGCTTGAGGTCAGGAGTTCGAGACCAGACTGAGCAAGAGTGAGACCCCTATCTCTACTACAAAAATACAAAAAAATTAGCTGGACAACTAAAAACATATAGAAAAAATTAGCCGGGCATGATGGCACATGCCTGTAGTCCCAGCTACTCAGGAGGCTGAGACAGGAGGATTGCTTGAGGCCAGGAGTTTGAGGTTGCTGTGAGCTAGGCTGATGCCACAGCACTCTAGCCTGGGCAACAGAGTGAGACTCTGTCTCAAAAAAAAAAAAAATAGCAGCACAAAGAGACATTTTTTTCCCCTTTCTGGTCTTAATTTACGTGTCAAAGTGCACCCATGTGAGTGCTCCCTTTTTGTGCATCTCTAACAAAACTGCAGCTGTGGACTCGGGGATGCGAGGTGAATGTTCACAGGCAGCAGGCTCCGGACACCTTGCCAGGGCAGGGGGACAGTAAGGGCGGGGAGGCTGGGGCGCAGCTGGGCTGGGACCCAAGCAGGCAGATCAGAACCAAACCTGGAGCTGGCCCAGCCAAGGACGGCGAGGAGATGCCCCAGGAGGGACGGGAGACTTTTAAAATCATTATTATTATTATTGGCTTCCTTTTTAAACTATTGGTCACAAGGCTGCAGTAAAAAAATTAATAAAAACCCAAAGTCCTCCCCAAGCGTAGCTCTCAGATGACTGTTAGTTTGTGTCTGCCGTGCTTAGCTTTCCTATCCGAAGGCAGATGCGAGATCGGGCATCAACAGCCCCGGGCCTCCCCTCGCTCTTTGAGGGGAGGTATCCCCTACCTGCAAGAAGGAGTATGATGCCACCCAAACCTGCAAGCTGTCCCCTGGCTAGACCGTAAGCCAGCCCCGCCCCGATCCCTCTAGCCAAGAGCTGACACTGAGAGCCATATCCACCAAGGCTCTCCTCTCACTCTGCTAAAAAGAAATTAATCATGCCTGATATATCTAATACCAATCTCTGAAAAGCTTCTTTGCCAGAATAACAATAGAATGACAACAATAGCTAATATTTTGAGTGCTTAGTATTTGCCAGACACTGGTAAACCCTTTACACGTATGTCTCGTTTTTAATCCTCCGCAACTTAGTCAAGACCTGTGGTCAAATACAACCACCATTAAGGGACACCAGCCGTTTCCCAGACTCCTTTTTCCACATGGAGCAAAAGCAGTTATCCTGTGACCTTGACATGCGCAGCATCCTCTTGTAAACCAGGCAGCACCCTCTGGGCCTAGAACATCTGCCAGGGTGACTTAACAGTAGCAACCAGCTACCGCTCTTAAAAATAGAGCTTGCTCCTGTGCCTGGGGCCATGCCTGGCATTCATTAAACAGCATCTCACTTAATCTTCTTTAAAGTTGGTGGTTCTTACAGACAGGCAGGCTCATAGAGTTCAGCCTGTGTTCACACAACTGGGAAACTGTGTACTCAGGATCCGGACTCAGATCTGCCGCATTTCAAAGGCCGTGCTCTCGGCAAGCAGGCCACTTGTACTGTATTTGGTGGCCAGTGACTTTCACTACTATACCGCCATGGGTTTGCTAATATATGTCCGATGAATTGTAATTTATCTGCTTATAGGTAAGACTTTGAGCTACTAGAGGCCAGAGAACACCCTGTCTTACTAAGTTTTCTAGCTCAGTGCTTGGCAGGGTGCCTGGTGCATAGCGATGTTCAATAAATGCGTGTGAAATGAGGGCTGAAAGAGTAAATGAACACCCCCATCATTTGGTATACTTCAGTGTACCGGTTATTTTATGAAAGAGCATTCCTGGGGACACAAGGATGCTAACTTTCCCACTCCTCATTGCTACAGTTCATCTCTGGGGACATCTTCAGGCAGGGCTAGTACTGCCTGGTCCGGTACTGAGATTCTCCGTGTCACCAGATTCAGACTGCCACTTTGGGATATCTCGAGGGCTGTTTCATCCTCCTTCCCAGGGTATTACAAAGGCAAAGCATTTGGGATACAAATTGGACCTCATCTCAAGGAAAATCCAAGACAAACAGTAGAGGTTACATCACTTGGGCTCACTAAAATGCTGTGTGCTGCAATATCCACACTGCCTCGTTGACACGCATGCATGACTTGTCCCCAGCCTCTCTTTCTGGCTTCATCTTGCACCATCCCGGCCCATCAGGTCTGCAAACGCGTCGTGTCATGCTCCTCCATCCACCTCAGGGCCCTTGCACATGCTGTTACTATTGTCTGGAATTCTCTTCCTCTTCCTGTTGGCCTAGTTAGCATCTACTCATCTTTCGGCTCTTGGTTCAGATGTCACTTCTTCAGGGAAGCATTCCCTAAACCCTCCACCCTTGACCTTTGTCCCTGTTACATGCTGTCACAGTATCTCAAAGCTTTGTTTCATAGCACTTACTGGTCTTCCATGTGATGATTTGACTAAAGTCTGTCTCCACCACAGACTGCAAGCAAGGGTTAAATCTGTTTTGCTCATTGCTGTGTCTCCAGTGGCCAGCAAAACACCTACTGGGTGCTCAAAATAATTTTGTTCTTTTTTTTGTTGGATTTCTGAAGCATGTATTTGGCTGAGAACCCAGAAGTCCTTTTCAAGACGGATGAATGTGCATTCCTCATTTGATAAACTCCTCAGAGACTATTCTGGTTTTTAACCTCCCTGTCAGCTGCAGCCTTGATTAATGTGTCTGGTTTCTTATTTTCATCTCATTCACTCTGTTCTCTATCACGGAGGAGGTTGCTACGATTATTCTATTGAAGGCCAAAAATGATGAACCTTCTTGTAACGTGTCCTAACAAAATCGTCATCAAACAGCTCGAGAAGGCTGGGCGCGGTGGCTCACGCCTGTAATCCTAGCACTTTGGGAGGCCGAGGTGGGAGGGTCACTCGAGCCCAGGAGTATGAGGTTGCAGTGAGCCATGATGATGCCACTGCACTCCAGCCCGGGCGACAGAGTGAGACTCTGTCTTCAAAAAAAAAAAAAAGTCTCAAGAGAAACACAGGTGCACTATGCAAAACACCACCCTAACTACAGGGGTGGAACCACAGAAGGGGAGTCTCAACACAAAGCCACAGACAAACTGCGGGATCAATTAGCCAGAGGACAACGAAGTTTCATTTCTCAGCCACCTTCTGAAAATGTATAGAGCCAGCCTATAGCAGCCTCTCAATTCTATGCATTCGATTGGCACTTTTGGGGTAAAACTGTTTTTAGTGTTTATGCATTATCTTGATGCAGAATTTCTTTCTCTCGGGGGGTATTTCTATTTCTGTTTAAAAAAAAAAAATCTGTTCACTAATTCTAAAAATACCCCTCTATCAGTCTTTTCCAATGGCTGAGATCATTTCTGGCAGGCAAATTATAGTGTAATTCTAAGATGGTATGTTCATCTTAAGAATGTTGATGATAAAATATAAATGCCAAAATCTAGTTTTAACTTGCAACTATTTCAAAAATACTATGAGACTACCTCTTGCATTCGTTAAAATACAGAAGAAAAAAGAAGAAAAAAGAGACTGCCTCTCTTTAACATAAATTGATCACACATTTAAATAACTTAGGTTGAGATAGGCAATTTGCTAATATTAAAATTCCCCATTCTTGAATTACATGTGGAATAATACACAACAATTTGGGGGGATAAGAATAGGTACCATAATTGTAGGAGCTAAAATACATTTAGCCATAAAATAGTTTTCAATTATTTTCAAATCCTTTAGTTCCCTGAAATTTTCCTACTTAGCATCTAGCGAGTGTTCCCTTTTCACAAGGCAGGTTGAAATGTAGCCGTGGACCCATCATAAAGAGAGGGAGAAAACTGAATATTTGGATTCTCAGATTGGAAGTCAGTCTCTCCGGGGACATTTTAGGTCTCCTAGTTGGCTGGCGGTGGTTCAGAATCAACTATACCTTTTTCGGTTTTGCTCTGTACAAACCGGCCTGAGGGAGAAAGCACGCATTGATAAAGAACATAACCAAACCTCACCCCATTCCTCTTTTCAGCACCCTAATTAAAAAGGCTAAACGGGGTGGCTCTTCCCCTCTCATGAAAATCATCTCTGAAGTAACACTGAAACCTCCTAACAAAGGGACATTTATTCAGCACAATAGAACTTTGATATCTGCAATGCTTAAAAAAAAGAAGGCATTCCCATTCCTGAGGACATTAACTCACCAGGCTCAGTTGAAAGCAGCTAACCTTCCTTATTTTACTCCTGTGTCATGAAAACAAACCAAAGAAACATTTTTCTTTATTATTAAAAATATTTTTTATTGGCTGAAGCTCATCGATTCTCTTAGAAGGGGCACAGAGGCACATAGTAGTATATTCTTTAAAAAATTAAATTACAAATTAAAACAGAAGTGTTTTATTCTTTAATGATAAAATAAAATGCGTATAAAACTTGATCTTCCAGCAAGCTTTGTGTAAGTAGACGGGACTTCTACAGACCCAGATGAGGTGGGGCTCTGCTCAGCTTGGGACAAAAGGACCTCGATTGTCAATTTAAAGAGCTATTTTCCAGGTGGAAATATTTTATAGTATATCATTTCATGTTTATTTACACAGCAAAGTCCAGACCTAAAACCGTAAGAGAATACTATTATATTTTGAGCTGACTCTGATCAGCTATTGGTTATAATTTAAATGTATGCATAGATTTTTTTTTTAATCAGATAGTTAAAACAGCATTTGATAGGCAGGGGTTCTCTATTTGATGTTCACACCTTAAAAGAGCTTCTCTAGTGTTTAACTGTGGTCTGTACCTTTGAAGAGAAATCTTTGTCTTTCTTAACATAATTCCAAGTTTGTATATATATGATAAGGTCTAATTTCTTACACATGAAAATATTTCTTACACACAAAAATGGTTAATTTGAAAATAAAATATAGATGTTTAAAAAAAATTAACGTTCAGGTCCTGCTCCCCTTTGATGTTGAATGTGGCTCAGGGAGAATTACAATCCTCTTTTTGTTTTAGGGCTGAGTGTTTGGTATTGCTGTCTGCTTTCCGCCTTCCACTTAGATGAGAAATCTGCTTCTGGAGGAAGGAAAACAACAGAGTGGATAAAATAAAAATCAATTAGCATTGGACAGTGTGCTGTCAGCTCCCAGTGTCTGAGATATTAACTATGCATCCTGATTTTCATCAACAGCAGGTCATACAAAATATTACAGATATGACGACTCAGCAGAAAGAGGGAGAGAAGAAGAGAGAGGGAGGGAGGAGGGGGGGGCTTTGCTGCTTCCCCAGCGTCTTCCAAATGCTCTGTGCTTACCTTGGAACCCCCGGAAATGACCACACCCTTTACCTTATCAAACTAGATTCTGGGAAGGCTTTGCATATGACATGAAGGTTTGACAGACAGAAACATAAATCAAGAAAGTGCTTACTGGGTCAGTAAACCTTGCTATGAAACTTGGAACCCCATGTCCAGACTTCCTTCCCGCCAGACACCCAGGTGAAATGCTGAAAGGTGCATTTAGATCCTGACTGTTAAAGCCGTGTCTTTGTACTCACTTCCTTAGATTCAAAACTCTAGGTATTGAGAAGGAGAACTTTCGGATCTGCATTTCCACCTGCAGTTGACATTGTGCTCTGATTAAATTTAGAAGGTGTGTGTAAATAGGTCAGGCAAAAGAGAAAGTATTACAGGTCAAACAAACGCGTGCGTGGCCTTGACTCTGCATTATCAATGTCCCCAAGTTACTTATTAAATATCAATGGAGATATCAGGTGAGATAAGCAAAGGTGACCTACCCAGCATCGCGGCGAATGCTGAAGTTGACTTTTGTTTTCTTCAGTAACTGCCAAAGGTGTTTTTTTGAGCTGACTCTTCTGAGACTTCTGAGTTCTAGAAAACAACTCTCAAATTAGTACCTGGAGTAGAGACACTAGAAAATACTTAAGATTAGACACAGATATAGCAGAAGTGCCTTTAAAAGACCTCAGGCAAAGAGATAGCTGCATTCCTATGTTCACCGCGGCATTAGGACAGCCAAGATGCGGAGTATATGCTCAGTGGAACACTCTTTAGCCACAAAAACGAGTGAAATTCTGTCACTTGCAGCAACGTAGATGAACCTGGAGGACACTGTGCCGAGTGAACTAAGCCAGGCACAGGACAAATCCTGCACGAGCTCACTGATGTGTGGAATCTAAAAGGCTGAAGTCACAGACACAGAGAGTGGAAGGGTGGTCACGGGGGTTGGGGGGGTGGCTGGGGAACGGGGAGTTGTTGGTCAAAGGGGCCGTTTCAGTTACGCAGGAGGAACGTGTTTTACTGATCAACCGCGCAGCATGGTGACTGCAGTTAATAATAATGTTTTGTATGTTTCAAAATTGCCACAAGGCAATACAAAAAGATTCTAAATCTTTTTACCGCAAAGAAATGGTAAGTATGTGAGGTGATAGATATGTTAATTAGCTTGATTTAATTATTCCACAATGTTATACACATGTCAAAACATTACATTGTACCCTATAAACATATACAATTATTATTCAATTCTTGTCCATTTTAAAAAGACCTTAGAGAATTAACAAAATACAACAAAGTGATTCCATCAACTACCATCCATGCATCCCACAAAGATTTCTTTTCTTTTCTTTTTTGAGAGACAGGGTCTTCTTCTTCTTCTTTTTTTTTGTTTTGAGGCAGAGTTTTGCAATGTCGCCCTGCAGAGAGTGCAGTGGGGTCACCAGTCCCAAAGTCCTGGGCTCTTGCCTCAGCCTCCCAAGTAGCTGGGACTACAGGTGCATGCTACCACGCCCGGCTTATTTTCCTATGTTTAGTAGAGACGGGGTCTCTCTCTTGCTCAGGGTGGCCTCGAACTCCTGACCTCAAGCCATCCTCCTGCCTCAGCCTCCCAGAGTGCTAGGACTGCAGGTGTGAGCCACCATACCCGGGCAAGAGACAGCGTCTTGCTCTGTCGCCCAGGCTGGAGTACAGTGGTGCAATCATAGCTCACTGCAGCCTTAAACTCCTGGGCTTAAGTGATCCTCTTGCTTCAGCCTCCCAGAGTGCTGGGATCACTGAGCCCGGCCAAGATTTCTTGATTTCCCATTCATGTGTGGGGCCCCTTGTTTCTGATCTCCTGGTAGGGCTGTTCTGTTTGCTTCACTTTATGTGTTAGGGCCAAACTCTGGCAGCCAGCGAATGCCCACATACAACTGGCTCAGCCTCAGCCTCAAGACAGACTGCGTGGTGAGCCCTTAATGAAGACAATGGTCAGGAACAGGCATCAACCACTCTAAGTGCTCTAAGTGCCTGCTGAGCACTTGGTTCGCCTTGGTGGGCGTTTTGGTAGGGGGTGCGGGACGGGGGAGGGGAGGAGGGGAAGGAAGGGGAGGATGACACCTGGAAAGACCACAGCACATGTGGGTGGTGAACTCCAGCTTGCAGGCAGGCTGGGTCCTCAGCCTCCCCCTCCTCCCCATGGGGCCTGCATTCCAGTCACCCGGGACCACACGCAGCTCCTCAGGGCACCCAGGAAGCTTCCAGCCCTCTGTGCTTTCACTCATGCTGCTCCCCTCTGCTCAACTGCCTGCCTCTGCATTTTACAACCCATTGTATTTTATCGCTGCCCTTTACAAACTTCATTCTAAAAGAGATCCACAAGAAAGGGTAAGAACCAATCGGAACGCGGAATGCCCCGGCCAGTGTACTGGCCACAACTCCAAGCTCAGTTTAAGGTTGAGTCCAGGCGCCATTCCCAGCCCTGAAGCCAGCAGGAAGCCACGTGGGCAAGGTGATGCGCTGCATTTGTCTTCCCTTTTTCCTCCTTTATCTACTTTTCAATTATTGGGGCTTGGGGGGGAATCATTTGCAAATCACAATAACACAAACAGGTATAAATGGAGAAGTCGTGCACCTCCTACTGGTAACAATGCACCTCATCCTTCCACTGTGTCCTTGTGCACGTGTAGATTCTTATTCCAGTCGCGCTCTTACGTAGGCACAAGGCATAGGAACTTTCCAGTGTCTGCATGTTTTCACTTGACAATGTATCTGGGAACAGTTCCACACCCAGAGCCCCTCGATCTGTCTGTGGCCGGGAAGGACTCCGCCGTGGGGACGCACCGGGGTTTGCTCATTCGGCTCCCTCGTGCTGGACGCGTGGATCGACGACTCTGCTGCTGCTGTAACGCAGCAATGCTGCGATGAAAGCCTCGTGCGGTGCCATTTCATAGCGTCTCTAGGCGAGGTGCCCAAAGCCACACTGCTGCGTCTCCTCGGGGATTTCGAGAAGACGTTGCCATTTCCCACCGGAAGGACCGAACCCTTGTGTGCTCCCCGGCAACGCGGTGGAGTGCCTGTCCCGCAGTCTCTGAACTACCGTCCTCGTCCCTAGCAACAGACGGCAAAGCCCTGGCCAGGCAGACAGGCTGCTCAGAACTCCACCCTACCTCCTTGTTACCGAAATTCAGAATTTTGCACAAAATTATGTGCTTTTCCCGCATCTAGCTGTACTCAGTATGAAGGCTCGAGGGGAGGATTTGTGAGTCTAAAGCACGTTGCCAAGTAGATTTGATGATGAATCAGCTCATCGGTCTGCTGGAAAATATGCTGTATCTGGAGCCAATAGTTTTCCAATTAAATGATTTTCTGCTTCTAGCTGTGCGATGTGGAGCAAGAGATTCAGTCATTGTTCCTCCCTTGTGAAATGAAAGGCTCTTCTGGTTCTTTCTGGCTCAAAAGCTCTCTTAAACCAAGTCTTCTCCGTCCTCAAGCAGCTTTCCCATTTTTTCAGGTGACACCTGAGCTCACAGTTTAGCCTTTTTCTCCTGCGCTTTTCTTACCAGTTCCAGTCAAGAGGGGTCCCGAGCACTCCGTGTAGCAGGGGCTGTTGTGCCACAGCCAGGGCGCCGCGATGACCACGGCTCCTAAGGCCCCTGCGGTGCCGTGGGAGGACGTGTAATCAGAGACAGCAGCCGGGGATGTGCGCGCTGATGGAGGTGAAGTCACACACACACACACACACACACACACACACAGAGCCACACTAGGAGGACAGAAATGAAGGTTGCAGTGAGCTACGAGGACGGCACTCCACCCTAGCCCAGGAAACAGAGGCAGAGCCCGTCCTGATAATAAATAAGTAAATAAATAATAAAATAAAAAGCTTCCTCTGCCCCAATGTAAATGAACTGCTTCACTAATGCTTCAGAGAGAATTTGTGAAGAAGAAATCTTCCTAGGAAACACCAAAGTCCATCACAGTTCCTAGTTCGAAAAGCTTATATGACACGCGTAGTACAACACATGGCATGCTCTAAAAAATTGCTATTTGGGGAGCCTATTATTTTATTTTATTTTTTTTTAAAGACACAGGGTCTTGCTCTGTTGGCCCAGGCTGGAGTGATCACAGCTCACTGCAGCTGCGAACTCCTGGGCTCAAGCGATCCTCCTGCCTCGGCCTCCCCAATAGCTGGGACTACGGGCACGTGCCACCATGCCTGGCTAATCTTTTTTAGAGATGGGGTCTTGCTTTGTTGCCCAGGCTGACTCCTGCCTCAGTCTCCCAAAATGTTGGGATCACAGGCATGAGCCACTGCGCCCAGCCGTGGAGCCTCTTCTTCCAGGTAATCTTTGCAACTTCTTATTAAGGCTCGTGGCAATGATCGATTGCTTGAGAACACTGATTCTAAAATAGCTAATGTTCTAGTTTTGGGTCATCTGTGTCACATGGAAACTTGCTCCATGGAACTCCGAATCTCACAAAATACGAATGTGAAGAATAACCAAGCAAGAAATCTCACTAGGGAGCGTTTCTTGGAACGAGGAGAGGATATCAGTTCTCACTGTTTCTACTCAACACTGATCTGGACGTCCCAGCCAGAACAATGTGGGGAAAAAAATAAATAAAACTGTCTTTACTCACAAATGACACGACTGTGTAAAAAATCCTAAGGAAGTTACAGAAAACCTACTAGAATAGGTGAATTCCACGAAGTTGCAATTTACAAAAACCAGTTGTAGTTATTTGTATCAATAGACAATTTTAGAATGAAATGTAAAATATCATGTATAATGGTATCAAGAGCATACAGGTTAGTATCCCTAGTCCAAAAATCTGAAATCCACAATGTTTCAAAATCTGAAACTTTTTGAGTGCCAACATGATCCTAAAAGGAAATGCTTATTGGAACATTTTAGATTTCAGATTTTCGGATTTGGGATGATCAAGGGGTAAGTATATAATCAATAACAATTCAAATATTCAAAAATCTGAAATCCAAAACATTTCTTCTCCCAAGCATTTCAGATATGGGATACTCAACCTGTATTAGGGATAAATTTAAGAAAAGATGTTCAAGATCTCTACAATGATGAAAACTACAAAATATGCTTAAAAGAAATGAAGAGAGACCTAAACAGATGGAGATATACTCTGTTCATGGTTGCCAATCCTCCCTAAAGTGATCTGTAGATTCAAGGAAACCACAATACTAAAGTGCATTTTTGTAAAAATTGACGAGTTGATTCTAAAATTGATATGGCCTGCAAAGGACCTAGAATACTCAAAGCAATTTTGAAAAAGAAGAACAAAGTGGAGAACTAATACTTGATTTCAAGACTTTTTACGGAGCTATCGTAATCAATACAGTGTGCTATTGGTGTAAGGAGAGACAAACAGATCAATGGAATGACCAGCAAGTCCAGAAGTAGATACTTCCTTGTGAGGTCAGCCAATAGTCAACAAAGGTGCCAGAACTAATTCAATGGGAAAGAACGGTCTTTTCAATAAATCGTGTTGGGACTAAATATGTGTAGAGGAAAAAAATGAACCTTGAGGAAGTTTGGAGGCAGTGACATTTGAGCATGACTGTTTCCTCCTTAAAACCAGCATGCTCCCTCCCTCCCTCCGAGACACAGACACGTCCATTCCAACCGCTCCACTGGCCGCCCTCCCAGTGATATGTGCAGTTCAGCTGTGTATTCAGACGCTGCAAACGCAGTCGGGATGAAGCGGAACACGTACGTTTTTGGCGCTGCTGTTGACATTCTCGCAGGTGATGGGCAGCAGCGTGCTCAGTTCCAGGTCTGTCACCATCTGACGAGACTCGGCCAGCAGGCGCTGGAGCTTACTCGTGGGGGAAAAGTCATCCTGCAGAGACAACACATTTGAGCATTCGTGAAATTAACAAGCATTTTTTACATGTTTATGTTTACAAACACGTTACAAACGCAAGTGTTAACTACCTGCTAATATTGCCTCCACTTTAGGTATTACAAAGCAAAGCACGACATCAGACAGCAGAACAACCAAATTAGTTTTATTTCTTAGAGCTGCCTCAGTTAAATAATTTGACTTACGCAGAACTTATGACAACTAATTAAGTAACATCCGTATGACAAAACAATCCCAAGGCACTGTTTAGCTCTCCTAAGTCAACTTTTCAAGGCCATACCTAGCACGGCAAAATACTTGCCACGTGGAGCTTTAACACTAAAGGGTTGTGAGCTTATAGTTAATCTTCAACTGGGGATCGAATTTTTAGCATGAAAATGAGTCAGTGCCTAGACTAAGTTTTTTGTTAAGCGAAGTTAATTTCTAATTTTCCACAAACAAGATCACTACTGACCTGGCATGTCGGAAGATGTCTAACAAACGTGCTAAGTGAATATGTCTGTGTATATACATGGATAATATAGGCATGCAATGTTATGTACTGTTTGAGAAAAAATAGGTACAAACATTGAAAAAGGATCTCTAAGAGCTAAAAAAAAAAAAGTTATAGCTAATATTTTCTCTCATATTTATTGCTTTAACAAATTAATGGCTTTAATGTGGTATAACTGACATACAACTACCTGTACAATTAAAGTCTACAATCTGATGAGTTTCTACACAAGTATGTACCCATGAAACCACGCCCACAAAGAACATTGAATCCATTCATCGAACCCAAGGCCCTGTGTTCTTCCTCCATTCCCAGACAACCCCCGACCTGCTTTCTATAACTAGAGATTAGTTTGCACTTTCTAGAATTTTCTATGAATGCATTGACACTTTTATCCATTTGGCTTCTTTCACTTGGTGTAATTATTTTGAGAGATCCACCCATAATGTTGTTCGTGTAAATAATTAATTCTTTTTCATTGCTGAGTATTTCATTTATGGATGTATCATAGTTGTCTGTCCATTCACTTGTTAATGGACATTTGGGCTGTTTCCGGTTTTTCTGCTACTATAAATAAAGCTGCTTGAATATTCGTGTGTACACATATGTTTTCATTTCTTTAGGAATAGAGTGGCTAGGAAGGTGTATTTTTAACTTTTTAAGAAACTGCCAAAGTATTTTCCAAAGTGGTTGTACCAGTCCCAGTCTAGTCAACACTTGGTATGGTCAATTTTTATTTATTTATTTTTAAATTTTTTTTTTTTTTTTTTTTTGAGACAGAGTCTCACTCTGTTGCCTGGGCTAGAGTGCCATGGCATCAGCCTAGCTCACAGCAACCTCAAACTCCTGGACTCAAACAATCCTCCTGCCTCAGCCTCCCAAGTAGCTGAGACTACCAGTGTGCACCACCACGCCGGGCTAATTTTTTCTACTTTTAGTAGAGACGGGGTCTCACTCTTGCTCAGGCTGGCCTTGAACTCCTGACCTCAAGTGATCCTCCTGCCTCGGCCTCCCAGAGTGCTAGGATTACAGGTGTGAGCCACCGCACCCGGCCTGGTCAATTTTTAAATTTCAGACTGGAACTTGTTTTGTTTGTAAAAGAGCTGCAACAAAGATCCTACTTATGATGCAGACACTGGCTGTCGGAGACTGCCTCAGAGAAACCCTCGTCTGTAAGGACAGTGCTCACGGAAGCCCCAGTGCGGAAACACCTTCCTGCCCCGCAGCAGGGCTTGGATAAACCGTGTTTTATTCCTCCAACAGACCACACATCGGTCAACAATAAAACCAACAGGCTGGGTCTACTATGTCTACAAGTGCCAGCACGGATAAATGTCACTAAATATCGACAGAGTTGGAAAAACCATATTGCAAAAGGATATATACAATATTTTACCATTTATGTACATTTAAAAAAATTTTTTTTTATTTCAGCATATTACAGGGGTACAAATGTTTAGGTTACGTATATTGCCTTTGCCCCACCTGAGTCAGAGCTTCAAGTGTGTCCATCCCCCAGATGGTGCACACCGCACCCACTAGGTGTGAATGTACCCATCCCCTCCTCCCCCCCAGCTGCCTGACAGCCGATGAATGTTATTACTATATGTACACTTAAGTGTTGATCAGTTAATACCAATTTGATGGTGAGTACATGTGGTGCTTGTTTTTCCATTCTTGTGATCATTCACTTAGTAGAATGGGCTCCAGCTCTATCCAGGATAATACAAGAGGTGTTGGATCAACATTGTTTTTTGTGGCTGAGTAGAACTCCATGGTGTACATATACCACATTTTAGTAATCCACTGGGCCCTTGGGCTGTTTCCACCACTTTGCAATTGTGAATTGTGCTGCTATAAACATTCGAGTGCAGGTATCTTTTTTATAGAATCTCTTTTGTTCTTTTGTGTAGATGCCCAGTAATGGGATTGCTGGATCAAATGGTAATTCTACCTGTAGCTCTTTGAGGTATCTCCATATTACTTTCCACAGAGGCTGGACATTTTAAAAACACACAAAAACACTATGTAAAGTTTACGTATATACGTTTATGTGCTAGAAGCATAAAAACAAGCATGGAACCAACTTCAGGACGGTGGTTAAGTGGTGGAGGGGGGCTGGGCAGGGGGAGAAGGCTTGTGGGCCTTAGACTTCATCTCCAACAATGTATTTCTTTAAAAAGAAAAATAAAGCATATATGACCAAATGTAAACATCTGTTAAATCTGAATGTAGGTACACAATTGCTTGTTATATTACTCTTTTTTTGTATCCTTAAAACATTTATTAATTGAAAATAAATATACCAATCACCTGGAAGGCCTAAGGGACGCCCCCCTAGCGCTGGCCAGCAGGGT
Source organism: Eulemur rufifrons (assembly GCF_041146395.1). Classification (NCBI taxonomy): domain Eukaryota; kingdom Metazoa; phylum Chordata; class Mammalia; order Primates; family Lemuridae; genus Eulemur; species Eulemur rufifrons. The sequence goes on from NC_091003.1 coordinate 5,287,164, forward strand.
ACTGAGAGGAACAGAAGGGGCAACTCGGACTCCGGTTATAACAGAGTCCAGAGGACAAAGCCCGGCCCCCCATGGAGCGGGCACTGCACAAATGACTGAGCGTGAAGACTGGGTCACAATCCTCCCAGTGTGTACACCAGGGGCTGGGACGTCGCTGACCGAGCTCAGGCCTCCTTTCCCCAACCCGAGCATGCATCCGAATCCCCTGGCGGGATCGGGCAAACACGGACTGGGCCCCTCTCCCAGCTTCTGATTCAAGAGGGCCTGGGTGGGCCTGGGCAACTGCGTTTCTAGCAAGTTCCCAGGTGACGCTGCTGCAGCTGGTCCCCAGAACACACTGTGGGAGAGAACCCTGCTCTGAACACTTCCGTCCTCCTTGTCTTTCCTTCCTCCAGGCTGTCAGTGAAAAACCATAATACGGAAATGAGACTTTTTTAAAAAATTAAATTGGTTGAATTCAAGCTCATTCCTCCCATGCCTCACTTGAAATCAGATGGTACGCCCATTTTAATTTCTCTTTTAAAAAAGGAAGGAAGAAAAGATTTTTTACTTAAAGCCTTTAATTGAGGAAAAAACACCTGCTCCTGCTGTAGTTTCTGAAGGTTTACAGAAAAGACGCCGGGGGACAATCTACACTTAAGGGGCAGTGTCCGAGAGGCCTCGTTCCTGGGCGCTGGCACAGCCCACAGCCTGGCACTAGCTCTCTCACTGGCAGCGTGAAGATTTAAATTTGCTATCCTGGCAGATCATAAATGTTAGACGTTTTCTTATATAATAAAATTCCATTTATCATGCATCCACCAGCATGCACCTCTCCGCACAGAGGTGTCTGTAAGCCAACTCCCCAGCACGCCAGCTGGGACTGGCTGCAGACTCAGCTGTCGCCAGGGCGTGTGTTTGGACGAAGGGGTGGCTGAGCCCAGGCAATTGGGAGACATCTTCTGGGTATACATTTCTGGGGTTTTTTTTTTTTTTTTTTTTACAATGAACATATATCAAATTGCAAAAAACAAAAAATACAGTTTTTCTTGGAAGAAAAAAAATAAGAGGACTGCTTACAGAGCACGTGAAAGTCCTATACTTTAAAAGAACTGGCTGTGCATGGTGGCTCACGCCTGTAATCCTAGCAGTCTGAGAAGCCAAGGCGGGAGGATCACTTGAGCTCAGAAGTTCGAGACCAGCCTGAGCAAGAGTGAGACCCCCGTCTCTACTAAAAATAGAAAAAACAATTAGCCTCTACTAAAAATAGAAAAATATTAGCCAGGTGTGGTGGTGCGTGCCTGTTGTCCCAGCTACTCAGGAGGCTGAGGCAGGAGGATCACCTGAGGCCAAGAGTTGGAGGCTCTAGTGAGCTAGGCTGATGCCACTGCACTCTAGCCCAGGTGACAGAGTGAGACTGTCTCAAAAAAAAAGAAAAAGAAAAATTAGCTGGACATGGCAATGCACACCTGTAGCCCCAGCTACTCAGGAGGCTGAGGCAGGAGGATCGCCTGAGCCCTGGAGTTGGAGGCTGCAGTGTGCGATGATCGCACCACCTCCTCCAGCCTGGGAGACAGAGCGAGACCCTGGACCCTGTCTCTAGAAACAAACATACACACACCCGAGGAACGGCCAAAACGAAGCAAGCAAACCACAGTGCCAGAGAGGCATTGAAAGCACGCTGGTGAGAGGTCCCGCTTGAATCGGTGGCGGATTTCTAAGCAAAATACGAACCTTTTCACTGGACGTCGCTTCATCTTTGCTGACTAACAAACTCCTAGGTGAGTTCTTTTTATCAGAAAACGACTCTGTCTCATCCTCTCTTAAGGCAGATTTTGAAGAACCCAAACAGTGGGAATGCTGGACGGCAATTAGTTCACTACGAACAATAAAACCAAACAAAAACATGTCTAAAAACAACATCAGATATATATATCACTAATACTCATACTTAAACATATCTAAAGAAGACAAAAACATAAGTGTTTTTGTTAATGAAGCAGCTTGGGTTTGAGTAGCATATTATGGACTGGGGTATAGAACATTATAAATTAATGCATACCTTTTGCAAATAAGAATTAAAATTCTTAGTTAAGGGTAACTATAGAATAGGGAAGTTCCATCTCCCAAAAAATACAGAGAGAAGAAGGTTCTAGGGACAGGATCATCCAAAAGGGAGGAAAAAAAAATTAACATAGAATAAATTTACACTTTTGAAAATTTCAGGGTTTTGGTTTGTGAGACTGATTTCTGTTAACGGTTTTTAAAGTCCTTTTATAAAAGTATTATGGCCCCACGGAGCCTCCCTCACTGATCCTCCTACAGGCAGACAGTGCTGGGAACAAACATGGAGCTAAGCTTCTAAGTATGTTATTAAGGTTTGGGCTCAACGCAGAGTTTAACAGCAAAAGCCATTCTGGAACAGACCAGAAGCAACGGAACCTACAGCTAGGTGGGAACAGGCTGCCCGGGGTTCCTCCCTCGACAGGGAAACCCCGGTTTGTCAACTGGAACGGTGGCACACACGCGAACATTTTAGTTAGATAATGAGGTAGGCACACCGGTTCTTATAATCTAAGGAAAAATACGATTATCTTTCTACTTAAGCACATGTTTGTCATGTGATGCCTTGGCATGCCTCCCTGCTGGCAGAACAAGCCGTCACTTCAATTATTTCAAGTCAGCGAGGTCAAGGGGGCCTTGAAAGAAACTCTGAATGTAAATTTGAATTTATTTCACACGTTAAATTTAATCCATTATGCTCTTCAAACTATCTGACATAAGCTTTTCCCTTAATATATAAGTGCTCTTGTTTACTGGTGAAAAATGGGCAGCTGCACCCTGCTGACGCTTGCAATTATCCAGAGATCTTTAAAAACCAAATAAGAATGTATGACATTTAGTGTCACAACCGACTTTAAAAAAAATTTTTTTAATTGGCAGAATAGCTATCTGTATGACTTTTAAATGACTCAAGCCTTTAAAGGGGCCAAAGGGGAAAAAAAAAAAATGAACAAATAAATTAAAATAATCACATAAATATAAGGGCCTGGAATACTCCAAATAATGAAGTACTAGAAAGAAATTTTAATCATCAAGTCCTGTGAAAGTCAATGTAAGGATTGAAATACGGCTCTCAATATAGAAACCTCGTCTTTTCTGTAGTGTAAGATTGAAGAGCTTTGCTTTATTTAAAAATAGCAGACACCATCACAGTGCTACTCAACCGTGGGACTCAGCAGTCCCGACAATAAGACAGGCCTGGAGGATGAAGGACAGGCTAATGCCTAATCCATTTTCTTCTCAAAAAAAAAAAAAAAAAAAAAAAACAAAACCCAGTAACTTTTACCAGTTTGTTAAATACAAATATGCTTTCTCTCAAGTCTCTCCAGTGAAAGTTGGGGAAATGTAAAGTCCAAAACAGACGAGAACCAAACTCAAAGGCTGATGCGGCTGGGTATGGAACTATCCCAAGGGACCCTGGACAAGGGCCAAGAGAAATTTTTCTGTGGGGTCCAGGCCATGCACCCTGGCCCCGGAAGGGTCAGCCTGCCAACTCAGAGTGGCTCACGGGGCGAGGAATGCTCTGGAACAGCATTCCACTCTGCATGGGGACCCACCCGTTTGTTTTTTAATAAAACATATTTGCCCAACTCATAATAACTGGTTTTGTTTTTAAACAAAACCTTTGCCTCAGAAGCCATCGTTGGGACAAACTCTGCACTGGAATCTAATGCGGGCTCTGGACGAAGGCTGGGCGGTCTACGCCGCGATGGAAAGAGTGAACAGTTTGTCTTAAGCAAGGTTTCTGTTTGCAAACCCCGCTTGCTGGGTATCAGTGGGCATGAGGTGGCTGCTGCCGCCCTCTGCACACGTCGGGACGGACACTCCCTGGGTGTCTACGGTGGTGAACGTCACTAACCTTGCCGAGGAGCTGTATTTTGTCCTGCTGAGGCCTTCTGAACAAGTGCACGCAGACTGGTGGCGAACGAGTCTTTGCAATTTGGAAGGCTTGAAAATACTCATCCACTCCCCGTCGGACACGTGGCCGGGGGCCTCGACGAGGACGTTCCCCGGGTGGCAGCACCCGGAACATTCACACTCATTTTCACCCAGGCAGGCTTCGCTTTTCCGGCAACGGGAGGTTTCAGACCTTTCCATCTGATCTCGACATTCCACATCCAGCTTTTCCGGTTGTTTTGAACCTAGACAGTTGGCCAGGCCCAGGTAAACACTGACGTCGTGCCACTGCTTGTCGTCGGATAAAGCTGATATTTCTGAGAGTTGTTTCTCCTCATTCTCAACCCCAACTCCATTACTTTTCGGTGATTTTCCATGGATCTTGCACAATGTAATTTTGTTTTCAGGTTCGACCTGGATTTTTGCTCCCAGAGACCAAGCTTTTTGTTTCTCTGTTAAGTCTTTTGTAAATACAGATGACAGGGCAATGACACTTTTGTCCCCAAATGCAGAGTTGATCTGTAGTTTCTTCTCTTTGCATACGTCACAAGAGCTCTTGTCTGATCTATTTTGCTGAACCAACGTGGCCTCAAATTTTTGGTCCTTAACCAGTGACTTCTGATTTTTTTCCCGCTTAACATTGACTTTTGGGTGATTATTTTCAAGGTCTGATAAACACATGTCTCTGCTAAGGTGGCATTACAAAAAATGGAGGTTATGAGATATACTTGATGCTCTCACTCTAAGTATTTCACCCAAACTTCACTAGCGGAGCTGAAGTGCAGTAAGACCCACTTGTCTGACCTTCAGAGCCCAGTTCCAGCCTGGCCTCCCACTGGAAGCCTCTAACCACCAAGCCCACATTCACCTCCCTTCCCACCCTTAGCTCCTGTTGTACTTACTGTCTATATAACAACGACAACAACAACAAAAATCAAGAATACTACATAAATGTAACAAAACCTTTACAGTGTTTCATGTCACATGTATTTGGGTACTTCAGGTATTCTAATTGTATCATTGTGATATTGCGATAGCTTAGAAAACACAACTCTCTCCTATAATGGCATAAACCATTGCATGCTTTTTTTTTTTTTTTTTTTTTAAAGAAATGAGGGCTCGATCTGTCACCCAGGCTGCAGTGGCCGGATAATAGTTCACTGCAGCCTCCAACTCCTAGGCTATATGTGTGAGCCACCACACCTGGCTAATTTTAGGCTTTTAAGGAATAACTTCAAGTCATCTAGTGCCTCCCAGTGGCAATGAAATTCAAAAAGGAAAAAGAGCTGATATGTCGAGGGCTTTTGCCTGCAAGAGAAGCGGCTGGGATACACAGCGACAGGGTGCGACCCCACCTGAAGCCTCGGTGACACCCCTGGAGTCACAATGCTCCCTGCTCCCTACACCCCATTCCTGCTGCCAACTACCACCACTCTGAACTGCCCTCTCCCAGGGGAAGGACCCCATGCCAACCCCGCCCAGCCTGTGGGCATGCTCAGCCCTGGGGAACTGCCCTGATCCCTCTGCCTTTTAACCATGCCTTGTAACATTCCTGCTTGCAAAACTAGACTAAATTTAACTGTGGTACAGATATATGCCTGTTAAATGAAACCACACTTTATACATTTATATTTTAATTTGACAGAAACCAATTTAATTCCTACACTGATTATAGGTAAGGGAAGATGTTTCCTATTACCAAGGAAAACAGGAAAATCGAGTTGAGAGCACAGATCGCCCTCAGCTAGCCGAGCATCAGCTGCAGCTGCCAATGCCGTCCTTTGGCGTTATTTCTTTCAGACAAGTACTACGTCCAACGCGGCTTTACATTCCGCATTCCTAACCCTGCGAGTGCTGAGCGAATGAATGATTCATCTCTGCGGTTTCCACTCTGGCCAAAGCCTCCCACCCAACAGACGCAAGTCAGGCTTAATGAAGTTACTTTTATCAAGTGGCTACAGTAGGATCATGCCCAAAATTCTTAGATCAGGTCTTCCTGTAATCCAGGATTACAATGATAATTATTCACTCCCTGACATTTATTTCCTACTATATGGTGAACAGTACTACGGGCAGGCCCACGGTGAGTAAGCAAGAAATACTGATCAAATGACGGGATAAAATACAAGATCATATTGATGGCATCGTGCTAAGATTACCTGGATTCCAGGGCCTTTGATTCCTCCATCTTTGAGTCATATATTTGTATGAATTCCTGAGAGTTTTCCATATTGAAATTAAGAAACTGCAGATCACTCTGTTGTTTTACATAAATCTGCCGTGGATATTGATAAATTAGTATGAAATGTCGTAACAAAACTAAACTGAACCAACAATTGGGCGCTTTCAAACCCTACAACAGATCAGATAGTTACAAGGGAAATATGCCAAATATGTCTGCTTTTATTTTTCCTATGTCAGCACAAAGATTTATGTGGATAGCCAGTCTCCTAACCTTGAACTACCATGAGCAAGACCCTACCTGGTATGCTAAATATGACATACGTCTAATGCAGTTAGGATTCCAAAAGCACCATAGAAAGAATCAACTGGCATACATTTTTCCTAATTTGTTATTTGTTTATAAATATCTCCCACCTGAAAGAAGGATAAGTGAGGACATACCTGTCTCAGGTTATGCAGTTCTGAATTTGTACGTGCTTGCTTTGACTTTGCAATATCAAGCAGCTCATCTTTCCTCCTTTCTCTCTCTACTATTTGAGAACAAATATTATTAAAACATTCTTCATCAGCCAGATCAACACAAACCTCTCCCTTTCCAACAATTTAATGCTCAACTAACAGGTTTTTGTTGTTGTTGTTGTTCCTGAACTTAAAAATAGCAGCATGGCTTACTGGGAAGAGTTTTAACCTGTGATTCTGACTAGATCCTTCACCAAATGGGAAAATGCTCACAATATAAAGCTAAGTCAAAAAAGGATCCAAAATTACATGTGCATCTGTATGTACATATGCCGCACAGAAAAAATCTGAGAACGAGTATCCCAACATATTAAGAAGTTATTTTTAGATGGGACGATTAAAGACAATTATTTATCTTTCTTTTTTGGGAGACAGAATGAGGGTGATTTCTAAATCTCTATACATAATCATATAGTACTTTAGTTTTTAACTCTTTTCATGACACAAGTATATTCTGAATGCATTTTCACTGTTAAAAATCCAAACAACATATTATCTTTATCGACAGGGAAAAAATTAACATTATAAGGGGGGAACTATTTTTATCATTATGCAAATCAATCTGATATAATGTCAATAATCAAGCCCTTCCTACAGAGTCTCACTGACTAAAGATATTCGTACCTATGTGGTAGCCCCACAGGTGGACAAACTACCTATTTTACTAAAAGCCCCGTACTCCTTTAAGGACTTTCTTGAAAACTCTTTCTGTCTGCTAGGGAGGTACGATTCAGAATGCCCTTTAACATGTATGGTAGTACACTCAATTTCTTTGTGCAGAAAGACTAAGAGAGGTATTACAGTTGTTTAAAATCTTCATTCTTTTACAAAGACCATAAATACTTTGCTGAAACACAGACATTTCTGTATTATCAGAGTTGGGGTATGGTAAATCAGTATTTTAAAAATAGCTTCAGAGCTTGGTAAATGTGAACCCATAGAAAGGAAAGACTCTAAGGTACTGTACCAGAAAAAAATATTAATATTATGCTTCAGGAGAAATAATTTGACTCATATAGAACTGAGGAATCAACAATAAATGTTTGGCTGGATGAGGTGGCTCATGCCTGTCATCCCAGCACTCTGGGAGGCCGAGGCAGGAGGATCACTTGGGGTCTGGAGCTCGGGACCAGCAGGAGTGAGACCTCGTCTCTACTAAAAATAAAAAAAATTAGCCCGGCAACTAAAAAAACTAGAAAAAATTAGCTGGCCACGGCACTCTGGCCTAGGCGACAGAGAGAGACTCTGTCTCAAAAAAATAAAAATAAATAAAATAAATAAAATTAAAAAAACACCAAAAAAACCCCTATAACGGTTTCTCTTAAAAAAAAAAAACTTTCCTAAGCACTGAGTTCAAACTAAATGTATAAAATGACCACCTTAAAACCAATTACATGAATTAGTTTTAAATAAATCTGATGAAATCTAAATAAAAGCTGGCAACTCATATTTATGGTTCTTTCATAAAACACCTTTTCCACATTACTTTTTTTGTGGATGAAACAGAATAAAAATATTTATAATCCCTGTACATTTGGAGCATCGCAAGAACTGCTAACGGCAAGGCGTGTGCTTGGCTGTGGACGTCAGCTCCACCCGGACAGCCACTCCGTGGCGTGTGCCGGCTGGCAGGACGCCCGGGCACGGCAAGAGTGAGACGCGATCCGTGCGAACCCGCCCCCAACACGCTCCGTGCTCAGGCCTTCCCTGGGCGGGTCTGCAGCATCATCTTACTGTTAAAGATAACCCTTGCGCACAAAATTGAGAACCTTAAGAAAAGCACAGGGAATGCCACCGTGCCAGGTTTAAACTATTAGTGTGTTTTCTCTACTCAATTCTTAATTGATTTTTTGGCGTTAGGCAGGTCAACACTTTAAGAAAAGCACATAAATAATGGTAGACCTGCACAATTTAGGTAGAGTTGCATTTAGTTTATGTGAATTCAATTATATGCACAAAGAAACAAACAAAAAAGGAAGCCCCGACCTTTTAACATGGGACATGGGACGTGGTGCCCCTGGGACATCTGACCCTCAGCTGGTCTCAGTTCCACAGGCCCCTCACGGTGGCAGCATCTTCACATGCTGGGTGTACGCCTGACGTTTCAAGACACTTGTTTTGGATACAAAAGCCAACTGCTTTATGTGGCCCTCAAAGTAATTTTAAAGACATGTGAATGTTGCCGTAGCCTCGGATTTGAGGACAGCCGCCTGCTGCAGAAGAGGCAACCCCACTGCACACGCTTCCCCGCTGCAGACGTTTGTGCCGCTGGGATCGGCTGGGGGATCGCGGTGGAGTCTGCCTGTTTTCACAAGCTGGTCGCAGAACACACAGAGGCAAGGGACTCTGCCGATATCTGCCTGCGGAAGCAGCCTACCTGAGACAGAGCCGCAGAAAGGGCACTGGGAGCCTGGAACCTGCGGAATTCTGGTCAAGGCTCTGCCCTTTGCTGCCCAGAAGACCTGAGTGAGACAAGACACTCAGCGGCAGGAGGCCTCACCATTGTTCTGTTTGCAAACTCCTTATAAGCAATATGGACAAACAAACCTAACGTGTCTCTCAGCCTATGTGAAGAACTTCGTCTTCACAAGAAGAAAAAAGTTTTGAATCTAAAACAAAAATAAACTTTTTTTTTTTTTTTTTGAGACAGAGTCTCGCTCTGTTGCCCGGGCTAGAGTGAGTGCCATGGCGTCAGCCTAGCTCACAGCAACCTCAAACTCCTGGGCTTAAGCGATCCTCCTGCCTCAGCCTCCTGGGTAGCTGGGACTACAGGCATGTGCCACCATGCCCGGCTAATTTTTTCTATATATATTTTATTTGGCCAGATGATTTCTTTCTATTTTTAGTAGAGACGGGGTCTCGCTCTTGTTCAGGCTGGTCTCGAACTCCTGACCTTGAGCGATCCACCCGCTTCAGCCTCCCAGAGTGCTAGGATTACAGGTGTGAGCCACCGCACCCAGCCTAAAAATAAACTTTAAGACGTCTTCTAACTTTAAATAAAATGTGTTCGCTTTTAGCCATAGCACCTGATAGCATATTATCATGTTAAGCCTTTAAAATTCTCTTTTGTAGACTGAATTCCTTTTATAATTATTAATAACACATACAAAAGCTGTCTTCAGACAATGGCATGAGATTGTCTTCAGTAGAAAAGATGTTTAAGAATCAGCTTAGGAAATGATATAAAAAGTATTTCACAAAATGGAATTTATTACAGTACTAGCTAACAAATTCTATGTACTTTACCTAGTTATAAATAAGAGGATGCATGAATAAAAATCGATAAATCGAAAAGAAAGGAGATTTAAAATATCCTGTAAACCTGATGCTTTCCTCCAACTTCCCAAGGCGTAATTCACAGCATTTGCACAATACGACACTCTCTGCAGGCCTGCAAGCTTCTGGACAAGTAGCAGGATGCCTGGCACACAAATGCCTATCCGAAGCTTGTTGTTTGAATTCAAATGTAAAGCTACAAATACATCTTTAGGAATATAAGAGGTACCATTACTTGGAGATGCAGCCATCCTAGAAATAATGAAAATAGTGCCCTCTAGTGGTAGAAAACCACAGTCTCCCAGGCTTCAATCGTAGGAGATTTAAATTAAGAATTCCGTTTTATTTTAAAACATTGAAATGTAATGCTATGGTTTTTCTTTAACTTATAGAAATATATATTCTCTTCTTGGCCAGGCATGGTGGCTGATGCCTGTAATCCCAGCACTTTGGGAGGCCAAGGCAGGAGGATTGCTTGAGGCCAGGAGTTGGAGACCAGCCTGGGCAACTCATTGAGACCCCATCACTACAAAAAATAAAAAGTTAGCCGGGTGTGGAGGGGCGTGCCTGTGGTCCCAGCTACTCAGGAGGCTGAGGCAGGAGGATGCTTGAGCCCTGGGACTCGAGGCTGCAGTGAGCTATGATCAAGCCACTAAACTTCAGCCTGGGCGACAAAGTGGGAACCTTTCTCAAAAAAAAAAAAAAAAAAAAAAAAAAAAAAATTCTCTTCTTAGAAGGAAGAGAATTGAGGGTAGGTATGAGTAGACCACAAAAGTGTTAACTTCTATTTGGAGCTTTACCTGCAAATCTATGATTTTCCTAACACAAACTACCAAAATGAAAGCCCAATAAAACCTTGCCTGGCAGGATACAAATAAACTATATACGTCAGTAATTCTCAAACTGGGATGGAGAAAGGAGAGGGCTTCCCCAGTGGAAACTCTGAGATACAGGGCGTGGGCAGGGGCTCTGTCTATGGGGCCATGGTAGGGAACAGAACGTGATTCTTATGTTTATCAGAAGGGGGCATAGGTTAAACACTGGGAAATTGCTTTCAATTAAAAAAATCCATCGCCAGCATTCTTATTTTAGGGTCATACTGATTATAAGAAAACACATGAGTATTTTTCCAACTGCAATAATTACAGGTAATTTATTTGCAAAACTGGGAAAATGTTGAATTCCTAATTTTTATCTGGCATTTACAAAATTATAAACATCTTCCCTTCATTAATCCGTCAGATGCTTTCTTAATGAATTTCAAAGCAGGAGCACAGATGGTGTCCTACGTACAATGGTTCACGATTTTTCGGCTTTACAATGGTACCAGCGTGACATGCATTCAGTGGAAACCGTGCTTTGAGTACCCAAATGACTAGTCTGTTTTTCACTTTTGGTAAAGTATTCAATACATTACATAAGACATTCAACATTTCATTATAGAACAGCCTTTGTGTTGCCTGATCTTGCCCAACTCTGGGCTAATGTGAGTGTTCTGGGCACGGTGAAGGCAGGGTAGGCTGAGCTGTGATGTTTGGTGAGGGAGGCTCATTAAATGCATTTTCGACTTACGACGGGCTTGCTGGGATATGACCCCGTCGTAAGCTGAGGAGCATCTCAGCTCCCTTCCGTGCTCAGGCTGGAAGGGAGTGTAGCTCCTCATTTTTCCAAAGAGGAAATAGTTCCAACATGCACATTCCCTGCCCGGCAACTCGCAGATCCCTTAAAGGGTGTTAAAAACAACACCAAAAAGCTATTTTGAGAAAGGTACAATTCCTGTAGCCTGTCATAGAGGTATCATAGCAAGTTTAGGTGACAAACACATAATTCAATCACTTAATTTGATCATCTATTTTTACCAGTGAAAACCAATTCATCGTGGAGGCAGCTTTTCTCCTGCTTGAGGCGAATGATCTCTTCTCGCTGTTCGTTGTTCTCTGTTGTCTTTTCGCTGAGGTCCTCTTCACAACAGAAGGGAAAAAAAAGGCCTCAAATGAACAGCAGTTCGTGGGAAAATACACACCATGACTAACCCTCGTGTCCCCAGCACTCCCTTCCAATTAATCTGAAAGTCCTGTTGGATCTGTGGACCAAGTGGACCACATCCAGCATCTTGCTGAGTCCCTGGCAATGACCCTGGTCCGAGGCTTCACTTTCCCTTCCCTCGTCTGACTGGTTTCCCTGCACTGGCCTGGCCTCGCCTGTGACAGCCCAGTGTGCACAGAGCAGTCTTTTCAAAATAAAAACACGCTCGTGTCATTTCTCGGTTAAAAGCCCCCCTACTGCACTTGGGATGAAATCCAAACTCATCCCCGTAACTGCAAAGCCCAGCGCGACCCGGGCCACCTCCCTCCCTCCCTCTCTCCCCTTCTCTCCTTCTGTTCCTTGAACATGTCTGTGGCATAAGAAACACACTTGTTCTGTCCTCTGTTCCTGGAACAGAATTCCTAAAACCCGTGGAATTTCCTAAGCGATGAGTGTCCTTTGTGATTAGAGGGCTGGAACTTACCAGCCCCACTCACCGCCTCCAGGAAGGAGAGGGAGGGCAGGACACTGAGCTCTGACAAAATTCTTGGACAAGGAGATTTGACGTTTGAGAGCTTCCAAGTTGGTGAACACACCGAGATATTTGGTGGCATGACCCAGGGAGGGCACAGAAGCTCCGAGCTCAACACCCTCATACCTTGCCCTATAGGGACTCGTGGGACTGAGCCTTTTAAGTTGCGGGATCAACACTAACTCCAGGTGGTAGAGCTCGCCCAATTGGACTGAAGTTTTGGACACCCTGTTGGTGTCAGAGAACTGAAAGATTGGTTGGTATCAGAGAAGATATCCCAGAACGTCCCAACCTCAAAACTCACGCTGGGGCTTTTGCATTTGCTCCCTCTCCTGCCCAAGAGGTACCTGGCCCAGGTCTTCACAAGGCTGGGTCTCCCCTCGTTCAAGTTCCAGCTCAAATGCTAACTCTTCAAAGAAGCCTTCCCAGTCTAACCAAATCAAATGAGTCTGTCTGTCTCACTCTCCATTCCACCACCCATTACCCCACTTTTTAAAAAAAATGTTTTCAATAAATATGAATGTATAAAATATTTATAATACATAAATATTGACACAACAGACTTATTACCTGAATATCTTATGGAGGTATATATAAACATTCAATAAACACCGAATACCTACCACGCGTCCCAGGTGCTGTGTTATTAACTGTGCATCCAAAAAAGAAAAGACAGGAGTCTGTCGCTGCTACCGAGGGCTGACACCATGATCACGTTTTAGCCAAAGCTACGCATGGGGGTGAGGCCTGTGACTGACCGGAAGTCACACACCATAAGGACGGGACTTTAGAATGCTGAGTCTCTTAAATCAGCCCAGATAAAATTTCATAATTTCACAATCTTTTCGTTGCAAGAAATGTAAAAGGTCATTTAGTTCGGGAACATGCAGGAATCCTTCCCATGCCGGTCCCTTGCTTGAATACGTCCAGGAGAGCAGCTCACGGCCCCAGGAGGGGTCCCCTGCTGCACAGAGGCGAGACACCTTCCCGAGACTGTGGCTCTGTCACAGCTTCTAAGGTGGCTTGTTCCACAGCGGGAGTCAGGCCTCTTGTCCAACGCCGTGACCATTTATAAAATGTGACACTATGGCGCAGGTTTAAGACTACAACGACAGCTCCTCAGTCCAGCAGTTGCTGCTGCCCCCTAGTGGGGAAAGGTCAGAGAGAGGGGGCCGCCGCCAGACCCTTCGTAGACTGTTTAAAATCTTTATGCCATTACCTGTATCTCTATTCACATACACAGCACTGACTTATTTGGGATTCCTTGCCTTCCTTTCATTACAAACCTTCAAGATTTCTATTACTCAGAAAGACGTGAATCGCGGAGTTACCGTGTGAACAAAAATAGAAAAGAAAACCTGAAAGGAATTTGCAAAAACAAAACACGCACCAAAAAGCCACTCTGGTAGGCTGCGTTGTTGGTAGCAATTCCTCGGCTCTCTGCACGCGGTTGTGCGATTCCCCCCACAAAGGAGCAGAGCGTGTTTCCCCACCGCTAGACCCAAGTGGCTGGTTTGGCCGCATGACTCGCTCCAGCCACAGACCGGGCAGCAGTGAAGGTGCCAGGCCCGGGCCCAAACCGTAGAGCGCGCACGCGTCCTTGCTTAAGCTTCCGCCCTCCCACGGGCAGAGAAGCCCAGGCCAGCCCGCTGGGGAGGGGAGGGGAGACCCGCGAGCCAGAGCTGGGCCCAGAGATCAGCCGGCTTCCCCTTGGCCTCGAGATGCGGGCGTCTAGCAAGTGCCACGGCGGCGCGCCACTCAGATGCTGCTGCTGTCTCTCACAGAGCTTGTATTGGCAATAAGTAACAGCACAGTTACCAAAACTAGGGCAGGAGTATTTTATTTATTTTTAATTTTTTTTTTTTGAGACAGAGTCTCACTTTGTTGCCCCAGCTAGAGTGCCACGGAGTCAGCCTAGCTCACAGCAACCTCAAACTCCTGGGCTCAAGCGATCCTCCTGCCTCAGCCTCCCGAGTAGCTGGGACTACAGGCGTGAGCCACCGTGCCTGGCTAACTTTTTTTCTCTCTCTATATATTTTTAGCTGTCCACATAATTTCTTTCTATCTTTAGTAGAGACGGGGTCTCGCTCTTGCTCAGGCTGGTCTCGAACTCCTGAGCTCAAACAATCCACCCGCCTCAGCCTCCCAGAGTGCCAGGATTACAGGCGTGAGCCACCTCGCCCGGCCAGGAGTATTTTAAAATAGGATGTATTATGCAGTTTTCCCCAATTCTGTTATTACCTTGTAACCCCAAAATTGCAGCATAATTCTATAGAAATGAAATGGAAATTTCATGTTAGGGCCTTAGGCAGGAACAGACCTGTTGACTCTCAAGCAAAGCATAAAGTTAAGTGAACCCAAATAAAGAAATATTATATATTCCCAAGATAATATATTATTATCTTAAAAGTATGTCTCTTCCTTACCTTTCAGTTTATTGACTTCAATCTTAAGTGCCTTCAACTTCTGCTTATAATCTTGCTTTTCTTTCACAATACACGTCTCCACCATCTTGGCGTCGCGTAAAGCGTGCTCTAGCAGTTTAAACTTCCCCGAGCAGTCTGAAATGTGATTGACTGCCTCGATAATATCCTTGTCCTAAAAACCAATTTGAAAACGGTTATCCTAGATTTTAAAATTCCAACTAATCAGTAAGAAACGATTACACCTAAGATCTTGTGTGCCAGGTTTCATTCCAAGCACTTCTCACGTGTTGACTTGTTTAATCTTCACAGTAACCCCATGAAGTAGGTACTGTTATTATCTCCAAATGACAGATGAGTCCACAGACACAGAGAGGTGACGTTACTTGCACACGGTTACACAACTAGATAGTGATGGAGCCGCCATTTGACCCCAGCTGGCCTCAGAAACTATGCACTGAACCGCGATACCTT
Organism: Eulemur rufifrons; assembly: GCF_041146395.1. Lineage (NCBI taxonomy): Eukaryota > Metazoa > Chordata > Mammalia > Primates > Lemuridae > Eulemur > Eulemur rufifrons. Next base: position 5,302,536 of record NC_091003.1, read on the forward strand.
ACTGTCTCTCGGAAACTTTAGCACCAGACAATCTGATTACCTAAGAAACCAGGAGCCAAAGGAGAGTTGGAGGTCGTTCTCTGGATCCCAGGTAAACCCCAGGGCTCACCACTTCCTCCCTCCTTTCGGTCTGTTACCGTGACAGACTCCGAGACCTCACCCCAAACTTACCACATTAGACTCTCTTAATTGTTGAGGTTGTTTTAATTACAAAAAGGTATTTGCTTGTTGTAAAGCAATTCAAACAATACCTAAAACTATAAAAGTAATAAGTAAAAGTTCTAGCCCCCTCCCACTCACCTGGAATAACTGTTAACAGGTTTTCCCCCTGCTGAGTGAAGTATAAGCGTTTCTGCTACAGCATTGTATATGCATTTTTTTTTAACAGAGTTCTGCTCCGTTGCCCTAGGCTGGACTGCAGTGGTGCAATCATAGTTCACTGCAGCCTTGAGGCTCACATGATCCTCCTGCCTCAGCCTCCCAAATATCGGGGACTACAGGTGTATGCCACTATACCTGGCTAATTTTTCTACTTTTTGTAGAGATGGGGGTCTCACTATGTTGCCCAGGGTGGTCTCTAACTCCTGGTCTCAAGCAATTCTCCCACTTTGGCCTCCCAAAGTGCTGAGATTACAGGTGTAAGCCACTGCACCCAGCCTCATATATGCATTCTTGAAAAACTTCATCATCTGCACATGTCACGCTAGGAAGCTTACAGAATAATAGGGTGGGGACAGGCCATTCAAAAACCAATGGAACTCTGTGCCCAGGCCAGTAGCAAAAAGTAACGGTGCTAATAAGTACAGGAGCACCCAAGCCAATGCCAGGAGAAGCACATCACAGTCAAGCCCTCTCAGCCTTAAACCTGGGGCTCTACTTCCTCCTTTGGTGAGTATATCCCGGAAAGCACTTGCTGCAAATAGAAGCCATTTGCATCAAAATAAAAACTCCAATTCTGTGAGCACAGCCTTCTTCACGAATCCACTGTTTTTATGCGGGGAAAATGCTTTTGTGGCATTTTCATTAGTGCCCACAGCTTTGCCAGACTTTGCTCTCAGGGAAACCACAGCAGTTGCTGAACTGGCTACCGCTTTGCTAAAGAAAATACTGTATATTTTAATATTTTCTCTTTAATTTTAAGAACGGTTGCCCCTGATCACTTCAAAACATTATGTCCTAGGGAAAAAAAATCACATATGAATTAGCGTGACTGTCCCATTATACCAACATCATTCCCCTAGTTACCAACTGTCACAGACATGTGTTACAGCCCAAGAGACCGTATATTACAGCACAGCACATGTTAGTGACTACATCAACCACTTGACTAACAGGTTTTCTCTCCCTTAAAAAAAAATATTTCCCAAAACTTCTAGTGGTTAGGAACAATTTTTTTTTTAATTTTAAAAAAAGGAAAAAAAAATGTTAACAATGAATCTAATTGCCAATAACTTTAAGAGACCTAATAATGGACACCCGGCCCAAAAAACAAGGTAATTTGTTAATTCCATGCTAATTCCGTGGCACGCCAGGCCCTGGGATGGGCTTTGGAGACAGAAGACCCGAAGTGGAGACCTGCCTCTTCTTTTGATGCCTTGGGAACATCATTTTAAATCTGTGTCCCTCCTTTCTGAAATGAGTATTATAGAATACTCATAGAAGAGCATTTTCTATGTACTGTGTACATTGGTAGCTTTACGTTTCCGGGATGCTATGGGACTTAGGTGAAATAATGTATGTGACTTTATTAACTACAAAGTGCTCTGGCAAAGGGAGGTATTGTTTTTAGTTACCTTTAGCTTTATCATTGTAGTGAGAGCTTGTTCTCGAGCTTGCAATTGTCCTACCTGAGCAGAAAGTTCCACTAATGTGTTGCTCAGGGTTTGGTTTCTAGCCTGCAAGGGAATGACACACACAGCACGACTTGAGTCCTTTTAAAGCCACAATCTGTCCTCACTCTTCTATTTTGTTTTTTCCTTGTTTAACTTTCTTTAGTAACAAAGTAGGCTAAAAAAGCAATCGTCAAAAAGGAATACAATTCCTTCCCTTCTGTCAAAAAAAATATATATATAAATACAAATATCTATTTCTATATGATTTCTAGCATCTTTTCAATACTTATATTTGCTCTACTGAATTATATTGGTTATGTTCATAAACGTGTCTATTTCCCAGGATCTTTTATGTATAATTTTAGGTTGGGAAGAAGGAAGAAAATGAATGAACGAGAACTGGGTTAGTAAGAGACTTCCTTTGCTGAAATACGGTGGCATTGATGAATTCTGTGAATTTTTAAAAAACTCTGTGTTGAAAGAACTTCACACTGAGGTATTCCCACTTATTGGTTGCTGTTTTTGTTAAAACCAAAGCACTGTATCTGATACAATTACTGTGTACATGATGTGTTTGCTAGCTGGAAAAAAATAATAATCAGACTTTTTAAAAGAGACCTTCAGGAGGAAACTTAAATGCATATTACTAAGTGAAAAAAGTCCATGTGCAAAGGCTACATACTCGTGACTCCACCTACGTGACAGTGTGGAAAAGGCAAAAAACTATGGAGACGGTAAAAAGATCAGCGCTATCAGGGGTGAGCGGGGAGGAAGGGACGAATAAGAGGAGCACAGAGGATTTTTAGGACAGTGAAACTATTTTGTATATACTACGATAGTGGATACGTGTCATTATTTGTTGAAAACTCATAGAATATAAAACTGAAAGAGTGAACCCAATGTAAACTGTAAACATCAGGTGATAATGACATGTCCGTGAAGATCATCAGTTATAGCAAACGTCCCACCCTGGTGCAGGACGTGGACAGTGGGGAGGGCTGCGCGCGTGTGTGTGTGTGTGTGTGTGTGTGTACATGGGGTATGTGGGGACTCTCTGCTCAATTTTGCTGTGAACCTAAAACTGTTCTAAAAGATCAAGTTTATTACTTATAAAGATACCTTCCATTTTTCATCCAACATATCAACGGATTCTATAATGGTTTTTACTTATTTTATAGCTACAAACTATCCACAATAGTATTAAAAAAAAACCCTAAAATAGAATCTATAATCTTATTATGAATTATTAAGACTCATTACCTTACCAAGACCTATACTGAATATCATTATGTAACAAGAATACGAACGATATAACAAAAAAATAAGCTGGCTTCCGCTCTGTGCCTCTCATAAGGCACAAACTAAAAAATACGTGATAACCGACTGGTTAGAAGAGAAAACTGAAAAAAAATCAGTCTTACAGACTTTATACCCAATATGCCATCAACACGGTGTAGATATGATTATCATCTAAGACACAATAATTTAGGAAACATAATTGGAAACTACCAAAATTTGATGATACTCATCTCAGCCTTTGAGAAAGGCTTTCTAAAATAACCCTTTGTTGACTACATGGTAGATGCTACTAACCCAAGGGCATCATAGTTACAAAGGGTTGAATTGTGGCTGGATCTCCAAGACAGCAAAGTGCTGTGCAGCGAGCCACAACTGCAGGATGAATACGAAACTGTCATTGTGGATGGATGGATGTACTTTCATACATATACCATGTGCATTTTTCATGAAACACTTAAGTCTAATTTTTCAATAATTGAAACACAAACAGCATTTGGACTAGGGAAGCTGATGAAAAAATAAACCCAACCTCCAGGTCTTCGGCGAGGAGAGAAGAATGTGTTGCCTTCTGAACCATTTCCTGAAGCTGTAGTTGAGTCTTTTGAAGAGAAGTTTGGCATTCAATCTGGTTGGATTCAAGGGTTTTTACCTTCTTCATGAGGGACCTGATTATTTCTGTTCTTTTATGTAGTTCGCCTGAGGGAAATTTCATCAATAACTTATTTGTGGTCAGATTTGGAGCTTAAAATGCATTACTTTCAAAATTGGTGGTTAAAAAGTAAAAGTGTGCTAAAGACTTTTTTAAAGGAGAATTCTTTTTTTTGTGTGTGTGTGAAGTGCATAACAGATGTTGCTGAATGTATTTCTGACCTTCTAATTTGCTGCAACGTTCTTCCAAAGTCAACACTTTCTGCCGATCGTCTTCCCACGAAAGAAGTTGTCTCTGGTGCACTGTGACCATATCATTGAGCTCTTTATCTCGGTCTTTCAATTCTGTAATGAGCAACTGCAGCTCCTTCCGTTGTTTCTCAACAGTGGAAATCTCAACTTCTGACCCGATGTTCTAAACACAGAAAGTGGTTTTACATCGGAACAAAACTAATCAATAACATAAATCAGCCAAGGTATATTTTCCAAATAATTATATCTTCCTTCACTGCCAATTCTTAGTTAAATTAAGTTTTATTGTTAATATTATTTACAAGTTTTATTATTAAAAACATGGCATCAAAATTATGTGTACTTGGCCGGGCGCGGTGGCTCATGCCTGTAATCCTAGCACTCTGGGAGGCCGAGGCCGGAGGATCGCTCAAGGTCAGGAGTTTGAGACCAGCCTGAGCAAGAGCAAGACCCTGTCTCTACTAAAAATAGAAAGAAATTATCTGAACAACTAAAAAATATATATAGAAAACATTAGCCAGGCATGGTGGCGCATGCCTGTAGTCCCAGCTACTCTGGAGGCTGAGGCAGGAGGATTGCTTGACCCCAGGAGTTTGAGGTTGTTGTGAGCTAGGCTGATGCCACGGCACTCTAGCCCGGGCAACAGAGTGAGACTCTGTCTCAAAAAAAAAAAAAAAATTATGGGTACTTAAAAAGCAAGTTCAAGTTCAAACCTGCCATGCACTCTGCCTATTATTTTCTGTTATGCCCCACACACCACGCTGAAAAAGTGTGACTATTGTTAAAACCCACTGGCTCACCACAAATAAACCCATTTCTGCATTTTTTTCCCCTTTGCTGTCATTCCTTTCCTGGAATCCTCGAGGAGAATCCTTTCCTCCACCAATCAGCGATGTTACCCCCACCTGGCCCAGCAATTACGGAGTAACCAAGTAAAGGGAAACATGAAATGGTTATATTTTAAATATCAATTCTTACTAACAAATGGGAATTTTAATCTACAAAAAGAGAATGAAGTTCCACAGTGTTAAATATTTATTATAACCACAACATCTGAGACATCTATAGTCACTCAATCTACCAAGGACAATTTAATATTGTTGCTGGTCCAAACTCAACATACCTAATTAAAAACGAAGTTTTCTAAGGAAATTTTGCACACCTACACAAAAGATAATAGTACAATAAACTCCCATATACTCAATACCTAGGTTCTACCATTATCAAGAGTTTGTAACATCTGCTTCAATTTTCCTTTTGTTATTGATAAAAAAATTTCATTTCACCCTTACACACTTCAGTAAGCATCTCCAAAATGAACATTTATTCTATAACCATAATGCCATGTTCATTCCTAACAACATCATCTACCATAATCCCCTTTAAGCACGCATCATTTTAAAGTCTAGTGCACTGAATTTGGTCTGACCCAAGTGGCTATATAAATAACCCTTGGGCAAGTTATTTTTCTAAGCCTTGGTTTCCTCACCTGTCAAACAGTAACAACAGCACTGTAAAGTCTTAGAGTCACGAAGATAAAGCAAAATAAACTCTATGTTAAGCACAAAGCCTGGCACATTGCAAGCACTCAAGAAACACTAGCTATTACTAAGACTGTAAACCACGTTTCGAATTATGGTACCGTCCCTGTCCGTGAAATAAAGAACTAAAAGTTTTGCTTTAAGAGTTCCACCTTGGAGACAGTAATTAAAAGTTCTCTAGGGGCTCACGTACAGCATTACAGCTTTTGAAAAACGAGATTTCTAAACAAGAATGATGAATGAATTACAGTTACTAGTAACTAAACACAGAAAATGGAATTTGGAGTCAAGGGGTTCCAAGTCACAAGACTTAATTAAATTCCAGTCTTTGGTTATTCATTCATTCATTTATTCAACAAATATTATTTATTGGGCGCCAGTGGCTGGGGACACAGTTATGAGCACACCAGGGAGGAGCATATATTCCTTCTACTACAGGAAAACAGGCAGTAAGCCAAGGATACAAAGAGTTCATCTTGTTATATGCTGATGAGTGCAAACCCTGGGCAAGCTCACTTTAAAGATTTGCTGGTAAAACAGAGTTGTAGGAGTGTCCCTCCACTCGCCAGGCTAAGTAAACTCAGGACGTCAGACCGGGTGTACAGAAAAGCAGCTCTACAAACGCCAATCGCCGTCCTAAGTGAGCACCCTTTGGCCTGGGCTGAATAACCAGTTTTTGTTAGGTTAAGGAAACGGACGTGACGCTCCGTTTTTACTCTGTGTCCTGCGTGTTGTTGTTAATTTTAAGCAGAAACCGTTCTTTCAAAGCAACCTAGATTCCGGCCACCATGCGCCGTCCTTCCAGCCGCGCCGGGCAGGAGCGGCGGGCGGGCCCGGCGGCCGCTCACCTGGCGCCCGGCGAGGAAGGTCGCCGGAGGGTTCATAGGTGTTTCCTCCGCCCCGAGAGTCGGTGCGGGCAGCGTCACCCGAGAAACGCCATAGGCGCGCCTGCCCGAGCGGCGGGGGCGAGCCCGGAGCCCGGCGCTCCGCGCGCCCCCAAACCGCCTGCCCGGTGCGAAGGCGCCGAGCGCCGGCCTCGCGACACTTGGCGACACTTGGCGACACCGCGCGCCGGCGCCGAGGCTCCGGGGTCCCGCCCGCTTCAGTCTGGGAATGGAAAGTCCATCACCCTCGCTAGAAGCTCCGGCGCCAGGGCCCTTAAGAGCCGGGTCTCCACCACCGCCCGGGGAACGCATAAACGAATTAAAGGCTGTTCGTCCCTGTCACCCTCTTGCTCGCTCCTGTGCACGCCTGGCACTGAGAACAGGGCTCGACACGCCAACGCACAAATGAGTGGAGGCGGACGCCCAGCCCTCCTGGTCAGACCGCGGCCAGCCTAGCAGACCCTCTAAACCAGCATACACAGATGAAGAGAGGGGGGAATTTTTTTGCTCTTGAATAGTAATGAGAATCGTGGCACTTTGTCATGACAACATTTACCATACGCTGGGTTGAATCTAAGCTCTTTCACGTGTTATCCCATAGTAACCTCTTCATGCCCTTTCACCTCCACCAGACGTTATGTAGGAACCGGACCATGGAAAGATAATGCTTATCACACTTTGAGCCCATCTCCTAATGCTTAACCCGTTAGACAGCACTACTGGAAAGACAAGTTACCAAGGACAGTCTTATTTCAACTTTGTTGGTAGAATATAAATTAGCAAATTATGCCACTGTGTTCAAAAAAGACAATCTGAAGATGGAAAAACAAAATTAAGATTTCTTGCTTTGAAGCTTTACTGATAGGCTCATGTTCAGAAGACAATGTCTTAGAATTTATCAAGAAAGCAAATTCTGACTAGTTATTAGAGAGCCCATCAGTAGATGACTATGCAGTAAGTCTTGGTGGTGGAGCGAGAAGGATGAAAAGGAAGGTGGGTTGAATGTCAACTTTCGAATATAAGAGCATTTTAATTCACATGCTTCTCAGATTTCACCACCGTAAGATTCGGTATTTTTCCAGGAAGCCCTAACGTACCATTGTTCACCAGGCAACCACATGCCTTTAAAAGGATGTGTATGAGATTAAGAAATGAGGCTAATCTTCTGACTATGGTGTGTAAATAGTTATTGAATGTGGTAAGAGGATTACAATAACCAGGTGCCAATCAAAAATCCCAATATTTTATGTTCACTCCCCCCACAGGTTTTCTTTAAAACAAAAAATCTTTAAAGATGTAATTTTTTAAAAATGACATAAATGAAAGCTACAAGAATTACACTGCATCTGATTTTATACTTACACACGATCTAATTCAAACTAAAGTCCTGAATGGATTTATTCCAGCCTCCTTACTTGATTTCCTAAGTAAGGGAATTTCGTAAATAACAAAGACAGGACCTAAAAGGTAGAATTCATTCTTAAAATAGTAACTTGACAAATTTAAAGTAAGAGAAAGATACCACAGATTATATATTAAGCAACAGCTGACTTACTGAGGCTTTTAACTAAAAGGGAGTTTAAAATCACATATTGTCAGCATCTATTTTTTAAAAATGAATGAAACACTCAAAACTGTATGTGCATTTGAAGTTGCAAGCTTAATCATGAAAAATCTCTTACATGTAATATAAGGCTGCTTAAAGGTTCATATTCTTCTTGCTAAAAATGATAAGACTGTGAGAATGTATAAAGTCAATCCTTGAACTATTAGTACATTTTAATCAAAGATTATAAACCATGTTGCATTTTAAATTTCAGGTCAAAGAAAAGGATTCACACGTATGTTATCACAAGGACAATTTTAATCCTGCATTTTCCTGCAGTAACATCCATTGCCAGTTATCTATGGATTGAAACTGCATTCTAAGAACTGTGAACATTAAGAAACGTTACATGAAGTCACATGTTTTGATACAGGCATCTCCCAGCACCAATGGAATACATACATTAACATACACCAAATGGTCTTGATGGATAAATGTGTTTCACCAGATAATCCTATTTAGAATTCACAGTTAATGCAGAATTTTTAAATTTTGTATCTTTATTACACATTTTTCCAAGACTTTATTTAAAAAACATTCTTCAAGATTGTAATTTGCATGGCAATAAACAATGGTTTCATACATTCTAAGTTTCTTAAAGGTGTCTATAGCAATTTAAAATACCGCAAGTCGTCTTTTCAATTTGCAGCACCTGACAAAGTTTAAATTTATTTAATGCATCCACTAAAGTTGTCAGTTAATCTCTTGTGAGAAACATATGTTTCAATTGTTACTTTCCAGACCATACAGTGATCATGGGTTTATATTATTTTTAATTGGTTAGCAGAATTTTACTCACATTACTTATAGCTAGAACAAGAACTCCCAGCCCCTCTGAATGGCCTTCCACTCAGAATAATGATAATGACTATCTAAAATGGATTTGGGTCTGTCCCCATTTAACATTACCAAACATGTTTCCATGTTTCCATTACCAAACATATTCTTAGAAAATATGAATTTTAAACATATACATAATATTCTATCACATGATGCACCATCACCTCTTTAACCATTTCCCAATTGTTCATTTATATCATTTGCAATTTTGATATTAAAAATAACATTGTGATGAACACCTTCATTCATTAAGTTTTAAGCAAGATTGACTATTTCTTTAGGATAACGTCAAAGAAGTGGCTTACTGGGTCATACAGTGCACATGGTTTTAAGGCTTTTAATATACTTTACCAAAGACTCTCCAGAACAGCTTGAACAACTCCTAGCAAGAGTATGTTGTTATGCCCACAAAGTGGACCTGGTAACAAGGAAGCAACTTCAACCATAAATCTGTTAGATTCTCACCCAGCTCAAAACTATCACACCAAAGAAGCAAGGAGACATATTACTGGTGAGGAAGCCAAATTTTAAAAAAATCACTTAGCTTTAATCAGTAAAATAATCAACAGAAATGCTTCCCACAAAAACTCTACAGGGTTTTCCAAAAATAAAAAGTTAAAAAGAGAGAAGGATAAAAGTCAGTACCAAATGACCAAAATTTTTTATTTGACTAAATTCTATCTCATGCATAAGCATGACAGTCTCCCCTGTTTATTAGACTTTGGCAATAAAAAAACAAGCAGCCTTGTACAGAACAGTGAAAACGCCAAGGATGAGGGTGCTCTACAGTTTTACTGTAGGATAAATATATATATATATTTAAAAGGCCTCTCCCCCTTTGGCCGTATCAACTTTCAGTTCAGGTCATTAAATACAAACAAAGTTTCAAAATCACTTCTTTACTTCTCCAAGATCTTCAATGCTGTCATCATCTACCTATAAAACACAAATAATTACATTTCATGAGTTGTGGTAGCAAATAAGAAAAAATGGAATAATCTGCCTTAAAAACTTATTTCTATGTATACATGTGTTCCATGTACTTACCTCTGGCCACTTTTCCTGAATGACATCAATTATGTCATCTGTAAAGTCTCCCTGAATGATAATTTCATCCTCCCCTGTTACTGAGGCACCACAGGAGAATTTCTGAGCAAAAAATCTTTGTGCTTCTTTAAGATCAATTTCTGTTTTTTTAAAAAAAGAAAGAGCAAGACTATAATTGGAAATGTGCATCAAAGATAAATTTCCATTTTGAAATTTAATCTGCATTTTAAATTCATAAAACAGACTGTGTTAAGGGGTTTTGTATTTCTTTCAGAATAATTACAAGTCATCATAGGCAGAGATCCTAACAAGCCTTAATAGTTATAATGAGGTCCACTAATTGCTTTTCAATCTGCGCTGTCACATGAGGGGACCATGGTTTAACTTTCACCCCAGTTTTAGTTTCATTCAAGGTCTGCAGGAACTAAAGGGGCTCTAAAAGCAGGACATTCTGCCGCTACCCACCTTCCCTCACCCTCCACTGTCATTCCCAGAGGGAACAAAACATTCTGCAACCCTTTGCCACCACGCCTGCATAGGATAGAGCAGCAGCACTGGACGGCTTCAAAGGGAATCCTTTCCAGCCTTCCTCATCCTACATAAAATGTGCCCAAGCACGAATTCTGGGAAGGAAAAAATAATACCAGTTCCTTCTACAAAAGATTTTCAATTTCTCCAAAATTTGATTTTGAAGCTATAGTTAGAAACGCAAAACCTCATTTTGCATCATAGCAAAAAACAGACCTGTGAAGTTTCCATGATCCAGAGAGAGAGACAGAGAATACAGTTCATACATTTTAAACATATTTAAGCCTGAACTCACCGAAAGTTGCAAGGCCACATACTCTCGTCACGTATTTCTTCTTTGCTCTGGGGATTTTGGCTATGGTAACCTTCTGTGGGACAGTCTTCTTTTTTTGTTTTATTTGACCCCTTCCACCTTTATTTATTAAGAAAGAGCTTAGCATTAATTGTTTTTTGATATAATTATGGAATACTAAGTCTTTAAATTTGTTAATTTTCAAAAGGTTTAAGTTTCTCTAATACAAAATTAATAAACACATGAATGTATTCACCTAATAAACATTTATTAAGTATCTACTATGTTCCCAACAGTGGGCTAAGAGCTGAGGACACAAAGATGGACAGAACATAGTCCCTGCCCTCCAGGGACTCACAGTCTAGTGAAGGGAGTAAAAAAGAGTTAACAATTACAGTAATCTGATACTTACCAAAATAGGACCTATGACTAAGGCACTACCATAACTCTGCAGAGGGATGACTGACTCAGCTTCCAGAGGACAGAAAAGGTTTCCTAGATGAAGTGACATCTAGGTTGGGTTTTGAAGAATAAGGAAGTGTCCAGGTGAAGGGGAAAGGGCCGGAGAGGTATAAGAAAGGACATTCTAGGGAAAGAGAACAAGTACAGAGATAAGACAATGCATCTGGAACTTTGGGAACTACACCTGTCTTGACTGAAAGATGCTAAAGAATATGTAGCAGATGAAGCCAGGAAAGCCAAAGATTACGTATCAGCCATTAAAGGACTGGTACATCAAGCTCTGGTATTTGATTTGATATTGTGGAAGAGGAGAAGCCGCTGAAAAACTATGCAAGACTGAAATAACCAGATTCACACTTTGTCAAGGTCACTCAATGGTGGATCTGTACTTAGGCAGAGCTGTGAAGAGTAAGACTGACAGGCCACTAAGGAGGCTCCTGCATGATTAGCCCAGGCAGAAATTATCAAAATCTAAACCAAAGCTGTGGCAACAATAGTGGCAACCAGGCACAGGATAAGAGGAAGAAGGAGGAGAAAAAACAGAATTTAGAATTGATTAAAGCAGGCAAAGAGAGAAAATCTAAGACGGTTCTCAAGTTTCTGGCTCAGATGATTGGAGAAACTGTGCTGTCACTACCCAAAGTTGAGAAAATGAAAGACATTGATTTGGGACTTAATAAGTTTAACTTTGGAAGTGCTGTGTTTGAGGTGCCTGTGGGACCGTGCGCACTTCCAATCTAGAGACACGGGCCAGATTTTGGGAATTTTAAGCGTATAGTGGTGGCAGAAGTTAGGGACGTAGCAGAATCATCCCGAAAAAACATGCAGAATGAGAAGGTAAGAGGGCCTACAACAGCATCCTGAAAAACGCCAACTTTTAAGAGACAGAAGGAAGAAAAGTATGCACAGAAGACTAAGGAGAGTGATAGGAGAACTAGGAAGGAAGAATGCCACAGAAACCAAGGAAGTACAACACTTCAGGGAGGGAATTCTCAAATGCTCTTATTCAGTGATTACCAAGCCACCGGTGAGCCTGGCTAGAAGAGTTTCCGTGGCATGAAAGCCGAGTTAGGACAGACTGAGGAATGAATAGTGAATGACAGAGCAGGAAGGGGTAATAGCAAGTCTAGTCTTAGTAGGTCTGGCTAAGAGGGGAAGGGGAGGGATAAGATTGAAAAAAAAAAGACACAGGCTTTAGGCTCTTGGGATATTGTTTTTTTAAAGATGCAAAGTCCTGAAAATATTTATAAGCTAATTTTAGCCATAGGGGAGAATAATTAAAGAAGAAATAGGCAGGGACAGGATCCACAGCACAAGGAATTAGTTTTAGAAGGAATACAGAGTCGGGCCGGGCGTGGTGGCTCACGCCTGTAATCCTAGCACTCTGGGAGGCCAAGGCAGGTGGATCACTCGAGGCCAGGAGTTCGAGACCAGACTGAGCAAGAGCGAGACCCCCGTCTCTACTAAAAATAGAAAGAAATTATCTGGCCAACTAAAATATATATGTATAAAAAAAAATTAGCCGGGCACGGTGGCGCCTGCCTGTAGTCCCAGCTACTTGGGAGGCTGAGGCAGCAGGATTGCTTAAGCCCAGGAGTTTGAGGTTGCTGTGAGCTAGGCTGATGCCACGACACTCACTCTAGCCCGGGCAACAAAGCAAGACTCTGTCTCAAAAAAAAAAAAAAAAAAAAAAAAAAAAAGAAGGAATACAGAGTCAAGTATACAAGTATACACAACAGCTGTAAAACAAAATTTTCAGCTGAGCTATCAGAAAGTAACGCAAAGATGAAATCTTTTATAAATGTCCTCGCTCCACTTAAATAGAATACATAGGAATTTTAACTGGCTGCCTGCTTTTTATATATATACAGGGCAAATAAGCATGTTTTGTTAAGTCCAATTTACTGATAAAGCCCAAATCATATCACATCTGATCATGATCCTGAGAATACGGTTTTGTACCCCTCTGCATGATACACACATGGCTATTCACAGGCGCCATCATAGCCCGCTACAGCCCCTACAGCCTGGAACTCCTGGGCTCAAGCGATCCCCAGCTGGAACTACAGGCATGCGCCACTGCACCTGGGGAACCCTGTTAATTACTTCTAACTTCTATCAGAGGGAAGGTATGTTTGTACAATTCCAACCGTGAATTAAGATCTTACCTCTCTTTTGTTTTTTCTTCTCCTCCTCTTCCCCTGCTGTTCCTTGACCCTCACTAATTCCAGTTTCTTGTTTGGGTGAATTTTCTGGACATAAACATGAAATCCAAAAGCATTAACACCCATCACATAATCATTTCATACTAATGTTAAAAAAAGAAATCACCTTGAGCAACCTCACACTCAAATAAGACGTTTTACCAATAACAGAGCACAACATCTGTTGAGCAAATGATTATATTGCTAGACTCCTATTCAAGTCTAAATCTAAAGTCATTATGGTAAGTGTGTAGTAACAGGAGAGAAAACAGAGTCTTTGATATGTGCAGATTAGGATTTCTTTAGCCACATGAAAGGAGCATAAAACACTCAGATATTGCAGGAGTGTTCTAGCATCTAAACATACTAATCTTTCTTTCTTTTTTTAAGAGACAGGGTCTCACTCTGCATCCCAGGCTGGAGTACAATGGTAATTACAGCTTATAGTAACCTCAAATTCCTGGGCTCAAGTGATCCTCCTGCCTCAGCCTCCTGAGCAGCTGAGACTACAGGCGTATGCCACCACACCCAGCTAATTTTTTTTTTTTTTTTGGTAGAGATGGGGTCTCTCTATGTTGCCCAGGCTGGTCTCAATTCCTGGCCTCAAGTGATCCTCCTGCCTCTGCCTCCTGAATCCCTGAAATTATAGGCATAAGCCACCACACCTGGCTTCAATATATAATGTGGGAAACTCTATAGCAGCAGTCCCCATCCTTTTTGGCACCAAGGGAGCGCAGATGGTGATGCGAACAATGGGGAACAGCTGTAAATACAGAGGAAGCTTTGCTGCCAGCCACCCCCCCCCCCAATTCCTAACTTTCACAGAAGACAATTTTTCCACGGATGGGAGAGGGCTAGGGAGGAGTGCAGAGCTTTGCAGCTCAGTTCCTAACAGGCCACGGACCAGTACCACAGCTCTACAGGACAAAGGAGCCAGTTTCTTTTCTTTTCTTTTTGTTTATTTATTTATTATTTTTTGAGAGACTTGCTCTGTTGTCTGGGCTAGACAGTGCAGTGGCATCATCATAGCTCACTGTAGCCTCAAACTTCTGGGCTCAAGCAATTCTCCTGCCTCAGGCTCCCGAGTAGCTGGCCCTACTTGGCTCACACCACCACGCCCAGCTAAGCTTTCTATTTTTTGTAGAGATGAGGTCTTGCTATGTTACCCAGGCTGGTATCAAGCTCCTGGTCTCAAGCCATCCTCTCACCTTGGCCCCTCAAGTAGCTGATATTACTGGCATGAGCTGCTACTTTAAAATAATGCCATATGTGCATTTGTTTCAGGTATACAAGTCTGATGAAAGAAAAAAAATATTCATACCTACAGTAAGTTTTGCAAACTCTTTTGGAAAATTCTTCTCTAACCATTGTCTACATTTAGCAACATCAGGCATATATTCACAGTACTGGGAGAAAAAGAAAAGAACAAACTGAGTCACAACAAAACATTTTCAGTCAACCAAAACATTTTAATTAAAAACCATTCCCTATGGTTGCTATACAAAGAATGATAAAAACTAACTACTCCCACCTGAATTCTTATCCACAGGAAATCTGTATTCAACCATGAAATGCCCCATGAGAAATCAGAAATTAAAAAGAACTAGGCACCTCCTCACTAAAGCAATTTATTTCCTCTCCACCTAACAGAAGGGCCATTAGAAAAAGGAGCAACAAACAAAAATGTCTATTTCTTGCTTTGGGCACATAAGTGCCTCATTTTTATGACCTGCCCATAGAGCCTGACTTAGAAAGTCTTATATACAATTTATATTGCTTTCTTTCCTCTGTCAGACATGTAAATTTTGGCTTTAAGGTTACTCTTATTTTATTAGTTATTCACAAGTTCTATGTAGAAACCCAAAATGTATAGCAAACTGCAAAAGATATACACATATGACTCAAGGTCTAAACGAAAGAATTTTTAAGACTTTATAAAACCATAAAATTATTCTAAATCAAAGTACTCTATAAAAGGTTGAAATTTTACTATCAAATGATAGAAAATTAAAAATAAAAAAATAAAGTTCTAAAGGTAGCTCTAAAATCAAGAGTGACTTTAAATGCCGAAATTAAAACACAGAAAAGTATTTTAAAAGGACTTACCTCTGTTGGTAAGGAACACACTACAGAAATGGAAAGAAAAAAGATTGGAAATGTCAAACATATATGTACATACACACACAGGGCTGATCATTACTTTTGTATTTGTCAAAACACTTCATTTCTACTTTTTTATTATAATTTTCTTGTATCACTTTTCCAATGCTACTTTTTTTGAGGTAACAGACATGGTTATTTGAGATGATACTATCTTGATTTTTCGATTTAAAGAGTGTCTCATTCAGTTGCCGGAACATCAAACTATGCTATCTTGCACAGAGTAAAGTCTTCCCATAACCATGGGTCCAGTGGGCCTGAAAACTAAGCTAAGACGGGAACAATTCCCCCTACAACAAAGCTTAAGTGGAGCCGATTATTTCTTTTGGTAGCTTTTTCAAAACAGGCGTTAATTTTCATGCTTACTGACACTTTTATAAACTTCAGTAGCACTTTTGCTACCATTTCTTTGCAATATGCTTTTCCTTTTCTTCTTTATATTATGCTACAGAAGATCATGAAACTATAAAGCTAGAAGGAACTTTGGTTGTCATGCACTGTACAGCCTGCACCGGCTAAAGGACTAAGGGAACTAAAAGAGCTTCCCAATTTTAACCATGATTCTACCCCTAGGTCAATTGCTTATTTTGTTTTTATTTATTTTTTATTTTTTGACACAGGGTCTTGCCATCACCCAGGTTGGAGTGCAGTGGCATCATCATAGCTCACTGCAACCTCAAACTCCTGGGCTCAAGAAATCCTCTTGGTTCAGACTCCCAAGGAGCTAGGACTATAGGACTACGGGTGCACACCACCACGCCCAGCTAATTTTTCTTTCTTTTTTTCTTTTGTAGAGATGGGGGAGGGGAGGCTGTCTCACTATGTTTCCCAGGCTGGTCTCAAACTCCCAGCCTCATGCAATCCTCCTGCCTTGGCCTCCCAGAGTGTTAGGATTACAGGCATGAGCTACTGCATGAGGCCCTGTTTTTATTTTTAAGGTTTAAAATGGAGTAGTTCACTGGGCCCAGTATCTTGAGACTTCCAAGGGAGAAAAGGGGTGGTACACCATGAAATAACAGCAATTACCATATATTGGGCATCTACCATGTGCCAGGCACTTTACTATGATTTATATATTTTTTTTTAATTTTTTATTTGTTTTGAGACAGAGTCTTACTCTGTTGCCCAGGATAGAGTGCCATGTCATCAGCCTAGCTCACAGCAACCTCAAACACTTGGGCTCAAGAGATCCTCCTACCTCAGCCTCGCAAGTAGTTGGGACTACAGGCATGCGCCACCATGCCCGGCTAATTTTTTCTATATATATTTTTAGTTGTCCATATAATTTCCTTCTATTTTTATGTTTATTTTATTTATTTATTTTTTTTTTTTCTGAGACAGAGTCTCACTCTGTTGCCCAGGCTAGAGTGAGTGCCGTGGCGTCAGCCTAGCTCACAGCAACCTCAAACTCCTGAGCTCAAGGGATCCTCCTGCCTCAGCTCCCGAGTAGCTGGGACTACAGGCATGCACCACCATGCCCGGCTAATTTTTTCTATATATATTTTTAGCTGTCCATATAATTTCTTTCTATTTTTAGTAGACATGGGGTCTCGCTCTTGCTCAGGCTGGTCTCAAACTCCTGAGCTCAAACAATCCGCCCACCTCGGTCTCCCAGAGTGCTAGGATTACAGGCGTGAGCCACTGTACCCAGCCTGCTATGCTTTATATTCATTATTATATTTAATCATCACAACTTTATAAGGTAAGAATTAATATATCTGTATATAGATGAGGAAAACGAGGGTTAGACTAAGTAGCCCACTTGTATCTGGATAACAGGAATTGAACCCTGGTCTGTTTTTGAAGCTCATGCTCTTAACCACTAAATTAGATTGCACAAAGTAAGCAAGTGACTTAGCTGTGACAGCCAAGTGAAAATGATCTGCCTTCCCCTCACCTGACTAATGTACCACCACACTACCACCCATCACTATTTTATATGTGGGGCCCTAAGCAAGTTAAATAGTTCATCCAGTAACAAAGGTGGAAGTGCAGGTTTAATTCGCAGGAACACACCATAAGGAACAGACTAATCCGGTATAAATGGGACACTGTATAAGGCACTGGCTTGGACTCTTCAAAAATTATCATTTTTTAAAAAAACGGGAATGGGGATAGGGAGTTCTAGATTAAAAGAGTAAAGAGATATATCCATCAAATGCAGTCTGCAAAGCCTGACTAAATCCTAGTTAAAAGCTGGGCGTGGTGGCTCATGTCTGTAATCCCAGCTACTCAGAAGGTTGAGGCAGGAGGATTGCTTGAGGCCAGGAGTTCAAGACTCTGTCACTAAAAAAAATTTTTTTTAAATTAGCCAGGTATGGTGGCACACTCCTGTAGTCCCAGCTACTTGGAAGGCTGAGGCAGGAGGAAAACTTGAGCCCAGGAGTTCAAGGTTACAGTGAGCTATGATTGTACCACTGCACTCCAGCCTGGACAACAGAGAAAGATCCAGGCTCTTAAAAAAAAAAAAAAAAATTTTCAGACTAGGTCTCTATTGCACTCACAGAATGTTATGTCCACAAGAACAAAAACCTTTTTGACTTATTCACTACTCAGTCCCTAGCACCTAAAAAAACATTGCTAGGGTCATAGTAAGTGCTCAAAAATATTTACTAAAAAAATTAATATTTACCCTTTTACTGTCCTGTATCTTCAAATTTTTCTGAAATTTTCCAAGATGCTAATAAAATAGAGCATTTCAAATTCACAAACATTTCTGTACTGAAAAATGAGGAAAAGCACTCAAAGGGAAAAAGATCTTGATTAAACCTAATACACGGAATATTGCTCAAACCAAGAAGACTTTCCCAACTGTCCTAATACCTATCACTCCAACCTCATTTCCCACTCCTTAACTGGTACCCTCCCTACTCTGTACACTATAGTAATTCAAAGCTGCTCGTCTGTCCAGACATGCATCAAGCTTTTTCCTGCATAATTGTTCACTTAGTCTGGGATTCCCTTCCCCACTTTCTCATCCAGTTCTTGTCATCCCTAAAAACTCAATACCTTCCAAGAAGTCCTCCTCTAATAGCCAGACTAGCACATAACATCAGGCTGAAATAATCTATTTGCACATCTCTATTCCAAATGGACTGTAAGCTTTTCCAGGCCAAATTACACAGGTTGGGAAGATCTGTTAACCTACGTCTCCTCCTCACCAGACCCCAGCCACTCCCCAGCTGAGGATTCACCAAATGACAAAGACAGATGGGGGAGAGGGAGGGAGCTTAATAGGACCAAATGTGAAACTATTACCACAATGCATAAAAATAGAGTAAGAGTCATTTTCTGCCTTCCAACACTTGCCTCCACAATAAAGGACTCGAAGTGGGTAATCGGCATCTAACTTGGCACTGTTCCTTGGGTCGCCTTTGGAATCAGCCCCACTGGATTCAGAAATGTCAGCAGCCATTTCATAAACCTGTACACAAGCAAAGTAGCACATTTTCACTATTGTGGACTAAGACCCCAGAAGAGCAGGAGTCACGTGCTGTCTTGCTGCCTCTCACTAGAAATCCCCCCCCCCAAAAGCTGTTTCAATTCTCTGTTAAGTGAGGGATACAAGCTGCACTACATCCATAAAATATGAGCAACTGCAGTACATCATCTCTCTGGTCCTCAGGTCTGCAGGGAAGCCAGCAGCAAATGGACCATGGAGGATGGGAAAGGTGGTGGTGGGGGGGACACTAGGGAAAAAGATGAAGCAACAAGGAGAAAAGGATGGGGTGGGTGACCTCGGTAGACACGGAGCAAAAGGTGTGAGGGTGATCCGGGAGGGATGCAAACTGCAGTGCGAGAGAAAGGCTACAAAGCAGTTGGCGAAGAAAACCTGAAGAGCCTAGGAAGAAGGGGTGGGTCACCGGAGGTGCCCCGAGTGCAGGGCGTGGGGGCAGCTAAACGGCAAGGGAGGGGCATGAAGAGTCGGGAAAGGGCATGGGATGGGGCGGGGTGTCCAGAGCCCGAAGAGGATGAGCAGAAAAAGTGGGGACAGAAGAACCAGGAAGGGGTAGAATGTAACAGTACTGAGGGGACAAGGGCCACAAGGTCTGAGGCGAAGGGGCGATCCCAAGGGACCCCAGAAGGGGCCCATGTGGGCGGGGGTGTGGAGACGCCCGGCTCGGCCCCCTTCCGCCAGGCAGCACCTCAGCTTCCAGCACGCTCTCTACGAGCTTCTCGCAAACGAGAGAAGCACGAGGGGTCGTTACCCAGGCGGTCGCACAAGTCCCGCCGCCTCCGCTCCCGCCGCTATCCCCAGCTGAAGCGACACATGCAACTCCTCTTCCCCGGCCAGGGCCGCCCGAGAGCGCCTCGGCCAGCCGCGTTCCCGCGAGACAATGAGCCTTTATCGCGAGATTCAGGCTGCCGCTGGGAGGATGTCGCGAGAAGCCTGAAGGCGGGGGCGGGGCGGAATTAGTGAGCATGCGCCTTCCGGTCCGGGGGCGGGGCCCAGCGCCGAGAGGCGGGATAGCAGGCGGTGCTCGTTACCTGTTGCATAGGACGAGTCGTGGGAGATGTCCGCGTGGAAGGGGACGTGCTCCTGAGTCAGAAATGACTCCCGATTAATGAGCCTGGGGAACATCGCCGCAGTGTCTGGGATGCATCCTGGGTCCTGACTAACCTCCTGCCTACTGGATAAGTCACTCCTCTGCAGGGAGAATGCAGCTGGACAGGGCGCTTGGTTTCTTTTCGATACCGTGCCCTAAATTGGAGGGATTCTTCTTGAAAAGATACTATCAACGCTATTTAAGTTTTTTTCGTCGTCCGCAGTCTCGCCACCTTAACAGCTGTGTTTGTCACCTTCTTCACGTTTATCTGTCCTTATATGTGTTCTAACTTGGAATGACTCTGTCCCATCTCAGACTTTCTCAGGAGGCTGAACGCCTGGTGGACAAAACCACATACGGTGTGTCTTGTTGCCCTTGGGGGAAAATCCATGTCCTCACTCAGCCTGAATCCCATCTGTGAGATGGGAGTGATAACACTGCAACGCTTGCAGAGATAGGAGGGGTAGGGCAATGATGACCCAAAACAGTGCTTTGTAGATGGTGAAGTTTGTTCTTTCCTGTTGTGCTTAATCCTCCACTCACACCTACCTTATTCTCCTCCTTCCCTGCCAACTTCATTCACCATTGCTACTACCACTCATTTAATTTTCTGTTTACAACTCATATGTTGTGTGTGCACTCGGACATCTGGCACCATCTTTTCCATCAGTCGTGGGTCTTCCACCCTGACATCTTTCTTAAATAAAAAAGGAGTTCCCCTCCTCCCTCACAAAAGGGTCAATTCTACATGACACTAGTGAAAGAAGAAAAGATCTTGTTCCCACCAAAGCATGTTTGTTTTTTTTTGGTTTTTTTTGAGACAGAGTCTCACTTTGTTGCCCAGGCTAGAGTGAGTGCTGTGGCGTCAGCCTAGCTCACAGCAACCTCAAACTCCTGGGCTCAAGCGATCCTCCTGCCTCAACCTCCCGAGTAGCTGGGACTACAGGCATGCGCCACTATGCCCGGCTAATTTTTTTCTATACATATATTTTTAGTTGTCCATATAATTTCTTTCTATTTTTAGTAGAGATGGGGTCTCGCTCTTGCTCAGGCTGGTCTCGAACTCCTGACCTTGAGCGATCCACCTGCCTCGGCCTCCCAGAGTGCTAGGATTACAGGCGTGAGCCACCTCGCCCGGCCCAAAGCATGTTTGATTCCAATAATAGTATCTTCCACGCATTGACACCCACACACCCCCACTGTGTGCCAGGAACCCTTCATTCCACAAAATTTTCTTAGGTTCCTACTTTGCACCAGCCACTGTGCTAGGCACTGCGAATACGACAGTGAACAGAAGAGCTAAATCCCTATTCTCACTAAATGTTTCAGTCTTAGACATGTTTGCTGATTTAATCGTTACAAAACCCCTGTGAAGTAGGTATTAATATTATTGTCCCTAATTTCCAGATGGTAAAATCAAGGCTCAGAGGTGGAAATGAATTAAGTTCACATATGCTTAAGATCACACACAACAAATAGCCTATTTTATTGATCTTAAGCTGCACACTGGTGTTCACAGCCGCCGTCGCTTTCGCTTCTAGCTCGCCGAGCTCCAGCGGAAGGAGAAGAGAGGTAAATAAGGAGGTCTTTATACCACCGCTTGGACAGCACAGACTGCCCCAAAACTGACCCAGGTAAAGCACCCAGGAAGTAACTGGCTACAAGAGCCTTTCGCAGGAGTGCGCCCTCTACTGGAGGGGCGAAGAACCCTCACCGCTACAGGCTGGTACCTTGGCACTCAGTGAAATCAGACGTTGTCAGAAGTCCCCTGAACTTCTGACTCGCAACCTTCCTTTCCAGCGTCTGATGCGAGAAATTTGCTCAGGACTGCAAAGCAGACCTGCGATTCCAGAGCACAGCTATTGGTGCTTTGCAGGAGGCAAACACCTGGTTGGCCTGTTTTGAAGACAATCTGTGTCCTATCCGTGCCAAGCGTGTAACGATTATGCCAAAAGACATCCAGCTAGTTTCAGCAGTTCAACTTTTATAATTAAATCTGTTAAATTTTTCTGGACAATCCCAGCATTTGAATTTTTTTTTTTCAACCCGCATTTGGATCCTTTTAGAAAAACAAGTAAATTTCTTATTGACGGCAACTCAATGGTGTTTGTACAATTTTTATCATACGATAGATTCCATCCATTCGCTATACTTTTCTTTTCTTTTTTTTTTTTTCGCTATACTTTTCTAACTGAGTTGTCCTCCATGCGAGTACATGTTTGTAATGTTGTCTGTCTTCTGTGCTGTTCCTGTAAGTTTGCTATTCAAATACATTAACCTATAAAAAATGCACATTTGTCACATGTCAACATCTCTCATATCAAGATGCATTGCAATGGGCAGAATCTTAGCCTTATGTCATAATAGTTCAGTTGGCAGCATTTTTCTTTCTTAGTGGTGCACAAAATAATGATGCATCTTACAAGTAATGGCATCTTAGACATGATGAAATATGGACAGGTGACCAGTGCTGCATAATAGACCGGTGTCTTCAGTTTCATTCCTCACACTTTTCCTGCTCTACTCTGTATGGAAGAGGGTTCTGCTCCTGTAGCCTGTTGGCCCAGGCTTCCTTGTTCCCTGGCTTCCAGCTGGGATCAGCCAGTGGGAGGCGGCCGTGCCGTCAACTCACGTCACCCCTGGAGCAGTATCTCTGGCAGTGGCTGGCTCTCCCTCTGCATTGTTAGGGGGTCGCAGCCCCCGGACTCCTATAACATACAACCCTGCCTGGATCTAGTCTCCAGCCTAGGAGTGGTGACGGCTTCCTGCTCTGCATTGTCTCACAGTTCCATTCCACACATAATCAAGTCTCTGAATTAAATTCTTCTTTGCTTGGCCGGGCGCGGTGGCTCACGCCTGTAATCCTAGCACTCTGGGAGGCCGAGGCGGGTGGATTGCTCAAGGTCAGGAGTTCGAGACCAGCCTGAGCGAGACCCCGTTTCTACTAAAAATAGAAAGACATTATATGGACAACTAAAAATCTATATAGAAAAAATTAGCCGGGCATAGTGGCGCATGCCTGTAGTCCCAGCTACTCGGGAGGCTGAGGCAGTAGGATCGCTTAAGCCCAGGAGTCTGAGGTTGCTGTGAGCTAAGCTGACGCCACGGCACTCACTCTAGCCTGGGCAACAAAGTGAGACTCTGTCTCAACAAAAAAAAAAAAAAAAAAAAATTCTTCTTTGCTTTACATACTTATATGGTGTTCTTTTTTCTGGGTTAATTCTGGATAATACAATTGGCATTTAAACCTAGACCTGTACTTCCTGTCACACCCCACAGTCTTTCAGCTTTTAGTTACTAAAAGATGGCATGATATAACAAATAAAGAAAAATCCCAGTGTTTTCTCACTGGGAAGCCACAGACTCTTTGAGAGGCAGTGGAGTTATTGCAAAGGATACAGGAATCCACTTGTGCACCAAGCATTGTCAGTAAATAGATTAAATATCTTTTAGACATAAGTGTTCCTATTTTCTAGTATACGTCACAGTTTTGTTCCAATGAAAGTCCAAAAGTTGAATCTGACTGGCCTGGTTCAAGTTATATCCATTCCTAAATCAATCATCATCACTAATCAAGTCCCAAATCAAGTGTCTGTCTTTGGAGCTGCATCTGGAGAATGGAAAGAGGGCACATCCCAAAAGAAAACTGAGTCACTATTACAAGATAGAGTGATGCTAACGTAAAAAAAACAGCAGATGTCCACTATAGGCAGTCTCGTACCCACACACACTAAATACTATTCAATAATCTAGCACCAGTAACACATCAAGTGTCTAGATGAGGCAGACTTCCTTACTAAGAGAATCCCATTTTACTTGAGATAGTGTGTCTAACTAAAGATACTCAATGTCCCAGCCTTCCTTGCAATGAAAGGGGCTATGTGACACAGTCTGCTCAATGAAATGTAGGTTTTGTAGAAGTCCCTAAGGAGGGCAGGAAGCTTCTGGCAGGAAACATTGTGGAAGATTTCGAAATGGGCAAACAGGAATCCGGGGTATTCTGTCCAACACACCCTGGGGTGCCGTCTCCATCCTTCACTGTTAAGCTATCTTACACTTTTGCAAGTTGTAGAAACCTGATAGTAATGCACATGGTCTCGTCTCTAGAAATGCAAATGAATTTCCGCTGGAGGAGCTGCAATCGATTAATTCTCTGTTGATATTGACTTGTTTTCCATCTATTTGGAAATTCATCTCAGCAATCCTGATCGCCTATGTATATGTATGTATGTAAGTATGATTGCATACGTGTGTTGTTAAAAATTCTTCTTTGAACTGGTTTCGACATCTTATTGACCCCCTTATTAATTAATGAGTGAAATAAAATCTTGGCTGGGTACAGTGGGTGACACCTGTAATCTCAGCACTTTGGGAGGCTGAGGCTGGAGAATCACTTGAGGCCAGGAGTTTGAGACCAGCCTGAGCAACAGGGTGAGACCTCATCTCTACAAAGAAGTTTAAAAATTAGCCGGGCGTGGTGGTGCATACCTGTAGTCCCAGCTACTTGGGAGGCTGGGGTGGGAGGCTGAGGCAGTAGGATTGTTTGAGACCAGGAGTTCAAGTTGGCAGTGAGTTATGATCACACCACTGTACTCCAGCCTGGGCAACAGAGCAAGACCCTTGTCTCTAAAAAAAAAAAAACAACTTACACAAGTTACATGTTTATTCATAGTTGAATAAGAGTCATGCTTTTATCCTTTTAAAAGTGTATCATTTTGCACTTCCCAAATAAAAAGGCAATGACTTACATAAAAAGCCTTGCGCTTTCTCCTCCTTTGTGGCCAGACTGTGAACATAATAAGGCAGGAGGCACCACAGCCATCTTGCAACCGTGCCAGGCAAGTCTGAGAATGAATGTCTGCATCCTGCATGCTAAGGACGATGGGCTGGACACATAGAAGCAGCCTGGGTTCCCAATAGCATTGTTGAGTCACCATAACAGCTCTTGACTTTCTCTGTTCTGGGGTGCCTACTGTGAAAAACAGGTGCTCCCCTATCTCTTGAAACCCATGTAGCAAGGCTTTCTATTGTACTACAGAATGCATTCCTAGCTGATGTTATGAGGAAGTGGGGTATTTCCTTTAACACAGGAGGGAAACCCGTGGGCAAGCAAAGCATGCCTGAAGTCAGGAGATGAAGGTGAGACCAGGCTAAAGGATGACGGGGAAGTGATGTTGCAAGACTGCCCATTCCGACCAAGTGTGGAACAAGGGGCAATTTTGACACTCACTTTCTGAGAAGTCTTCTAGTGAAGAAAACAAAAGGGTTTGCCCTGGGCTACCTGAATTAGAAGTGACTTCTTAAGCATGTGATGCCTTGTCATAACATAGTCTAGATTGTCAAGAATCACGTGTTTGATTTTCCCACTCTCAGGGCCGGATGGGTCCTGAGCCAGACATCTTCTTTCATCTGGTTCTTTCTGGGCATCTTTAAGATGGTCACTTGGGGTGAAGTGGATATTCGTTGATTGTCTTTGTAGCATCCACTCTCAATAACAGGTCCATTTTGGTTCTGCTCACCTCTCCCCCAAACTCTACCCATGTGGTCTTTTTGGGCCTCCACCACTCCCATCCGGAGGTGGAACACGTGATCCAGGTCTAAGCCAATCAGCATATCGTGTTCTGCTGGTAACAGTGACTGGTTCAAGAGTAGATCAACCAGAGTGAATCCCAGCAGATTTTTGAGGGAGCTCTACAAAAGAGACTCTCTCTTTCCTGCTGGATGTGAGTCTCAGAGGATGCACCAGTAGAGTGCCTGGCAGCCATCGTGTCACCATGTGGCCTGAGGACAAAGTTAATATGGAAGAGAGCAGAGCCGAGAGATGGAGAACACCTGACCCTGGATGCAGCCACACCTGAAATCGACTCTAACCCTGGATCTTTCAGTTATGAAAGTCAACAAGTTCTCATTTTTGCTTAAGCCAGTTTGAATTAGAGGATTTTCCCCTCAAATTAGTCCTGATGAACACACAGGGTTAGGGCCAGAGCAGCAACCGCTACTACAAAAAAACAAACAAACACACACAAAAAAACCCCAGCCTTTCCCGGGGTTTATTAAGTTTTATTCTAGCCCAGTGTTTCCAAACAATTTTCTCCCCCCTATGACACACGATGCTTGCTATGCCCTTGCAGAGCACAATCTCATAAACAAATCGACATTTTCCCGAAATTCTAAAATAGTTACAGGGATGCAAAGCTAGAATAATATGTAATTTTCAGATTTTACAATTTTGTAATTTGTAATTTTCACAACTTCTCACACTACGTCTGTAAGGTAGCTCACCGTGAAATATACGATGTCACCTGCTTCCTTTCTTTCCTACTCAGGAAGGCACTTTGGGTTACTAGGAACAAGGCTCGGCCCAAAGAGAGTCATCAAGCGGCTAATGTTCAATCTATCTAATTTGTTTAAGTAATTAAAACTTCAGAGTCTAGTACTTTAATATAAGCAAGAAATATCCAGCCACACGCCATACATACAACTGAATTCCACACGCCAAAGGACTGTTGAACTCAATCCCCACGGGTGAGAACTGCTATGTGAACTGGGCTCAATTCATTCTCAGGCTATCTGAATTTACCTTCCAAACTGATAAAGTTTTCATCTGTTAGCTCTCATCTCAACCGAAAATATTTATTCTTTTTCTGAAAAGAGAGTTTTTATGTGTCACCTTTCTCCCTTATGAATTTCTGTCAAGAATTGCTATCTCAGCAAGATGGTACCTTCTCCTTGGGTCTCTGATGTTCACTGTGGTTTAAAAATTTTTTTAATGAAAAAAAATTTTAAGAGTGCAAGAGTAGATCTCAGTTTCAGGAATAGTCGAGTCCTACAGATAAAGTAATGTATTCGAGAATTCAAGAACATATCCAAGGGTATGTTGCTGCCTTCAAGAATCTCTCAGAGAATTATAAAGCAAATTTGAAAAGTGAATGTTTGGTGACTCTGGGTAAATATATGGAAGTTACTTTGCTCTGTCCTAGTAGCTTTTCTGTAAATTTGAAATTATTTCAAATTTAAAAGTTTGGTTTTTAAGGGAAACTATGTCTTTTCATGTCTTAGCTCCTTCCCTATGTTTTCTTCATATTCCCTAGATACTTAGGTTATTTTCTACTAGCTTAGCAATCTCAGATAAAGAGAGATGATTCTAGCAAATCAGCTTATTGTCTCATTGGCCTTTTGAGTCATGTGCCCATCCCTGGGCCAATCACAGTGGCCGCAGGATGGAATGATTTTTTTTTTTTTTTATTGGCCAGACCTGGTCACATGCCCATTCCTGGAGCCAAGACAGGGAACCATATCCTCCCAAACCTCCGAGGTGGAGAGGGAGGGAGGGATGGGTGGCCAAGGGAAAATCAAGGTGCTACTGCTGAAAGGAGGGATGCGTGGATGCTGGGAAGACAAAACCACCATGTAAATATGCCAGCAGCTGAGCTCTTGATCCCAGAAGCCCTGCTCAAAGGGAGAAGGGTTAGGGGACCGAGACCGATGGGGAAGAACCAGGCATGACAGAGGTTAATGAAAACCTGTTCTGCTTCTCCAAAAATTAAATGTTTAATAAGGTCATTTACTCTTCTTGCAGCACAGGACTGACAAGGGACACAACCAGTTCTGCCACAAGAGGCCTATAAATATTCAATGGAGAGGAGGATTAATTTCAAAAGATGATACAATGTTGTCAGGATGAGATGGGCATTTTGTTAAGTCAGGCGGTAAAACCTGTCTTTGCTTAGTAAAACTGAGAACCCCCTCATATAAGGAGCCCAAAGCCCCTCGACACTCGAGAGTCTTACTACAAATATATCTTAGTCTGTCTTTTATTATAAAAATATCACATGCTTCTAGCAAAAATTTCAAACAATACGGAAGTGTACACAAGAGAAGATAAAACGTTCTCCCTCTCGAGAGTGCTGTTGAGAGTGTGCTGCATATAATGATAATACTAATAGTAACACTAGCTAGAACTTACAACCTACTCTGCGCTGTACACTGTTATGAGCACTTTACACAGATTAACTCATTTTGCCTTCACAATAGAATGAGGTAAGTAACATTGTTTCCATTTGACACAGGAGGAAATGGGTAAAACAGCTCACGTAAGATCTCACAGCCAATAAGTGAGAGAATTAACTTGAAATCCAGGAAGCCTAACTCCAGAGCACATATTCTTATATTTCAGATTTTAAATTGCAATACATATCTATAATTATTTAATTGTCATGCAATTTACCTAACATCAAATTAACCGTTTAAAATGAACAATTCATTCAACCTGAGAAAGCTGCTGAAAGAGAAAAATAAAATAAAATGAACAATTCAGTGGCATTTAGGACATCCACCACGGTGTGCAAACACTACCTCTATCTAGTTCCAAAATATTTCCGTCGCCCCCAAGAGAAACCCATCAAGCAGTCACTCCTCATTCTCCCCTGGCAAACACTCATCTGCATTCTTGTCTCTGTGATTTATCTATTCTGGATATTTCATATAAATGGAATCAACACTATGTGACGTTTTGTGTCTGGCTTCTTTCACTTAGAATGATGATTTTGAGGTTTGTACACTTTGTAGCATGAATCAGTATTCAGCCCTTTTAATGGCTGAATCATATCCCATTGCACGTATATGGTACAATTTCCTCATCCATTCATCCATTGGTGACCATATGGGTTGTTTCCACGTGTATTAGTCAGGGTTCTCCGGAGGAAAAAAACAATAGAATGTGCATATAGAGAGAGAAATCTATTTTGAGGAATTTCTCACATGATTGTGGAGGCCGGCACATCCAAAATCCGCAGGCGAGGCAGAAGGTTGGAGACCCAGGGAAGGGCTGATGTTGCAGTTCACGTCTTCAGGCTGTCTGCTGGCAGAATCCCTTCTTGCCTGGGGGAGACCAGGCTTTGTTTCACGAAGGCCTTCAACTGATTGGATGAGGCCCACCCACACCATGGAGAGCAGTCTACTTTACTCCACGTCCACAAATTTAAACGCCAATCTCATCCAAAAAACACTCTCACAGAAACATCCAGGATAATGTCTGACCAAAGGTCTGGGCACCAAGACCCATCACCACCTTTGGCAATTGTGAATAGTGCTGCTATGAACATTTGAGCTCAAGTATTTGTTTCAGTCTCTGTTTCCAATTCTCTTGGGTATATTCCCAGGAGCGGAATTGCTGAGTCGTATGACACTCCTATGTTGAACTTTTTTTTTTTTTTTTTTTTTTTGAGACAGAGTCTCACTCTGTTGCCCAGGCTAGAGTGAGTGCCGTGGCGTTAGCCTAGCTCACAGCAACCTCAAACTCCTGAGCTCAAGCGATCCTCCTGTCTCAGCCTCCCGAGTAGCTGGGACTACAGGCATGCACCACCATGCCCGGCTAATTTTTTCTATATATATTTTTAGCTGTCCATATAATTTCTTTCTATTTTTAGTAGAGATGGGGTCTCGCTCTTGCTCAGGCTGGTCTCGAACTCCTGAGCTCAAACAATCCGCCCACCTCGGCCTCCCAGAGTGCTAGGATTACAGGCGTGAGCCACCGCGCCCGGCCTATGTTGAACTTTTGAGGAAGTGCCAAACTGTTTTCCATAGCAAATGAACCTTGTACATTCCCACTAGTGATGGAGAAGGAAATACATATTTTAATTTACAAAAATTGAGTCATATCACACAAATTGCAATGTGGTTGTTTTTTTTCCACTGAACAATGTATCTTGGACATCTTTCTGGGTTAACTCTGCATCTTATAGCAGAAATGCTTAGAACAGGGCCTGGTCCAAAAGGAGTGTTATACAAGTGAATGCTATTCTACTTTGTAAAGATTATATATTTAATTTAACAAGTATAAGTATTTTATTGAATGAAGTCATTGTAATTTATTTATCTCATTCCCCACTGGTAAATATTTAAGTTGCTCTCACTTTAATTTTTTTTTAATGGTATTACAAGCCTTTTTATTTTTTTTAAATAGAGATAGAGTCTTGCTATGTTGCCCAGACTGTATTCAAACTCTTGGGCCTGAGCTGTGTTGCTCAGGCTGGTCTCAAACTCCTGGCCTCAAGCAATCCTCCCGCCTCGGCCTCCCAGAGTGCTAGGATTACAGGCGTGAGCCACCATGCCTGGCCTATTTAACTGTACATTATGGAAAATATATACAAGCAGAGAGAAAAGGACAATGAATGTCCATGTTCCCGTCATGCAGCTACAACAATCAAAAACTTGTAACCTCTCTTATCCTATTTATATTTCTCCCCTCTGCCAGACTACTTCGAAACAAGTCCTAAATGTTATGTAATTTTGTCTACACATATTCAGTAGTTATTATTAAAAGACAAGGACTCTTTCTTTAAACATAAGCAAAATCTCATTATTACACCTAACATAATTAGCAATAATTTCTTAATATCCTCAATTAGCCAATGTTCAGATTTCCGGAAGCATCTCAGAGATTTTACCAGCTGGAGTTGCTTGACTCAGAGTACAAACACTTGGTTGATATATGTCTTAAATATCTTTGATTTCTATAGTTCCCCCCTTTCTAATTTTTCTTGCACTTTATACGTAGAAGAAACCATTGTTTGCAATTTTAAAACTCATTTTGAAATAGCAGGAACTTCCTCGTCAAAGCCCGTGTCAGGTCAGCATGACACCCGGGTGACACTGTGAGGCAATCCTCATCTCTCCCCTTTAACCTTTAGGCCCAGCCTTCTTCTGGGCTGCCGCTCCTCCAGGAAGAAACAAACAAACAAAAAACTCCCCAAAATATGATGAATCAATTAAACCTTAAATTTGGTCAAAAATTCCTCCACCCTTCCACAGAAGACATGTTGAAATATTTGGCCGGAGAGGAACTCTAGGACTCAACGGCTGACGTTGCAAGATTACTGTAAGGCCAGGTGCGGTGGCTGGCGCCTGTCGTCCTATCACTTTGGGAGGCCGAGGCAGGAGGGTCACCTGAGGCCAGGATTTCGAGACCAGCCTGAGCAGGAGCGAGACCTCATCTCTACAAAAAATAGAAAAATTAGCTGGGCATGGTGGTGTATCTGTAGTCCCAGCTACTGGGGAGGCTGAGGCAGGAGGATCGCTTGAGTCCAGGAGTTGGAGGTTGCTGTGAGCTGTGATGATGCCACTGTACTCTAGCCTGGGCAAGAGAGCGTGACCCTGTCAAAAGAAGAAGAAAAGGAAAGAAAGAAAAGAAAGAAAGAAAGAAAGTCACTGTAGAGCATTGAGTGGTGCCCCCGCAAAATATGTTTGTGTCCTGACCCCCAGAAACTGTGAATTGAATATGACCTTATTTGGGAAAAGAGTATTTGCCGATGCAATTAAATTAAGGATCAGTAGAGGAGATCATCCCGGATTATCTGGGCCCTAAATCCGATGACAAGTGTCCTTCTAAGAGACACACGGAGGAGAAGGCCACGTGACCATGCAGACAGAGATTGGGGGGATGCGCCCGCGAGCCAAGGGAAGAGACAAGAGGGTCTTCCCTGGAGCCTCTGCAGGGAGCGCGGGCCTGCCGACAGCTTGACGGCAGACTGCCGGCCTCCAGACTGCGAGAGAATAATTTAGAGAATAATCACGTCTGTGGCAATTTCAGGAAGCTCAGACAGTCCCACACTCAGGCCCCTGGATGGGGAAGGAGTTTTAAGGAAACAGAGCCCCTGAATTGCTACCACACAGACAGTTTCTCCTCCCACCACCTGTTGGGTGGCCCCCGCAGGACTGTTCACTTCCTGCTCTTGTCATGTTTCGAGGGAAATACTGTCTTGTAAAGCATCAGAGTAGGTGGCACAAGGGGTCCCAGTAGCCTCAAGCTCGTGCCAGGTGGGCCTAACAGGTGTGTCCCCAAGTTCTTTCAATCCGCCCCTCCCATTCAGCAGCGTCTCCTCACAGCCAGGAGACATGAACCGCACAGGCCGAGACTCCTTTGCTGACTGGTGCGTTTATTTATTCAACTGACTTAACTGACTGTCCCCTTGATGCCAGGCATCGGGCTGCCTGCTGGAGAGACACGTGTGGATCATTACACGACTGCGTGGTATGTGTGTCGATGGCAGAGATGGCACAGATAAGAGGGCCTGACCCAGACTAGAGGGGAAGAGACACTGGAGGCTTGGAGGTTGGGGGTAGCCACAAATCACATGTGACTTTTAAATTTTAAATTAATTAAAAGTAGATAATACTAAAAACTCACTTCCTATCACCCCATTTCAAGAGCTCAATAGCTATACTTATTACAGAACATTTCCATCATTATAGAAAGTTCTGGCCAGGCACGGTGGCTCACGTCTATAATCCCAGCACTTAGGGAAGGAGAGGCGGGAAGATTGCTTGAGGCCAGGAGTTTGAAACCAGCCTGGGCAACCTCGAACTGCTGGGCTCAAGTGATCCTCCCTCCTGAGCCTCCCAAAGTGCTAGGATTACAGGCGTGAGCCAGCAAGCCCAGCCTCATCTTCCAGACTAAAACTGTCCTCATGAAACACTCACTTCCCATCCACCTCTCTTCCCAGCCCCTGGTAACCACGTCTTAGACACGTTCTGTCTCTAAGAATTTGACTCCTTCTAGCTACTCTAGATCAGTGGAATCACATAGTTTTGGTTTTTTGTGACCAATTTTACTTGGTATAATGTCTTCAAGGTTCATTCATGTTGTCGCATGTGTCAAACTGCCCTTTCTTTCTAAGGCTGAATAATATTCCATTGTGTGTCTATGCCACATTCTGTTTATCCACTCGCCAACTGGTGGACACTTAGGTTGCTTCCACCTTTTGGCTGTTGTGAATGACACTGCTATGAACACGGGTGTACAAATACCTGATCTGAGTCCCTGCTTTCAATACTTTCGGCCATATACCCAGAAATGGAATTGCTGGATCATATGATAATTCTACGTTTAATCTTTTTTAGGAACTGCCAGACTGTTCTTCAGTGGGTGTACCACTTTGCATTCCTACCAGCAACGCACAGGATTCTAATTTCTCCACAATCTAGCCAACACTTGTTATTTTCTTCTGTTTTTGTTTTTTATAATAGCCATCCTAATGTGTGTGAAGTGGTACCTTGTGCTTCTGATTTGAATTTCCCTAGCGATTAGTAATGTTGACTATCTTAATGGCAAATGTTCTTATTGGTCATTTGCATATCTTCTTTGGAGAAATGTCTGTTCAAGTCTTTTCCCCATTTTTTAATTGGGTTGGTTTGTTGTTGTTGAGTTGTAGGAACTCTTTATATAGCCTAGATATTAATCCTTAAGACATACATATGGTTGCAAATATTTTCTTCCATTCCATGGGTTGCCTTTTCACTCTTTTGATAGCAAGTATCCTTTGATGCACAAAAGTTTTTAATTTTGATGAAGTCTAATTTATCTATTTTTTTCCCCTTTGTGCTTTTGACATCATATCCAAGAAATCATTGGCAAATTCAACATCCTGAAGCTTTCCCCCTATGTTTTCTTCTAAGAGTTTTATAGTTTTAGCTCTTACATTTAGGTCTTGGGTCCTTTTTGAGTTGATTTTTAGATAGATTTTAATCTGATGCACAATGAAATAGCGCAGCAGAGCCCGGTCCTGAGTGTGTGGTGGGCTGAGAGAGAGATGCCCTCTTCTTGAACCTCTGGGGCAGAATAAGATCAGATTGTACATGAAAAACCAGTAGACTTCACAGAAAATCAAACCAAGTTTTTCTTCCTTAATCCCCTGCCTTCCAGCTAATTCTGCAGTCAAATGAAAGAGAGAGAGGAAGAGGATTGGACAAGACACTCGAGATGTAGCAAAGAAAGGCAGGTGTTCGTCACAGGGAGAAAAGGGAAGTAATGGTGTTTACACGAATCCTGACGGTATCTTGTAATACAGAAGGAAGAATATTTTCCATCTGCTGAAAAATCCAGCCTGGGCATGTGAAGCTATTCGGAGTTACCCCTCTGGCCTCATCTTGGGGTGTCTCAGCTGACCGTGGTTACCTCTGTTAGTTAACACCTTCTGGAAGAATCGCGAAGGCCCACAGAATGAAAGCGGTTGCTACGAGCGCTCGAGAAAAGTAGGAGTGAATCATCCAGATCTTTATTCTATGCCAAGAATGCGGACTTTGTCTTCAAGGACCTCCTAGATTATTGGGGTAACTAAGTGTAGATGTTTGAAGAACACACTTATCTGTTAGAAGTTATGAGACTAGCAATTAGGGTGTGAGGCAGAAAGTGGCAGGAACATGATATTGCAAAGGGTGCTTGGGAACCACCTGTGAAGGACCTTGTATGTCAATCCAAGGAATGTGAGCTTTAACCTAGAGCAGAGCTGACAAACTCAAAATCCCACAGAGACCAGGCATGTCAATAAGGAAAGCTGACCAGAGGTGAGGTAGTAGGGAATGGTGGGGACTGTGGCCAAGTGCAGCACTCATGCTCCGTCTAAAGGGCCAGCTACTCTTAGCTCCAGCTGATTGTTACCACATGGGATTATTGGTCCAATGCAGCTACATCTTCCAGTTTTCTAAGAGAAGACAGAAATCCAGGACAGCTCCAGGTTTTTAAAAACATACAGGCCAAACCAAACTGTTTTTTAAGATTGATATGGCCCACCGGATGTCGGTCTGCCACCTTGGCCGGTTGAAGGGAGCTAGTGAAGGTGTGTAGGTGAAAAAAGGTGTATGATCCTATCTGTGCTTTAGAAAAATCAAATTGCTTTGTGGGAGATGAATTACAGGGAATAGATTAGATGAAAGAAAACCAGTGAGGAACCAGTTTCCACAGTCCAGGTGCGAGGTGACAGTGGTCTGTGCTAGGACAGGGCAGCGGGGAATGTTGGTGAACTGACTTGGATGGAGTCCAGCATTCAGTGGGAAGAATTTAGCTTTAATGCGCATCTAGACGAAGGCAAATGCACTCTTTCAATGCACCCTCCCCACACACCCAGTCCTAAACCGGGAGCTGAAAGGCACTGGGCAAATAGAAAATCCTTAAAGCCAAAGGGCAGGAAATTTCAGCAAAGACTTCAGTTCTGCGTGCAGTCTAATTTTACTCGCGATTATTTTAGAGATAGACTCCCTAACCAACTCCTCCAATCCTCATCCACTCCCATGGGATAATTCTAATTTATGGGCTCAGCACACAATTCAAATTAAAAACTTGTATATCACGCTGTTGAGCTCCCTTGAGCAGCCAATGGGAAACGCAGCACCAACTCCTCTGCAAGAGCGCTGGGCTCTGCTTCCCAGCAGAGAGGGGACTTGGCTCCCAAAGAGGCCGTTTCATGGAGACAGACATATGAGAAGTGGGTTTCAGATCCATTTCATGGTCCCCGGGTCCCCGGGATCCAGGCAGAGGGTAAGGAAGTGGGAATGCAAGGGAGGAAGGGCGACTTCCTTCCAAGAATGTTTCTGGCACCCAACAAGTGTCGTGCTAGCACTTTTTTTCTCTGCAGACCCTTCCAGTTTTTGAGGGCTGTGCTCTTGGATGTGGGCACAGGAGACGGCCCTAAGACGCTGCAGAGCCAAGCCTCCCCTCGCTGGCACCGCGAGGGAGCAGGCGCCCCGTGGGACGAGGGAGAGGACGGGGCAGTCAGGCAAAGGTTAGGGGAGGGAAGCAGAGGCCGGGGCCCAGAACAGCTCCAGGAAATGTTTGTATTTCTCCACCAGGAGGGAGGACAAACACGCTTTTTTCGTGCCTTCTGGGCAGCTTTGCACGGTCTCCAACACAGAATGAGTCCGAGGAGGAAAGAGCGAAGCTGAAAACAAAAATTATCCTGGGGCTGGACCCAGCAACTCCTCTACAGCATGAACCTCATCGGACCCACCGGCCGCCTCCCAGAAACGACCACTTACGTGAAACTGCATGCCTTTCCCAGCCTTGCCTGGCGACAGGCTTTGCCTCTTGGGGAGACAGGCGGCTTGTGACCTGCTCCAGGAAAGGAAGGACCTCACCGGGACTCTCGTTTCCTGGCTGGAGTTTCTCTTCTCGGTGCGCTGCAGCATCCACCCACTCGGGCGGGCCCTGCATCCCGGGCGATGCAGCTGGGTGAGTGGTAGCGGTCAGATAAGCATCTGTGCCTCTGCGGGGACTCCGGGGCCGCTAGGCACCCAGGACACTTGTCCTCTCTCCGCCATGTACAACGGGTCATGCTGCCTCATTGAGGGGGACCCCATCTCCCGGGTGATGCCGCCACTGCTCATTCTGGCCTTCGTGCTGGGCGCCCTGGGCAACGGGCTGGCCCTGTGTGGCTTTTGCTTTCACATGAAGACCTGGAAGCCGAGCACGATCTACCTTTTCAACTTGGCTGTGGCCGATTTCCTGCTCATAGTCTGCCTGCCCTTTCGGACGGACTACTACCGCAGACAGCGACACTGGGCCTTTGAGGACATTCCCTGCCGGGTGGTGCTGTTCATGATGGCCATGAACAGGGCTGGGAGCATCGTCTTCCTCACGGTGGTGGCTGTGGACAGGTATTTCAAGGTGGTGCACCCCCACCACATGGTGAACGCCATCTCCAACCGCACGGCGGCCGGCATCGTCTGTGTCCTTTGGACCGTAGTCATCCTGGGGACTCTGTACCTTTTGACGGAGAACCACCTGTGTGTGCAAGAGAAGTCGGCATCTTGTGAGAGCTTCATCATGGAGTCTGCCAACGGCTGGCACGACATCATGTTCCAGCTGGAGTTCTTTTTGCCTCTTGGCATCATCTTGTTTTGCTCCTGCAAGATTGTCTGGAGCCTGAAGCAGAGGCAGCAGCTGTCCAGACAGACTCGGATGAAGAAGGCCATCCGGTTCATCATGGTGGTGACTGCTGTGTTCGTCACGTGCTACCTGCCCAGCGTGTCAGCCAGACTGTATTTCCTCTGGACGGTGTCCTCGAGCGCCTGCGACCCCTCCGTCCACCTAGCCCTCCACGTCACCCTCAGTTTCACCTACATGAACAGCATGCTCGACCCCTTGGTGTATTATTTTTCAAGTCCCTCGTTCCCCAAATTCTACACCAAGCTCAAAATCCGCAATTTGAGACCCAGGCAGCCAGGACTCCCAAAGGCACCGAGGCTGGAAGAGATGCCAATTTCAGACCTCTGTCGCAAGAGTTGCGTCAGTGTGGCAAACAGTTTCCAAAGCCGGTCCGATGTTCAGTGGGATCTCCAAATGTGTTGAATGGCACTAAGCAAACTGACCAACCACATCTAGGAGGACACATCGAGGAGGACAGACTGGTGACTTTAGAATGAATTCACGCTAAGGGGTTGGGGGGCCTTGGAAACGCCACCATCCTTTCTGAGCTCTATCCTCACGCTGTTGGAAATGAAATGCACATGACTATATCTTTTTGGAAGGTTCCAGTTGATCCAAGTGAGTTGGTTGAATTTATATGATCTGATTACAAGGGTAAGGCACCCTACGGGCTGCTGGGAGGGGGTAGGAATTACACAGCCCCTGTGCACTTTAAATGGCTGAGTAAGTAGGAATGAGTGTAAATGGCGCATGTTCTCTTTTCTGGGGTGTGGGGAGTAGTTAATGAACTTAAAGAGCTATCAGTATTTCCTATCCTCTGACCTTAAATCATTACTTCTCTTGCAAAACAGAAACTGGGCTAAGTTGGTACTTTTATTTCAGGCTGAGTGAGGCTGTTTTGACTGGGTTGCCTTGGTCCTGATGGTTTCGTCTTCACAGGGACCCCTGTATACATTTCTTTGTCATTGTTTTGACTTCCTGGCAGCCCAAGAACAACAGCCAAACAGTCCGCTGTGACCTTCTTCAAGCTCCACATTTTTCTGCAAACCTTTGCTTTTCTAAGAAGGTGCTGAGAGAGATGTTTACCTGCCCTGGTTTCTCCAGTGGGATGTGCTGAGTCTGGCGTAACTGCTTTTGACTGCTTGTTATGTGACTGTGAGTTGAAATTGTCCATTCATTTATCTGCCAAGTGTGTATTGCATTCGTATTTGCTGTCAGGCACGATGCTTGTGTCCTTTTTATCAGGAGAGTCATTAATCAACTCTCGTGTGACAGCAAAGTTTTCCAAGTGGCAAACAGACAAGTTAAGGACTTTCATCCTTCCATGGAATATAGTTTCTAGACCTGTTCTGTGCAAACATCAGGGTTATCCTCTTATTGAAGACTGCCTTGTGCACAAGTTTCCCAGATATACACCTGGAGCCCTCAGAACTAGGTGACTTTATGAAATGACGGGCGTCCCCTGAATTTCCAAGCCAATCTTAGCTCCTGTCTCCAGCTACGAAGTGGTGAAAGTAGTTCTTGACTCCTGTATCTACACTCCCTCAAAATTCCCAGGGCCCTCTGCCTACCTTAGGACCTGGCCATCTTCTAGTCTTTGGCCTCAAAGGCTGTGTCTATTATTTCTTTTTTCAGAGGCACTGAACAGCCCAGTGACAAAACGTACAGGCTAGAGAGAGTCAGATAAACCTTAAGTTTGAATCCCTCTGCCACTTACTGGGTGTGTGACCTCCAGGCAGATCTTATGGAACCACTGTTAGCTTCAACCTCCTCATCTGTCAAACAGGGGTAACATCAATGCTGACTTCAAAGGGTCATTGGGTGGATTCAGTGAATGGTCACCCCTGAAGTGAAAGGACTTTGTTCACTGTTATATCCCGGGTACCTAGAAGGACACCTGCACACAGTAGGTGCTTAATAAATATTTGTTGAATGAATGAATAAGTGCATGGAAAGCATTACGCCCTATGCCTGGCAGTAAATGCTCAATATTATGACTTATTATTATATTAGCACATTTTACAGATATAGAAACTGAGGCACAGAAGCAATTTCCTTTGGGGTTCAGAGCCCCTAAGTAGCTGCTCCATCACCATGCCTGAATTCCCCTCCTCCCCAGCTCCCTGGGCAGGAGTGAAAGCAAAGAGTGTAATCAGCACCAAAGACCATATCTCCTCCCAATAGAAATCTGTGAAAATTCACACTTCTGCTTTTAATTCTATTCTTAGTTATGATTCTTTCCTGGGGTGTTCCTTTCTTGCTTCATTGTAATAAAAATGGATTCTTAAAGAAAGTCTGTGTCCTGCGTGTGACTCTAGGTTAAAGGACTCCTAGGACTTTGCCCTCTAAGGGAAAAAGGCTGTGCACATGGCAGGGAGGTAAACAGAGGTTC
Organism: Eulemur rufifrons; assembly: GCF_041146395.1. Lineage (NCBI taxonomy): Eukaryota > Metazoa > Chordata > Mammalia > Primates > Lemuridae > Eulemur > Eulemur rufifrons. Next base: position 5,341,769 of record NC_091003.1, read on the forward strand.
TCACTAAAAAATGGCAAGAACGAACAAAAACAAAGAAAAATCACACCAGGCCGGGATCCCAGCACTTTGAGAGGCTGAGGCAGGAGGATCGCTTGAGGTCAGGAGCTTGAGACCAGCCTGAGAAACAGCAAGACCCCATCTCTACAAAAACTAAAAAAATTAGCAGGATGTGGAGATGTGCACCTATAGTCCCAGTTACTCAGGAGGCTGAGGCAGGAGGATCGCTTGAGCCCAGGAGTTTGAGGTTGCTGTGAGCTATGATGACACCACTGCACTCTGTCTGGGGCGACAGAGCGAGACCCTGTCTCAGAAAACAAAAAGAATAAAAAGAAGAGAAAAATCAAAGCAAACCTTCAACCTAGTTCTCTTTTTTTTTTTAGAGACAGGGTTTTGCTCTGGCCCAGGCTGGAGTGCTGCCTCCCGAGTAGCTGGGACTACAGGTGCGAAAGATGGGGTCTCACTCACTACGTTGCCCAGGCTGGTCTCGAACTCCTGAGCTCAAGCGATCCTCCCGCCTCAGCTCCCCAGAGTGCTGGGATTACAGGCGTGAGCCACCGTGCCCGGCCCCAAACCCAGACCTGATTCTACATTTGCTTCCCCTTTTAAGTTCGCAGAATGTGATGAAAAATAAATCACATCAAGAAGTTTTTTCAGAAATTGTAAGGAAGAGGAGTGTACCTTTGGTGACAAAGCTTTGTTTAAACCACCCTTACTAGGAAAACAATCAATTAATTTAGAGGAAAACATTTTCTCCTTTTAGGGTCTTTCAGAACAGGTCACATAAAAGCTAGAAGAGGTATTCGACCAGATAGTCTATAGGGATTATGTGGGAAAAAAATAAGAGGTTCCTTTTAAGGTGAAGATGATAACGCTTTAAGTTTTGGTCTGTTCTGAGACTGGGTTTCCCTACACTTTGTTACAACCAGAATGTTAAGATGGCGTCTGAGCTCACCAGGGTACAGGGGCTGCGTGGAGGGGACAGAACCCTGGGCGCAAGGGGTTAAGCCAGTTGTTAAACATTCTACAGCGAGGAGGGGACTCGGCCTCTCTGTGATGCGTGGTCCCCACTTGCTGGCCGCAAGACACCATCACCACAGTGAGCGCCTAAAGGGCTTCCCGACCAGCTACATGCTTTGCGGGTCCTGGTGAAAAATGGAAATGGAAGGTCCCTTGTTCAAAAAGCATTACAGTTTCAAGACGGTAACAGCAGAGCATTAAACCGAGCCCAGGGCCCTTCTCAGCTCATCCATAAAGCCAGGGCTCTAAGAGAGACAGACAGACAGACAGACAGAGAAAGACAGAGATACGGGGCAGAATAAACAGATGGGCTCACACACAAGGGCCTCATCTATGTGTGAGTCCCAGTGTACCAGAACATAAAACGATATCGCGGGCAGAGGTCAATACTTTATCCCTTGTAAGGGCTCATTCACTCATTCATTCATTCGCTAATTAAGCACCAGCTCTGTACCAGGCACAGTAGAAGAGACGCAAATGAAAAACAGTCCCTGACCCCACGGGTTCCACTGAGCAACCAAGGGGAAAAAACAAAACGGTAAATCAGGGTAACTGTGGTGACAGTGGTGACCACGGGGTTCCACAGGAGAATCCAGGGGCCCTTCCTCCTGTTTTAGGGGACGAGGAGAGTCTTCTCAGAGGCAGTGGCTTGCAAACTTGGCCCTGAAGGATGCATAGGAAGCGGCCGGGGAGTCCGTGGGGAAGGCTGTTCCAGGCAGAGCTGGAGAGGTGAGGAGGAGCACACGAACTGGGAGGGACAGGACGACAGCGGGGCAGGCTGCAGCTGGGACCACCTGGAGTAAAGCGTCCGTTCACAACCCTTCGTGTGACAGAAGACTCATGAAAAGCCTTTAAGTTTCCCTTATTTTTTTTAAAAATCATGTTTATTTGCAGAAGGCATATTTTTTTTTTGTTCAAAATTCAAAGAATACACAGATATATAAAGTAAGGCGTAAACGTCTTCTTTTGGTTCCTCTTAATCTTATTTCCAGGAAATGACAACTTCAGCATTCGGGGTATATACGCATTTTGCACACAGATAGTCTTCTGCATTATTTTACAAAAGCAAGATCATACCCCATACATCCATGTCAGTTTAGATCTAGATACTGTTTTGCAAAGTAGTTGCAAAGTAGTTTCATCACAAATAACTTCTCACATCACAATATAGAAATTGAGCTCATTCTTTTTAACTATAGTTCATTGTATAAATCAGTGGTCCCCAACTTTTTTGGCACCAGGGACTAGTTTCATGGAAGACAATTTTTCCATGGGGCGGGTGGTGGCAGATCTCTGTGGCCCAGAGGTTGGGGACCACAGGTATAAATGATCCATATATAGTTTACTTAACCAATGGCCTTTTATTTTTTTTTTATTTTTTTTTTCTTGTATAAAACTGCATTTTCTTTATTCGGCATACTTTAATTTCGAACAAAATAAACAAAAACACAATGCACAACATCCAAATCCCCTTGTCAAATTAGGAAGGGAATGGGGCTATGAGGCCCTTCTTTCCTGCCTTAGGTACAAGGACAGGGCCAATGGCCTTTTAATAGACATTTTAGCTGTTTTCAAATTTCTTCTATTGCAACCATGCTATGGTGAATATTCCGAAGGATACATCTTTGGGCACATGTGTCAGGGTTTGGGGAGATTCTGGATGATTCTTAGATGTGGTGTTGTTGGGTCAAAAGACAGCTATACCTTGGAGAGGTGTAGCCCACAGGGCCTAAGAGCCCTGGAGCCAGACTGGGTTCAAATCCCATCTCTTTAGTAGCTGTGTCCCCTAAGGCAAGTTAGTTGACATCCCAATGCTTCACTTCCCATGTTTGTAAAGTGGAGAACACAGGGTCGTTGTGAATACTAAATGAGTTTAGATGTATAAAGCACCTAGAATGGTGCCCGACATAGAGTAGGCACCATTTCTGGATTGGCTTTTGTTATAATCTTGACAGACACCACCAAATTGTCTAACAAAGAGGCTGAACCAATTTATACTCCCACCAAGAGTGTATGAAAAATTCTTCTGTTCCACACTCTCGCACACAAGATTCTTGTTTGTTTTGTTTAATAAGCATTTTTTCTTCTTTAAAAAAGAATTTCACCCCTTTAAAGTGATGACGTCCAATGTATCAATTTATTCTGTTGCTGCAGGTGCTGTTGGTGCTGTACCTATAGGACAGACCTTGTCTAACTCAAGGTCATGAAGACTTACTCTTATGTTTCTTCTAAGAGTTTAATAGTTTCAGCTCTCACATTTAGGTCTGGGATGCATGTCGAGTTAATTTCCGTGCACAGTGTGAGGAGGGGAGTCCAGTTCTTTGGCTTGTGGCTGTCTAGTTGTCCCAGCGTCATTTATCAAGAAGACTCCTCTTTCCCCATTGAATTGTCTCGGCGCCCTCGTCGAACATCGGCTGACCGCAAACGTGAGGGTTTATTTCCGCACTCTCAGCGCTGCTCCCTCGATCGCTAATGTCTGTCCCTACGCCAGAATCACACTGTCTGGATTAATGCAGTTTTGCAGGAAGTTTTTAAATTGGGAAGTAAAAGTTCTCCGACTTTGTTCTTCTTTTTTCAAGATTATTTGGTTATTCTGGTTTGTCCTTAGGTTTTTTTTACATTAAACCCAACACCACACTTCAAAACCCTGAAATAATACTCTTCTCCTTTAAAAAAAAATATATGTCTGTATATCTGCCAGTCAGTACACTTAACTTCCTACCTCTCTGCTCCCCGGCTTCTACCACTATGTCTGCCTCATCCGGAGCTCCAGGGTCCCTTATTTCCTCCTAGCCAAGGGTCTCGACTCAACGTCATTTACACTCTGCAGTGGGGGGGTCTCCCAAAGTGGCCCCGATGCACTCTGCTTCCTGGTGCTCCCACCGTTATGTGGCCCGTCCTCGTGGAATACAGACTGGCTGTGCAACCTGCTTTAACCAACTGACTTGTGGGAGGTGACGTTCTGGGATTTCCAAGCCCAGGCATTAAGAAGTTCTGCTTGTGTGTTTTTGGAAGCCCTGAGTAGCCCACGTACAAAGTCTAGTCTATGCTGCGGAAAGAGCATGTGAAAAGGCTATTCGTAGACACCACTTAGGGAGGCCAACATAGGGAAGCTACATAGAAATGCCACATAGAGAGGCCACTGGGGGAGGCTACGCAGAGAGGGACAAAACTGTATGGAGGAGAGAAGCCCAGGTGTTCCATTGTCCCGCTTAAGCATCCACATGACACTAGCCTAGCTGCCCTGTGAGAGGCCCCAAATGAGAACCACCCAGCTGACCCCAGTTGACCCAGACAACCACGGGAGATGATACAGTGGTGATTGTTTTAAGCCACTAAGTTTTGTGGCAATTTGTTATGCAACAATAGATAACTAAAACAGAAATTGCAGCTTAGTTCAAAGACACAAAACAATTAATTATTAATCTCTCTGTGCCTCAGCTTTCCAACCTATAAAATGGGTGTGATGATAATAATAGCACCTCTTTCATAGGTTTTTTTTTTTTGAGGATTAAATGAGATCACATATGAAATCTCTTAGTACAATACCTGGCACATAGCAGGCAGTTGATAAATGGTAATGTTATTTTTAATTTTTAAAAATAGTTCAATCCCATTTAGTGGCACACATTCAAGCTGTCATTAGATAACCAGAGGTGGAGATTCAAGTTAATAGTGCTATTCGTAAATTTTAAGTTGAGTTTCCACCAGACTCTGTGGAATCACTCACTGCCTTAGCTCTTGAAATGATTCATTAGGCAAGTTTCTGTACAGCTCATGCACTAGTAAGAAAAAATAAATAAATGCATAAAAGAAGGACAGAAGCAAGACAAAACATGCCCACGGTGCAGTAGGAAGACCGGAAATTCCACAGCAGACACCAGGGTCCAAGGAGGCCGCAATTTACATTCTGCCCGAGTGATTGTGAACTGTGGGTTAGAATCATAGAACCTGAGAGCTGGAAGGAAGATCGTCTAATTCCTCGTTCACACATGAGGAGGTGAGGAGTTAAGAGGTTCCAAAGCTAGTTCATGACAGAGCCAGAGCCAGCACCCAGAGAGTCTAGCTTTTCTTTTTTCAAACTTAACAATATTTGTGGTTCTTTTCTAATTTTATCCATGAGCACTGTTTAAAAAAAATTATAAAATTGTAAACCTTAGAAAGGGAGAGTCCCTTGCAAATTCCTGCTCCCAGAAATAACTATGACTCATCGTCGGCTTTTCTGACTCTTAGCTGACAAAGGCCCCTAGGATGACTTGGTGAACTTGTCATTGACAAGTGTCCACATTCATCCAAGAAGGAAAAACAATATTCACGGGCAGCAAGGACGGAAACAAATGCCAGTCACTAGAGCCTTGATACAACTGCGCAATGTGACCCAATCCAGCGCAACCTAACAGACGAGGAAGTAGAGTACAGTGGTTAGGGACACGCAGGCTTAAGAGTCAGTGCCAGATTCAAATCCAAGCTCTGCTCGTATTAGCTGGGCGGCCTTAAATACATTACCAACCTCTCCGAGCTTCACTTTCCTCATTCTGAAATCCGAATCCATAATAGTTCCTTCCTTATGGGCTACAGCAGGGTGAAACAAGATAATGCATTTAAAACACTGAGTGTGGGATCCAGCACTCTGTGTAAAGTACATGACATCATCATCATCATCATCATCATCTTCATCTTCATTTCGTCACCATCACCACCATCATCAATTACCTCTGGTCCTATGGGAGTCTAATGAGGTCATTCTGACTCTAGTTCAAGATGAAGGGTCTATAAACCCCCATTATTAAACCTGGCTGTGCAGCTAAAGGAATAGATTTCCATTTTCTAACTCAAAACAGGAGCAACAAAATTTAGAAACCTCTTGTACAGCAAGAATTCATAAGACCAAAATATTAACACGCTGACTGCTACACTAGAAAAAAAAATTTTTTTCCATGGGGCCACGGTGTTTTATTACAAAAATAGAATAAAAGCTTCGAAAACAAAACGATCCTTTCTAATTTAATGAAAAATGTGTTATTTTTTATTGTTTTCCGTGCATGAGTTATATGCAATTAAATTGTGCATATTAATTGTAACAATAAGAACATCGACAAGTAAGATTTTCACGAACAACCTGCAGGGTTTTGCCCAGGATGTCACCCATCACGTAACATATATGATACAGCATGGCAGCGTGAGTTGGCTGGCACCCTGCGGCTCCCAAGATGAAGACACGTGTGAGTTACATGTGCTTCACGAGGCCCCAGGCTCAAAACTAGCGTGACTTAAATACAACTGACATGGCAGTTAATGTGTTAAAGAGTTGGAATTTTGATAGAGTGATACCCGATCACACTGCAAAACAAAGAAATGATGTGTGATACGGTCTCCTGCTGCAAGGCAGAGTTCAATATTCTCTTAGGTCCTGTCATTCTAATTTTTTTTTAAATGGGGGCTTTTAAAATATCACATACTTAGCAGGGGAGGTTGTGCATGTGTGGGGACGGGGGTATGCAAGAACTCTCCATGCTTGCTGCTCAGTTTGGCTGTGAACTTAAAACTTCTCCGAAAAATCAAGTTCATTAATTAAAAAAAAAAATCATGTACTTAAAAATAAATCACTTACTTGAGCACGAAAGCATATCACAATCTAATGTAAACAAACAGAAAAACCCAACCTATTTTAACATACCACTCGTGACCTAAACTGGGCTCAAGTTTTCAAACATCTTATGAAATATTATGCTCTCACGTAGCTTTTTTTTCCTAACTAGAGATGAATTGCAGAGTTTTGCTTTGAAAAGGCAATCCATGTTTGCACATAGAAATGGCACAGGAAGAGTGCTCAGATTCAACCTGTGCTCATAACACAGGCAATTTACTGTCTTCGCAGCCTTTCCAAAAGAAATCATAGGCATGCTACTATTTAAGTTATATGCATGTTAATAGTTCATGCTCATTTGTAGGGTCGCTGGAACACCATGCTGTTTAACACACAAAGCTATTATTGTTATTGTTGTTGTTTTGCTAATTATGTAAATCAGGCAAATGACAGCGAATTAATTCTGCAATGTCAAGTACTCAATCAGCCTACAGGCACTACAGCCTTCCGATGCAAAATCTGCCACATTTCAGTAATTCGAAAATGACAAGTCAGCTTGCCTAAACTTATCCTTTGCATTTAGGAAATGTTGTGGGTTCCTGTCTGCCCAGGGGATTTCTATTACTTGTTTATGCAAACAGCAGTTGCATAAGAACCTTGCTGCCTTTTTTTTTTTTTTTTAAGCGATTTCATAGTTTCCTGGTAACCATTCAGTCATCTATTTCAACACCCTGACATGACATAAAAGCGAGCGCTGGGCCACACGTTCACCACACGGACACACACCTCTTCCCTTGAACGCTCGCTAGGTGAGGCGCTCCCTCGGACGACCCAGCCCCACTCATGAACGGGCGCCGCCAGCAGAGCCATTTTCTGGAAATAGACAAGAAGAACTGCTGTGTGTTCCGAGACGACTTCATTGCCCATGTGTTGCCGCCGGTCCTGGGGCTGGAGTTTGTGTTCGGGCTCCTGGGCAATGGCCTTGCCTTGTGGATTTTCTGCTTCCATCTCAAGTCCTGGAAATCCAGCCGGATTTTCCTGTTCAACCTGGCCGTGGCTGACTTTCTCCTGATTATTTGCCTGCCATTCCTGACGGACAACTATGTGAGGAAGTGGGACTGGAAGTTCGGGGACATCCCTTGCCGGCTGATGCTCTTCATGTTGGCCATGAACCGCCAGGGCAGCATCATCTTCCTCACGGTGGTGGCCGTGGACAGGTATTTCCGGGTGGTCCATCCCCACCATGCCCTGAACAAGATCTCCAACCGGACAGCGGCCATCATCTCTTGCCTCCTGTGGGGCATCACCATCGGCCTGACGGTCCACCTGCTGCGCAAACCCATGCTGATCCAGAACGGCCCCGCGAATCTGTGCAGCAGCTTCAGCATCTGCAACACCTTCCGGTGGCACGACGCCATGTTCCTGCTGGAGTTCTTCCTGCCGCTGGCCATCATCCTGTTCTGCTCGGCCAGGATCATCTGGAGCCTGCGGCAGAGGCAGATGGACAGGCATGCCAAGATCAAGAGAGCCATCAACTTCATCATGGTGGTGGCCATTGTCTTCATCATCTGCTTCCTTCCCAGCGTGGCCGTGCGGATCCGCATTTTCTGGCTGCTGCGCACCAAGGGGACACAGAACTGTGAGGTGTACAGCTCGGTGGACCTGGCGTTCTTCATCACCCTCAGCTTCACCTACATGAACAGCATGCTGGACCCCGTGGTGTACTATTTCTCCAGCCCGTCCTTTCCCAACTTCTTCTCCACTTTGATCAACCGCTGCCTCCGAAAGAAGCCATCAGGTGAGCCGGACAATAACCGGAGCACGAGCGTCGAGCTCACGGGGGACCCGAACCCTGTGAGAAACGTTCCGGATGCCTTAATGGCCGACCCCAGTGAGCCGTGCAGCCCCTCTTATCTGGGCCCAACCTCTCGGTAGATGACCACACCAAGAAGGGAGATTGTCACCAAGAACCAAGATCTCTGGAAAAACGGTTGGGCTGTCACACAGAGTGACATCATTGGACTTGGCCTAAGGTTCTCTGGAACTTCCAGATTCGGAGAAACAGTGTGTGGCAGAGTGGATGACTGGGTGCAAGCCGTGACCACAGAAATCTTAGGGGAGCAGAGAGCAAACCTTCTAGGTGTCTGAAACTTTTGCTAAATCTCTGACGCTCTTGGGATTGAAGATGAGCAAGTTGTCAGCACTTCTGTTGAGCAGAGCTGGAGCTGCAGAGCCGCCCGTCGGGACCTGTGCCTGGCTGGCCTCCTTCCTTCACCCGCCTGAGCCTTGGACGGCTCTCGGCTCCTGGGGCGCTGTCTAGCCTGTCTGTGGGCTCCAGCCGGAATTGGGAGAGCTGAGATGGGAGGGGAGTTACGCAGCTCCTGGAGGGAGCCCAGGCATCATCAAACAAGCCCCTGGGTCACCTGAGATCCGGGGACCAATTCATCTTTCAGCCAAGCTTTAGCAGAAATGGATTTGGCGAAGAGATTCTTAAGCTTTGGTTAATGCCTGAGCTTCCAGGGGTGGTAAATTAGCCCTGGGAGGGACTGAGCTGAGCAGTGTTACTAAGGGAAAGAAAATGATATTGGTGCTACTACCAGCAACTAATCCATTTCTCTCTTGTTTACACTAATTTTAAGGTTGAGCAGTTAAAAAGGCTTTGGGGAAGAAAGTTGCTTCCCACCTCTGTTTGCTTTTACCATCAAAGGGGATGTGTGCTGCCACCCCACCAGTTACAGGAGGAAGAGTCCTCCTGGTTCATTTGCTCGTGTTTCTGTACTTATGTAATAAATCTACTATTTCAATAAATTTTGAATTTTGACACAGTCTGGTGTCGCATATGTCTGGGTTATGGTTCACAGAAATGGACTTCTTACTTAACAGAGACCTTTCTGGGTTGTTAACTATGTCCTGGTGGAAAAATTCTGTACACGGCAAAGGAAGAAAAGGACGCAGACGCTGAGCTACATCGTGTCATTTAACTAAAAATTATATACGTGTCAAGACAAGGTTGGAAAAGGGCTGGGAATATATAAAAACAATTTAATTGGTAAGAGTCATACAGATAAGATTGCAAGAGCACTTAGCATTTTATTTATAGTGCGGTGAACATGGCTGTTAATATTTGTGTATTAAAAAAGGAATTGAGCCCAACTAAGATTTTTCTGTAGGAGGGGGAAGAAAGCACTTCCTATGGAATGGTTTCACTTCCCAGTTCTGAGATGGAAAGGAGATGTACTGGTTTGAGTCTGTGATCGGTCCAAGTTTCTGTTACGCTTTCGTTTCCATCTGTCACTCCTTGATTCTTTAGCAAGACGAGGCATGTTTCAACCTCCTGACGAGGACACAGATAAGAATTTAGACTCGGGCTCCCAGCCTTGAGTGAACAGCAATGAATGAGGAAAGGTAGACGTTCCTGAATTTCTTCCATGTTTTCAGAGCAGTTCTCTTGTCCGTATCACCAAGCAGCTCCTGCGGGTAGAAAGTCCAAAGCGGGGATCACCTCCTTCGAGAGGAAGAGACGGCAGAGATGAGCTCAGAGGAAAGAAGGGATTCCCCAGCCCCAGATGCATGAGTCAGTGGGGGGCCGGGCTGGGAAACTCCGATTCCTTCAGAGGACAAGGCGGTTTGCAGCATTGCGAACTCACCGCCTCACATTTGCTCATTGATTCAGGCATTTCCATCAGTTCTTATGTATTAGGCACCAACTGTGTGCCAGGCTCTGTTCTGCGTGGTGGATTAGAGCAAAGAACAAGGCAGTAGAAGTCCTCTTCTCATCAGAGTCACATTGAAGTGGGGAAGGGACAGGAATGCAGTGAACAAATGACTGGAAGGGACTTTGGTGTACTTATGGCTATTGTGAAGACACCATGGCAGGGTGATGGGTATAAAGTGACCAGGGCTGGGGGCGCTGGGAGACCTTCACTGAGCCAAGAACAATGGGACAGAGCAAACAATGCAAACAGCTGGGGGAAGGACACACTCCGGGCAGAGGGAAAAGTGAGTGCAAAGGCCCTGGGGTGAGAGTTAGTTTGGTGTGCGTGTTACTTTCCCGTGGCTGCCTTAACACAGTATCACAAACTGAGTGACTTAAAGCAAGACACATTTATCCTCTCCCAGATCTGGAAGCTAGAAGTCCAAACTCGAGGTGTTGGCAGGGTCAGTTCTCTCTCGGGGCTGCGAGGGAGTCTGCTTCATGCTTCACTCCTGGCTTCTGGTGGCTGCTGGCAACCCTGGGTGCTCCTTGGCTTGTAGACACATCGCTCCAGTCTCTTCCTCTGTCCTCACGTGGCCTTGTCCTCTGTGTCTCTCTGTGTCCCCTCCTCCTCTGAGAAGGACACCTGTCATTGGATATAGGGCCCACCCTAATCCAGGTTGACCTCTTCTTGAGATCTGCACCTTAATGACACCTGCAAAGACCCTTATTCCAAATAAGGTCACATTCTAAGATTTGGGATGGACGTAATTTGGGGGAGCAACAGTTCAACCCACTATAATAAGGAACAGAGAACAGGCCAGTGTGGCCAGGACCCAGCAATTCGAGGTTACAGTGAGCTATGATCGTGCCACTGCACTCCAGACTGGGTGGCAGAGCAAGACCCTGTCTCTAAATAAAGAAATACATACAAAAATTTTTAAAATAGGAGCAAGTAAGGCAGGCAGTACTGGACCAAACCAACAGTGATGGCCAGGTCTCATGTTATGGCATCGTGCATGAGAGAGAGACAGAGAATACATGCGTGTATGTGCCTGTCTATGTGCCTGTGTGTTGCAAAGGGCAGGTATGATCACAGATGCGTCTTTTTCCCGTTGCTGCCTCTAACCCTGCCTTGCAGCCGCCTCCTTTATTTTGGGGGGTGCCACTTCATAGGGTCATGAGTTCCGTAAGTTCACTCTCTGCTATGTGAAGTGGGACTTCCTTTTAGCTGCTCCCAAATACTCTCTTCCAAACATCAAGGGATGATCCCTAAATCTAGAACCATAAAAGCAGGGGTGCGAGATCTGGTTCATTCCTGACTTCATGCGCCCCCTTCCCTTTCCAGATCTAACAGCCCGCTCACCCCACGGTGCCTCGGCTGAGGTGAGGGGATCCAGACCTCACCCAGGGCTCTGGTGCAGACACAGCGCAGATCCTTAGGATACATTTTGCGTTAATTTTCAAAACAGTTCCTGATTACGAGCTGTCTCTGCCTGGGTTGCTGCTATCAGCAAGCAGCTGTCTTCCCAGACGGCCAGCCCGAGCCCCATGGTCCCTTTCTTCCCCCACTTGCTCCTGTTGTCAGAGGTGTAGCCCAGGAATCGGTTATATGGGTGCTTCGGTGGCGTTTGGTGGAGCCAGTCAGTGCCGGAAGTTGACCATGTACCGACTACCTGGGCTACGGGGCGTCGCCTGCTCACCCGTCCTTTGGTTCAAATTGGTGACGCCTTCAAATCCGAACTGAGATCTTGATGAACTGCTCTGACGGCCGACCTGGAGCTGCTCACGTGACCGGCAAACTTCCCGGGAAGGAACTTTCCGTCTCCCCGCAGCGCAGCGGGACGGTGCCTTGTGATGACTGTTTGCCGCGGCCCTGGTGGTGCAAGTGACTGAAACGCACTTTGGGCTAGCTGAGGCAAAACATCCAACATAGAAAGAGAGGCAGGATGTTGGAGAGAGAGGGCGGTTCTCACAGAAACCGAGAGAGCACTACACCAGGCCGGGCGGCCCCGCGAGACCAGCCTGCGGCCCTTCACCCAGCTCCCGGCCACGAATGTGACCCGGCCCCTCAACGCCCGTGTCTCCCAGGTCAGATCCTTCCCCTGCTCGGTCCCAGATCACTCGTTATAAAAGAGTTATGAAGGCACTACTTGTGCTGCAGCTGCGTGGAGGGGTATATGTATTTGTTTGTCACATTTTTATTGGGGGCCACAGGGGAGGGCGTCTCCTTCCCGTCCACAGAGGTGCTCAGAGCTTCTCCAGCCACGCCAAGTCTGGGCTGGGGCAGCTGGGGGTGGCGGGGCACGCCGGGCATGTTCCCACCACCTCAGAGGGGCACGGGCACTGGGGGTTGTGGGTGGCGCCTGGCGAATCGTGATGGTGTGCCTGGCGCAGGAGCAGAACAGCAGGAGGCCCGTGGTGGTGACAGACACGGCCAGCACCGCCCCGTGGCCCAGGCGTTCTGAGGAAGGTGGGGTCTCGAGCCACCCTGGTTCCAGAGGCTGCGAAAGGGGAATTATTAAACCACTGTTTGTGCAAAGACATGCTCTCTGCTGGGTGTTCCTCAGATGTTTCGATCACCTTCCATTTCACTAGCCTGTCTGGGCTTTCGGCAGAGCTGATCTCAATTCTCTAGCCCCCAAAATTTCATGCCGCAAAACTATGGTCCCCGAAGAACTGAGAGGTCATCAACGAACCTTCAGAAAGCAACAGCTTTCACACCGCCCCAAACCCATCCATCTGCGGACCTCAGATGTGTGTCTTTTTATTTTTTTTCTTCTTTTTTCTTTTCTGAGGCAGGGTCTCAGCTCTGTCACCCTGGCTAAAGTGCAATGGCATCTTCATAGCTCACTGCAATCTCAAACTCCTGGGCTGAAGCGATCCTCCTGCCTCAGCCTCCCGAGTAGCTGGGACTACAGCTGGGACTACAGGTGGCATGCGCCACCACGCCTGGCTAATTTTTCTATTTATGGTAGAGACCGGGTCTCACTCTTGCTCAGCCTCAGGCTGGTCTTGACCTCCTGAGCCCAAGCTATCCTCCCACCTTGGCCTCCCAGACTGCTAGGATTACAGGGGTGAGCCACCAAGCCTGGCCTGTTCTAGAGTCTTTTATAATAGAAGGCCTTCATAGAGATTTAGTCTTTGTTATTCTATATATTGCTTAATAGAACTCAGAGCAAAGAACTATTCTTTGGCAGGCTTAGCTGAAGTGAGTACCTGGCCATGAAGTTCTGTTCACTGTTTCTTGTCGTCTGTGATATAAGCAGTGCCAGGTTCTCTTTTGGCTCAAATGTAACATTTGGCTACCCTCTGTCTCTTCACGGAGGAGGACTTTGCAGACGGCATCACAAACATCAGGCCTGACATACAGTCCACAATCCCACGCTCTGTCCAGTGAAAGGCAAGTGCTTCTGGGATCTTAGCAAATATTGACACTCAGAGCTCTGGTCACACCCAGACATGGATTTACAACCATCAGTAGGTAGCGGGAACCGGACATGACATTCTCAATGCGATTCTGAAAGGGAGGGAAAATGAACTGACCTAGCAATGTCACCCGGTTGGACAACAGTGGGCTTCTTTTTAGCATGTTTACAAAGTCTGTAATATGATGCTGTAGCAGGAAATTCACACTGTCTGGTTTTGATTTTGGTAAAGCGACACGAATGCAAAGATGTTCTCCCAGTCGGAATCGAGGCCCAGAGAGTTTGAGTGAGTTGTCCAAGGTCATACAACTGGTAAGTGACGAACCAAGTGAACGAACACAGGCCGACTGACCCCAGACCCCATGCTCCGAAAGTTCTGGGAACATGCAAAGTGAGGGTGAGCAGCTGGAGCTGGAAAAATTTGTGTGAATACCTTGACCCTTTTGGGGTCAGAACTTCCAGAACTTCCCGCCTGCCCAACCTTATTAGATCCTTAGGCACCTTCCAGGCCCAGGCTGAGATCTTATACATAAGCTGTCTGGTAGTGTCCAGAATTTAGCAGATGCTCTATAAAAGTTTGTTTCCCTTCTTCAAATCTATCTCTAGGTGGACACTTTTATTCCTTGTTGAAGGTTCTTCTTGCTTTTCTGAAGAAGCAACCACTTCACAAGGAGGCAGGTCAATGATGTTCATTGCAACATTGTTTGTAATAGTGAAAATAGGAAACAACCTTGATGTCCATTAGTGTGGGAACAGATAAATATGTCGTGCTATGGGCACCCGGTGGAATACTACACAGCAGCAAAAAATGAACCACAGCGACGTGTGTTAACAGGACTAAATCTCCAGCGTGTTATCTAGAGCAGAAAGCAGTTGCCAAATGATACGTGTAACATAGCAACACCTGTATAAATATTTGAAACATGCTAAACAAAACCATATATTGTTTTTGGAAACATTAATATGTAATAACATAAAAATGATGAATGAGAAGAGTGCATGCTATTCACAAATTACCTCTGCACAGGGAAGGAGGGAGGGAAATGGGATGGAGGGGAGGCTTCAGCTGTATTTGTAGTATTTGTAACGCTTTTAAGAAGGTTCTGGCCAGGCACGGTGGCTTGTGCCTGTAATTCCAGCACTTCTGGAGGCTGAGGTAGGAGGACTGCTTGAGCCCAGGAATTCAAGGTTGCAGTGAGCTATGATGACACCACTGCACTCTGGCCTGGGCAACAGAGCAAGACCCTGTCTCAAAAAAAAAAAAAAGAAGAAGAAGAAGAAGAAAAAGAAGGGGGAAGAAGAAAAAGAAGAGGGAAGAAGAAATTTCTGCAATTGTCCTTCAATGGGTAAACAGTTAAACTATGGTACATCCATACCATGGAATACTACTCAACAATAAAAAGAATCAACAGTTTGATACACTTAACTCGTTGGATCTCAGGGCATTATGCTGAGTGGGGCAGTAAAAAGCCAATCCCAAGAAGTTGCATACTGTATAATTTCATTTCCAGAACATTCTCAAAATGATAAAATTATAGAGATGACGAAGACCCCAAATGTCTCACAATGTAACTGTCTTTGGAGGCAGGGCCTTTAAAGAGGTTATTAAGTTAAAATGAGGTCATTAGGGTGGGCCCTGATCCAATAGGACTGGTGTTCCAGAGGAGATTAGGACACAGACACACCCAGTGGGGTGACCATGGGAGGACACAGGGAGAAGACAGCCATCCTCAAGCTGGGGCAGAGTCCTCAGAAGAAACAACACTGCCAGCCCTTGACCTTGGACTTCTGGCCTCCAGAACCGTGAGCAGACAGATTTCTGCTGATGCAGCCGCCCAGCCCGTGGCGCTGTGACGTCCCCTCGGCCGACCCTGCACAGGTAGGTGAACAGGTCTTTGCCCCTCAGTCTGCCGGTGCTTCCAGAGCTCGGCTGGAACACCAAATGTGTTTATTTAAAATCCACTTATCACCTATGAATCTGAATAGAATTTTATGTAAAGCCTGCTGTGCTACACAGCAGAGAAATTCAACTTCAGAAAATGTAGAAGAATAACATTAGGACAGATTGACTTTCCACAGGCAAACATTGCCCACCTGCTGCCGCTGTCCCCACTGGCTTTCTGTTTAAGGAAGGAAACAAATCATAAAATTCATTAAAATGCATCTTTAAAAAAAAATACTGAATGAGAGGAAAAAGTTACAGCTGTCTCTAGGGTTCGCATAGAGGCAGAACATTGACATGTTAGTTACAATTTCACACAAAAAATTTTTTTAACGAAACTACTAAAATTAGTATAGCTAGGAAAAAAAAACCCACCTCAATATTATCTACTGTTATTATGTCTAACAAAGAATATTCACATAAAGCTCCTAAGAATTATCTTTCTAAAACAAAAATTGAATTCTGCCTCTTTTCCTACCTCAAAACCCTTCAGTTATCACCAAAAAAAAAAGGCCAGATGTGGCAGCGTGGACTCCGCTGCCAGGCGACGTGGCCAGCGAGGTGTGGCAGTGGCGAAAGGAATGGCCTTTGGGGTGAGATGTCCCTCAGGTGACATTCCAGCTTGGCCGCTCATTGGCTGGTTCTGGGAGCCCGGAGAAGGTGCGAGAGTCCTGCAATCCTTCCTGCTTATACATATAATTCCTGCTGAGATATAATTCACACACTATAAAATTCACCCTTTTTAAAGAAATTGGGTATCTTGCCTGTGGAACACGGTCTTACATGCAGGAGACTTTTCCTAGGACACACGCCCTGGAGGCCTGAGAGAGACGGGACTGGGCCCACAAACTCGAACTTCCACCAATGCCCTGCCTGTGTCCCCGCCCAGGGCTAAGCCAAGACGCCGCTCCCGTCTCAACTGCCCGGTGGTCAGTCTTTTATCATCGACAGAGTGAAATAAAATGCAGTTGAGGAGGAACAACCAATCGATCGTTAAAGGGAAGCCTGAGATACCCAAAAAGCGATGGTTCTGCCCTGGTCCCTGCCGAGGTGACCAGGGTGTCCTTGCTCAGGGAGTAACTCCAAACTGGAACTGGAGTCCCAGCGATCCAAGTGATTCTTTGCGAAACCAAGATACCACGCAAATCCCCCAGGACGCTGCCGTCAGCTGGGGCTGCTGTAACAAAATTCCATAGACCGAGTGGCTTGGAAACAA
Organism: Eulemur rufifrons; assembly: GCF_041146395.1. Lineage (NCBI taxonomy): Eukaryota > Metazoa > Chordata > Mammalia > Primates > Lemuridae > Eulemur > Eulemur rufifrons. The sequence goes on from NC_091003.1 coordinate 5,358,653, forward strand.
CAGAAATTTCTTTCCTTTTTTTTTTTTTTTTTTTTTTAGACAGAGTGTCGCTTTGTTGCCCAGGCTAGAGTGAGTGCCGTGGCGTCAGCCTAGCTCACAGCAACCTCAAACTCCTGGGCTCAAGCAATCCTCCTGCCTCAGCCTCCAAGTAGCTGGGACTACAGACATGTACCACCATGCCCGGCTAATTTTTTCTATATATATTTTTAGCTGTCCATATAATTTCTTTCTATTTTTAGTAGAGATGGGGTCTCGCTCTTGCTCAGGCTGGTTTCGAACTCCTGAGCTCAAACAATCCGCCCGCCTCGGCCTCCCAGAATGCTAGGATTGCAGGCGTGAGCCACCGCGCCCGGCCAGAAATTTCTTTCTCACAGTTCTGGAGGCTGGGAAGTCCCAGATCATGGCACCAGATTCAGTGCCTGTCCCATTGATGGCATCTTCTCATGGCAAAAAAGGGAGAAAACCAAAAATATCTGTTATAATCAGATCCCTTTAAACCTATGAGGTGGGTCTTATTTTATCCATATTTTTAAATTGGAAACTGAGGAACAGAGAGGTTCACTAACTTAATCAAGGCCTTCGGAGTCTACATTAGGTTGACCTTCACCTCCCAAGAATTCCAAAAGACCAAGAAGAAGCCGAAGGTGGGTCGAGCATTCCCTGGCACTGAGGCTGGGAGAGTTCCGGAGACCAGAGAGCGAAAAGCTTCTTCCAGGCAGCTCAGCAAGAGCTTGAGATCCTACCAGCTCCTGTGTCCCAAGCCCATAGCGGTAGGGGCTGCTTTCCTGCTTCCAACGGGGGACTCCCACCACGTAGGACAGCCTCAACAGCTACCCTTGAGTCCTAGCAGCTGCCCAAGAGGAATAACCACCCACTGAAGCGGCCCCAGCACCCAGAAACAGGAAGAGCAGGTGAGGCAATCGGAAGACGGTGCTGAAGTAGACAGAGATGCCCCTGGATTGCAAACAGTAATAGACCGGGCATGGTGGTGCATGCCTGTAGTCCCAGCTGCTCAGGAGGCCGAGGCAGGAGGATTGGCTGAGCCCAGGAGTTTGAGGTTGCTGTGAGCTAGGCTGACGCCACAGCACTCTAGCCAGGGCAACAGAGCGAGACTGTCTCAAATAAATAAATAAATAAAAAGATAAAAAGTGAAAGAGGACAGCAGAATGGTATCTACAGAGCCGAGAAAGGACCTCAATCCCAGAATCTGTTCTGTTTTCAAAAAAAAGTTTTTTTTCCTCTGTTAAGGCCAAAGGAAGATTTTCAAGGATATCCAAGAATTCAGAGAGTATAATCCCCGGGCCTCCTCCCTCTGATGAAACTACTTGAGAAAAGACTGACCAAACCACAAACAAACCTGAAAAGAAAACTCAAGCAGGCGGAAGAAGAAAGAGCGAGAAAACAGTGTTCAGGACACGGGCGTATGACATTTTAAATCTTACTGGGTCAGGATAGGCTGGGATTTGTGTAACAGACAAGGACTCCTGTAAAAAGAAGAAGCCTTAAAACCAAACGGATATCCTGGAAGGGAACTTGTAAGAAATCCTAGATTCTCTCAGCAGAACCTCAGGGAGCGGGGTGAGGAGTCAGTGTTTCATGGTCTCATCAGGGAACAGGGAAGGGAAGCAGAGAGGGGAAGTGAAAGTATTCTAAAGGTCTCGTCATGTCGGGGTGAGGGAGAAGAGGAATGTGACATAACAACAAATGTATATTTGGTCTCTGCTCTTGGTTCCTGACACAGAGCTTCTAAAAACCCTTACAAAGGTGCTAGGAACATCTTTTGTTATCATTTTTAGTCTTAGTCCCTGGTTCCTAACACAAGAGCTTTTAGGGCCCCTGCAATCTCTCTTTTTTTTGTTAATGTGATGACTGTGGCCAGAGTCCGTACCCAGCTTCGGGATGGGGACAGCGGTCACCACAAATACCAAGGCATGACCACAGGGATGGAAGCCCCTCTCGTGATACCTGGTTGACTCTATCATCAGTGGCCCGTGATTGATCAATCTTGCCTACATGATGAAGCCTCCGTGGAAACTGTGAAGGGCAGGCTTGGAGAGCTTCCAAGTTCGTGAACACCTGACATGCTGGCCGGGCACCTGGCGAGGGCGTGGAGGCCCCACGCACCCCGACCCAGAACCTTACCCCACACGTTGTTTCCACTTGGTGGTTCTGAGTTGTGTTCTTTATAATAAACCGATAAATGTAAGTGAAGTGTTTCCCCCAGTTCTGCGAGCCATTCTTAGCAAATTATGAGGAGCTGGTCGGTCAGAAGCACAGGGGGATGCCGGGGACTTGTGACTGGGGCCCGGGGCGGGGGCTGTCTTAGTGGGCCGGGCCCTTTGCCTGGTGGGATCTGACGCCAACTCCAGGTCCATAATGTCAGATTCCAATCGATTGCAGGACACCCAGCTGCTATCCAGAGAGAATTGGAAGTTGTTTGATATGGAAACCCCACACTTCTGGTGTCAGGAGTGTTGGGAGTACATAGAAAACCTGTTTTTCCTTTCGGGAATGAAATAGATCAAGGAGCCAAGAGGAAAGTGCACTTCAGTGTAGAAAATGGTAGATCCAATGTCTCTGGTTTTAAGAGCAAGGACGTTAGTCATGGAGGAAACAGGGAGACCTTCTTAACCAAGCCTGGGAACTCAGAAGCTATGAGAAAAAGACGGTTCTATTTGACCACATAAACATCGAAACATTTTGTGTGGCAAAGGATACCATAAATAAAACCAATTCAAATGATGGAGCTGGAGAAATATTTTTAGTATAAATAATAGTCATTGACTCCTATTGACTCATTGACCGTGTGCCAGGCACCGTTCTGTTTCCTTTGCACGTATTAACTCATTTCTAACAACACTATGAAGCAGGATTGATCGTTATTTTACAGATGAGTAAACTGAGGCATAGCAGGGTTAAATAACCTGTGGGGGTCCTGTGGTCAGTCAGGCCAGTGTCAAGATGCGACCTTTGGCAGCCTGCCCCAGAGCCAACCCTCTTAATGGCTTTGCAGATGAAAGCCAAAAGCTAAGTGGACGCTATATAAAGAGCTTTTACAAATCGACCTGAAAAAGATAAACAACCAAGGCAGAAATGGACTTACAGACTTAGACTATAAATAGACAATTTATAGAGGAGCAAAACCAAATGGGCAACGCACATGAAAAAACCCTCCAGTTCCCAGCAGTCAGACAAACGCACGAGGCAGGAGCAACGAGACATCATTTTACCATCGTCAGGTTGACACAAACTCAAACGAGGAACAGTCTCAGATGCTGGCGGGAATATGGAGGAAAGGGCACTCTCAGACATGGCGGTCTTTCAGCCATTTGGGAAAGCAACTTGACAACGTCCATCACAACTGAAACTAAACATACCCTCTGAACTGCTAATCCCACTCCTGGGAGTCTGTCCAAGAGAAATAAAGACACCCATGCTTAAGGACAAGGATGTTTGCTGGGGCATTGTCTTCCATGGCAGAAAACCGGCCACAAAGTAAATGCCCATTAAAAGAAAAAGGAAAACGAATGGATGAATTACGATACATCCACCCTACGGAATATCACACGGCCATGGAAAAGAATTATGCCTCTGACTTGCAGAATTTCCACAGATTATTGCAAAATGTGAAAAGCATGATATAAAAAAATGTGTATATCATCTCTCATTTTTATGAAAGAAAAAATGCATATCTGTGGAGGACACCATGTGGACACAGGGAAGCAGAAAGAACGCACTTACTGAGGGTCTGGGAGACTGATGTGGGTTGACGAATAAGGACACAAAAAGACAGGAGGTAGGTGGGCAAAAAGGTTTTACCGGGGATGGCAAACTATGGCCCCCAGGCCAAACCAGGCTGCCATCTGTCTTTTATAAATAAAGTTTTATTGTAACACAGCTGTTCAGAGGGCCAGAGCTAGGGTGAGGCTAGCCAGGTATACACGGCACACAATTTAACAGGCACTCACTCCTCACTCTCAGCGGCACCCCTGCGCTTGCAGACCTACGAGTGAGTGCCCCTTACAGCGTGCACCCCGGGCCTCGCTCCTCTCCCCCTAACCCATTTACGTTCATTTACACATGATCTCTGGTGGCTCAGACGCTACATCACAGAGTCGAGTAGTGGGGACAGAGACCATATGGCTTGCAAGCCTAAGATACCTACAGTACAGATAACGTTTGCAGGACTACCGTTTGCCTGGAGGGTGTAAAATAAAATTAGGTACATGAACACACTAAGGTCCCTAATATACAGTTATATGTCTATCTATATAGAGATAAATTTTAATCAAATGAGATCAATGAGAGTCTGCAACCTGGGGGCCTTCCAAATGGCCACAGCACATAAACACATACACGGTTTACCTGTGGCATTAACATTCACGGGGGCAGGCGTGTTGGCAAGGACGTGGAGAAATTGGAATCCTGGTGTTTTGCTGATGAGAATGTAAAATGGTGCAGCCACTGTGGAAAACCGTTTAGCAGGTCCTTGATAAGTTAAACACAGAATTACCATATTACCCGGCAATTCTATCACACTCCTAGGCACACCTCCAAAAGATTGAAAACGGGTGTTCAAACAAAAATTTGAACACAAATATTCATAGCAGCACTATTCACAAAAGCCAAAACGTGGAAACGACCCAAAGGTCCATCAACAGATGAATGGGTAAACAAAACGCAGTCTGTCCGTACAATGGAATATTATTCAAACACAGAAAGGCATGAAGTCCTGACAAACACAGAAGTTACGGTATGGATGAAATCTTGAAACATGACGCCGAATGCAGGAGGCCAGACGCAAAAGGCTACATATCGCAGGATTTGTATGAAATGTCCAGACTAGGCAAACCCACACGACAGAAAGCACATTAGCGGCTGCCCGGGGCTGGGGGGAATGGGAGAATGGGAAGTGACTGCTTCACGGGTAAGCAGTTTCTATTTTGGGTGACAAGAAAGTTCTGAAACTAGAAAGCGGCGTGAGGGTTGCGCAACCTTGTGAATGTACTTGGTGCCGCTTTCAAATGGTGACTTTTATGTCATGCATTTTTTTATTTTAATATGAAAAAAAATTTTTTTTGATCTTTCAAAAGCAATGCTATGCATATTTTATCACAACAAGAAAATTTCACGGTGGGACTCTTAGGGGGAAAAAAGTCTAAAAAGGCGACTTGGAGAAGGGTGATGATGGGGGGAAAGTGGGGGACATTGGGCTAAAGTCTAGTCCGTATCTCAACCCAGTGAAGATTGTTACTCTTAAAGCAAATATCTAAATAATTCAATTTTTTAAAACAACGAGTGCAGGATCTTGTTGGCCCTTGTGGAAAATCACCCTCCTCATTGCTCTCTGAGGATTTGGAGGGTGTCCATTCACAGGCCACAGAGCTTTGAGTTTAATCACCGTTTCTTGTCCAACTTTTGTCTGATTTTGTGTGTTGCTTGGGACCAAGGGCACACTCAGGTTACCTGAGTAATGAAAGTTAAACGAACAATCCCAGCCCAGTGAGAAAGCTCTGGAAACTGCCAAGCCTCTTGGAGAAGTGGAACTTAGGGTCTTTAATTAAGTCCCAAGTACCACTGGTTGGAAGGTGTATCATTATTTTATAGACCACAAAGACAGGAAAATAATGTGCACAGTTAAACTATGATGTACTTTTTTTTCATCACTTCAAAATTGCATTTGATTTTTTAGGTCTTGGGTGTTGACTTTTTATTTCCTATGTCAGTCTTTTTTTTTTTTAGAGACAGGGTCTCGCTGTTGCTCTGGCTAGTCTCAAACTCCTGAACTCAAGTGATCCTCCCGCCTCGGCCTTCTGGAGTGCTAGGATTACAGGCGTGAGCCACTTCGTGATACAGGCGGGCCCCTATATCAGTCTTATGTACATATAAAAAGGAACATGTTATGAAAAAAAGTATGGGATTTCCTCAAAAAATTAAAACTACAACTACGGTACAATCCAGCAATCCTGCTACTGAGCATATATCCAAGGGAAATGAAGCCAGGATGTTGGAGGGATAGCTGTACTCAGCTTGTAGAGCTGAGATATGGAATCAGTCTAAGTGTCCATCAATGGACAAAATGGGCAAAGAAAATGTGGCGTTTACACCGTGGAATACTAGCCATAAAAAAGGAAGGAAATCCTGTCATTTCCAACAACATGGATGAACCTGGAAGACTTTATGTGGAGTGAAATAAGCCAGGCACTGTGTGATCTCATATGTAGAATCTACATAAGCTGAACTCACAGGGGCAGAGAGTGGAATGGAGGTTACCAGGGGCCGAGGGCAGGTTGGTGGATGCGTTGGGAGGTGTTGGTCAAAGAGACCAACTTTCAGTTAGAGAGGAGGAGTAAATTCAAGAGATCTATTATACAATGCGGTGACTATCGTTAATAACAATGAACAATGTATTGTACATTTAAAAATTGCCAAGAGAGTAGATTTTAAATGTTCTCACCACAGAAAACAAGATAAGCATGTGAAGTAATGCATATGTTAATTAGTTCAACTTAGCTATTCAACAATGTATACATATTTCAAAACATAGGTTGTACACCATAAATATATACAATTTCTATCTGTCAATTTTTTTTTTTAAGTAAACTGGCCAGACACAGTGGCTCACACCTGTAATCCCAGCACTTTGGAGGCCGAGGTGGGAGGATCACTAGAGCCCAGGAGTTTGAGGCTGCAGTGAGCTATGATGACACCGCTGCACTCCAGCCTGGGTGACAGAGAGACCCTGTCTCTAAAAATTAACACAGTAAGAAGAAAGATGTAACTGAAATCAATTGATTAAGATGTTCCTATGACACCTTCACATTTAGAATCTGACTCTTCTGATGGCTTTCCTACACACGCATGCTGAGGTCTGTGTTTTCCACTCACTGTTGTCCTCGGCCCTGCAGAAGTTCCTGGCAATTCAGCATTTCTAAAAGACCTAGAAGCCGTTGGCACTGGTTCCCAGGCCGGCTGGGTAATCGTGTAGGGCAGCCTCCTCTCACTCCTCCCTCAGGAATGCGGCTGGACGCGTCTGACTCCCGCCTCGCCTCTTCCTTTGCCAACCTTCGGATTCCTAGGAGAGAAGAGGGCCCCACCGTGTCCCCAAGCCACCGACACCCATTCTGCACATTGTGATCCCAATGCTCTTAGAGCTCACCCACCTTCAGGCAATGCCAGCAACCTCACGACTGCTGCCTGGCCACAGGCCATGCTCAAGACATCACCTACTGTTAGACACACACCAAGATGTCAAACTGTGACAAAAACAACAACAAAAGGTGCATTTTCAAATCAATGAAATACAGTTGCCAGGAACAAGAGCTGGAATAGTGTCACCATCCTCATGATGAAGCTCCCTCGGCCGCTGCTCTGACTTCTCACTTGCTTTGCTCCCCTCCTCCCCCCCGCTTCTGCCAACTGTCTTCTTGCTGGGTATCTTGGCTTCTTCACGACTCCACGGGAGATGTCTGTTTTTCCCATGTTTCAAGTTCAAACTTCCATCAAGAGAGGCCAGACTGGATTGTTGTCACTGCCCAGCACTGATGGCCCCTAATGAGCAGGTGTGCGTGAGCCCGGTAGTCACTACCCAATTGCAGTGGGTCGAAGTGTGTCCCCCCGCTGCCCGCCCAAGAAACATGTGCATGTCTTAACCCAGGAACCTTATTCATGAATGTGACTTTATTTGGAAAAGGGGTCTTTGCAAATATAATTAAATTTAAGATCTCAAGATGAGATTATCTTGCATTAGCTGGATGGGCTGTAAAGTCAATGACAAGTGTCCTTATAAGACACGCAGAGGACACAGTGATGTGGAGATAAAGGCAGAGGGTGAAGTGATGCAGCCACGAGCCACAGAAAGCCCGAAGCCACCAGACACTGAAGAGGGAAGACATGATTCTCCCCCAGAGCCTCTGGAGGGAGTGTGACCCTCCCAACGCCTGGTTTTCAGACTTCCAGCCTCCAGAACTGTGAGAGAATAAATTTCTGTTTGGTTTCAAGCCACTACGTGTGTGGTGATTTGTTTTGGTGACCACAGGAAATTAATATTCCAGGATAGAGGGCCCTTCAGAGCAAGGCTTTTGCACCAGGCCACCTCGTGGGTGCTGGCTGGCCATGGACGGCTCCCCAGGCACGCAAGCCAAGAGCTGGTCTGGTCAGTTGCAGCCACGTGGTCACGTGACATGGTATTCGTGCCACGGACTTCTCTTCCCGAACTGCACAGAAAGAGTGACACGAGGAATTGCAGTTAGACTTGCAGACTTCCCCGCTTCTTTGGCCTTTGGGTCTATAACTATCATTTGTTCTCAGACATTCTTTTCCTTAGGAACATTAAGTTAAAAACAAATTAATTCTTGTTATGCTCTAAGGAATGTCCCTGGAGTCTGCACTTGGCCTTGCTTTCTCTTTGAGGGGGTTCAATGACGTTCCCTGATATGACCACGTCCCCTAATCCCTGCACTGGGATGAACCGGGGCAGCTTCGCTCCCTGTCTATTGCTAGACTTTGCCACCTGCCGACTGTCGTGGAGGCTCCCATCAGAATTCTTCCTCTCTTCCACACTTTCACAGGACCCAGTACTTTTTTTCTTCATGGCATTATCACAGTGTTAATGAAATACTTGCATAATTTGTAATTCAACATCCATCTCCACCACACCGTGAGTTCCATGCGGACAGGAACTAAGGGTCTCGGGCTGAGCCTTTCCCCGGTACCTGATGCACAGTAGGCGCGGGGTCACTGTCTGCCGCGGAGATGGACGAGTGATTTCCACGTGGCTTGCTGGGGGAAATGCAAACCCGGGCACACAGATCAGAATCCAGACGACAAAGCAGGGGTGCTCTTGGAGGCACAGCCCCAGCGTCTCTGCAAGGGGATGTCGACGAAAAGCGCACCCTGAGTCTTTCAGGTCCTCCCTGACATTTCGTAGGAGCTCCCGCTTCACTTGGCCTTGATTCTCTGGCGTGCTGATGGTCATGACTCTTGTTCCCACACTTCTTCGTTAAGACAGATGTTTGCAGAATAAACACACCAAGGAACAAAGAGAGCTGCACAACCCCCGGAGGAAAGGCTGCCCGGCAGCTAGAACAGACACATTCACACCCTTGGACGGAAGACAAACTGCTCTAATGATATTGGAGGTGGGGATGTTGACAGAAAACGCACCTGCCTGTGTCACCACCTCCTAGAAATGACCCTCCTCTAAGTGACCGTGTCCTTTGGAAGTGACTGGGCTCAACCCAGGTATGGAGAGGGAGGCATGGTCAGCTGGAGCCAGTCGTGGTGGGCTCACCCGCCTTGCCGGGACGCTGCTGTAGGCACGGAGATGTGACCCGATTCTGGCCAGGAAGATAGGAGGGGGAAGTCTTCTGGGGACGCTTTTTAGAAAATTTTTCTCATTACTAATAAGGACCTTTTGGTGTGGCAGTTCCTCAAAAAGCGAAACATAGACTTACCATATGACCCAGCAATTCCACTTTTAGGTTTATGCCCAAAAGCATTGAAAGCAGGTTATTCGAACAAAGACATGCAGAGGCGTGTTCGTAGCAGTGCTATTCACGATGGCCAAAGCGTGGAAACGACCCAAATGTCCATCAACAGATGACAGATAACCAAATTGTGGTCTATGCTTACAACAGGATATATAAGATTATTTTTCAGTCATCAATGAAGTACGGATGCACGCTACAACACGGATGAACCTCAAAAATATGATGCTAAGTGAAAGAAATCAAACACAAAAGGCCCCCTATTGTATGATTCTATTTCTAGGAAATATCCGGAGTGAGCAAATCTTGGACACAGAAAGCAGATTGGCTGGGAGTAGGGAAGTGAGGACTGACTGCCTAGTGGTTACGTGGTGGGGGTGACGAAAATGTTTTGGAACCAGATAAATGTGGTGTTTGCACAATGTGACCGTGCTAAGTGCCACTGAATTGTACACTTTAAAATAGTTTCATGTTCTGTGAATTTCACCTCAAATTTTTAAAAAAAAGGATATTTGAAAATTCTTACAAGGATATAATGTTTGGAGCAGCCCAGTGCATCTGTACCATGAGGGGACAAGCCAAGGACAAACCAGCGCGTGCCTATGTCACTGGCTTGTTCTGGGAGCTCTGTCTCCAGACCTGTCATCATGAAAGATGACGAATGCTGTCTTTGCTTAAAGCCATTTCTAGCTGGGTTTTCTATTACTTGCAGCCGAAAGCACCCCGATTGATACAGACTTCAGGGTTCTGAAAAAGCAAAGGCGTCAGTTTTATCCAAATGGGAACAAGAATTTCAAGATTGGCAGCGCCATCTTCACGTCCCTGTATGTCTCTCACTGGAGAGAAAAGATGTTATAATGTGCTGCTCAGCTAAAGTGAAAGAAATTCAGTTTTTCAGCTTGTAGGTAAATAACTAATGATGAAGATTTCTCAATAGTGTTTAATTCTCAGGCTTAGGCAAGGATTGTGCGTGTGTGTGCATGTGTGTGTGTGTGTGTGTGTGTGTGTGTGTGGTGTCCCTGGCGTGGCTGCCCTATAGGTTCCCTGCTCTACTCCACAAGTAGAAAGGTTTCAGAGCAAGGATCTTAGCTGGGTGGATTTTTGATAAGGGCGTTTAAAGGCTCACACAAGGGACTAGTATTAGCAAGCGATGTTGGATTTGAACTTGCTCTTACTCTATTTCTTGGCTCTGGAACCGAAGTCATTGTGTAATGTGTAAACTATGAAAATAAATGACTTGAGTTGCTTACAGTAAAAACCTGTTTCACAGCTGATAGATTAAGGGAAGCAGGTCCTGTGCCTATGCTGATTGAGGTGCTGTGCTTGTTTGTAAAGGTTGAGGCAATTAGCCACGATGAAAATGAATTCAGACTTATCCCCGTGAGGATTTCTAATAGGGATGTGGAATCGCAGCCCTCGCTGTCTTCACATCTTAGGCTTTTGGGGTTTTTTTTTTTTTCTTACTCAATTGAGAATTTATATAGTCAATGGGTCCCGTCTACAAAGAGGTGAGTTGTTTGTTCAAGAAGGCTTAAATTGCCTGGAATGTGAGATATTTCCAAAACAATGGGTGAGTGTGCTAAAATAAAAGGAAGCAAAACACAAAATCCTGCTGACTTTCAGAGGACTGGCAGGGATTAGGACATCGAGTTAAATCTAAACAACCACCAGGGTCCTGTGGGGTTTGCTTGTGACCCAGCTCCACAGAAAGGAAGAGGAAAAAGGAATAAATGTTGAGGGTCCACTTTCCAGTTGATTCTTATCCGCTTTTGAAACCTGTTGGTTTTGTAGCTTTTCTACAGATTCAGTGGGATCATTAACATGTACATGAGGTTGGTGAATGTGGCCAAAACCACAGGACTCCCAGCAAAGGTTTTGGTTTAAAAACCTGAAACACTGAAATCTATAATTACGGAGGAGGAAAACACGAAAGAAACACACATTGTTTATTAATTACACTTAGGGATGAATATTAGTAAAGACTTAGCCATAGGAATCCAAAAGAGATTTTCATCACCTTTCAGAAGAATATGATTTCGATATTATTCAGCCTTAAAAAGGAAGGAAATTCTGACTCACACTTCCAACATGAACGATCATTGAGGACATTATGCTAAGTGAAATAAGCCAGTCACGAAAGGACAAATATCGTGTGATCACACTTACTGAAGGTCCGCAGAGCAGTGAAATCCACAGAGACAGAGAGTGGAACAGTGGGGGCCGGGGCTGGGGAGGGGACACGGGAGTCACTGTTCAATGAAAACTGAGTTTCCGTTTTCCAAGATGAAAAGTTTCTGGAGGTGGATGGTGCTGGTGGTTGCATAACACTGTGAATATCTTTAATATCAAGAAACTGAACCCCAGGGTGCTATCCTGATTTCATGTTTTAAAAAGGGCTTAAAAAAACTATACACTTAAAAAAGATTGACATGGTAAATGTTACATGTATTTTATCACAATTTTTAAAAATAAAGAAAGAAATGGAAACAGTATGGTTTCTAATTTCTCCTGGGAATATTCTATTTCTTGGTCTACGTGTTTGTTACGTGGGCACGTGCACTTTGTGAAAATGCATCACAATTTCTGTACGTCTCTGCATGTTCGTTTACTTCAGTAAAATTTAGAAGATCATGTTCCTAACGGATAGCTAGGTTGAGGACTCATTCAAAGGAATATACGCTTCACCCAAAGGCAGAGCAGAATTTGAGGGAGGAGGTTATGGTGGGTTGAAGAGTCCCCAGTCCCTCATCACCCAACTCGGGTCTACCTGGGACCTCAGAATGTGACCTTAGTTGGAAACAGGGTCTTCGCAGATGTGATTAAGGTAAGGATAGAGATGAGAGCATCCAGGATTAGGGTGGCCCTAAACACAATGACAGTGTCCTTATAAGCAACACAAAAGGACACAGAGACACAACTCGGAGAAGGCAGCCACCTGAGGAGGGAGGCAGAGACTGGAGTGATGTGGCCACAAGCCAAGGGACACCTGGATCTACCAGCAGCTGGAGGAGACAAGGATCCTCCTCTAGAGCCCTGGGAGGGAGCGCAGCCTCCAGAACCATGAGAGAGTAAACTTGTGTTGTTTTACGCCATTCGGTTAGTGGTGACTTGTTCTAGAAGCTCCAGAAAACAAACGCAGAGGTATTTGGGGCAAACACAGGGAGGGAAACAAAGTTTTCTCTTGCTGCCTTTCAAGAGACCCAACCAATGAAACTGCCCTTTATAAAATTTAATAATAAAGGGCCACAGGTGGGAACTGTGGCAGGGGAAACATGTATATAGCCAGCCATTGTCCCCTGGCTTGTCCTATAACTGCTCCTTACTCAGGAGGCTCATGGCTGATGGTCATGAAGAGTCTCAGCTTTCTTCACTGTTCCTGTAGACAACATCACCCTCATGAAACCTGAGGCTAGCGTTTGAGATCTTGTTCCGGTAGACTGGGGGACCCACCCGGCCCAGTGGCCTCTACCAAGGAACTGACTCACCTGGTCTTGTGACCCCCACCCAGGAACTGACTCAGCGCGACAAGATAAATTTTACACCTTCGTGATCCCACCCCGAACCCAGCCAATCAGCAGACCCAATTGCTTTGCTCTTTGCCCGCCAAACTGTCTTTAAAAACCCTTTCTCCTAAATTCTCAGGGAGATGGATTTGAGAACTTCCTCCCGTCTCCTCACACGGTGCCTGTGATATTAAACCCTCTCTGCTGTGACTCCGCTGTCTCAGTGTGCCACCTTCCTCCTGGGCAGTGGCAGCGAGCCTGGCAGGGCTGGAACGCCAAGGAGGCTGATGGAAAGGGCTCTGAGGGCATAACTTGGTCACTGGCTTTCTTCCAGTTCTTTCTTCATTTCACTCTTAAGGTCTCTTTTTCACTTTCTTATAACACTTATCACTTATGTTTTCATTTCACCCTCGCTATCAGCCCAGAAGTAAAAATATAAGCATAGAAATATCTCACCAGTAAGAACGTAACTTCCTGAGAAAAGGCCACCCACCAGTGTATGAGTACACAGGGTTCTTATTTTCACGTGGCAAACTTGTGAATGGTAGGACTATCAGCCTAAATATCACATGCTGTGGCTGGTTGAGTCATTAAAAAGAGAGAGAGACATGCACCCCAGCACATGCACTCATATTGTTTGATGATGAATATTTTCCTCCTAGATATTCTGGCTCCGCATGACCAAAATACCAACAACTTCAGGGCACGTGACATTGTGGGGTAGGATGCGGGGAAGAAATTTTGTAAATTACCACTTCCTTCTTTTAGGGGTTGAAATATAGTATGGGTTATGAGTAATGAATCTTTTTAAGACTTAAAAAAATTACCAAGTCTATATAAAGAACATCAGAAAAAATGCATTGACAATATCTTGGTTTTGAGGTATACCATTTCCTCCTAGTTCATTACACTATCTTTTTGAGTACAAGAAATGTCCTAATGCTTTGTACATATGTGTATATTTGTAATAAGGGAGATATTCTCACGTAATTCAAGGAACGTGGATATATTAAGCAAATATCATGTTAAAAAGAGTTGAGAAGATGGCCAGGTATGGTGGCTCACGCCTGTAGTCCCAGCACTTTGAGAGGCCAAGGTGGGAGGATCACTCGAGACCAGGAGTTTGAGACCAGCCTGAGCAAGAGCAAGACGGCATCTCTACAGAAAATAGAAAAATTAGCCAGGCGTGGTGGTGCACACCTGTAGTCCCAGCTACTCGGGAGGCTGAGGCAGGAGGATCGCTTGAGCCCAGGAGTTTGAGGCTACAGTGAGCTATGATGACGCCACTGCACTCTAGCCTGGGCAACAGGGTGAAACCCTGTATCAAAAAAATAAAATAAAATATATTAAATAGGTTCAAATGTACATATATTCAAATTCTAAAAAAGGGACTTCCCCGGCATACCAAAAGCCAACACTCTTATCTATCAGAACTTTATTCTGAACAACGAAATCAATGCTAGGATTGGGAAACAACTCCCTTTAACTTTAGCTTCCGAGTCAACGAAGCAGGAAGATCCCTTCCATTTGTTACGTTCTAGTGCCACCACCTGATCCCTTCCGAGCCTCGCGCATTTATGCCCAAGGACACAATTACAGACTGCCCCAAGCTTCAGCCTTATGGTTGGTTTTCTAAAGTTCAGTCACACACATATTAAAGAAATCCGACGTACATAGTGAGATACCATTTTGACCTATCAGATTAGTAACAAGTTTCTAAAAGTGAGATTGTTCAGCGTCAGGGAAGAGGTCATAGAGCACACGTTGCCCTGGCGCCGGGGGGAAAGGGCATCTGCGAAGACCATGGGAACACGCGCAGGTCGGCGGTTTACAAGAGCCTTTCAAGTGTTCCCTTCATTCCTTTGGATCTGGCAAATCTGTTCCTGGGAATGTATCTTATGGGAATAATTCCAAATATGGAGACAGCTTTGTGAAACATCTTAGTGCAGTGTAAACATGCAGAAATACTCCAGGGAACCACCTAAGAGTTTTAAGGGTCTGATATCGATCATCTCATTTTATCCTCACAGAAACCACGGGAGGGGATATAGTATTCCCGTCCTGGGGTAAGAAAAGGGGCTCAGGGAGGTTAGGCAACTCAATTCAGCCCATAAGCCTGAAAGTAGCAGAACTGGAACCCAAGCTTGCCTGGTTCTCCCGCCTGTGGACTTTTTACTACATCAATGGAATAAAATGCAACCAGTAAAAATAACAATGTTTAAAGTCTATAATAGCAAGGAAAATGATATTAAGTACAAAACTGTACATGCAGTAGGATCATGACTTTATAACAAACACCATGAAAAGAGAGATGTATAGAAATAAGAAACAAAATGAAACAAAATGCCGTCTGCCAAAGGAACTGGTCCTTGCGCAACCACCGTCATCGGGTTCCAGAACATTTTCATCATCCCAAACACTTTTAAAAAATAACAACTTGGCCGGGCGCCGGTGGCTCACGCCTGTAATCCTAGCTCTCTGGGAGGCCGAGGTGGGCGGATCGTTTGAGCTCAGGAGTTCGAGACCAGCCTGAGCAAGAGCGAGACCCCATCTCTACTAAAAATAGAAAGAAATTATATGGACAGCTAAAAATATATATAGACAAAAATTAGCCGGGCATGGTGGTGCATGCCTGTAGTCCCAGCTACGTGGGAGGCTGAGACAGGAGGATCGCTTGAGCTCAGGAGTTTGAGGTTGCTGTGAGCTAGGCTGACGCCACGGCACTCACTCTAGCCCGGGCAACAGAGTGAGACTCTGTCTCAAAAAAAAAAAAAAAAAAAAAAATAACAACTTTACTGATATAGAACTCATATACCATATCCTGCATTACTTTCTAAAACGAAAAAAAAAATCACCAATATTTTTATTTAAAGTTATTTTCTTTTCATTGGTCTGAAAATTGTCACAAAGCTGCTTTCTCACTTTCTCTAAATTTGATAAAGATGCAATTCTTAATTATCCCCTAAAGACAACAGAACTAGCATCATGGAGAAATCTCCGCTGGTTAAAGGGTAGATTCATGAGGAACCAGCAAACCCGAGCCCAAAACAGCCCTTTACACTTAAATCTCAGAAAGGAGGAAAGCTGGGCATTGCATTATAAACACCAAAAAAGGGTAGAAATAAATGCTGGAGATTTTTCTGATTTATTCCTTTCCTTTGACCCTGATATTAAGAAGTTCTCATGTTTTCCTTTATCATTTAGTCTAGACTTTTATCACATTCCTGGGCAATTGAAATCATCTCATCTGGGAGCGCTTCCAGTCCCTGGCCGGTTCATCCTACCCCCAGCTGTCACATTTATCTTCCTAAAACATCAAGTTCGCTTTGTTATTTCCCTGCCTAAAAATATCGACTGTTTATGGTGTCAAGGTGCCAACGTGCTTTTTACGTGCTTTTTCTCCCCACCTCTCACCCTGTTCCCCAGCTCCGGCTCCTCCACGCCTTTTCTTGCTAGTCTCCTGTGTAATATTCTTTTTTTGAGACCAAGTCTTCCTCTGTTGCTCAGTCCGGAGTGCAGTGACATCTTCGCAGCTCACTGCAGCCTCGAACTCCTGGGCTCAAGCAATCCTCCTACCTCAACCTCCCGCGTAGCTAGGACTACAGGTATGTGCTGTGACCCACCACGCCTGGTTGATTTTTAAAAAAATTTTTTGTAGAGACAGGGTCTATTTCCCAGGCTGGGTTTAGAACTCCTGGCCTCAGCCTCCTGACCACTAAATTTTATTTATGAACATTGACATCTGAATTTTATCTAATTTTCACAAGCCATGATTCTTTTACTATTCTTTGGATTTTCTTTTTTTAAAACTCTTTAAGAAGGTAAAAATCATTCTTTGCTCACCACGGGCCACTGTTCGCAGATCCTTGGTCCAGACCCCTGTTGCTTTGACTGTAGTCAGTGAACACGCAGCATTGGCAGCACCTGGAGCGTGTGAGAAATGCAAAATCTGGCCGAGCCGAGTGGGAGGATCGCTTGAGCCCAGGAGTGCAGGGACCAAGTGCACTGTGATCTGTGAGTGGCCACTGCACTCTGGCCTGGGCAACAGCATGCAGGATCCGAACCCCCAACCTAGACCTGTGAATCTGAATCTGCGATTTAAGGAGGCTCCCTGGGTGATTCATGTAAATTGGAATCACCTGGGAAGTTGTGGAAAACTACTTAAAACCCACCTCCCCCAGAGTCTTATATAACTGGTATGGGTGTGGCCTGGGCATTGGGATTTCAAAAATATCCCCAGGTGATAGAACTGTGCAGCGAAGATTCTAATGTGCAAGAAAGGTTGAGAGTCACTGGCCCACTAGACCAAGGGTTGGGCATTTACTCCTATACCCATTTCTATTCTTCCTTTTGGAGTTGGAAATTCTATAGGGCATGTACTCTGTGTATCCCGCTAGTATTCTCCCAAGAATACTAGCAGCTAGCAGGTACTCTAGTTCTATTGATTTGACAATCAATTGATTTCTAATAAATTCCTTACTTCCCAAAACTAAGTACTCAAAGTCTATTCTTGCAGATGAACTGGTAATATTTTGCCTGGGTGCTTACAGCCATTTTCTCAAAACAAAAACCCCCAAAATATGCAGATCAATACATAGAAAAACTTTTTATGCTTCTTCTGAGGCAATACACTTCAATGCGCAGTCAGCGAGAAAAACACTTTCTGGTTTTTGACAAGAACTTGAGAGTAGGTGGCTGTTACGTTTCACATTTGAAGAAAGATTGTAAGATCTACACATAGATTGTATTTATTTACACCATCCTGCATCTTGCTTTTGAAAAACGTAATGTGATTTTGAGAATGGCCACATATCACTGAACTGTATACTTAAAAATGGTTAAGATGATAAATATTATGTGTATTTTGGCACAAAAATTTTTTTTAAATGACCATAAACTTGATACTTCTCCTACTATGGGGTGGGGCTTATGCCCTCTCCCCCTTGATTCTGGGTGGGCTTTGGCTGTTTTGACTAAAAGTGTATGGCAGAAGTTATGCTGTGTGATTTAAAAGTTGTCTTGTTTTGGCCGGGGGCGGTGGCTCACAACTGTGATCCCAGCACTCTGGGAGGCAGAGGCGGGAGGATCGCTTGAGCCCAGGAGGTTGAAACAAGCCTGAGCAAGAGCGAGACCCCGTCTCTACTAAAAATAGAAAAAATTAGCCGGGTGTGTCACATGCCTGTAGTCCCAGCTACTCGGGAGTCTGAGGCAGGAGGATCGCTTGAGCCCAGGAGTCTGAGGTTGCTGTGAGCTAGGCTGACACCACAGCACTCTAACCCGGGCAACAGAGCAAGACTGTCTCAAACAAACAAACAAACAAACAAAAAACCCAAAATAATTTTATAATTTTATTACACTTGCAACGTAAGAATTTGCGATTAAACAGAAGGCTATGTAATCATAACAACTAACACTTTGGGCACTCACAGGTGCTGTGCTAGATGTCGGATGTGAACTGTCACTCACACCTCCTGCCACGGGACAGTAGGTACTTTTACTGTCCTCACGTTAGAGATGAGGGAATTATGACTTAGAAATTAAGTTACTTGATCACACAATTCATGAGTGACAGAACCAGAATTCAAATCCAGACTTGTTTTGCTCTAAAACTCACGTGTTTGATCACGACGCTACATGGAGTTTTCTATTAATACATACAAATATTTTCCTCAACTGGCAAAACAAAGGCAAACTAATTCCAGTAATATCAGATTCACTTTATTCAGGTTATTCCCAAGTATAGCAGAAGATTGCAAAGGCAGAGTAAAGGTATAATGAGCGTTTCTGTGTGCTGGCTTTTCGCTCCCCCCTGCCCTGCAGGCCAGTGTCCCGCTGCTGGGGGCTACAGCCCGCACGCTGCCTCTCCAGACACCCAGCCAGGTGGCCTCCTATCTGCTTCTGTCATTTCTTGGCACTGGCACAAGAATGAGAAGGTTCGAGAAAGTGCAGAGCTATTCCTTTTCTCTCTTGGTGGTGGCTTGGCAGCGGTGGCGGTGGCGGTGGTGGAAGTTGTCAGCAGCAGTGGTGGGAGGGGACTCCTGGGCTTCTAAGGACGGTGGTGGCAGTGGCAGCTCCGACAGCTCGGTGGCCAATGTGGGCGCAGGTTGCCCTTCCCCCCTCCCTGGCTCCCCCTCCAGCTCTCTTTGCTCTTTCGGTCCTTTTAACACCTTTATAAGCAACCCCTGCCATGAAACCCTTCTCTGCTGGGCACAGCCCGAGTGGCTTCTGTTTTTCTCACTGACCACTCGCTGATACACTCTGCAGCTAAAATTATATAAATATTTACTTAGAATAACAGTAAAAAGATTGATATTCTTATTTTTGCATATGGAAGAAACAGGCTAGAAGCAGTCGCTTTCCTGGAGTGGGAGAGCAAACTATCATATTTTTGCAGTTTGTTTCCTTCATATACAGTGTAAAAAGCTAATAGTCTCTACAAGTTATACGAGAAACGGGCAATGAAAAGATTTATTAATTCAGGGCATGAGTTCTTTACGGGGCAATTATACTAATATTAAATATATTACTGGGGGATGATGGTTGACAGATTGCTATAGCACAGAGATTGCACAATTTAAAACTGTAATAAATAAATACGGTCCATTTGTCGCAGAGTCCAAACTCGCTCCTGTCCTTCTTGAAAAAAGGTTCGATGATTTACCATAATCCACTACGAAACATCTAAATGGGAAGAAACACAGAAGCCGTTTTTATGAGCATCACTTACTTTTTAAAACAGAAACTGGTCAGATAAACTACAGAACTTAACTGTTGTGACAAAAATCTACATGTAAAGTTATGTGGCATTTTAGACAAATCAGATATGACTGGAGAGAAACAGATACACTTTAAGGGTTCTAAATTTGTTTCCTGAATCAATAATTCTCCCTTTTTGAAAAAAGTCATCTTATGCCAGTGAGCACGACAGACCGGCAGTGAACACCGTGAGTTATTAATGGGAGTCAACAGAATGTGGGCTTATTTTATTACTAATATGCCTGACCTGGACCAAAGCAAGAAGAAAGGCCACAATACTTAGGTTTACTAAAACTAGCAAAACATGATCAAGTAAAAATTTTACCTTGTATTTAAGTTCAGAATAGGAGTACAAGTAAATTGTATGCACAGTTTATACACGCAAATAATTTGGAAAGATGTACAGCAAAATTTTAACAGTGATCCTGTCTCTGGGTAGCGAGATTTTAGGAGATGAGTTTAGCTTTTATTTTTGGTCTTTTTTGTTCCTCCATATTTCTTTGTTCTAGAGTAAACATATGTCTTAGGTAATTGAAAAAGAATGAACTTAAACAGCAATGAATGCCTGAGCATGACAGTAATCAAGATCCTTTAAAATTTAGTTTTCCACTTGCTTCGATATTAAAAACACTTTGTGAGGACTCATGATGCTGGAAAGCGCCCAAGGGACTGTGTGGCCCAGATCTGAAGAACCGAAGCCCACGTGGTTAAGTCGCTTTGCTGCTCAGTGGCAGAACGGAGATCAGAACCATCCTCCTTATTTCTGGTCTAGAGCTCTCTCACACAAAAATTAAACTATGAAAATACACACAGTCACACACAAAAATACATTTATCTCCAGCACATCAGACAAGGCTGGGTCAATTTCAAGACCCTAGAAATACAAACGGTGTCAGGTCAGAAGCTGAGAACTCCCGGCTGGCTTTACCTTCAGGATGTCACAGGGAGCGGCGTCTGGAGGTACAGGTTTCCCGAGATGCTTTGAATATTCGGCTATCAAGATGGAAGCTTCGTCCACACTATGGAATCAAAAGGAAAGAGCAGGCATGAGGGAACCTTTGGGGGTGGCAAGTATGTTTGCTGTCTGATTGCGGTGGTGGCTCTACAGGTATGTGCATACGCCACAGTTTCTCAACTGCATACTTCAAATACGTGCAGCTTATGATCTCTATCAAGTACAGCCCGAAAAATCGTACAAACAATAAAACATAAATGACAATAAGTAATAATGGCTGATCACGAGCACTAAACAAGCAGAAAGGTGTGGGGATGAGAAAGGGAAACCTCTCAAGCGACCGCACAGTCAGACCCAGCGTGGGGACGGAGCCGGCGGGTACTACAAGCCCCAGTGAACTTGCCCTTTCTCTGGTGTCACCCACTTCTTCCTTCTTTTCACTTTCCATATCCACCCCCACGTCTGTCCCAAGCAGCTTATTGTTTCTAAACTCGTGGGTGCTCGAAAATGAGATAACCAAGCTTAGCAAAGATTCCGTGTTACGGAAAGCCACCAGTGCTCTGAGCAAGGGTCTGAAGAATAAAGTGGTAATTTAGGGTTTAGAGCAGACTGTCAGACAACTTGCTTAATTGTCTGATTCCAAGTTCACGTTCCGAGGGCTTGAGTTATAAGACAACTCACTGCTAGGTAGGAGCAGTACTGGGAGGTTTAATATTTGGAGCTTGAAATTACGACCAAATAGCTCTACAATCGTTTGATATTTTCCTCCAAAGTAAAGATAAATTAAGGAAATTCTGCAGTAATATTTTTTTTTAAAAATTAACTTACCTTAAGTCATTCGCCACATAGTTCACTAGTTCAGTGATGTCGTTGGTGTTCATCACGTGCAGCTTCAACACTTGAAAGTGTTTTGTCTTTGCCAAAATCCCAAACTCCTTCTTATCTATGATATTATTCAGAATCAGACTTCTAATCTATGGAATAAGTATCATTACATTAAAAACGTGCTAAGTTCCAAGTGCTTATTCAACACTGAAACATTTCTGACCACCAGAAGCTGAATTATCGTTGTGTTGTGACTAAGCCTCATTTTGAGGGGAAGGAGGGCTGCTTTGGCCCATTTCAACAGATGGTAAAAAAATGAAAAAGTAATTGTTGTCAAGTATTTTGAGACTTTTATGGGGAAGAAGATCTGTTTACAATTACAAGCGTTTAAAGCTACCAATTTTCCACTGAGCACAGAAGTAAGCCACACAGCCAGGGTCACTGCCTTTTAAAAAATTTACTGAGGTTTTAATAAAAGCAAAATAACTTTACATATTAACATATAGCTACACATAGTAGTTCCCAGCTTAATCTTGGTTTGGAAAAATGATAATGTTCTAAAATCAAAATTTTCATAGCAAAAAAAGAGATGCAATAGCCTCTTACTTGGTGTGAAAATCCTGCTAACTGGCCAGTGTTCATATGGTCTTCTAATTGCTGTAAAATGATCTGAGGATCACATGAGCCCAGGAAATTCTAGAGACAAATCAAAGTATAATTAGTGGAAAGGTATCATGAGTACTAATTTCTGCCAAGTCTGGAAGGTTTTCATCTTTACGTTTGAAATATTTTAAAGAATTTCTAATCTAGGAAAAAGCACTTATCGACAGAAAATTATTGAAATGATGGAAAACAGCATTTTACAAAGACTTAGTCCAACAGCAAGAGCTGTTTATCAGGCATTTTGTCATCCTAAGTGCTAAAAGGAATCTATTTAAATACTGAAATGTTGAAAAGTATCAAGGGATGAATTTATGAATAATCAAAAGAGGAAAAAAAAAGACAAGCACAGATGGCTTTGAGAAAACGGAATTAATAGACCAAATGACAAATAAAAAAATATGCATGTTCATTTATATAGCTCTCTATGCACTGGCATATCTGCCTACGGGGGAAATAACTGCACAACATTTCAAAATGCTTTGTTTTCTTTGTTCTATATTATTAATATGAAGGAGAGTTAATTTTTTTTTTTAAGGGTTCTATCCTCAAAATGCTCGTGGCTCCTTTTGTTAGGCACTCACATGTAAAATCTGACTCTCCCTTTTATCTCCCACATCTAAGCACTAAGTCGCTGTTTTCCTTGTAGCCTTTCCATCTTGTTCAAGTTCACTGCCACCACCTTGGGTACCTACCCCTCAAGCTTTCCCTGCCTACCCACAGGGTTGTTATGTGTGGATGAAGCAAGATAAAATTCTGTTTAAATGCAATAGCCTCCCAAGACGTCCCCCTCTGGCCACTCTACCTCTCTCCTCTGGTCAAGCCTACCTGGGTTAATGGGTTATTCCTTCTAAAACACGGCCCCCATCATTTCCCTTCACTCTTCCAAGAAAATCAACTGTTCCCCACTGATATAGAAAAAGTTCCAATGTCTCCTTTAAGACATCCCTCAGTTGGACCTTAATCTACCTTTCTGTCTTACCGCCCACTAAACCCCCACACAAAACTTCTGCCTCACCTATACTGACATACTCGTGCTTTACAGGTCTGGTGAAAAGAAAATGCAAGCTTTTCTTGCAAGGGACATGCAAGATGAGACCTTACATTTCCTTGGTAGTCCCAGAGGAATAATGGGCAAGATACCTTAATTTGCTGGTGCCTTTTCTCTGAGTGTGGCATGAGCATCAGACAAGCTAAGGCAAAAGCCGGAAGCTCCAGCTGGACATACTGCCTGGCAACCCCGATCATGTCGAGATCATCTGAAACTGGACATCTTCGAGAGAGCACATTAATTGGTTAATGATCTGTCAGAGTCACTAGATTATATTGACCTTTTTCGCTTTCTATAGTCATTTACCTGTCCAGGCTTTCAATAATTTTAGACACTAAAGTGCTGGAACATAAGTAATTTATATATTTATATTCTATATATATAGAATATATACTAAGTAATTTATATACTTAGTAATATGCTGAGTAATTTACTTAGTAATTTATATAAATTTACTAAGTAATTTATACACTTAGTAACGAGTACCTCGAGTCTTTGATGGCGTACAATATGGAATAAAAGAATCTACCTACAGAAACACAGAATACGACTTGCTACCATGATTATGTCTGAAAGCCTACAGATGCCTAAATTCTCAGAAGACTCAAAATCTAGGAGACAACACTATATGGTTTGGGTAGTCACAAAGGCACTCTATAATTACATTAACATCAGGTATTAATACTAATTTTTAGAGAACGCTTATTGAATATTGGTTTACTAGTTGTACCACATGTGGAAAGTAAGCACTGTAAAAATAATAGATATTTTATTATAAAAACAAGTGTCATCCGTAACTTCCCAACAAAAAGGAATTACTCATGTGAGATGTCTATTAGAAAGGAATCTTACAAGCAACAAATTTTATATTTTGTTGGTAGGCGAGCAAATGTTTTACTTACTCTAGGACAGCGATGAGACTCTCACGACAATCTGAAAGCTGACTGGGACTTAAAGGACAAGAGGCTGAAGATAAAAAAACAACAGTGATGTACATACACACAGACACAGAATGCTCTGCCAATGTTTGGGAGGAGAGAGAAATACCTGAAAGTAGTGGTATCTGTATCACACGCTGCCACGCCTTGCTGAAGTAGGGCACCTGCGGAAAGAAGTCCGTCAGAGAATCCGTGTTTGGGATTTTACAAACTCTTCTTTATTTTGCAGTCACAAAACTGTACATGTAAAGCTTATATTCAGGATGCTAAGACCAAAATCGTAAACTAACTCCCGATTAGAGATGATTACGGTTCTATAGTCTAGAACTTGGATCTTGCTATACGATCCTGGCTGATTCATTGTTGCTCTATTTGGCAAAAAGTGTCAGAACTCGACTCAGAAAACAAAATTCACACTAAGTCTATCATGTTCCAGGCGTTGTGCCAGGGCTACAGGAAAGGGGGAGGGGCCGAGAGGAAGACTTTCAAGAAAGTGAATGCGAACGTGAACACCCATAAACAGAGGAGTGGTTAAATAACTTGTGGTGTATTTTACTTCATATTATAGAGAATTAAGAATTTAAAATAATGAAATACCTCAAAAGGCTATAGAGTTGTCATAAGCCCCAACAATCCGAGGTATATACTCATGAGAAATGAGAAACATACGTACATGTGAAAACTGCCACACGAATGTTCATAGCAGCATTATTCATAATAACCACAAAGTGGAAACAACCCAAGTGTCCATCAGCTGACAAATGGATAAATAAAATGTAGTATATCCACACAATGGAACATTATTCGGCAATAAAAAGAAATGAAGTTCGGATACATGCTACGACATGACACTATGCCAAGTAAAAGCAGCCAGACACAAAAGGCCACGTACTATGTGATTCCATTGACACGAGATGTCCAGAATGGACAAATCCACAGGGACAGGAAGGGGGTGAGCGGTTGCGGGGCGGGAGGCAGTGGGGAATGGGGAATGATTGCTAATGCAGATGTGGTTTCTTTTGGGGGGTGAGGAAAATGTTCTGGGATTAGATGATGGTGATGGTTGCACAACCTTGTGAATACAGAAACTATTTAATGGCACACTTCGAAAGGATGGATTTTACGTGTCATTGTAGCTCAGTAAAAAAATGACAGGGATCTATATGTGCTGATATGGAACAATCTCCCAGAGACCAATGTTAAGAGAAAATGATACTTTGTTTAGAACGTGACTGCGTTTATGTATACAAAGGTGTATACACAGCTGAGCCTTGAACAACACTGGTTTCACTGTGCACATCCACTCATACGTAGATTTTCTTCCATCTCTGCCACCCGAGACAGCAAGGCCAACCCCTCCCCTTCCTCCTCAGCCTACTCGATGTGAAGACAATGAGGATGAAGACCTTTATGAAGATCTACTTCCACTTAACGAATAGTAAATACATTTTTCCTTCTTTATGATTTTCTTTATAACATTTTCTTTTCTCTAGCTTACTGTATTATAAGGATGTAGTATATAATACATATAGCATACACTGTTTATGTTGTCAGTGAGGCTTCTGGTCAACAGTGGGCTATGAGTAGCTAAGTTTTGGGGGAGTCAAAAGTTGTACAAGGATTTGACTTCACAGGAGGTTGGTGCCCCTAAGCCCCGTGTTGTCCAAGGGTCAACTGTATACACACTCGGCCACGTACTTATATCATAACCGGAAGACTCCCTAAGAATATGTAGGAAATAGTAAACAGTGGTGACCTCTGGGGAGACAGTAATGAAGGGAAATAATAAAGGAGAATTTCCATGTTTTACTCGGCATATTTCTTTATAATATATACTACAATGATTATATGGATGTATGTTTTGTGAAATTTATAAAAGATGAACAAGACATGGTCTCTGACTTTAAAGATCTCCACAACCTTTGAGGGGGCAGCCCCAACGTCTAGTTAAAATAAATTAGAGTGCGACAAATGTTAGAATAGAGCCAACATGGTACATGGTTTGAGAGCATAAGTGAAGACATGACTTGTGGGGCCTACAGAACTCAGGACAGTGAGGCCTTCGAGGAGGTGACACGACTTTAACAGAACATCGTCCTGCAGCCAGTCAGTTCTGTTCTCTATAGAGGAGCTGATGGCTTCATCCGTGTGCCTGGCAGTCACACGGCCAGCAGCATGAAGATTAAATTCAACAACATTTACATACCTGCCATAAAGAATGGATACTAGACATGGCTTTTAAAACTTTCCTTAGATAAGAAATCTGTAAAATAAAATAAAATAGTTTTAAAGGCCACTAAAATGCAAAATTTTGATGTGAAACACTAGATACTTAAAGTTTCAAAAGGAGTATCAGTAAAAATTTACCTTCCACGAGAACGGCCAGAGAAGTTCCCTTGCAAATTCATAAATCTCAAAAAAGGCCAGGGAACCTTCCATTTGTTCCCAGAGAAATTTATGTCATTCTGAGTTTGTACTCTCTGGCCTAACACCAAGTTCTTTTAAGTATGGCATGAACCCAGCGAGACTGAATGTGCTTTTACCATACATCTGTTCAGTAATAAGTATCAATGCAAAATGCTTAGGAGATGCTGTACAAAAGCTTTAAAATATACTTAGTCTAGGGCACCGCGTCTTACCATTTTGAAGCCAAGAAGCTTTTGCAAGAGTCCATTCCAAAGCTGCAAGTCATAGATTTTGTATTCTAAACAAAGCTCAGTCACTAATCTTACTGCCTGGAAAAAAAAAAAAAAAAAGGGAAAGAAAAGAAATGTCTGTTGAAGACTTACTTCCTTCTTTCTTTCCTCTTAAAATTTTTTTTTTTTTTTTTTTTTGAGACAGAGTCTCACTTTGTTGCCCGGGCTAGAGTGAGTGCCATGGCGTCAGCCTAGCTCACAGCAACCTCAAACTCCTGGGCTCAAGCGATCCTACTGCCTCAGCCTCCCGAGTAGCTAGGACTACAGGCATGCGCCACCATGCCCGGCTAATTTTTTCTATATATATTTTAGTTGTCCATATAATTTCTTTCTATTTTTAGTAGAGACGGGGTCTCACTCTTGCTCAGGCTGGTATCGAACTCCTGACCTTGAGCGATCCACCCGCCTCGGCCTCCCAGAGTGCTAGGATTACAGGCGTGAGCCACCGCGCCCGGCCTAAAATTTTTTTTGTAGTGACAGAATCTCACTATGTTCCTCAGGCTGGTTTCGAACTCCTGAGCTCCAGCAACCCTCCCCTCTCTCCCTCCCAAAGTGTTAGGATTATAGGTGTGAGCCACTGTGCCCAGCCAACCTCCATCTTTCTAATGTAAGAAACAAAAAGACGTTCACAAACAACACTTTAGACTTCTCCCCCTTTCTTCTCAGAACAGTTTGCCTGTTCACTCCACACCCTTCCTGTCCTGGGCTCCAGCTGCCTCAGAGACTAAATTCTCACAGGCAACTAGGAGGACAAATGATACCCCCTCTCTGTAGGGACAGAGGGTGTCTTCTCCCTGTCTAGAGGACAGACAAGCCCTGGGAGGGATTATAAAAGTGCTCTCTTGGCGACAAGGGTGACTTTAGTCCATGGGCTTTGAGGAAGAGCGGTAAGGGGACTTCCCAAGTTGCCGGACCCATCCACGTGCCAGGACGGGAAAGTAGAAAAGGTTTCAGAGCAACGGAGTTGTTGGGGGTTAAAGAGCTTCTCTGGTTTTGTCTTTCAGGGACCTGAGGGGACACGACAGTGTGGGAGAAGGGGTCCTACCTCCTGGATGACTCGGTGAACCTACCATGGCCTCGTGACTGTGGTTTTTCCACAGACCCTTAATCATTCCTTCTTTAGGACTGTTGCAAAATTGTTCAGATGTGATGGGGATATTCAAAGTCTCAAATAACGCCAGAAAAGTTATACATTTCAAATCAGATCTGGAAAACAGAGATGTTTATAAGAATCATTCTCACGGGCCATGTCTACATTTAAAATTCAAGCCACCTATGAAAATGTTACACCAGTTTGGTTTTATGTTATTTTTTTATTTTTATTTTTTTGTATTCAACAGGAAGTCAGAAGCTACAGTTTGTTTTTAAATGTCCGTTTTGGGCTTCTGAATACACTCAGTGAATATAGCACCAGATAGAAATCAGTTTGAGGAGGATACAGAAAACATCCAGTTTCTAAATGTCTCCAAGAAATGAGGAAAACACGTCCTCAAAGGCCTGTTGCCCCTTTGCCAAGACGTCAAGGATATTCAAGGCAACAGGACCACATTCACGCGGCTACTCTAACGCGCTCTTCTGAAGTAAGGGGCTTAAAAGTTACAGTTTTAAAAAATGACCTATTTCCTATTTCTTAATACAATGAAAAAAATTCCACTTACTTCACTTCTTCAATGGGTTTTTTAAAGAGAGATTCTATGGTTTTCTTGTCAGCCAAATACAGGAGACACTGCAGAGCTCGTGTCCGGTGAGCGAACGTTAACTGATGCACACCCAGTGTCTGCAAGAACAAGAGAGGTTTGGAGCGTCGCACACCGGCATGTTGTAGGTGGGTAAATGAGTTTCAGCTTAGGTAACATAAGCAACATAATTTTTTAAAAATTAAAGTCAATCTCTGCCTTTCAGGAATGCCTAGTACAGAACAGTGCTTCTCAACGTGTGGTCTGCGGACCCGTCGGGGACAGTCCTGACGCTTAGGAACTAAAGGGTCAAAACTATTTACTTGATGATACTGAGATGTTGTTCATCTTTGTCACCGTGCTGATATTTGCACTGAGGGTGCAAAAGCAATGGGGGGGTAAAATGGGTAGCAGGATCAAGGCAGGGGCCCCAGCGCTCATAGGAGCCACTGTACTCACAGGCATGCACTGGCAGTATTAAAACCAAAGACTTTCACTTAGGAATGTTCTTGATGAAGCAGCAAAAAATAATTTTATTGAAACTTGAAATTTGGATATACAGTCTGCCCTCTGTATCCATGGGTTCCATGTTTGTGATTCGACCAATAGCAGATCAAAAATATTTGGGGGAAAAAAATTCCACAAAGTTCCAAAAAGCAAAACTTGAATTTGCCACACTGGAAGTGCTGCATTGAATCCACTTGGATGAAGTAATGTGTAAGCATTGTATTAAGTATTGTAAGTAATCTAGAGATAATTTAAGGTATACGGGAAGATGTGTATAGATTATATGCAAACAATATGTCATTTTATATAAAAGACTTGAGCATTATTGGGTTTTGGTATCTATGGTGGTCCTGGAGCTAATCCCACACAGATACCAAGAGGTGACTGTATATCATATAAATGAATTCATATATGACAGTGTATCATATAAATGAATTCACATTCAAATACATATTAATTTTTTTTTTTGTTTTTTTTTTGGAGACAGGGTCTTTCTCTGTTGCCCAGGCTACAGTGCAGTGGCATCATCATAGCTCACAGCAACCTCAACCTCCTGGGCTTAAACCATCCTCCTGCCTCAGCCTCCCAAGTAGCCGGGACTACAGGCGCGCACCACCATGCCCAGCTAATTTTCCTATTTATGGTAGAGACAGGGTCTTGCTCTTGCTTAGGCTGGTCTCAAACTCCTGGCCTCAAGTAGTCCTCCTGCCTCAGCCTCCCAGAGTGCCAGGATTATAAGTGTGAGCCATTGCGCCTGGCCAAATACATGTTAATATCAATTAATTAAAATGTACTCATTAATATTCTATGCGGTACAGTGGGAAATACATGAAACATACTGCAAGGAAAAGTACATAGGCAGCTGAGCCGTGAGCTGCACTAGCCACTTCACGTGGATACCATTTTTATTTGAAAGAGCCACTCAACAACAGACTCATAGGCAAAGAAAAAAGGGATTGTTTTTCCTTCCTGTCATGGCTCACAGTCAGCATCTGACTTCCCCCTTTCCCTCCTTTTCTGCAAGAACCACTCGCTTGTGGGTGCCACACCCTTCCTCTCCCTTTGCTCCAGCTGCCTCCCAGACATTTCTACATGCAAACGCCTGAAGCCAAGGGTGGTGCTGCCTTCAGGAAAGGCGAGTTCAGTCTAGGTGGAGTTTGGTGGGCAGAGAGGGTGCCCTGACCAAAGCGGGCAGCTGAGTGTGCCAGGCTGGGAGACCACAGGGGAGGCTTTTTTTGTGGTCAATTTTCTTAGCCCCCTGGTATCAGGAATGTCGACTGACCAGGGAGTTAACAATGGTGAATACAGATAACCTGTGGGAACTGTCAACAGGTGCACCATGCAGTTTGCTGAGCAGATGTTACCAAGGCCAGCACTAAATGGAGCATGGCAGACAGCACAATCCTTGTTTATGACGTTAGATACACTTTGAGAACTTGTTTGGAGGTTCTAGGAGGGGGCACAGCTACGTGTATATCCTTGACTGAAGAACGGTCCTCCTCTATCGGGGAAGGTCATCCTCTTTGACCGAGCATGCAGCTTCGGGAGGGACGCAGAAGGAGCGAGGAGTGAGGAAGGGGACGCCTGCCTAGCCAGCCAGATCAGCCAGATCAGCCAGATCAACCCTGGCGATCGATGCGGTGACAGATGTCGCAGCGAGATCGCCCTCACATCCTAGATACACTGAGTATGTATGTGAGCGTCCTGAATCATCTGTTCCTGAAATCAAGCATGGTAAACACATGGGAAGAGTGTTCAGCGGAGGTGCACAGACGAGTTTTGATTAAGTTTCTAGGCTTACAGTTGTTGCTGATGTTGCCAATACAAAGAGCATTCTTGAACTGTAATCCATCGGACGAGACAGGAGGAGATACTGCACTCTGGGAAAAAATGTAATTACATTGATTTAATTTAGTGATAGATTATCAAAACAATAGACTTATGTTTCTGTCCAGAGAAAGTCACTAGACATCCCAAACGCAGGCAAGAAGGATTATGGGTCAATGACATTTTCGCTTTCCCTTTATAAGAGGCTTAATCTTTTCTTGAGTTCCTTCATGGCTAACGAGGAAAACATATACAATAAAACCAGGCCTCAGCTTCCTCATCTATAAAAGAGCTAGGCAATATTTCTATTTAAGAAATTAACACAAACCTTAGCTGTAAAGTTCTCTGAATACTTCACAAGGGAAATTCTGTGTTTAGTACCCAGGACCTTGTTAGTGACATGTTTCAATCTCTAGAGTCAACCTCTAGGGCAGGCTGGCCTCTCCCAGGAAAGGGCCAGACGGATACGGGTAGGGGTGGGGTGGGGTGGAGCTTTCAGTGGAAAAAGGCAGGAAGTTATGAACTTCGCATGAAAGTTATGAACTTTTAGGATTTCTTTTTTTCCTCCTCCCTTTGAATTGCTTCCCTCTAGGACTTCCCATGTGGCCGATTCAGTTAGACACTCCAGGAGCTACCTCTTGTTGAACAAAGATGCCACTGCCCTTAAAAGACTAAACAAGGCCAGGGGTGGGGTCCAGAAGGAAGGAGGGCATGGTTAGGCCAGCTCTGCTCCAAACTGGGAGAAACTCTCTCCTTGAGTTTGTCTTTTCTCACCGTCAGCTCTCAGGGCTAAGGTAGGACGTAGGGCCTCAGCCTCCCAGGCCTCTTGACCTACTTCTGCTCTGGGACAGGAATGGCAAAAAGCTGGCTTGCATGCCAACACGCCCTCTCCGTGCTTACGCCAAGCAACATTCATGGACTGCCACATTCTTTCTGATTTGGGCGCAGATACAGTCTTCTCAAGAGAGCAAGCCATGACCAACCAGACAGCACATTAGATAAAATCAGCGTACCTTTCTTGGTCTCAGACCTAGGTTACAAGGCCAGAAGGAATCCGGTGGTCCGTATATGAACCATGCCAGCTTACCACGGTGAGAGAACATATAGGGGCCCAGGGCCAAAGTCCTAGCTAAAAAAGACTTTGCCTTTGCTTGGGATACACTCTCTGCTGAAGATGTTCTAGGAACCCTCAACATTCATGGGGGCTCACTGGGGGGTCAGATATTCCAGATCTTGGCTGTCTCTGATTTTCTCCACTGGAGATACTCATAGCCATGTATCAATGAATTCGTTCTTCTCAGAGACTCTGACCCAGGTTATATTAAGAAAGTCTTTTAAAAACCAACCTCTGAAAAATTTTTATTTTTTTATTTTATTTTATTTTTTTATTTTATTTTTTTTGTTGTTGAGACAGAGTCTCACTTTGTTGCCCAGGCTAGAGTGAGTGCCGTGGCGTCAGCTTAGCTCACAGCAACCTCAGACTCCTCGGCTTAAGCGATCCTACTGCCTCAGCCTCCCGAGTAGCTGGGACTACAGACATGCGCCACTATGCCCGGCTAATTTTTTCTATATAGATTTTTAGTTGTCCATATAATGTCTTTCTATTTTTAGTAGAGACGGGGTCTCGCTCAGGCTGGTCTCGAACTCCTGACCTTGAGCAATCCACCCGCCTCGGCCTCCCAGAGTGCTAGGATTACAGGCGTGAGCCACCGCGCCCGGCCTGAAAAATTTATTGGTAAGATTTCTATTAGGCATCAAGATATAGGCGAACGTAAATAAAGGAAATGAGTACCTTCGTAGCGCTTCATCTTCTTGAAGTTCAAACAATTCTGACGGATTCTTTGAAAAAGTAGGAAAAAAGATAAAAAACTGAAAAGCTCGACTGTAAAAACGTTGATCTTACGAAAATCTATTAGATGAAAGACCCAATATACAACATTATGTTTACATAGAAAAATTACAATGCAAATAATTATGAAAAGAATTTTGCTTAAGTGATGGGTTTACTCACATTCATTCACTCAACAAACATTTACTGAGCACTTACTATGTGATAGGCACGATTCTAAGTGCATGGGTTGCTGGAGTAAACAAAACAAGTATTCCTGTCCTCCTGCAGCTTACATTCATTGGATAATTTTTAAAAGGAAAGGACTCTGAATTTTAAATGAGTCATTCATTAATTCAGTATATATTTATCAGGACTTACAGAGGACTGTAAGTGTGCTAGATTCTGTACACAGATGCAGTTCCTGGCCTCAAGGAAGTTTTAGTTTGTACTTTGAACTTATGTATAAGTTAAAACATCTATAAATGCTGGTTTTGAAGAGTCAACCACAGATTCTATGTGGCCTAGACATGCCTCTAACTCCCCTGTTCCCACTGAAGCATAGTCCTTGCTCTTGGTAAACACTTAAAAAATACTTGTTGAATCAAATGCCAAGTGATATAAAAAAGTACTAATTAAAAACCTAAGGTTGAATTGTGTAGGACAAATATTCAGCCTCTGAGAAGAAGCGCTTGGCTCGTACTCAACAGCAGATGTTCTTGGCTGTGACTACTCACTTCACCAGGTTTTGCTGAAGGGCACAGCCATTTCTCCAACAACATGTCCCAGACTTTTTCCAAATTAATTTCATTGACTTCGGCTATTTCTTTAGCTGCTGCATGAATATCTAAGATATACAAGATAAAAAATGTTAAAAAAAGAAAAACTCAGGTTGTCAATATAAGAAAACTGAGTATCAAAATGATAGTTTTTGAACCAAAAAAAGAAATCAAGAGTTTTGTCCTCACCAGGATAATCTTTGCCAGATGCATTCTGAATTCTTTGATTGATGCTGGGATGTTCGTACAGACTTACAATGAGATGCGCTGGCTTTCCTATCACTCTTAAATATTCCTCCGTGTTCAACTTGTGGGCTATGAGCACAGCTTCCGTGCCTGATCGCCGGTACTGGATATGGAGCTTCTTCAACAAAGCCTCGGCTTTTTCACGCTTTTCATCCTTTTGAAAAATTCCAAGCAAAAAGAAAATCTTATTTTATAAATCTCACTTGAGACTAAGCATCTAACGTTATCAATCATGGTCCTACCCTTCCTTAGTTACGTCCTTAAGCATCTACACAAAGTCGTGGTCTTCTTTCTCCATTTGAGGCACTAGGGCAGGATGGGAAGGCAGGCTACGCAAGCACAGCTTAATTCAGAAGAAAGAGGAACCTTCACTCTCATAGTTCAGATACACTTAGGCCGGGCACATAGGCTCACGCCTGTAATCCCAGCACTCTTGGAAGCCACAGTGGGAGGATCACTTGAGGCCAGGAGTTGAACAGCAGCCTTGGCAATATAGTGAGACCCCATTTCTACAGAAAATAAGAAAACTAGCCAGGTGTGGTGGCGTGTGGCTGTAGTCCCAGCTACTCAGAGGCTAAGGCAGGAGGATCGCTTGAGCCCAGTTTAAGGTTGCAGTGAGCTAAGATTGTGCCACTGCACTCTAGCCTGGGCAACAGAGTGAGACCCTGTCTCAAAACAAAAAACAAAAAAACAAAGTGGAGACCATTCTTCTAAGTGAAGTATCACAAGAATGGAAAAACAAACACCACATGTACTCATTATTAAACTGGAACTAATCGATCAACACTTATGTGCACATATGGAAGTAAAACTCAACGGAAATCAAGCAGGTGGGAGGTGGGAGGAGGGGATGGGTAGATTCATACCTAACGGGTGCAGTGCACATTATCTGGGTAATGGGCACACTGAAAACATTGACTCAATCTGTATAAAAGCAATACATGTAACCAAAACGTTTGTACCCCTGTAATATTCTGAAATTAAAACAAACAAACAAAACAAACCAGACACACCTGTGATGGGATGTTCTTTAGCCATCTTTCGGCTAAATAAAGGCAGAATTTCAAAGCAGATATCTTGAAGGAACCTAAAAAGTTAAAGAAAAGATTTATAAGCAAATCTTAATCCTTTTAATATATTTTGGCCCAATTAGTAAGTTTTTTTGAATTGTAAAAATGCATACTCACAGTTAAAAAAAATATGTAAACAGGACAGAAGGACATAAACTAGAAAGTAAAAGTCCAGAGGCCCTCATCAGCTTCCATTCCTTAGATTCTTATATTCCTTCCGGAAGTTTTCTGTGTGTGTGTGTGTGTGTGTGTGTGTGCAGGCACACGTGCCCATTTTAACCCAAATGGGATGAGACCATACATACACTAGGACGATTTGCGGTTCTCACTTTGTATCTTGGATATCTTTCCAAATCAGATATATAGTATTCCATTCTATGAATACGCCCTATTTTTTTTTAACTAGCTCCTGATTGATGAGCATTTTTAAAAAAATAGTTATTTTCAAACTTGTGTTACAACTGAAAACATGGCAGGAAGCGCCTATGCTTGTGTATTTGTTTGGTTATGTGAGACTACCCAACGATTCATCATTGAAAGCATAACCGGGTGTTAGAAAGCACATGTCAGCTCACATTCCTACCAACAAGTTGGCGAGTGTCCGTATCCGCACACCCCGACCAAGTGAACCCTGACAGCTTCACTTGCGGTTTTTAGCACTCAGCAGTGCCACGAGTGAAGAGAGCCAGCACATACGTTTTAAAACTCTCACACTGTTCCTCCTTAAAGACATAAAAGGAATACTTTTTTTAACTATAGCTTTAAAGGAAAAAACCTTTACCTTCGGGGATATCCTGGGCAAGGCTGATGGCAATCGCTACGGCCCACTCGGGGTTGACTATGGATAGTAAGTAGGACTCGATGGTTTGAGTGATCTTAGTTATTTCCTTGTTAATCAGCGTTGAGGATTTCGCTTGTGTTAACTTCAGGAGCTTTGGCTTCAGTTTTTTTTCAAAAACGTGTTTGGCCGTAGACACATACAGTGTGTCCAGAGAGAACTTCAAAGGAAAGGAAAGTTATGGCTGATTCGTATGTTCACCTTTAAGGCTCTCCATGAAAGTAGCATAACAATCTTTTACACGGGGCCGGAATTAATTATAGGACAAAGAAATGTCTTGCAAAGTTTTAACTCATTACCTTCATTAATTTAGAAATTAAGAGCAATGTTGGAAAGGATTCTTCACTGAGTTCTGTAGCTGGAAAGAAAACAAGGAGGGTATGATTTGCTTAGGAAAAAAATTTTTGGCTATTCAGTAAAATTCATTAAAAGTTAATGAACATACAGAGAATTTTCCAGAAGTTCTGTGCTGTGCCAAAGAATATTAGGTGAAAAGGCAGTCTAGTTTGGGCTGCTGATGGCAAAGTTATTACATGTTCCAACATATACTGATATTCTAGGTCCACAGGAGGAGAAATTCTTCTGTATGACTTCAAATGTTTCAGAATATTCAATGCCTATATTAAAATAAAAAAATATTTTCCTGTGAGAGTAACCCAATACTAGGCTGTTTTAAAATCTTCTAACTCTATACCATCAAAAGTTTCCATTTCTGACCACAGTCTTGTTTTCACAAAGATGATCAAAACATTTTCTAGTCTTCTCTTTCATGTTGTTCTTCTAAACCTTAATTTATATGATCATTAAGGAAATCCTACTAGGAGAAACCAATGCTGCCCTGTTGTTGGTAGGATGTTTTGTAAACGAGAGTTGGGCAGTTCTTCTCTACATGTTCTTCAAATAGTTTGAGATACACTTCAAAAATACTTGGTTTCATTACAATGAGAGAAAGCAGATCTAAAATTAATTCCCTATATCCTTTATCCTTCTTATGTTTATATTTTAAACTTGGGGGCTTATATAACCTTTTTAATCAATCCATTTTCTTTTAATTTCTAAAATCCAATTAAAAACATTAACGCTACTATGACCAAAATTCAGAAATGATTAAAAAGTGAAAGTACTAAGATAGAATTTTTCGAAGAGTATGTGTTATTTTAAGAAATC
Source organism: Eulemur rufifrons (assembly GCF_041146395.1). Taxonomy (NCBI): domain Eukaryota; kingdom Metazoa; phylum Chordata; class Mammalia; order Primates; family Lemuridae; genus Eulemur; species Eulemur rufifrons. The sequence continues at coordinate 5,395,463 of NC_091003.1, forward strand.
TGGGGCCGGGCGCGGTGGCTCACGCCTGTAATCCTAGCACTCTGGGAGGCCGAGGTGGGCGGATCGTTTGAGCTCAGGAGTTCGAGACCAGCCTGAGCAAGAGCGAGACCCCATCTCTACTAAAAATAGAAAGAAATTATATGGACAGCTAAAAATATATATAGAAAAAATTAGCCGGGCATGGTGGCTCATGCCTGTAGTCCCAGCTACTCGGGAGGCTGAGACAGGAGGATCGCTTGAGCTCAGGAGTTTGAGGTTGCTGTGAGCTAGGCTGACGCCACGGCACTCACTCTAGCCTGGGCAACAGAGTGAGACTCTGTCTCAAAAAAAAAAAAAAAAAAAGAAATCTGGGAGGAAAACACTTTATCTAGGACTTCGAAAAGTATTGGACCTACCCATTAATACACAAAGCTGAATCTACCTCTGAGCCCCATGTCCTTTTGTTCTTGCTAGATGACAAATAATATTGCCTTAACTCTTCACAGTCAGTCCTCTAGCAACTTCCTGCTCTTGGATAGCAGGAGAAGTGGTTTAAATCACCCCAATACAGTAAAAATAGGATGAAGATAAGTGACAAACATGGATAGCATAAAAATCTTTTTACTTTTGTTTTCCTTTCAAAGAAAAAAGATCTACAATAAAGTGAACAGTTTAAAGAGAGCTCCAAGTATAATCTAGAAAGACAACGGACAATTGTAACGTGATTTATGATCCGAATAAAAGCATAAAGATGATTTTTAATTCTTTAACATATTTGTTATACCTGATTAATATTAATATTGGTTATCTTTTCATCAGCTCTTTCTATAACTTTCAGGACAACTTCGATCATTTCATAGTCATAGGGATCCAACTGCACAAAAACAAAATACATCCAACCTTGAGAAGGCATCGCCATGCTGACAGTTTTACTCAATTACGTTCATCAGTACAGGTCACAAATATAAAATCTCAGTGCACTACCATGTTAAATTAGATCAATTACTCTTTCAAAAGTTAGCTAAAAATTTCTAACTTCTAAAATCACCTCTGTCAGTATAAACAGATATGCTTAAAATATCTCAGAAGCTATTAAAGAGAAGCTGCACAAGGTAATGCTTTAATAAAGAAAGATGCTCTTAAAATACTAAAAACACAAAAAGAATAAACATATGGTCAAAATTCCGTAATTTTATACGATTTTGGAATTAAAGTTCTATTTCTTCTACTTATGATGGGAAAATTAGAAAAGAAATTGACCTTTTCTTGGAAATGACACAACTGAAATCGCGGGCCTCCAAGCAAAAGTTTCTCCAAGGATTCTGTTTTAGCTCTACCTATATACTGCAGTACAGAAGTTAATGGGGTGGTATCTATATATACTTGTAAAAAGAAAGGAAGTATTCTCTTTGCTCTTTGTTTCTGCCCACACACCATTAATTTTTTTCTATCTTTTTTAAATGCCAACTAAAGTCACATGAAAACAACACTGAACAAAGTGGGAAGATGAACTACTGTACTTAGAAAATTTGAGCAAGTCTATACAATTTTTGGCTAAATTACACTCAAAATATAAAACTGAAATATTTCTTGCAGTCTTACAACCTTATTTCTCCTGCCATCTATCTACATTCTCCCATTAAACTACCCCTTGACCTAAAAATTCCAATTCTCCTACAAAGATAATCAAACAAGAGTATGAAAATGTATGTGTAAAGATATTCACTGTAACCATTTATAATAAAATTTAGGGTGCAGTGGCACACGCGTATAGTCCCAGAGACTCGGGAGTCTGAGGCAGGAGGACTGCTTGCACCCAGGAGTTCAAGACCAGCCTGGGCAACACAGTAGGATCCCATCTCAAAAATTTTTTTAAAAATTAAAAAAAATAAAATTTATAAACAATTTTAATGTCTATCTATAAAAGGCTGATTAAATGCAGTATATTTTACCTACATAGTGAATAATAAACATGCATCTGTCAAAAAATGAGATAGATGTATATGTATTGACATGCAATGAGAATGTGTTAAGTGAAAAAATAGGGTACAGAATAGTTCTTTTAGAATAGGATAGTCTCTACACCAAACTATTAACATTTTTATCTATAGGGAATGGGGTCATAGTGAAATCTCCCTTTTTGATTTATTCCTTTCTCTCTAGTTTGATATTTTTTTCAAAGAATGTTCGCTATTTTCAAAAATCTGGGAAAAAATGCTACGTTGCTACGTCTAGGACACAAAGGATAGACATGCACGGAGGGACATGTGAAGAGGCAGCCAGCGGGCAGCCATCTGAAAGCCAAGGAGAGAAGCCTCAGAGGAAACCAACCCTGCTGGCACCTTGAGCTTGAATTTACAGCCTTCTAGAACTACGAGCAAATAAATTCTTGTTGTTTAAATAAAAATTGCTATGCCTATTTAAAAAAAAAAAAAGGCAGAAAAATTATTATATTAAACCATATCAAAAATATAGAGATCTAGAATTATTTCAAAATTAAAAGTTTACAAAAACATAGAACATATACATCCAATTTGTGACTATACATATCTAATTAAGGTTGGGAGGGATGTTTGAGATGAGCCGATACATTCATTTCACCATTCCTCTACCTTATGCAGTATTCCACTAAGACTGATGACCAAATCTTTTGTGCTTGTCAGTAAAGGAACCATCTCGAGGGCTTTGGCTAGGAGCTTGGACCGCTGTTGCTTTGTAGACTCCGGGCTTGCAATCCTCTGGCTTTGGCTGGCATTGGTGTTGTGGAGCAGCGTTTCAATGAACAGCTGAAGAGCTGCATCACAGTCCAACTGAAATGTGCTAAAAGAAGCACTCAATTACACACTCATCTCCCTAAATGCATGCATTTCCATGCAGAATTTCTGACAAAATATTCAGGTGCACGCTCCCATCTCTGAAATTTAACCTTATCCATAACAAAGGAATATCACAGATTTCAACAGAGATGACAAAGGTCTGTGTATATTAACCTTGGAATACACATTATTAACTAAATGATGTGCTATAAGATGATATATAAATTATAATTCTGTTTTAAACAAATTTTATAAAGTGCCTGTTAGCCTATGTATAGGGAAAAAAAAGGACAGGATAAGCCAAACTCTTTTTGACTGTGATTATCTCTGAGCATTGGGATTATGTGCAACTTTGATTTTAATAATGTTCCAGCTGAGTTAGAAAAAAACAAGGATTTAAAAATTAGGAATCTTATTAGTATAGACAAAGCGACAATTGAAATGCCTTTTCAGGCCCTAGTAATAAGACAGTGATGGTTTAATTTGCTATACAGAATATATAAAATACCAAGAAAAGCTTTAAGCATCACTATTTTCAAGTCGTTCTGTAATATTCTAAAAGTCATCTAAATTTATTCAGATAGACTGCTTGAGGCAAAAGTGTCACTATCACACAAATACAAATCATCATTGCCACGTAATCAGAATGATCGTGAAATGAACCTGACATTACAGCTATTCAAATTTCAGAAAAGGGTTCTGTACTATAAAACAACACACAAGAATTTGCCAGGAGTGCAAGTTAATAAAACAGAGTGTGTGCACCTCGTTCTACTCCAAACTGAAGAAAGGCATAGTTTTGTTATTTCAAAGTACAGTTTAAGTCTGTGCTACTTTGAGCTACGGGCAGCTTATCATAGTCCTTGACTTGTAGGCTCAGGAAGGTGACAGCCAGGGTCATTACTCTATTCCCCACTATCCACAGGGAGAAAGAACTGGATGGCTGCCTGGTGCAGGAAATGCACTAAGCTGCTTCATTATCAGTAACTCAGATTCCATTGCTCTGTTACAAATCAGACGGGGGTTATAGCACACTTAGTATTTAGAAGCAGTCACTTATAATTGACCTTGAGTAGGTCAAAGAGGGGCTTGTTTTCTCATGTATCAACTGGCACTAATATGCAATAAAAATTATAAAAATTAAATGAGATGATGTATGTGAGAGCACTTTGAAACCAGCAAATCAGTCCTCGTATTTAATAGATAGAAGCATCTGAGATGTAAATTATAAATCATTTATTCCTACTCATCAAAGTCAGCAGAATCTATAAATAACACATTTTGTATTATTTAGGTTTTTAAATTTGCTTACAAAGTTTTCAATAGGAAATTAGGAATTCTCCCTAAATCACACTTTTCATTACTTGTTAATTTAAGATTACTTTGCTAAGTTGATCTGATTTAGAAGTTTAATTACACAGAAGAGTATTTCCAAAGTTTTCTGATCACAGGAATCATCCAGAGCTCCTGTTAAAGATCAGAAATGTCCAGGCCTCAGTCCAGACCCGCTGAGTCAGCTGTGACTGCCAGGAGAGGCCCAGAAATCTGCATTCTCAATCGCGTGCCCCAGGTGATGCTTTCCATGAGGCAAGTTTGGCAAACATTAAACAGTGAATTAAAAGGTGATACCGTTAGAGAATTTAATCTAGCTTTGGATTCCCTTGGTTTAGGGGTGAGCAAAGAAATTACCGGAGGTCTATAGACCATGTAATAATCATCCTTATTACTGTGTTCTTACAGCAACGATTACCAGTTTGTTAAGCTAACAGCAAAAACACCATGGAAGTTTAAGGAATTACCTGCAATATTCCAGAACAAGGCTTGTGTCCATATCTACATTCTCCACAAGTGCTTTAATGAGATCTTTCTTGGTGAGAAAATGTTGCCTGAAAACTGGTTGAAAAGAAATCTACAAATAAAAACAGCAAAATAAAACCCTTTCAAGAAGGGCAACATTATGATTTACCCTTTTACTATCTTTTTTTTTTTTTTTTTTATGGAGACAGAGTCTTACTCTGTTGCCCTGGCTAGAGTGCAGGGGCGTCATCACAGCTCACTGAACCTCAAACTCCTGGGCTCAAGCAATCCTCCTGCCTCAGCCTCCCAAGTAGCTATAGCTGTAGGTACATGCTACCACGCTCGGCTAATTTTTGAATTTTTTTGTAGAGATTCAGTCTCACTATGTTGCCCAGACTGGCCTCAAGCCATCCTCCCCCTTTGGCCTCCCAAAGTGCTGGGGTTACAGGTGTAAGCCACTGCACCCTGCCTACTACCCTTTGGTTAAAACGAAAATTTTTCTATCGTTCCTCCAACTTTTATTTTTATACCCAACCCAACCATGTATGTAGATCCACCCTACACTGTTGCCTCTTCATCCATGAAGTTTGGTTGTTAGGGTCAGCGGAACACCAGTCCCATTACTACATAGAAATTAGGCTTCAAAACATACACTATTTCTGCAGTGGTTACCTTCCTGATAAGCCAACTGTTTGAAAATCAAATAAGATGGTTTACATCTTTGGTAACATTTTTGTCTATTCTTTTGCTAAGTCATTTTTCTTTTTCTTTTTTCACTAGAAGTCCTAGATCTGATGCAAAGTCAAAAACAAGGGACATTTACTTTTGCCTACTATTAATAGCAGTTCTTGAAGCACAGTATACTTGTATATACATTTTAATATTATCTTTAACCAAATAACAGCAGCAGAAAACAAAAGTATGAGGCTAAAGGCTAGGCCTGAAATAGCATAAATGTCAACTGATACTAGACATATACCCATAAATGAGAAAGCTAAGCAGCTGAAAATGTCGGGCCCCTTTTAATCTCCTCAGAAATATAGAACAAAGGCAATGAAGCAAAAAGATCCTTATTTCTTTGCAAGCACCAATATGTGTACTTAATATAACTTTATATTAATATATATAATTATATATTAGATATGTCATAGCATATATATAATACTATAAAATTTATGAGTCAGTGTATATACATTCTCCTCCCAAAAGTAAAGGACAATGAGATCTTTATCTTAAATTTTCCAACTGGGTAATTAGCAGAATTGACAATAGCAGTACGAACACTCACTCCAAGTTTACCAAGGCGAATACCCCACCGGGCATCAGTACTGAGCTCATGGAACTTAAGCTCCATTTCTGTTTCCTGGTAGAGGCTGGCCAGCTGAGAGCCCACCAGAGATAGGGCCTAAAAAAGCAAAATAGAATTAACGTTCAGTTGCATATGGAATAAGTTCTTCTAACACCTTTTAGATGAAACCCAACAATAAAAATCATAACCTTTCTTTGTGGTAACAGTGTAGGGTGTTACATATTGCTTTCTACACAGTCATTACTTCTCATACAATATTTAGGGAATTCAGCTTTTTGTATGATGCCATGAATTTCATCTGGCTTTCCTTTATAATGAAAGGCCAAATTTTAGTCATCTTGCAAGCAAAATCCCCACAAAAGGCAAGTTTTAAAACAAACAACATCCAAGAGAAGTTTTCAATCTGTTAAACTTGTCCTACAGAAGAGCTGACTCAGGGTCTAGGGTTTCAAATACACTAGTGTAAGTGTAAGATGTGAAGTTCAAAGGCTACATACAGATTTTCTTTTTTCCTTCCTGGCTAGGATTTGAATCTGTGCATACAGATTTTAAAAAATAAAAAACATCGTAATTCTTTGGGTTGAGCAATGCTTGTGACTCACATACACAATCACCAGTATGCCACCAGCTAAACAAAAGCTGGTAGAAGGCGTGTGAGTTCACTCAACATCTCTTCTACTAAACCTTTAAGACCTGGTGGCACAGCCAACTTCATTTCTCCCCCAAAATACTTAATACTTCAAGAACTGAAGGTGCGCTTCCTTAGAGCTTACCAGAATTTTGTCATAATTCTGCCATGCTTTATCTATGAGCTTCCAGAGATTTTCAAACACGTCTTTTTGGGGCAAGAGAGTGCAGTAACCCAAGGCCAGGTCAATATCCACCAGGCGACAATTAAATACCTACGGGAAGAAAACATCAGAAGAAGCAAATTCCTCACAATCAAAACAGAATTAAGTATCTGAAGGCTTATTTATCACTAAATTGAATTACAGACACTATGAAAGAACAAGTGTCTCATGAAAAGTTATTTATAGTAACACAGGTCCAATGTGTTTGCTTGGGTTTAATGTCCTTTATCAGAAATTTAAGGAAAGCAACTGTAACAGGTTCCATAGGGCAAAGAACTCTTCCCTTCTCTCCCACCGGCCTCTTCCATCCCTCTCTCCACATCTCCAACACCCCCTCCCTTTCCTCATTCTTAGCCAAGGATCTCACTTTCTGCCTCACTGAGGACCCAGAAGCAGCCGGAAGACAGCTGCCTCATCCTCCCACCACCAAATCCACCAGCCCCTGTACCCGCACCCGGGTACTCTGCTCTCCCTCCAGTCACCAACTATCCCTGCCCACCGGCGTGAGGCCAACCCTCCGCGTGGTCGCCAGCCCCCAGCCCCTCTCATCTACTTAAAGCCTTGCTCCTACCAAAGGCCACTCTGTCTCACGACCATTAGTTTTTCCTCTTTTGTGGCTCAATATTCTATCTCTCATCTTAAAAACAAAATCACTGACCTCTTCTTGCTCCTACCCTGTTTCTCTGCTCCCCTTTAAAGAAAACCACTGCAGAAGATTCCCCCCGCGAGGCTCTCCTGGACCAAGTCCCAAGAAGCTCTGAACCCCAACACTCCACCAACTGTTCTCACAAAGGTCACAAGTGACCTCCGGGGCCAAACTCGATGGTCAGTTCCCAGTCCTCACCTTATTTATTAGCAAGGATATGGAGAAAAGGGAACCCTTGCACACTGTTGATGGGACTGTAAAATGGTACAACTGCTATGGAAAACAGTATGGAAGTCCCCCAATAAATTAAAAATAGAATTACCACATCATCTATCAATCAATCCCACTTCTAGGTATATACCCAAAAGAATTGAAAGCAGGGTCTCAAAAAAATATTTACACACCGTGTTCATAGCAGCACTATTCACAATAGCTAAGAGGTGGAAGCAACCCAAGCTTCCGACAACAGCTGAATGGATAAACAATATGTGGTATACACACAATGGAATATTATTTGGCTTTAAAAAGGAAGGAAATCCTGTCACAAGTGACAACATGGATGAACCTTGAGGACATTATGCTAAGTGAAATAAGCCAGACACAAAAAGACAAATAATATATAATTCTAAGTAAATGAGGTATCGCTAGTAGTCATATTCATAGAGATCCAAAGTAGAATGGTAGTTACCGAGGGCTAGGGGAGGAAAAAGGGGAATTACTGTTTAATGGGTGTAGAGCTTCAGATTTGCAGGATGGAAAAGTTCTGCAGATCTGTTTTGCAACAATGTGAATGTACTTAACACCACTGAAAATACACTTAAAATAGTTAAGATGGTAAATTTTCTGTTATGTGGTTTTTTTTAATCATAAGTAAAACATTATTGAGTGAATAAATTTAACATTTGGGGCTTAGAACTAACTGAACTAAAAATAGAGCAGTGATGAGTTGGGCACAAAACTCATGATCAAGAAAATTTCCATCTTATATTGTGAGGGAGCCTCAGAAGGCAAAATATGGCATTATAGTCAAAAATCAGTATCCTTTAGACACTGCCAATACAAAAAGGAAATGGAAGAAAAATCTATGCACATAGTGTCAAAGATTTCCCATGAAGTAAAGGGGAAAAGATCCAGGATCCAGAGAACTGCAAAGAGAAACGCACAGTTTATTGCCAGGCCCTGATGTCATTTTGCAGCTGGAATAGTAAAGACTTCAGATGAAAAGAGACGATTATAGTAAAGACTTTCAGGTTAAAATAAAGGAGACTAAAGAGATGACTACTAAATGTAGTATGTCAGAGGTTGGCAAACTTCTTCTTAGATGGCCAAACAGCAAATATCTCAGCCCTGCAGGCCATATGACCTCCACAGCAGCTATTCACCTCTTCCCTTGTGGCAGAGACAGTGTGTACAGGAACAGGCATGGCTGTGTTCCAATAAAACTTTATATACAAAAACAAACAGATGGGCCTTGCAGGCTGTAGTTTGCTGATTCCTGTAATACATGATGCTAGGCTGGATCTTGTACTGAAGTGGCAAACATGCTACGAAGGATATTACCAAGTAAACAGACAAAATTGGACCAAGGACAGTAAATACGAGTATTGTATCATTGTTAAATTTAACAGAGTTGATGACGGCTGCTGTGTACGGGAATGTTCTTATTCTCAAGAAACAAACACTGAAATATTTAGGGGTAAAGAGCCATAATGTATGCAACTTACTCCTAAATGATCATAAATATATATATATATCTCCAAAATGACTTTATATAAAGAAAGAGAGCAAGCCAGCAAGTGATGAAGCAATGAGGGTGTACCAGAGCTCTTTGAACTGTTCTTAAAAATTTTCTAAAACTTTGAAATTATTTCCATTTTAAAAAAAGTAATCTAACAAATGGAAACTAAATGCCCAATGCAAACCTTTTTTTTTTTTTTACCAAAAGTGTATTAGAAAGAGGCCGGGCGCGGTGGCTCACGCCTGTAATCCTAGCACTCTGGGAGGCCGAGGTGGGAGGATCGTTTGAGCTCAGAAGTTCGAGACCAGCCTGAGCAAGAGCGAGACCCCATCTCTACTAAAAATAGAAAGAAATTATATGGACAGCTAAAAATATATATAGAAAAAAAAAAAAAATTAGCCGGGCATGGTGGTGCATGCCTGTAGTCCCAGCTACTCGGGAGGCTGAGACAGGAGGATCGCTTGAGCTCAGGAGTTTGAGGTTGCTGTGAGCTAGGCTGACGCCACGGCACTCACTCTAGCCTGGGCAACAGAGTGAGACTCTGTCTCAAAAAAAAAAAAAAAAAAAAAAAAAAAAAAAAGTGTATTAGAAAGAAACAAAAAAAAAAAAAAAAAGAAAGAAGAAGAAGAAAAAGGTCTATTAGAACCTTTTTAAAAATAAAGGCTAATGGAAAATTAGGATTTCTGGCATAGAAATAACTGACAGCTAGGATCCTTGTAATGCTTCAATCCATAAAACAAATAACTAAAATCAGGGGACAAAAGTGGGAAAGACTGACTACCCATTTCATAAATGCTCCATAGAATGTCAATTACCATAATAAAAAACCACCACAACGATTAGCTGTGATACAGGTTGTCGAGGCTTTTGAAGAGTAAAACACTACTGTATGGAACCAGGAATCACATGCACAGTTGACTGAGGTAAAAGGCGAGGGGAAAAAAAAAAAAAAGATTTTACCGAGAAACCAAGAACAAATACTTACTTTGTGCAATAGTGTTGTAGCATTTTCCCTGATAAACATACCGGCTTTTTCTTTCAATTCCATAACAGCATTCCTTGATTTAACTAATGTGGTTTGTCCAAATAACTTTTAGAAAAGAACAAAAGAATCTTTAGGTCCATGTCTATGTACCATTCTGAAAACTCTTCTTAACTATTATGCAACTTTGAAAATTCATCATTATATGCAAAAAGTATTAGCATTAATCTATCACCAAGCTAGAGCTGAGGGTGGGAGATTGCCCGAGAAGGGGCAAAAATGAACTTTAAACCTGGTACATTTTAATTTTGAAAGCTATGACTCAATAAAGTTGATTTAAAAAAGAAAGAATCAGCATTTAATAAATATCAGCAGAGTAACAGAAATGAAGACAATTTCCTCTGAGACCAGCTTCATAAGCAAGGTATCGATAGGTGGTTTGTCTTCCAGAATCTCGCCAATGATGCTTTCAGGAAAAAATTATAATAATTTGGACAACAACAAAACAAACGGCAGAGAGACATTTTTGACCGAATGTGGTGTAGACAAAACTGCACTGAGCTTGGCGTGTCAAGACTTACCACAACCTAAAACTTTGGTGAACTTATTTTACCTCCCTGAATCTGAGTTCCCACATTTGCAGAATGGAACTGTCAGGGTTGCTGTAAAAAGTGAGTATGCAATTGCGTGCAAACACCTTGAACTACACTGGAATCTTAGCAGATGCTCAACAAATGTTTCTTAAATCTCACAGATTGTCAATTTCCTTCCTACAGAGCCCAACAGGGTAATGTGAACTCCCAATTCCTTTGTTTGGCAGTGCTTTTGTATCTATATTCACCCAAAGTCCAAGTATTTGTTCTCAAAACTATACCTTTTCACTTAAACTGGCATTCGTGAAGTTTGACACAGAATGCTGAAGACAGGAACCAAATGAACCAACTACAAATCTTAGGGCCAGCTCCCACTGGCTAGATTCCTGAAGATTCTGTAGCAGGGCAAAAATGGAATTCATAGCAGGTAAAATAAGGCCATCGCCTGCAAAGTGATAAAAGGATTTTCATCTGAGTATAAGGATTTTAATATTTAGATTTTATAGGCAAAGAAAGAGCATATTATAGAAAACTTTTCAGGGAGAGCATATTTCTCCAATGCAAGTAATAGTTACGGAATTCACTCTCAAAGTTAGTTAATGAGAGAGTTAACATGAGGCTTGATTTAAACCAGAAAATCACTAAGTCCACTAGATAATGAGATACTTTGATTATAATGTGCTTATTGTAACTGAGATGTTTAAATTGTTAACTGACAAAAACCATTTCTCCATTTGAAAGACTAAAATTTATGAACAAATTCATAAAAGTTAATACTATAAGCTAAATCGCACAATCTAACCTTTTAGATGACTAGCAATGGAAGAGCAATAACTACATAATTACGCTAAGGACATTAAGTCAGATTCATATTCAGAATTTCAAGGAATTTCTGCAACTGTGTATCTATAAAATCTTAATACAATGCTATATACATTTCTGATGCCGAATACCTTCACTAATAGAGCAGTACGGCAAACTTGCAGACTCCAAGGGATGTCTCTTGCTTTCTACAAGAGAATAATAAATTAAATAACACTAAATAAAATAACTCTCTTATAAAGCACATAAACTCAAGAGATATTTAAATACTGTGTTACGATCAAATAATCTAAAGCAAATTGCTGTTTTAAAAAAATTAAAATATACATATAGAAAAATGCACAAGTAAGTATACAACTTGATAAATGTCCACAACTGAATGGAGCAGCACCCAGATCAAGAAACACAACATTACCAGCACCCCAAAAGCCCCCTTCATCCTTTCCAGTCATTGACTACCCCAAGGACAACCACTACCCTGAGTTCTAACAGCATCAGCTTAGTCCTAGCTTGTTTCTGTACTTTATGTAAATCATACAGTATATAGTCTTTTGTATCTGGCCTGTTTTGCTCAACACTGCCTATAATACACATATCACTGTGTGTAGTACTAGTTCAAAACCTCTTCGGTTGGAATTCCCGTACAGCAGAAAGACATACAAAGTAATGACACAAGTAAGATTTACCAGTTAGGGGCACAAGTGATGAAATCAATTCATAAATAACTGGTAGCACCAGCTGTGACTCAAGAACAATTCCATCTTCGCTGAAGAAGTCACTGTAGGACCACTCTTCATACGGATCTTTATGAGTTCCAAAAGCAGTCTACGTACCAAATCACACGGAAAGGACAGAGTTAAGGACACTGCAGAACACAGATGGCATCTTCACCAAGCAGAATCCACAATCAGAGATATTAGTGCCAAACAGTTTTGAAGGTCAAATACAACTATATACTGTGTTTCTTCTGGTCTATGGCTTATAAAAATGTCATTTTATATTAAATTCTAACAGAAGGATCATGTCCAGAGAGGCCTTGTCTGAAGCCCAGTGTTTTAAAAGATAGTGCAAATAAAAGCCAATAAATGTGATTGGAAAAGAGAAATGCCTCATGCTGGGATTACAGGCTAAGGCCAGTCCTGGCCAGGAGTTCAAGACTAGCCTGGCCAACATAGCAAGACCCCGTCTCTACTAAAAAAAAACAAAAATGAAGAAGAAGAAATTTTCTACTCTAGAATAAGAAAACATAAGAGGTATATTCAGTATTTTTGTAAACTGTGCAAGTGATTTAAAAATGGCACATAATGGTTGCCAGGGAATTTAAGGAAAAAAAAAATTCAAAAGTAACTTACTTTCATTAGAATTCCACAGTCATCCATTTGGCATTGTCTTGAAAGCTCTACTGCTGTTAAAGTATATTTACATAGTTCTAAAGCATCTAGTAAAAAATCTGAAAGAAAATGGAGAGAAATCATTAAACTCATATTTCATGTCTCCAATGAAAACAGTCTTTTTACAATTACCACTCAGAATTCTAAGGAAGGCCACAAAGTAGGTAGAAAGGTTTCAACATAGCTTGGACTATTGTAAATAATATAGTTCAACCTTTTTCTTAAACTTGGCTTAAAAGATCACATCAGATATGGGGAAGCAAAGAATTTCACAATCCTACTAAAGTGAATAATATCAACAGTCAGTTGTTAATATTTTGAAATATCTGAAACATTTTACAATAATAATCCCCAAAGAGAATCAATTGTAATTGTCCCATTGTAAAATGGTGATACTATCTATCTCTCGTCCAGTTACTGTACTGTTTGAGTATAAAGAGACAGCATTTGGGAGACAAGAATGAAATGAACCTGAGAATACAAAACTATGTATATTATAAATCTTGTCACCTGGACTGCAGATGGTGGCGGCTTGGCATGCTAGATCATGTATCTCAGAAGGAAGGTTCACTCCCACGGGTGCTGTCATTGGGATATCATCAGCCAACATCTGACAAAGCTTCTGACATGTCAGAAACAGTAATTTCCCGGTGTCAGCGTTGCAGTGATACTTAAACAAATCTCTGCAGGAAAGGAAATGTTGGCAGTAAGAATACTCACGCTGAAAGTAAATGCATGTGCCTTTCCTGGATTAATATATAACCACCATCATCAACACAGAAAACGTCTCCAAAATGTTTTCATGGTATATAGTGCACTTTGTTTTTCAACTTATTTTGGATACCATCACATGTCGAAGTGCACAGTGACCTAAATTTAATGGTCACGTTACCTAACTCTGCAGTATTCGTTACTTGCCTTTGACGCTACTACTTTCTGACACAGAGGCCCAAAATAGGCTCTCAGGGCAAGACATTAAGACTTCTTTATGTGAAAAAAAAAAGTGCCACTGGTTCTACCCTTACTATTGAAGAAAGCAAGCAAGTAAATGTTATTACACTTTCAGACAACCGACGCAATTCGGGGATCTGGGACATCACCTGCATTTTTTCAGTGCTGTTTCGACATTCCCGTCTTTTAAGGCTCTCAAGGTCAGCTCTGCTTCCAGCTCCTGTCTGGACACCTGCAGGGCCAGTGCCTGTCTGTGCAGCTTTGATTCAATGCTCAGCTTGTGCAGCTCAGCAGCCGTGGGCTCCGGGATGCTCCTGGGTTTGTGTTTAGCCTGTGCAGCTTCATGAGTTCTAACATACTGTTCACGGAGATCTGCTACCAGGGAACTATTGCTGTAATCTTCAAATGGAAGAAAGACCTCAAAGTTCTCCTGTAGCAAAGGTAAGCAAGACAAAGGCCCGAGTCTTGTTTAGTTTATCTATTGTTAAAAAAAATCTTTATTTTTTTTCTGTCTCCGCTGCTTGAATGAGGATTATCATTATTTTTTAAACTTTTCTTTATCACCTCTCCCTCAAAGACTACTTCTTCATAAATTAAGAGTTTAAGACTTTATGTTTCAAGTCATAAAATTAACAATATTATAAAAATTTCGAAAAATAGGGAAACATTGATCATGACCAGGGTTTCTCATTTTCAGGATGACTAACATTTTGGGCTACATAATTCTTTGTCATGGGGGGCCCTAAACAGAAAGAGAGAGGAATTGAGTATTATGTTTTGGTGATTCTGTGCTGGTGGCTTGAAGAACTCAGCTTTGCTCTTTTCTGTAACTGCTGGTTGGCTGTTAACTCTAGACCTAAAACTTATTTCTCAGACCCAATAAAAAAAATCCCACTGAAGACCAGTTGCCATGGCTTACAACTGTGATTCTAGCACTTTGGGAGGCTGAGGCAGGAGGATCACTTGAGTCCAGCAGTTTGAGGTTGCAGTGAGCTATGATGATGCCACTGTACTCTACCCAGGGCGACAGAGCGAGACTGTCTCAAAAAAAAAAAAAAATTAAATAAATTAAATTACATTAAAATAAAAAAAAATTAACTCTGTACTATATATGATGAACAATAAAGAATTAATTCTTTGACCAAAAAAAAAAAAAAAGTTTAAAAGAGTATAGAGTGAAAAATAAGTGTTTCTAAGCGAGGCATGGTGGCATGCACCTATAATCTTAGCTACTCGGGAGGCTGGAGTGGGAGGATCACTTGAACCTAGGAGCTCAAGGCTGCAGTGAGCTATGATCACACCACTGCACTCCAGCCTGGGAAATAGGGTGAGACCCTGTCTGTACAAAAACAAACAAAAATAAACAAAACATAACAGTGATTGAATGTCTTCTTTTTAAAGGATTAATCCAAGAGGTTCCTCTTCTTTCAATGTGCATCTTTTCCCAGAGGAATGCAGTTTCTGTGTCTGATCAATAGATCCCATGAGTTTTATAGTACATGTCTTTTTTAATAATCTCATTTTAGCTGTTTACTGCTAGTGAGCATTCTAAATAGACGAGCAAGGGTGTTGATGTCAGACAGTCTCAACAGTGGCTCTAGTGATCGGCTATAAGACCCCGGGCAAGTTACTTAAGCTTACTGAGCTTCAGGTTCCTCATTTACAGAACAAAGACCAGGGCTACCTCCAAGGCTGGTGTGAGGATTACAGACACACACCAGACCTGGCACAATAAATGTCCCCCAAAATAGTGGCATGATGAATATACAAGACTTTGCCTAGATGAAAATCATTGCCGTAAAATACGTCTAACTGTCAAATTTAAGAAGAGAATAGACAAGTTAACTTATGCTCACTCCCCAGATGCTTTTCACAAATAATCCTATCGTCTAATACAGCAGGTCTCCAACTTCTGGATCACAGCACTCTTCACACTCTTACTTGCATTATTACAATTACATAAAATAGCCAGAACAGGCAAATTCATGGGAGAGAAAGGTGACTAGAGGCTACCAGGCACTGTGAGAAGAGAGGAATGGGGAGTTACTGTTTAATGGCTACAAAGTTTCTGCTTAGAGTGATGAAAAACAGACAGCACTGTGAATGTAATTAATGCCACTGAATTGCATACGGAAGAATGTTAAAATGGAACATTTTTTGTTAAATGTATTTTACTATGACTTTTAAAAATAATGCAACATACCAAAAATTGTTGATACTTCAAATGAATGCATTATAGGGTATATGGATTCTCTCTCAATAAAGCTGTTGAGAGAAAGAGAGAGAGAAAAAAAGAGAGAGGGAGAGAGAGAGAGAGAGAGAGAGAATGAAGGATAACCAGTATCTGAAGTCCCTGAAGGCTAACGCAGAAAATTTTAAGGAGAAATAAATACACTGATTGGTCAAATATTAATAATAACGTTCGATATAGCTCAACATCTTTACCTGTAAGCTAGCAACCACTTTAAATAGTTTTAAGATTTCTTCACATTCATCCTTCTTCTGAAGATTGTCTGCAATTAAATTTTGAAAAGTTAGAGCAGACTTACAAATCCCCACATTATTGGAATTTTTAAAAGCTAACATTTTAGTTAGCTTTGGTTCTCTTATCTCAAGTCTTCAGTAGTTATTTTCAGATGACATACAAAAATAAATCTAATTTGAAAAAAGAAATCTAATTATTCTTTCTGGAGGTAGAAAAGGGAAGTTACAAGAGAAAGCTATTTTTCTGAAATATATTGTAGCTTCCCCTCCCCCTGAGAGATACTTTCTTAACTGTTTTATCTAAGTTCAAGTTTAAGTGGATTTTTCTTTTCCCTGATCATAACCAACTGCTAAATGGGAAAAATGAGCAATAAGTGCAAGGGAGCAAAGAAATCTAGTCTAGCATTAGATAGCTCACTGAAGCACATAAACAAATGAAAGGTTGATTCTACATGCTTCTGTTCTTACACTACTGACAAAAGAATAAGGCAAAAAAGATTTTTCATGAAAAAAATGGTTAAGATCCATACAGACAATCGGAGCCAGAAAAACCGCGGGTCTGATGACAGCTGTCATCAATGCCCTTCTGAAAAGGATGCGCTTTGGAACCGAACCAAGGTGAGGGAAAAGAGGTAGAAACTACCTTTCTGAATGTCACGTAGTATTTTAAGAATGTCTATTGATGTCTTCGCTACAGACATTCTCCAGGCCTTGTCCTAAAAAGAAAAATGCAAAGTGAAATTGACCACCTTTATTGACCACTTCTGTAGTACACATACAAACACACACACAGAAGCCACAGAATAAGAAGAACAATTAAAGTTGTTTAAAAAATGAGAGGTCCGTGTTAGGAGGAGTTGGGCAACCAACACAAGTACCCTAAATGAGTGTTACAGAGGCTAAACATGAAAAACTGCAGGGTAGACTCTTAGATGTACGATTTGGAAATACCATAGAAGGTGCAACTCTCCCAAATAACCTTTCAACGACACTGTGTTTTGTTTAGTTATTTACTATTTGAAAAAACATTTGGAAAAGTTCTCTGGAAAAGTTAAAAAAAAAAAAACCAAAAAAAAAAACCAGAAGTCTAATAAATAATCACTATCTTCCAGTAATTATTCTTAAAGTTTTTTTTTAAAAAAAGAGAAGAAAAAAATGAGAAAGTTTAATTAAAATATTCAAATATTTTCACTACTGCAGAAGTTCAAGCTGGTAGTTAGGAACACAGACTGTGGCATTATACAGTTTGAGTTGAGGCTCTTTCACCTTCTAACAACCTTGAAAAGGTCATTTATCTTAATATTTTAGTTTCTGAACTTAATATATAAAGAGCTAACAATAGGAACTATATCACAGCTTTTTTGTGAAGATGAAGTCAATAATTTATTTCAAGTATTTAACCTAATGCCTATTGCCTATTAAGAGCATAAAAATATTAGGTGTTAAAAAAAAAAAAACTCATTTCCCTAAAGGAAAAAAAATTATTGAAATGGACTGCTGAGAGAATTTGGGAGGTATCTATCCCCAAGGGCTTAAAAACCCAACTATCCTGGATAAATTAGGTATTTGGTTCCTTATCTGTAAAGCAGTGAACTGGACTGGATAAGGTGGCTCACGCCTATAATTCTAGTACCATGGGAGGCCGAGGCGGGAGGATTGTTTGAGCTCAGGAGTTCAAGACCAGCTTGAGCAAGAATGAGACCCCGTCTCTACTAAAAATAAAAAAATTAGCTGGGCATGGTGGCCGTGACTATAGCCCCAACTACTCAGGAGGCTAAGGCAGGAGGATCACTTGGGCCCAGGAGTTTGAGGTTGCTATGAGCTATGATGATGCCACTGCGCTTTACCCAGGGTGCAATAGTGAGTTTTGCAATATTGCAAAAAACAAGAAGAAGAAGTAGTAAACAGGCTCTCTTGAAACCATTTCTAAGTTTCAGTGTTTTAGGATTATTTATATTTACATTAGTTCTGTAGCTGACATTACTATTTAACAGCAATAATTATGTCCTATACAATACAAAACACTGTTTACACTGCAAGGCATTGTGAAAAACCCTTTATGTACAACAGCTACTTCAAGTAATTCTTCCAATCTGCAGATCCTAGGTCATTCTGTGTGGGCTCGAGCAACTGCTCCAAAGCAGCCGTATTTGATTTTTTTTTTTTCCTGTGTAGTAAATTTAGAGGAATTTTTACATTAGGCCACTCTAGCAGTAAGAAAGGTAGATCTTTATGTTTTCTAAGTCCATCTTTTCTATCCTATTGATAAATATCCATAAAAATTGGATTTATTTATATTTTATTTAGTGAAGATCTCACCTCTTTAGAATTGTCTGGTTCTTCTTGTAAGGCCAATCGTGCCCATATGATGACTCTTTCTGCTGTTTTCTCAGCTTCAGCAGGAGGCAAAGATCTCAACAGAAGGAGACAGTCTTCACCCTATGAACAGTGTTTGAAAGGAAGAAAAAACAGTTGGTACCCGCAAAGAACAATTTGGATTTGCCTCTTTCTTTCCTATCTAAAGTGAAAAGACACCATTTTAAAAAATAAATTATGGTTCAATGTTTTAAAAATCTGAAAATTCAGGGGTTCTTTGTTTTCTTTTGTTTTGTTTTGAGACAGGGTCACCCAGGCTAGAGAACATTATCATTATAGCTCACTGCAACCTCAATCTCCTGGGCTTAAGCGATCCTCCTGCCTTGGCCTCCCAAAGTGCTGGTATTACACATGTGAGCCACTGCACCCGGCCCCCTGAAAACTTATAACAGCAAACCATAAAATAAATTTAAAAGACAACCCTTGGTACTGAAGATTTGTTTAATTCTTAGGCATACCTATAGTTACAGAATTATATGAAAATAAAGATGGTTAAAAATATAAAAAACATAAGAAAGAAAACCTACACCCCATTCTGGAATCAAAGGATCCTTCAACATATAGAAAATGTGAGTCTGAGTTTTATTAACTACCAGAGTATGAAAGCTTATTACCTATTCACAAAATACTTTTAAAGAACCCACAGGTATGAAAAAAGTAAACAATATAATATCCTATGTTTTCATCTTGGTACAACTTTATTTTGAGCAGATCTGGACAGTTTGATGGGTTTCAGTAATTTTTAAGGATTCATGTAGCCGGGTGTGGTGGCTCACACCTGTAATCACAGCACTCTGGGGGGCCGAGGTGGGAGGATCACTTGAGCTCGGGAGTTTGAGACTAGCCTGAGCAAGAGTGAGACCCTGTCTCTATTAAAAAAAAGAAAAAGAAAAAAAGGATTTAGTTAACAAAGAAGCCATATGAAATGACAATACGAAACCTACATACCTGTTCTCTATCGATTAGGTCAATAATTCTTAGACTGTAGATCTCATCATCAGACAACATAAACGCTTGGGCTACCTTCAAAGCGTCTTCTAGAGAAGATGGGACATCTTGTTTGAGAATGTATCTGACCACCCTCTGAAACAGGGACAGTATGTACATTTCTTTGTTATGAAATCTCAGAGAATCCACAAGGCATTTGCTCATAAGGGCAAAGTGGCCAGAAAATTAAAATAATGCAGCAAAAAAATAAACTGTATGAGAAATTAAAACATGATTTATATTCTGAATCACATGACAGTCCTGTCTTCTTTATTCTTTAGCTTCTTAATCTATCATTTGTTGCCCTTCATACTGTCATAGACAACTGAACACCCTATAAACACTGTATCTAACAAAAGAAAAGCAGTGGAAAACCTAGCTCTAATAACCTCCTAGAATACAATCCTCATTAGCATCCCAAGCTGCCCTACAAATGGAAGGAAGGGGGAAAGGACACTTGAAATACTGTACTTACCATTATTTCCTTGTTTAAGAGATTCACCTCTCTTATTCCATAGCCCCGTAGGAGTTTTTTCATCTCCATTAACTTGTAACTTTCCTGTAACAACTTGACTCTGAAAGCAAGTTTATGGATATTAACATGGATCATCTGTTTTATGAAATACTATGGGACACAGTAATAATATAAAAATGTAAACGAATGTCAACTGAAAATAAGAGCTTTACCCAAAGCACAAAAAAATTGTACTCTTACTTGGGATGGTCCATTTCCAGGTGCTGTTTCACCAGCTGCTCCACAGCTGCGCTCCAAGGAACCACTGCTGCGTACATTATCTTAAGCACAGCATCAAATATGAGCTACAAAGAGATATGGCACAGACAACGAATAGCCCTTGGATTCATGTTTCATGTAAATTAACGGCACTGCCTAAACAGCCGAGGTCTTACGTCGACCATAAGGTAGTTTGAGAATATTCATCCACTGACTGCAAAAGCATTATGTTTCTTCCAATTCTCACACACAAATAGCAATTTTATTATTTAGAAAAATTGGGGGCCGGGCGTGGTGGCTCACACCTGTAATCCTAGCACTCTGGGAGGCCGAGGTGGGCGGATCGTTTGAGCTCAGGAGTTCGAGACCAGCCTGAGCAAGAGCGAGACCCCATCTCTACTAAAAATAGAAAGAAATTATATGGACAGCTAAAAATATATATAGAAAAAATTAGCCGGGCATGGTGGTGCATGCCTGTAGTCCCAGCTACTCGGGAGGCTGAGACAGGAGGATTGCTTGAGCTCAGGAGTTTGAGGTTGCTGTGAGCTAGGCTGACGCCACGGCACTCACTCTAGCCTGGGCAACAGAGTGAGACTCTGTCTCAAAAAAAAAAAAAAAAGAAAAATTGGGAAGGGCATTTTGCCTGCTAAGACATATAGCTTTATTGCTCTCTACAGGCTCTATGTCTGAAAACAGTTTTCATGATTTTATTCATATTTTATAATGGTAAATAATAACGATGTGAATTCAGAATAATGGCATGTTACAACATATTAAAAAAATGTCTCCTTGTTTGTATAACCACAGAAAAACCTGGAAAGATATGCACCCAACTGACCAGGGAGGTTCTTCTGGGGGTGGGAATGAGAAAATGTTTACTTTTTGTTTTCCATAATTAAAGAAAAAAGAATTATGGGTGATTTTTATTTTTTTGTATGCCTTTTTAAAACTACACAAATTCTGCTTAACAAATATGTGTTACTTTTATGGTCAGAAGAAAAGCTTTAAGAAAGGATCCACTGCTCAAAAGGGAAACCCAAATCGTCAATATTTACTTACGTCTGTGTCAGACAAACACCTTATTACTGCCATGGCCTTTGCTTCCCATGCTGTTTCAAAGAGTGATGTGGACTTTGAGCTACATCTCTTGACTAAATCCTAAAAAAGGATAAACATACATATGTTTATTAAAAATTAAAAACTCTTGGGAGGATGGGGAGGCATGGGCAATGTATATAGCCTGATCTTTTGTACCCCCTTAATGAGCTGAAAAACAAACAAAAAATAAATTAAAAAAAAAAAAACTCTTATAAAAAAAAAAAAAAAAGCTGTGTATGGTGGCTTATGCCTGTAGTCTCAGCTACTCGGGAGGCTCAGGCAGGAGGATCACTTGAGCCCAGGAGTTTGAGGCTGCAGTGAGCTATGATTTCGCCACTGCACTCCAGCCTGGGTGACAGATCAAGACCCTGTCTCTAAAAAAAAAAAAAAAAAAAAAAAAAAAGTAAACACACACAGATAGATCTAAATAAATAGCCTTTATGAATGTATAAAAAAAACCCCAAAAAGTTCTAATTAGTCATGAATGTTAAATAATGGTCAAAAAATACAAAACTGCCAGAACTTTAGCTTTCAGTTTTATAAAGTATAGAAAGTCTAAGAAGGAAACATGCTTGAAGAATCTACAAATAAGATTATTGCAGCATATTAATGTTGACAAAAAATAATTGCTAAAATGTATTGAGCTCATACTCCTGTTATCTCACAATAGTGCCTGGGGAAAGCCCTAATATCCTCTTTTGCTCAAGGGCCTCAGTCAGTTAGCAGCTGAATGAACCCACATTCTTAACTAATATGCTGCAGAAGTTCTAATGGTAAAGCATGACATTCCTTAAAGAGTTCAACATTTAATCCATAAACTGCATAGATCCAAGAAATAAGACTAAATCTAAAGAAAAAGTTACCTCTATGTACAGCAAAAGAAGTTCCTCCTCTTGCAAGTTATGTTCTCTCATGTAAACTCTTATAAACTTCTCTAGGATGGAGGGAATAAGCTCTGGGGCCAGTACTTTATCAAACATTCGGAATACTATGGTGGTTGCATTTTCCTGGATGCCAAAAGAAATACGGCTTAAATGCAGACTCGAGCCATAACTGGATCTAATACAAAAAATAATTCTGATGAGCCCAGACTTTTACCTTCTCAAAATCAGAGAGAGCCAATTTGCAGTTGTATTTCCTATGCAATGTAATCAACTCTCGCAAGTTATTTACCAAAGTCCTTAATTGACATACTTCCTCTGTGTTCTGATAATCCTTCTAAAACAAAAGGGTTAAAAGTTGTTAAAAATATAAAATAAAAGTATGAGAGGGGAAATAGATGGAGTCAGAATTATTTCAGATAAAATAAGAAATAACCATGAAAGAAATTTTCTTTCTCTGAAAAAAAAAAAAAAAAGAAAAAACAATACTACTACAGTATTTTTTCAGAACCCAAAAACACTTAGGTACACAAACAGATGGCCCTCAATGTCCCAACTATTTATATAGGTCAGGGTAAGATATAAAGCCATAACATTTTCTAGAATTCTGTACAAGGAACAGATTTTCAATATTGATAAAAGGCAGCTAACAGGGAAAAGGCAAAGTAGTGTTTTACTTGGCAAGAGAAAAAAACTTTGATATGGAAATATACATTGCAATGATGAATCAGTAGACTGCTTAAAACTTATGGAATAGAAAAAATTCACATTTTAAGAGAGTATCATCAGTAAGTATAATTAATAACATGAATCAGCTATATCAGAAAATAGGAAGAAATTTATTATTTCTTTTTGGGTCCTGAAATTTAAGGAATGAAATACAATCTCATAACATATACTACTTTCAAGGTCACATTTGCTGGTACTAAACTGCGTAATACTTCAGAGGTAAGATTATATTGACAAGTCTTATATTAGTTTACAAACCAAATTATGGCACTCCTAAGAAGCTTTTTTAAAAATACAACAATGTACATTTTTTTTCAGTATAATGAATGCTTTCTAGTTTTGAGAAACCTGAAGGGGAAAAGAAATAAACTTAATAAATTTAGAAGCCAAATAATTAATTCCATTTATGAACCTCAAGTATAATCAACATTCTGATTGTAGTTCCCCTCTGGTGCTGTTATTTTTTCAGACTGTCAGAAAGTCCCAGATTTTTTACAATTTGGCCTTTAAAAAAATCATTGACATTGACACTTTAGCCCTAATGGCTGTTAGAATTTCTAAGAAATACAATCAGGCGAAGGGGTGGCTTACTAGTTCAAATGAAAGGAGACCTGATAGATGTAGCCTTTGAAAGCTAATCCTAATGCATTACTAAGGTTTATTCTTTTAAAGGATTGTGAAATGCTGCTAATGCAGAAAATCCCAATTATACTACTTTAGAGAACATCTATATATTGTTTCCCCTTTGGGTGGTTCAATAGAGAAAAACAATGCATTAAAATAGGTGGAAGATGTCAGACACAAATGTCACAACTGTCAAATTTTCCTTTATGTGGATTTGAAAGGCACAAAACAAACAGAACATAAAAACAAGGCATTTAAGAAGTGGATACATTTCCAGATACTTTTCTCTACATACGTGTAGACAAACCCTTTGACATAAATTGACTGTTTTCATTACTAAAAATCCATTCTTCACATCATACCAAGGAAATCCAATGCCAAGAGGAAGCCAATCCCAACTCATCAGTTTTTTCTGCTGTGAAAAATATCTCTGCCAGTTGAAGCCCATTTTCTGGCCAGTTTGCCTTTAAAAAATATTATAGGCCATTAGAAACAAAGTTTTATGTTGTCGGGAGTATGCAAAATGTTTTTTTAATGTTAATTGAACTGGTGTTACCTTATCAGTTAATTCAAGATTCCTGGCTGCTTGCTCCAACCATTTTGCAATAATTTTCTGAAATAGACATATCATTTAAAAATTAAATTCGCAATGTAATAACTAAAAACCTCCACAATCATCTTTTAAAAGAGACACATTTAACTAACACTGGTATTAGTTAACCGTTTATTTAAATGACTGGTGTTAATCTGACTTAATCTTCAATGATCAAAGATAAAAAATAATACTAAACCATTAAGAGAAGAAAAACTGAAAGTAACTCACCTGTCCTTCAGGTACAGTCCTTCTCACAAATGGGATCACATCATTTTTAAACCATGGGCAAAGTTTTTGCAAAGAGACTGGTGTGGAAATTGAGTTGAGCAAGTTCTCAAGCATTTTCACATCAAACTTGCTTTCAAAGTTTGCCTAAAGTATAAAAGGAGTGAGAAATTAAGATATATCCAACAAATGTAAACTGACAGCCTCAAACAGAAGTTTGGCAAAGACCTATAATGAAGTCATTTCAAGGAATACCCTACTTATTTAATAATGAGTGCTGAAGGAGATTTATACTATATAAATGATTCTAGTTGGGAGCCACACTTTTCATGAAATCTCATGGCAGTGAGTATCAAATAATAAATTACGTAGCAGAGGAATCGGCAGAGATGGCATTCTAAGGAAAACATAACTGGAGGGGATAGTGCAAATCCCAACAAGCAATGTAGCTGTTAACGGCATCATGCCAAGATGCTACTTTTTGGACCTAAGGTTGTAAGTCAACATCAGGCAACCTTAAAGGGATTCATATCAGCCATTTTAATGGGTAAACCTTGACCACAATCTGAGCTGCAGTAGGGTCACCCTCTCCACCAATGCCACTAATAAATAATGTAGCAAAATGTTGCCTTTTGAGCTAAGATGAGAAGTTAGACTCTTAATGATGAGATAAAATAAGGTGCCAGTGTATCTTTGTAGTACTTCCTCTGATTTAATATCACCAGTGGACAATTTCCTCTGGGGTAGGTCATACTTTATGAAACAATCTGAAAACATTCCATTACCCAGTCATACTCGCCACCCTGTTAGTTTCCAGCATTGATTCAATCATCTATCTCAGGAGCTATAAAGCCATTAGGGGAAAAAAATGCAAAACGTGTTACCCGATGTCTAAGCCAAAGGTATTGTGCACAAACAAGGTTTCCTTCTCTTAGCTGTAAGAAAATATCTTTAAGATCATCTTCATTATTCAGAAATTCAATCCAAGAACTACAACTGAGAAGACAGAGAGAAAAAAAGTTAGTTTAAAAAAAAATTAAGGTTACACTTTACAAATGGATATCATTATGCATTTTGACTAGTCGGTTTTCCTCATAATGTTAAAAGACAAGTTAAAAAACCAGTTCCAAAGATTACATAGTGAAAAGCAAGCTTCCTTCTTATCCCAGACCCATAGAACTCTTTCCCACAGCCATGTGTCTTCTTGCAGGGCCTTTCTCAGATAATCACCATACATATAAACAATTATTTTTAATATTTATTTATTGGAGGTTTTTTTTTTTTTATTGAGACAGGGTCTTACTATGTTGCCCAGGCTGGATTCAAACTCCAGGATTCAAGGGATCCTCCTACCTCAACCTCCCAAGTAGCTGGGATTCCAGGCATTTTTAATTTCTAAATAAATAAGTTTTTTTAATATATGCTCTCTATATTTTAAAAATTAATTTTACATTATATTGGCTAGGCACAGTGGCTCATACTTGTAATCCTAGCACTTTGGGAGGCCAAGGCAGGAGGACTGCTTGAGCCCAGGAGTTTTTTTTTTTTTTTTTTTTTATTATTTCTTGTACAATGATATGAAATAATGTGGAAAATATTCATGATAAATTATTAAGTGAACAATGCAAGTTAAAAACAACAGTTTCATATTTTTTTCCCCACCCCCCCCTTTCCCGGGTCAGCACCTTCAAGTGTTACCACTCCCCAAACGGTACGCAATGCACTCATTGTGTAGGCATACCCCCATCCCCTCCCCCACCCCCCACCTCAGTCTGATGTCCAATTGGTGTCGTTCCCAGATTTGTATTTAGGTGATGTTCAGGGAAACCAATTTTCTGGTGAGTACATGTGATGCTTGTTTTTCCATTCTTGGGATACTTCACTTAATATAATGGGTTCCAACTCTCTCCAGGAGAACCATAGAGATGTCGTATCTTCATCATTCCTTATAGCTGAGTAATATTCCATGGTATACATATACCACAGTTTACTAATCCAATCATGTATTGATGGGCATTTGGGTTGTTTCCACATCTTTGCTATTGTGAATTGTGCTGCTATAAACATTCGGAGCCCAGGAGTTTGAAACCAGCCTGGGCAAGAGGAAAACCTTGTCTCTACAAAAAACAGAAAAATTAGCCGGGCATGGTGGTGCATGCCTGTAGTCCCAGTTACTCAGAAGGCTGAGGCAGGAGGATCACTTCAGCCCAGGAGTTTGAGGCTGCAGTGAGCTATGATGATGCCACTGCACTCCAGCCTGGGTGACACAGTGAGACCCTGTCGCAAAAAAAAAAATCAATTTTAAAAAGAACAACTGAAGAGAAACAGAGATCAAGGATGCAAAGAGAAAAACTTTTGACCTCAAAAATAAATATTTATCTCACTCAAAATTAAGAATCAAAATCAAGTCACTGTGGTATTATTTTTTGTAATAACTTTGTTTTCACATATCAGATTGGCAAAAACCAAAAATTGTATAACATAGTGCTGGTGAGTGAGAAAACGGGCTCTCTCCTACTCCATCTAGCAGAGGAAATACATTTGGAGGGCAAATTTAGATGCATTTACCTTTTACCCTAGCAATTGCACTTCCAGAAATTGAATCCATAGATATACTCAACACTCCTTCAGAAACACAAATTTATCCAAAGTAATACTATTTTTTAATGACACTCCAAACCTACATCTAATTCACAATCTAAACATTTTAAATGGGGAATATTCACACCTGAATTTTTCTGGTCCAAATGCTCCATAAAAAGTAGTCAACTTTGCATGAGCCCTTAATACCTAAAGAGAAAATAATTTGATAATCACAATATCATGTGTGACAATATTGAAATAAAAAACACTAAAAACTAGTCATTCCATTTCAATAGTCTTATACACATTCACATTTCATCCCACATTACAGATCAGTCATTATAAACACAACTTCCTTTATTTAACATAAAACCAAAAAAAAAAAAAAAGGTGGAATAATGAAAACTTCCAATTACATCCGATTGTAAAGGCACGAGGACATTAATTGTGGGTGCCCTTCAAAATCTGTTTTCCCACTGATTTATAAACATTCTTATAGCAAAATCTAGCTGGATTACACCAACATTTACTTTGACCTAAGAATTTAAATACATACATGCGTATGTCCATGCTCACATGTATTTCGGCACCCTCATAATCATCATCATCACAGTTTGACATTTATTTGAGCGTTTCACAGGTACCAGGTACTATGCAAAATGGTTTATAGAAATTATTTCCTTTAACCTCAAAATGACCCTATAAAGTAAACACTATTAATCTTCCCATTTTGCAGACAAGAAAACTAAGATACTAAAATGATAACTTGCTCTTAAAGAAACACAGACCCATCTTGAGTGGAAAATATATTATGAAGGTACATTCATCCTCAAATTAACCTATAAATCGAATATAGTTACCTCTTTCAAGGCATCAGAATAAATAAGAACAGTTTTATCTTCTTTCTTCAAAAGCTAATTAAGAACAATAAAAACCACAGTGAGAAGAACATTTGCTATATTAGGATTTTTTTTGTTTTTTTTTTAACCCAAGGAACTTGTAAAGTATTATTATGATTTTCATAAAAGAAGATGGCTTTTCTGTGAATTAACAAAAAAATTATCTTTAAAAATAAACTGCATATGACTCTGAGATGAGCAGTAAACAATACGGAAATAACATATTTAAACAAATAATGTATTTTATCAAAATAGCCTGCAACATTTTGCCCATGTTACACCTTGATTTTAAGGAATCTCACTAGCAACAGTACTCATAGGTCACCGAGGGGAACAACCTACTGCAAAAACGACATTATTTGCAATAGCAAAAAACTCATGTTATAAAAGGTCTATAACAGAAAAAGAATCCATTCTTTTGAAATTATTTCTTTTGCATAAGATAAACTAGCATGTGAAAACATTATTAAAAGTTACCCTCTACTTGATACCCTACTATCCAAAGGAAAAAAAAAAAGTGCTGGCAAGGACGTGGAGAAATTGGAACCCTTGTGCACAGTCAGCGGGACTGTAAAACAGTGCAGCTGTGGCAGAACACAGTATGGTGGTTCCCCCAAAATTAAAAATAGAATAACCATATGATCCAGCGATTCCACTTCTGGGCATATACTCAAAACAACTTAATCAGGGACTGGACTAGACATTTGTATACCCATGATTATAGCAGCACCATTCACATTAGCAAAAACACGGAAGCAACACAAATGTCCATCCACAGACAAACGCATAAGAAAAATGTGGTATTTACATACAATGGAATACTATTCAGCCTTAAAAAAGGAGGAAATTCTGTTCTTTGCAACAACATGAATGAACCTGGATGACATTATGCTGAGTAAAATAAGCCAGCCACAGAGGATGAATACTGTGTGATTTCACTTAATATTGAGGCATTAGACTTAGAGTAGTCAAAATCATAGAGACAGAGGGTAGATGGTGATAGCCAGGAGGTAGAAGGAGAGGAATAAGGGGAATTAGCATTTAATGGGTACAGAATTTCAGATTCATGACACGAAAGGAGTTGTTGAGATTCATGGTGGATGAATGTATTTAATGCAACTAAACTTAAAAATGGTAAAGATGGTAAATTTTATGTTTATTTCAATAAAAAAAAAATTGAAAAAAATGTAGAAACAACTCAAATATCCATCAACTGATAAATGGAGAAACAAAATGTAGTATAGCCATACAATAGAACATTATTTGGCAATAAAAAGAAATACAGCACGGATACATGCTATGACATGGATGAACTCTGAAAACATGCTAAGTGAAAGAAGCCAGATACAAAGGACACGTATCAGGCCAGGTGCAGTGGTTCACACCTATAATCCCAGCACCTTGGGAGGCTGAGGTTGGAGGATCACTTGAGCCCAGGAGTTCTAGGTTACAGTGAATTATGATTGCATCACTGCACTCTAGCCTGGGTGACAGAGTGAGATCTAATCTCTTAAAAAAAAAAAAAAAAAAAAGACACATATCATGTGACTCCATTTATTTGAAATGTCCAGAACAGGCAACTCTACAGAGACAGGAAGTAGATTAATGGTTGCTTGGGGAAAGAGGGAGTGACTTTATGGGTATGGGGTTTCCTGCTGGGGTAATGAAAACATTCTAAAATTGATTACGGTGATAGTTGCATAACTCAGTGAATATGCTAAAAACCACCGAACTGTATGTATTTATTTACTATTGTAGAAAAAAGGTCTTGATATGTTGCCCAGGCTGGACTCAAACTCCTAGGCTCAAGCAATCCTTCTGCCTCTGTACACTTTAAATGGGTGAATTGTACGGAATGTGAATTATCTCAATAAAGCTATTATGAAAATTTTTTTTAGTGGTACACATAGAGAAGAGAATTGGAGGAAAAAAATGTACTGGTAGGAGAGGTAGGATTATGAGTGATTAAAGCAAATTCTCTCTAAAAAAACAAACAAAAAAACCCCAACTTACCCTGGTTTTGGCATAATTGAGCATTTCCTGAGTGGTTGCGTATGTTATCCACTGAGCCTTCAAACAGTAATTCACCACGAATTCATCGTCCTGTTTCACAAATGCCAGACACAGTAAGGCAACCTAACATTCATCAACACATCAATTCGAATACTCTAGTATGTGACAGGGAAACATACCTGGATTTTATGTAGATTTTCCTTAGCTTCATCTATAAGTTTTTGCCATTTGGTTTGCTCACTGGTGTCCACGGAACTCAAAGCTAGTTTCTCCAATATATCATTTGATTTTACCTTATAAACAAGCTGTAATATAAACATGCCACAGGTGACTTGAAGTATGACAGTACCAGAAGATGACTTATTCTCACAGCAGCTTCGTGAGATAAACTATTATGAAAAAAAGGTGAATCCTCATGTGGTCCAGGAATAAGGTTTAAAGAAGAGGCCAGGCCAGGTTAGATCATGCCCATAGTCCCAGCTACTCAGAAGGCTGAGGCGAGAGAATCACCTGAGCCCAGGAGTTTGACGTTGCAGTGAGCTATGATGACGCCACTGCACTCCAGCCTGGGCTACAGAGTGAGATCCTATCTCAAAAAGAAAAAAAAGCGTCACAAAAATAATGTGACAAAGATTCATGTATTCATCAACTTTCACTTAAAAAATAAAGCATATTATTATACCAATATAGTTTAAGACTCTTCTTTCGTCCTCCCAAATAAATCATCTTCTTTCCCCCAGCCAGAAGTATCCATTATTATTCCACTAATTTCTTTATATCTTAACTCATATACGTTTCTAAACAATACTCAGAATTATTCTGAATGTTTTAAAACACTGTATTTTTAAAACAACAAATATATGAGTAGCTACCACCCATTTAATATTAATAAATATTAATTCTTTAATCAACTACAATCAGGCTTTCTCCTTCATCACTTCCCAGGAAACTGACTTTTCAAGGGATATCAATAACCTTCTAATTGCCAAATCTTCCAGACATCTTTCAGCTTTTATGCCTGATCTTCTCTGTAGTATTTCAAACTGCTAATCACCCCCAACTAAACTTAGAAGTTTCTCCTTCCTTGGTTTCCATAATCCTATAGTCTTGTGGTTTTCCTCTTTTATTTCTTCCCAAATATGTGTACAGTCCCATGTGCTATTGCCCCTGGAAACATCCTGAGATCTCTTTTCACTCTCCACATTCTACCAGAGTGGTCTGAGCCATTCCTCTGGAGTCACCTAATTCTAGAATTAGCTCAGGCCACTTCCCAACTTCTTACCAGACATCCTTATTTCACTAGATCCCTCATAAACAATTTTTTAAATTTTAGAGATGGGGTCTCACCATGTTGCCCAGGCTGGAGTGCAATGGCTATTCACAGGCACGATCATGGCACACTACAACCTCAAATGCCTAGGCTCAAGTGATGCTCCTGCCTCAGCCTCCTAGGTAGCTGGGACTACAGGCACACACCACACCAGGCTCATATCTGAATTTCATAAAGAAGTTTTCATCTTTTACCCCTAACCTGCTCTTCCACACACATTCCTCATTTTAGGGCATGCCACCACCATTCAACATGTGTGCTGAGCCAGAGTCCTGCTAGTGAAACTTAAGTCTCCTTCCCTCCCTCTGTTTGATTACTGAGTCCCGCTGACTCTACTGCCTATATTCCTCTCTTATCAGTCTCTTTCTCTCCCACATCTCCATCCACAGCACTGGTTCCAGTCTCCCAGAAAAAGCTAAGCTGCTTAGTATCCCAATTGACAATTGCACCTCTTGGTTTATCATTTTCAAAACAATTCTCCATCTTTCCAAAATGACAATCTAATCACAACACTCTCCTGCTTAAAACTTTCAGTAGCTCCCCATCACCTGCAGAATTAAATCTCAATCCTCTGCAGTGCACATGAGGCCCTACAGCCTGGTCCCCACTTTTGCCTCATTATCCCCTTGGCTCCACTGCCCGTATATAACCTGCACTCTACTCCCATCTAATTACTAGGAGCTCCTGGAAGCATCACAGACCTCCCTCACTTATTCCCGATGTCTTTATACCCAGACTTCCCTTCTTCTCCCTGGATATCTGCAACACTTTCAAGATCAGACATGACAATTACCTCCTCAATGACATATTTCCACACCACTGCAGGTCACTCTCTCCTTTAAATGCCTTCTCTACTTAGGTCACACCTTAATCACAGTCCTAATCACACCAAATTCCAATTATGTTTTACATGTCTGTCTCCTCAGCCTCTAAGAATACTAATACATGAATAATTACCTCAACATCCAGTCCAAACTGAATGGCAAAGCTCTCAGCTTCAGCAAACCTGTGTTTGTGAAGTAACCGACTCAATCTGGCAAGTTGGAAAAGAAATTTCATTATTAACCAGGGAATTTAAGTTTTTCATTAAGAGGTAAAGCTTAAGAGAAAATGAGAAGTTACCTGTTTTCTGGTAAAGCTTCTGTAAGACATCTGAGTACCAAAACAGAGACTGAGTCTTCAGATAGTCTGAAAAAAAAGTTTTCAGTATAAATGTACTCATTTAATACTAATAAGTAAATTTTAACTGAGCTGATTAAAACAAAATGTGACCTACGATGGATCATTTTTGCAAATTCCTTCCAGAAGGTATATGGTATCCTACAATAATAACAAAAACATGATTAAAATTCCAATATAAAAGCAATGCATTTATAACTACTGGAGTAATTATAGCTTCAGGCAAGAATTAGCAATCAATGGGTTTTAAAACCATGGTGGGGAAACCATTTGTGTAAAGGATATTTCCACAGTCTCAGAGTAATACCATACAGATTACTTACTAATCATAAAGAGAAAAATCTTTACAAATGGAGAAATCTGCCTTTACCAAGTGATAAACTTTAACATAACCAAAAATAGGACAGATACCATGAGCTACTCAATGTGATGTGGTTAGGACACAGTATCACCTGTGCAGTGTTTGTTCCAAAAAAGCTTAACATGAATCTAATCATGATGAAACAATCACACATATCAAAAGAGAGGGAAATTCTAAAAAAACACAAGGTGGGACTCTTCAAAAAGGCCAACGTCTTAAAAGACAAAATAGACTAGGGAACCATTCTAGATCAGACAACCACATGACCATGACAACTAAATTTGATGAGTGCCCCTTGATTAGCTCCTGGGTAATGAAAAAAAAAGCTTTAAGGTAATTGGCACAATTGGTAAAATTTGAACTTGGAAGGTTTATTTCATAATTGCAATGTATCAGTGTTAAATGTTCTAAATGTGATAATTGTACTGTAGAAGAATGCCTTCATTCTTACAAGGCACCTATAGAAGAATTTAGGGGTGACAGGTCATGATGGCCGCAAATAATTTCCAAATGGTTTGAAAAAATATAGTGTGAGTGAAAAGAAATGGAACAAATGTGGTAAAATTCTTTTTAAAAGATCACAATAAAAAGTACATAAATAGGAGCAATAGCCCCCCCATCATCATCTCTATCTCCTTTTGAGAAAGAAAATTGAATAAACTTTCAACACGAGAAAGTTGAATAACCAGATGACTGAAGTTTTATTTGATTAATTTGCTTTTATTTCTTTCTCTTAAGGTGAAGACTAGTAAGTGTATTTGAGGACCCCGTTACTAAATACAGTTATAAACCTGAGCTCTATCCAAGTATTCCACTAGGTTCCACTCAGGCTTAGCTTAGTTATTCTTAAGATTTTTTATAATAAAGTAATTTAAAATATGCATAAACTTACTGTGCTAATTCCTGTTTGGACCAGAGAAGAAACACTAGATACTTCCAAAGAATATAGTATTTCCATTGTAGGTAATGAATAAACCAGGAGGTTTTTCATCTAAGAAAAATGGTAGAGCAATTAATTTAGTAGGTTAATATACACCTACAAGCACAAAATAGCACTTCACAATCAAGAGCATAGATTAAAACACTTGGTACAAAGCTTAATGCAAAAAAGTAATTTATAAGTAAAATTGTTACTATTTTATTTAAATGTTACACATAAAATTACGTTTTATGTCTCCATGTTCCAAATCTGTTGAATGAAAATCCATATGCCTGAAGTCCATTCTACAATTTGTATTTAAGGTGAATGTAATTCCTCAATGACAAAACAATAAACACTCCAATAAACATGCTCTTACAGATATTTTTGATTCCTGAAATGCTCTGTTTAAAATGTGGAGCCAAGATTTATATCCTTTTAAAATGGGAAAAAAAGAGTTCTGCAGGATTATTTCTGATGTGTCAAGTTTCTGTGTGAACTATTACTTAACGTTCACTTTTGTATTAGTCAATGCTATCGCTTTTTTTTTTTCTGGTGCGGTGACTCAGATTAGTTAACGCTATTTCTAACACATAATATGGACAAGAATGAAATAATATTTTCCAATACCTTCTTATTAGTTGTAGTTGTCAGAGCTACTAATTTGAGATTTGTAATCCCTTGCCTAAAAGAAAAAGGAAGCTTTAAGTAAATCAAATAAGCTTTTATACAATGAAAACATAAAATGTTATCTGTCCAAAAAAAATAAATAAATAAGCTTTGCCAATTGCTAGATACAAGCTAAGTTAAAGTGATATTCTTACATAAAAGTTAAAATGGATTTACCTAGACAACACTGGATTCCATTTCTGCATGTGATGGCCCAGACTGACACTGTTTCTAACATAATCTCTTGGAGGTTCACAATCACTCGCCTATTTGTTCCCAATGAATGTGGCAAACAGTGAATCAGTCCTTACTCCATCAGACTGTTTCACAGTGTTGTTTAGAGTGCAAAACATAATAAATGATCTGAACAAAAACCAGACAAGAAACCTGGTGCTAAGGGAAGGGAAATTACTACTAGCTGTAGTCATAATGTACCAAGTGACCGATGAAGGAGAATCTGCTTCTGTAGTAAGAAGAAACTCTTCTATGTGAAAAGAGGGCCAGTTCCACACAGGAGTTAGAGTGTAAATATCCCATAGACTCAGCACATTCTGCAAAAGAGACATTTCATTTACACATCTTGATGATTAAAACTTTACATTTCAGGATCTATCCTTTGATATGTATACTAAAATATAGTATATACGACAGTAATCCACTTCAGCCAAAGCCCTTGCCTTTGTAAGTTTGACATTTCTGTTGGTACATATAATATCAAGGGAAAACATTGAAAGAGATATATCAGAAACCTACATCAGTATCAAGAACAAAAAGGAGATTGTCTATCAGCTGGAACTTCTTTGCACCTACAAAAGAGAAAGTTAAGATGTCTGAGGATTTTATTTCAGTGTTTCCTATATCCATATTTACATAGTAAGCTAACATTAATATTTATAGAAAGGCAGAACTACATTTAAATTAATAGTTCCCATTTTCATTTATTCCTGCCTTTTTTTTTTTTTTCTAGGTGACCACTAAAATGTAAAACCTCCCAAAATGAAGAGTAACAACTGCAACATGTTGAGAACAACCATCATACTCATCTGGCTTGTTTCAAAGAGCGGTATGGTAAAATGGCCCACATGCTGACCCATGTATAATGATGGGAAAACTAAAACTCACTAATAATTACCAAAAGTAAGTTCATTAACTTATTGTACCTTTAATAATCTCTGCATCAATAAGGTTCTTAACTGTCATTCCCTTCTTGGAAGAATCTGGTTCCCATTTTGAGAATGCACAATCACCACTTCCCTAGAAAAGGGAAAATGGTACGTCAATTGCAAAATTTGATTCTCAGACCTGAAACTGCCTCAAAGTAGAAACATGTAATTATGCACGTTACTAATTCCAAAATATATTTACATATTCAAGCCCAACTAGCTTTTATCTACCAGTTCCTCTCTTAGTTTCAGAAGAAAGTGAAAAAAACAGTGAACTGTTCATATTTATTGTTATCACATGAATATTTAAGAAAGAGTAGGCATATTCTGGCAACCTGTCCTAGAGACACACAGTGAACTTTAAGACCTCTTTCAGTATTATGATGTAAAAATAGTTTTTAAGTATTTTCATTAAAATAACCACAAGTATTTGGGCAAAAATTATAAATATTAATTTTACATCATATGAAACCCTGGCAAAATATTATACTATTAATAGACATGCACAATGTGAAAATGATTGCTTCTTAACATATAAATTTGGCAAGTAAAAATGTTGTAAATGCTGTTATTACATTGAATTTTTGCCTATTCTTTGAACATATTAGATGTTTTCCCCCAAAATTCCAAGAAGTTATAAGCAAACATATTAGAAGTGACATATAAATAATAAAATGTTACTTTTCACAAATAACGTGAAATGTTATACAGTAATGGTAGTGGATCAATTGTGCTTTTCTGGAAATTCCTGTCCAGTTTCCTATTTTACTAATAACATATACTTGCAAGTAACCTAGCTAGCCAAGACTAAGAATTATGTAGAATAACTTATGTGGGTATTAAGGACTTTTTACTCTTTAGGACCATTCTTTAATATTGAGGTTCTTAACCTGGCTCATCTCAAGATTCAAAATATCTGTGAAGCTAGAGGGGAAAAAAGTTTACATCTTTATTTTCACTAATCTCTATCCAGAACTTAGCATTTCTTTCACTTATGATTGCAGGCAACAAAAAAAACAAACACCAAAAACCAAAAAACAGTACAGTCAGCAGTACCTATGAGTGTAACCAATAGTAATTACACTTTCTGCTAGATACACTATGATCAGTACAATTCTGAAGTAGTGATATATAAACAATATTTCAAGATAGCTGCAACAATGTGGTTTTTTTTTTTAAAGAAAATCTGTGATTTAGTGATAAAGTCACAGGTACTGCTATGACTGTGGAATTTTTTGGTCTTTTTTTAAATTGTTTTTGCCCGCTCTCATAATTGAAAGAAATTCTGTATTTCAGGTAGAGACTAATGAAAATAAAAACACAATATTTTTTCCAAGACAGAAATTTAAGTTTACTGAGTTATTTTTATGACCTTAATTGTATGATTTTCCTGTTTCTGTTACATGTTTGTTACAAATTAATTTATTTAATCAAACGATAAAATTGTAGTGAAGAAACACTTAAGGCAACCAAAACCATAGTTTTACAAAAAGAATTACCCCAATTATCACAGGGATTTCACTTGTTAAATCTCCAACCACAAGACTGAGACATCCAAGAGTATGATAATTTTCAGTAGAAATAAAACTGGACTTGATTTGTCCTTGTAACTACAAAGTTAAAAAAAAAAAGAATGTTATATGTATTTTTACAATCCACAAAATCACAAAAATCAATCAGTTATAAATGTGTTAAATAGAAATGCTATTAAAAATGCTTTATCATGGTAACCAGAACGATTTATGTTTCCATTAAATATAATTTTTAAGAGGACAATATGGTTTTATTTTCTTACCTCTTTCACTGTATTGAAGTCTACATTCTCAATCGCTGCATTAAGAAAGAAAGAAGGCTAAATTTACAGTATTAATCTACAAAATAATACAAGTCACCTCTTTTGTGTCAAGGTGAAATTAAATATATATAATGTAGTTCAAAGAACACTTGTCAAGGCTGGACGCAGTGGCTCATACCTGTAATCCTAGCACTCTGGGAGGCTGAGGCGGGAAGATTGTTTGAGCTCAGGAGTTAGAGACCAGCCTAAGCAAGAGCGACACCCCATCTCTACTAAAAATAGAAAAATTAGCCAGGCATCTTGGCATGTGCCTATAATCCCAGCTACTTGGGAGGCTGAGACAGGAAGATCGCTTGACCCCAGGAGTTTGAAGCTGCAGTGTGCTATGATGCCACCACTGCACTCTACCTGGGGCAAAAGAGCAAGACCTCCAAAAAAACAAACAAAAAAAAAAAACACCACTGGTGAGAATTCATAAGACAGTGCTGATTTTTCAGTTTTGCCCCTGACGAATGATATAAACCGTGACTATGGGTTATATGAGGGCACTAGTCAGTGTCTCTCTAAACATCCCTTTACCACAATTCTTCCTACTGAGGAGGTCTCCGTGCTCTGACTTTGCCACTCTCATTCAAGCTCTGAAGTCTTGCCTGTAAAGTGTTCATCACTTCTCACTCCTTCATTCAACTGTATATCTTAAATCTTGTCACAAACTAGGACCTAGCAAAGGCCTGGCACATTGATGTTGTAAAAATGTTTGTTGGACACATGCCCTGAATCAATTCCTCAAAAAAATCTCACCTGGCTCAGAGGGACATATGGTCCATCCTACTCACTTAACACATAGTATCGATAATTGCTCTGCACTATTAACACTCAAATAGTCATTTCCATCTCCAGATTCATCCACCCTCTCAAAAAGCATTTATTATTGTGCCAGTGTATGGCTTCTGTCCCCAATTATGTTGTAAACTACTTGAAGGCTATACCCAAATTATATTTCTTCAGATACTGGTGCAGCCCTAGCAGAAGAGAATAAGTATACTCTGAATACATAAAAGTATACTCTGTATCACTGAATACAAGTAAACTAAAATAATATTCTTAAAGAGAATATTTAAAAATTGACTAATTATTAAATTAATAAAACTAGTAACTATTGCTACAAATCAATAAGAATGTAGTGCATTATTTACCTTGTTGAATTTTTAAAAGGTGAAGGTTTGTGATACAAAAAAATCCATTGTTTGTAAGAAGCAACATATAATAGGTACCTATTAAAATTAAATCAAAATCAGTTTCTCCAAAAGGCACATGGATATAAAATTTAAATGTCAATTTATTCATTTAAACTCTAATCATCAAAAAATATAATAAGATAGATAAGGCTTACTTACAAAGATTTAGTAAGTTCTTACCAAAAACAATGTTAACTTCTTTGAAATTTTCATTAAAAAAACTTTACTTGTCAGAAAAAAAAAACCAAACCTCAGATATATTGAAATAAATTAAGGCCCAGTTAACATTTGTCAAAATCAAACTATGATAAATATGCTGAAACCTACAAAAACATTTTTTAAAAATGTCTCCTTGGTAGTCTATAGAACTCTCAAAACTGTAAAAATGAGTTTAGAATACTATATTTAGGAAAAGTACATATTTAAACCTCTGAAAAGAGCTAAAATAAAAAAATTGTTTCTTACAATATTAACTGCATTAATAGAAAAGAATTTAACTCTGCATAGGTAGAATAACAATGAATTTGTAAAATTTATTAACTTTAACTTTGAATTTTTTTATTTTTATTTTCTTTTAACCCTGTCATTATGATAATGAACTTTTGATTATTAGTCAGAAGTCACTAAAAAAAAAATTCAAGGAAACTTACCTTCATTTGAACCATCTTTCTCAATAACAAGATTCCGGTAAGTACACTGATTTTCATCATTTGCTTTCTGAACAAAAGCCTAATTGCAAATTAATTTCAAATGTTAAGATTAAACCAAGAAAAGTACAATAAAGAATTATATTCTTTTAACCCTAGAGTTATCAGCTATCATTAGCAGTAATTCTGCCTATATTCTAAACATTTTAGTTTTAAAATGGAAAACTATTTTGGACAAGCTTACTGAACACCTTCAAAGCTTAATTTTTCAGTTTTACATTTACTTTATGTTTCTGAGGTACGATTTTTTAAATTTAATGTAAAAAACAAATCATTCTTTTAATTTGAAACACAGGTTAAGTAATGGTTTCCAAGAGTTTTACTTGTCTAAAACTTAAATGAATGAATACGAAAAATGTAACGTCTTACGTTAGTGAGTAATGTTTGCTTTGACTTTACATGAATAAGATGTAAGTTGCCACTTCTCTCACCAACCAAAAGAAACTTTCCTTCTTGACATAGGCCAACCACATCTACTTCAGTATCTGAAAATTTCAAATCAAAGTTACAAGCTTTCTTCAAAAATGTTTATTTTCATTATGAAAAACACAAATCTTGTCATTAAAAAGTCAACTATTATTTAAGCTGCTCCCAAATAGTGCAAAAAAGTTGTGATGAAAGTGAAAAAGAATGCTACTCACTTTCATTCAGCCAACAAACATTTAATGATTACTTACTATATGCTAAGCATTGTTGCAGGCCTTTTGTATATATGTGAGAATAATAACAAAAGATTTCCACCATCATGGAACTCAAATTCTAAGGCAGGAACAGATGACTATTAGTATAATTAAAAAATTATAAGATAAGGTGATAAATGAGCCTGGCCAATGGCTCACATTTATAATCCTAGCACTTGTGGGCTCACTGTGTTTTCCACAGTATTCTGACACAAAAACCATGCAAATAACTAAAGTGTTGCTTTACCTGTTTCCCCCTAGACTTATTGAGAGAAAAGATCATCTCAGTATGCTCTGACTCTAGTGCCGA
This sequence comes from Eulemur rufifrons, assembly GCF_041146395.1. Taxonomy (NCBI): domain Eukaryota; kingdom Metazoa; phylum Chordata; class Mammalia; order Primates; family Lemuridae; genus Eulemur; species Eulemur rufifrons. Next base: position 5,435,916 of record NC_091003.1, read on the forward strand.
GCACCAAAAAGGCACTCAAGATTAATTTCTTGAAATTAGTTTAATTTCAATTCTTAGAAATAGTAAAGAGGCAATCCAGTAGAAATTGGTAGCAAGGTGTATTTGACTTCCCATTTATTTTATTTCATTACATTAGACTTACCAAATATAAGATGCAATTGAAGTGATCTACAAATACTATCAAGCAGTATCACTGATTGGTCTGCTACAATAATAAACCCATCACTTAAGCTGCATGCTTGTATCTTTGGATTTAGTGAGGCCTGTGGGAGGGAAAAGCATGACTAAAATTAAAACATTTTTATACAAATTTAACAATACTTATCAATAGTATTGAGACCATAATCCCAAACACCCAACTTTAAAACTCGGTGTGACAGGCCTTTTTTCTTTAGCCCACCTATCTAATTAGTCATCAAGTTTTTCTTTGCATAGTATATCTTGAACCCATCCAGTGTCCTATGTAGGAAGCTGAAGAAGAAGAAAGTTGGCTGGGCATGGTGGCTCACGCCTGTAATCCTAGCACTCTGGGAGGTCAAGGTGGAAGGATCACTTGAGGCCGGGAGTTCAAGACCAGCCTGAGCAACAGTGAGACCCCATCTCTACAAAAAATAAAAAAACTAGCCAGGTATGGTGGTGCACACCTGTAGTCCCAGCTACTTGGGATGCTAAGGCGGGAGGATCACTGGAGCCCAGGAGTTTGAGGTTGCAGTGAGCTATTATGACACCACTGCACACCGGCCTGGGTGAAAAAGCCAGACTATGTCTCAAAAAAAGAAAAAGGAAGAAGAAAGTTAAAATGTAGAAAGAAATTCATGGAAAGGATAAACTTCAAATTCAGCAGGGTGCTTAACTCAGGGGTGAGGTACAGGAGGATCATGGGATCGGGCTGGGACCTCCCCAGAGCCTTCAAATCTATTAGTAATGTTTTAGTTCCCAAGCTGGTGGTAGTTATTCTTTGTATCAATTTATATACATTTTGTAAGTGCTAAATGTCAAGGAGCTATGAAAAGTTCAATTTTGAAAATACTGATCCTAAGATGATGGAGGAGAAATTCAGATGGCAATGTCTAGCAATACGAAACTGAAGACCAATTCCCTGAGAAAGTGCTATATTCATTCACAAAACAGGCCTACTAAGCATTTGGTAGAAATTTTGTGAAAGAAACAGTCTGTGTCACAATCATTACCTTTTCAGAGGAGATCTTCACTAGCAGATCTACTTGATATAAAGCAGTTCCATGTTCTTTTCTTGAACCAACACTCAGGTACCCACTTCCTGTATCATCATTTGTTAGCAGCTCAATATCATTCCACATGTTTTTGAGACTATCTTCCTGAGTCAGGAACCACTGTCTTGCCTGTGACAACATGTAAGATTAGAGACCAAATTATCTTGTTGCATATAATCCAACTCCTTGGGAAATGAAAAAGCTCACTCAAAAAAAAAAACAAGCCAGGCATAGCAGCTCATGCCTGCAACCCTAGCACTTGGAGAGGCTGAGGTGGGAGGATTGCTTGATGTGAGGAATTCAAGACCAGCCTGAGTAACATAGGGAGACCCCATCTCTACAAAAAATAAAAAATTAGCCAAGCATAGTGGCATATGCCTACTCAGGAGGCTGAGCTGGTATGATCACTTGATCCCAGGAGTTCAAAGCTGCAGTGAGCTATGACCACGCCCCTGTACTCCAGCCTGGGTGACAGAGCGAGATACTGTCTCCAAAAAAACAAAAAAACTACTATCAACACATAAAGACTTCTTTGTCTTCATGCTATTTCTGTGGTCAATAAACATTTTGGGCCAGTAAGAGAAATGGAACTAGAGCTATGATTATCACCAGAGAACAACGTATTAGTTTACACAAACAATTCTAATCTTAACAGTGTGTCTTAGAGCTCCCAATACTTTGTGTGCCTAGCTTGAAATCATAAAAAATTTTCATTTGAAATAAACCTTTAATCAGTATAGCAACAAAGAATGTAGGCTCTGAAGTCAGACTGTCTGGGATATCTTATGATGGCAGGATTCCAGATAAACTTTAAAAAAATGTACATTAATGTTTTTATAATATTACTATATAATAAATAAAAAATGATACAAGGAGGAGGAAGAAACTGCATTAGGTTTCTGGACCAAAGACAACACTTGAAACCTTAAGAGAGTCACTAAACCATCCCAACAGCAAAGATTTACTTGACTCGTATCATCTGTAGTCTGGATGCGAACAGAATACTGAAGAAAAACAATCCCTGGATCAAGACTAATGGGGAACAATAACAAAATAATTATAATTATTTCGATAGGTGTTACGAGAATTATGTTTTAAAATCTATAGGAGGTAGGGAGGGGACAAAATAAGAAAAAAAATAAAATCTATAGGAGGTATAGCATAGGGAAGGTACAATTTCTGACTTGGCACTCTTTCACAATTAGTCAGTTGTCCTTGGGCAAGCAACTTAAATTTTCTCTTCCCTGGTTCTCTACACTATAAAATGAGAATATACAGTTGACCCTTCATATCTGTGGGTTCCACATCCCTGAATTCAACCAACAGGCATATCAAAAATATTCAAAAAGGGCCATATGCAGTGGCTCATGCCTATAATCCTAGCACTTTGGCTGAAGTGGGAGGCTCACCTGAGGCCAGGAGTTTGAGATCAGCCTGGGCAAAGTAGCAAGACTCAGTTGCTACAAAAAAATTTTTTTTTTAAATTAGCCAGGCATAGTGGCACTCACTTGTAGTCCCAGCTACTGGGAAGGCTGAGGCAGGAGGACAGCAAGAGCCCAGCAGCTTAGGGTTGCAGTGAACTATGATGATGCCACTATACTCTAGCCTGGGCAACAGAGTTAGACCCTGTCTCAAAAAAAAAAATTACATCTGTACTGAACATGTAGACTTTTTTTCTTGTCCTTATTCCCTAAATAACACAATATAGTCATTTACATGGCATTTACATTGTATTTGGTATTATAAGTCATCTAGAAACGATTTAAAGTGTAAGGGAGGGTATGCATAGGTTATGTGCAAATATCATACTATGCCATTTTAGATCAGGGATGTGAGCATCCAGGGATTTTAGTATTTGTGGGAGATCCTGGAACCAATTCCCTGTGAGTACTGACACCAAGGAATGACTGTAGTTGTAACCCACCTAAAAGGGTTGAGTTTAACCGAGCACAATGCTTGGCTCATGGCAAACACTCAATCTTAAGTGCTAGCAAGTAACACCTGGGTTGGAAATTTAAGGTCATAGGAGTTTTTCAAATATAGAAAAAGATTTTTTTCCTAAGAGCATAAGCAAGAGTACAGAAATAAAACATTAGAAGAACAGAGAATCGTTCTAGTGCCTGGTGTTTCAGTGGGAGTTGGGAGGAGATTAAGATAGGAGGGACAGGTTGGAGTGAATATTTTACGGGCTTCAGTTTCCCACAACTGTATAACACAGAATTATTATCAACTTCCCAGGGCTGCCATACTCTCTCATTCGACAAATGTTTATTAAGTGCCTACTATATGCCAGGCACTTTTCTAAGATCTGGGAATGTAATTGTGAACCAGTCACAAAATGTCTTTGCCATTATGAAGTTTATATTTTCGTGAGAAGGACAAAAACAAAATAGATAATATGTATTGAGCGTTTATTGAGCGCCCCGCAGTTTTGAACACTTTACTCGTTTAATCTGCGCAGCCTATTTTACAGCTGAAGAACACAAGTCAGGGAAGAAATAATTGACCAAGGTCACCTAAAGCAAGTAAGTAGTATGAATAGAGTAAATGGATTCAAATCTACACTTGCTTAACTGTTATACCGCCTCCCTACAAAAATAAATAAATAAACGCACAAATAATTACAAAAGGCCCTAAATGTTTTTAAGGAAACAGTGATCAGATGAATGGGGGAACAGTCGCTTAAGAAGATCATCAATGGGAAAGGAAAGAGGTGACAACTGAGCTGAGGCCTGAGTAATAAGCCAACTCTGCAAAGCTCAGGCGGAACACACGTAGGCAGCGGGAACAGACTGCAAAGGCTCAGAGGTTGGAAAGAGTATGGGGCTGCTGCCAGGTCCAAGCAAGAGCGGAAGATAGTGAGGGACAAGCAAGTGGAGCCAAATGAAACCTCGACATCAGGATTGAATTTTATTCTCAGTGCGGGGGATGGGAAAGGATAGTAAGCCGATAGTGACATGGTTTGATAGACATTTTGAGATCACCCTGGCTGCGGCGTGGAGAACAGATTAGCGAATATGAGATAATGAGCGAGATGAAACACTTCTAGGCCTGCATATAAACGCTCTCAGCTGGACATCGCCGCCAGCCAAGAACCGACTCCAACCTCTCTCCTGCCAGCGTCAAGAGGAAAACACCCCGAACTGAAGCTGAGGCTGCTTCAACCTGAGACCACCCCCCTGCTCCCCAGAGCAGCGCAGGTCCCCCTCCTCACCTGCAACTGAAGAAACTTAAGAGGAACACTCAAGTATTTCACCCTTCCTCCTGACTCACACAACCGCCTCTAATCTCTTTAGGGTTCCATCCCACAGGTTTAAATTGGCGGGAGAACACCAAACCCAACCTCTTTTACAGCGGCCGGAGGAGGCCAAGATTAATCTAGAGTCGAAATAGGAAGTCGCCCCACCCTGAATTCCGCCCATTTCGATCTCCCGGCTGTGCACTATAGGCTGTATTCATGGCCCCGCCCCTTTCGCTGGCCTTACACGCCCCCTTTGAAAGAACAACCAATCATCGCCTCGAAACGCGTTGTTATAGAAACCCTTGTTACCACCTCTTTTCCTCCCAGCAACCTGTGCGACGCGCCAGGCCTCATCCCCCTTTGTGCCATCCGGGTCTCTCGCGCGAGCGATTTAGTCTGTGGCGAAGCGTCTGGGCGGCCAGAACTGTTGAAAGTGGCAAGTGGAGGCGCCGCCCTAGCGGCTAGGACTCTGAACTATGGCGGTAGGTGCCAAACCTGTGTTTAAGGCCTGGGATGTTTTTCTGCTACTTCCCCAAGAGTGGGAGAACGGCTCCCAGAGCTGTTGTCCGTGCGTGTGTGTGGACAAAATGGCGCCGCGGCCTTCTTCTGCGTCCGCCATCATGGCTGTCTGCTGTAGGGGGGGAAGTAAGGCGGTGTCGATGGGGGTGGGGAGCCGCAGGGAGTGCCTTTTTTTCCAGAACTTTCCTCATCTCTTCCGCCACCCCCTGTTCCGTTCGACACGGCGAGCTGCTTGCATTTTAGCTTACTCATTCTTGCTAGTGATTAATATTGAGTTTCTTTAGGGGCTTGAGAATTTATGTTTGCGGTGGAGAAAGGGGCTAGGGAAGAGAGAAAGACCAGGAGTCGTCTCTGAATAATGGGGTCAAAAAGGCGGTGCTTCTAAGGGACAGTATGTGAGAAAAGAACAGTGTTGTAGGTATTTTTTTTTTCATACGCTCAGTGAGATGCTTCTAGTTGCATAATTTCCGATTGTGTTCGTATGTGTAAACGTTAGTTTATTGCTCAGTAAGGAGCTGGGAGGGTATTGCTGAATTAGGAATTAAGAATTCGACCGACTTAAAAGGTTTTGGAACTACCAATTCAGACTGATGCTCGGCCTCCGAAGTGGCTCGTGATGTAATCAATTTGAGGCCTTTGGGAAGCATTATAATCAAGTCCCGTCACTGACCTTGTTCCTTTAAGAACCTTTCATTGACCAAATAATTGCTACAGTTCGTAAATTACGTATTCTGAACAATAAGCCTGCTTTGGATGTAAGATGTCCAATTCTGATGGATCACATTATTGTGCGATTACCTCATTTTTTAAGTTCGAAAGGAAAATGTAAGCGTTTTGCGTTCCTTTTTGTGAGTAAAAAGTTTTATCTTATTTTTGAAAATAAATAGGACTATTAAACATAATTTTAAAATTTACTGTTCCTAACAATTGGAATTTCTGGAATTAGGGAGGGTTGGATGATTTTCTGCCTCCTCCCCTCCACCTCCCATATCTAATTGATTGAATTTAGAACAGTGTTTTAATAAGGTAGGCTATTTGGTGTTTGTAGAACTAGTTGATTTAATGTTTTCTTTTGTTTAGTGTTTTGGGCCTAAGTACACTTTGAGAGTAGTATTTTTCTTGGGTTCCAGTATTTTAAAAAGTGAAATCAATTCAAATATTTAAGTACCCAGTATTAAATCTATTACTTACCTTCTTTGGACTGGAAAAAGATTTGTATATGAAGGTAGATTCCTACTAAGAATATTCAATTGATTTTTTTTTTTCCTGGATACCTTCCTTAACCTACTATAAAATATTCTCAGGGAAATAAAAGTTTTGAATGGGCTATCTGATTGCCTGTCAGTTCATCTCTGTTTAGCAATACGATGATTTTTGTTGTTCTGTGTTTTACAGATGAAAATGGCTGTTTGGCCTGTGTCATAGGGTGCTTTCTCTGTTGCCAGGCTTCTTTGATATTAAGCATGTAGTTAATAAACTGTTGCCTGAAAACTTTTACTGCCTGGGCTTAGTACTGGCTTTTCCATGAAAAGGTTGTTTTCATTTCTAGGTTCTCTGCAAAAGTCAGTGAGATGTAGCAGTAGTTGAAGAATGCTGTCTCTGACAAGTGTCATGCACTGGGGGAAGTGATGATGGTGCTTAATGTTTTTGAACTTGCCTTTTTTTTTTTTTTTTTTTAACCAAGTGTGAACTATACACTTAGCATGGAATAGATGAGTCTGAAATAGTCATTAAGGATGATAATGAGAAGAAAAATAAAAGAAAATGTCCCTCTCCACTCCCACTGCTTAACTTGACTAACCTAAAAAAAAATTAAAATGTCTAATGTTAATTGTGAAAATCAAAATCATCCTTAATTGTGTGGTACAGCATCATTTATTAATAGTAGACATAGAAAAAGAGAGAGAGATGTGGTATCCTTTTAGGTGAGTCAGCTAATGTTGCTGAATCTCGTCTGTAAAATGAGAGCATTCTTTGCACTCTAAGGGATGAAAGCCTTTCAGCACAAAAATTACTGTCATTTCAGAAGTCACCCATACATACATGATAATGCTAGAATGAGAGCCTCCTTGGTAGTGTTCTTCTAATTCTTATTTTTCTTTTTGTACCGCTGCTAGAGGTATAACAATAATTTATGTCCTTCGCCCCAACTAAATTGTAAATCTTTCCTTTTTGTTGTTTTATTCCTGGAGTCTATCTTCAGTTTTGGCACATTTTTGAACCTTGGTAAATACTTGCAATGCAACCAACCTCACATCTCACACCTCATTTGTTACAATACTCCCATTTATTTTACTTGGCGTTCATTTTCTAGACTAATCCTCCTAAGGAAAGGAGAAGTTCTTCATTGTGTGATTCCTCTTGCTGAAGATTGTGTATCAATTCCCTATTTATCCAATTCGTATTTCTTCTGATGTCCTAAGTAAGAAGTCAGTAAACTTTTTTTGTTTGCTTAAGAACTTTTTTTTCTTTCTTTCTTTCTTTTTTTTTTTTTTTTTTTTTTTTAGAGACGGAATCTCATTCTGTTGCTTGGGCTAAAATGCAGTGACGTCATCATAGCTCACTGCAACCTCAAACTCCTGGGCTTATGAGATCCTCCTTCCTCAGCCTCCTGAGTAGCTGGGACTACAGGTGCACGCCACCACACCTGGCTAATTTTTCTTTATGTTTCGTGCACTGTTGTCCAAGCTGGTGTCAGAACTCCTGGCCTCAAGGGATCCTCCCGCCTCGGCCTCCCAACAGTGCTAGGATTACTGGCGTGACCCACTGCCCATGGCCCTAACAACCCTTTTAAAAATGTTAAAACCATTTTTATTTAGCTCAAGGGATGTACAGTAACAGGCTGAGGACCATAGTTTGCCACCTCCTATCCTAAGTAGTCAGCTCCCCAGGTTATTGACTGTATTACCTTCTCTGGTCAAATAGCTTACGTGTCCACCTTCTGCTTGTAGCTAAAAACTGTTTTCACCCTCTTTTATCAAAATGTGACTCAAGGGAACTTTTGGAATAGAGTTTGTCCTTGAAGCTTTTTTCTGTGTCTCCACCTTAAATGAATTTTTTTAATTTATGGTACTCTTGTTTGTAATTTGGACTACACGGTTCAGCATAGCCACAGAAATAATGTTATATCGGAAACTAATAGTTAGAATTCATTTCTTCCTCAGACACTTATTGATTGATTTCTGAGCTGGGTACTGTTTTAGGAGTAAGGCAGACAATTGCCTTCTGTAAACTGGAAAATAGCTGATATTTAGATGAAGGAACTTATCCTTAGGTAAATCGGGTTTCTGGAAGAGTATGTATAGATGATTATTTAAAATTTTTTTACGTTTATATTGTAATAATTAAAAAATGCTTTAAAGCAGAAACAACTTAATGTTTCCGTAGCCCAGAGCATATGTGAGGAGAGGCAGACCATATTTTGCAGCAGCACTGTGCCAAGTGGCTGTTTTCATTAGAGGGTTAATGACATTAAGATTGGGTTCTCAGATAGGTAAGTTAACTTTCTGTTTATTCTTTTATAATATTCTTAAATTGTTATTTTCACTGTTTTAAGATCTAGGGTGTTTAGTCTCTTTAACCTTTACCAGCTCATTTAAAATGCCTTATTAATGTATGCCAATTTAAGATAAAATTATTGGTAAAGTCAGCTAAATGAGTTCACAAATCTAAAAGGGATTATGTTTTCTCCGCTTGAATGTTTATTGGAAATAATTGGAGGCCTTATGCCCCCTATGTTTTAAAAGTTACAAATAATATTTAGAAAGTTAAAGATATGTCGGCCTAAGTCTATATGTCTCTGTTTGGTATAGGTTGGTCATTTCCAGTTACTTAGGCCTGTTAGTATACAAAGCATACTTAGCTACTTGGAAATCAGCCATTCTGAGTCACTGACTTTTTTTTTTTTTTTTTTTTTTTTTGAACTGTTGGTAAAACCCAAGGGTGACTATCTTCCCTCCCTTTCTCTTTTAAGAAATTGGAAACATTTTAAGTGTAATTAAGAACTTTAATCATTTGTCTTTCAACTTTTAGGCTAGTGATACGGAACGAGATGGACTAGCCCCAGAAAAGACAACCCCAGATAGAGATGATAAAAAAGAGCAGTCAGATGTATCTGTTTCTCCTAGAGCCTCAAAACATCATTATTCAAGATCACGATCAAGGTCAAGAGAAAGAAAACGAAAGTCAGGTATGGATTCATTTATGTTCTTCCCAGTTGAAAAATGGAAAGTATACCCAATGAAAGTATATTGGGTATTTTCTGAAGAATTTTTCAATTGTGAGAAATACAAATGTCCTAATACAGGAATTTTATAATTGTCCAAAGGCAAAAAAAAATTTCTTTTAAGTTTGAGACACTGTAGCTATTTAATAACCCCTGAGCAACGTGGTTTGATTGTTTCACTTATATATAGTATTAATGTAGTAGAATAGTCCCACCCCTGCCATTAAAAATGTAATCATTGGAAGAGAACCAGTAAATAGCTCTGTGTTAGCCAGATTGACTAGGAGCTGTTTGTTTTACAGCACTGGAATTTGTGTTTAAGGTGAGATGTTTCTGCCTCTTTAGTTACAGTGAATTTTTGTGTTTGTTCACAGATAATGAAGGAAGAAAACACAGGAGCCGGAGCAGAAGCAAAGAGGTAATTAACACTTTGTAGTGAATAGGTACTTTAAAATACTTGTAAAGTATCTGGTAGAAATGTTTGTATGAGTATATGACATTGTCAAGGTAAGTACCAAAACTTGAAATTTAAAAGGTTAATTGGCTTACAAAATAAGCATGATTTGGATTCATCATTTTTCAAGAAGATAATTGTTTATATGAAAAGTACCTTCAAAAACTATTAATTTTATTATATTGTGAAAGTATTCACAATAAGAATTTTATATGAAGAATATAATTGGATTTTTTAGGCCTGTCACACAGAGCTTCCATTAATCTGAGGTCCCGAATCTCCTCATGCATAGCCATCGTCTTTAAGTAGCAATACCGTAGATATCTGTGGACAACTTTTTCTTTATGAAGGATAACGAGAGTTCTCTTTTCTTTAGCTAACTAGTTCAATTTCCCTAATGGTAGTAATGAATTTTGAAATGAAGGTTTGAGTGAGGGACAGCTAAAAAGGTGGCAGTGACAGCAAAGCTTGAGGAAAAAGAAAGGCAACTGCTGTGTTGCAGCGGAGTTAACTTGTTCACCCACCTGAGAAGACAGGAAATGAGCCCTCAAGGAAGAGCAGAAGTAGCAGCCAGAAAGGGAAGAGCAGAGTCTATTGGGGGCTGGGCAAGGGACTCCTAAAACAAATGTGGGCAGGGACTTCACCTCTTCCCCTAATGGAAGCTCTGTTAAATTTTTAATTTAGGAGAGTTTTGTGAAAATGACTATTTTGTTTAGCTCACATGATAACATTTCTATAATAAATCATACTCAGCGTGCTAATGCGCGAAGAGACTGAACTGAAGACGCTGCAGACTCAGATAGCAAAATAATAAGCCTACTTCATGATAAGGTAACTATTAGTCATTCAAACTCCTATTTCCCTTAAATATATCTTAAATCAGTTAAGGGTTTTAATGTTTTTTATAAAATAATAGTAATGTTATGTTTGGAAAACGGTTTGAAATAAACTTTAAAACCTTCTGGAATTTAACCACTTATAGCTTTTCCTGTTTGCCTCTTTATGGCAAAATCAAGCAAATTTTCTTTTCTAAGCTCATGGAGAACTGGCAATGAAACTAAAATTTAGCTGTGTTTCCAGGTCTCTCATTTTTCTGCAAAATAATAAGTTACATACTGTTACTATTTTCAGCTGTATCATCATGCATGTTCCAAAATGATTGGCCAAATTTTTTATTTTTAAGAAAAGTTAATCTTGAATGGAAAGAAATATGCTTTGGCCTATTTAGGGAAATATAAGTATCCTATTTTGGTGGAAGAGTGATGGCCTAGGCATCAGAATAACATAGGGTCTAGGTTTGGCTCAACTATTATGTAGCTTTGTGACTTTATATCTTAGTTTAGTTATACATAAAACAAGGGGATTAGAGGATCTCAGTTTCCTTTCAGATTTAAGTTTTAGTGACTCTGAGATGTCTAGAATTTTAAGTTTTAGCTATAAGTTGAAGTAACATAATGTGGGGAAATGTAATATTTAGCACTTCCTACTTTGGTGTTTGAGTGGTAGAATGGAGACTTGATTATACAGTTAATTTTAGCTGAGTCTCTGAATGCATGTGTTGTGAAAGCTTTGGTTTTAGTCTTTCAGATTATGGGGGAAGTATGTATTATATGATGGCATAGGGATTATGTTATACCTGTTTTGATTTCTTAAAAATTAAAACACATGTACGGTTGCCATTTCTATCCTAGGTACGTGAAATGTAATAGAACTCCAAGCCTGTTGGAATATTGCAAGATGAAAAGTGATAATTTCACAGTTTAGACATTGGGAGAAAAATGAAGAGCTATCTTCTAGAGAGGATGTGGCAGGCAGTATAGCTATAAAAGGGACACTGCAACTCTTCGTAAAGTAATCTGAAATTGCAGAAAATATTAATGCTTAGTAGTATTAATTATACTTAGCTACTTGATTTGAAATGCATTTTCTGGTGCATTTCTCTATGTACTTGTTATCTCCAATATTGTTTACTTTTTGAACTTAATATTTTGTCCTCTGGATTTAGAAGTCGATGTATATAATGGTCTGTATTCTTTTAGGTAAACAGGGATTTTTCTTTGATATAATGGTTTTTCAATATTTCAACTTTTAAAATCATTGTTTTTACTGTGGTATTGGAATTATTTGGGGAGGAAACTGTATTTGGGGGTTTTATAAAGAAAAAAAATCTAGTAATTACATCTGCAACATTTGGGTTATGTGAAACTAGATCATGTTTTGTATTTGCCACACACTCCTAAGGTTACTAATGTTGCATCACAACATTTTTGTCTACTGATACCCATACTAACTCTCTTTGTTGCACTATTTTCCTGAAAGAACCAACTTCTTCTTAAAACAGGCAAGAAGACATGAATCCAAAGATAAATCCTCTAAGAAACACAAGTCTGAAGAACATAATGACAAAGAACATTCTTCTGATAAAGGAAGAGAGCGACTAAATTCATCTGAAAATGGTGAGGACAGACACAAACGCAAAGAAAGAAAGTCATCAAGAGGCAGAAGTCACTCAAGATCTCGGTCTCGTGAAAGGTAAGTAGTTTTGGTATTATAATTTAGTGCCTTCTAATAAGCTTTAAGTTACATAAAGCTTCTCACTGACCCAGCAGTACCCAGAAAATTTTAACTAGGAAATTGGTATTTTTTGCTAACTTGACCTGGACCTTTGCCCACTAATAGCTGAAGCCTTTTTGCACTTTGCTTTCTGATAAATGTAAAAGTGGTTTCTAAAGACTGGTGGATAAGGGATAGTTAACATATTCAATTAGTGGCTGGTTTTTTGTTTTTTTGTTTTTTTAACCTCTTGATTTATCTGTCTTGCTCTGAAAAAAATTATATTGTTAAATTGTTTATATGGTTTAAGCCAACAAACAGTCCTTTCACATCGCTGATGTAGAATGTGCTACTAAACTGTAGTCTAGGTTTTCTTTTGTTGTGGTATAGATAAAAAAGATTTTTGAGAAACTTGACTCAAGGCTCAAATTTTGGGCATGTTAATTTATTAAACGGAATCTTAAATTGGGGTAGAATGCATTGAACGTTTTTGGCATGTTATAGCTTTACTGTGTTCCTTAGGAGGCATCACCAGACAAGTATGAAGGTCCATATTTAGTTTATAACTCTTCTTTTGAAAAACCTCAATTATCCTATCTATAAATAATAGTTTATTGCCTGTCTTGATTGTATTACTACAAATAACTATTTCATAAAAATGTAAGTGAAGTGACACAACTCTGAGTACCTACAAATTTGTGCTCTTTAATTTCAGACGCCATCGTAGTAGAAGCAGGGAGCGGAAGAAGTCACGATCCAGGAGTAGGGAGCGGAAGAAGTCACGATCCAGAAGCAGAGAGAGGAAGAAGTCACGATCCAGAAGCAGAGAGAGAAAGAAGTCACGATCCAGAAGCAGGGAAAGAAAACGACGGATCAGGTCTCGTTCCCGCTCAAGATCAAGACACAGGCATAGAACTAGAAGCAGGAGTAGGACAAGGAGCAGAAGTCGGTAGGTGACCATCATCCTGAATAAAATAGGCCCCTCACAGTGTTTATCTTCTGTCAGAGAATATTAAAATTGTGGCTCACAATTTTATTTATAGATTATGGTAAAATTATTTTAATCACTAACCAATAAAGAACACACTTGAATAACATTCTCACATATTCTTGTGTGATTAGTAGATCTCCTGAGTAGTGCAAGTATGAATAATCCTACTGAAATTCGGTTGTTTTGAGCACTGAATTCATTGTATTTTTATGATCACAATAGCTAAACTGACATTTATTGCATGAGCTATATGCTAACAGTCTTTGGGTGTATTCACTCATCTAATCCTCAGAACAACCATATTGTGAGGTAAATCCATCGGACTTAGGTTAAGTAACTTGCCCACAAATTCCAAAATCATATCGTCATTAAGTGCTAGAGCAAGGACCATGTTTCAGAAAACGTCTGAATTCAAAGTGCGTGTGCTAAAGAACACAGGAGGAAAGCTCTTTTACAAATGTTCGTCAGAGAATGTTTTTATTTTCTACTCATTTACATAAGACATTAGGGTACTATATACTCATATATGGGTATAGAAGTAATGGAAATGCTTTGTTGTTGATTCAACCTGTAAAAGATTGACATGCAGGTAAAAATGGAGTTACACTTACTAAAATAACTTGGTTTTTGTGGTTTGTCACTTGTTTGGTCTTTATTAATTCAGTATCAGTTTTTAGTTTTTGGGCAATTCTGGTCACTGACATTTCTAGTTTTGACAACTGATACCTTTTATTCTGATCACACTGTTGTTTTTTATGTCATTTGGCTGTTTTGGAAGGGGAGGTTTCCTTTCTTTCTTTCTTTCTTTTCTTTCTTTTTTTTTTTTTTTGAGACAGAGTCCTGCTCTGTCGCCTAGGCTAGAGTGCAATGGTGTCATCATAGCTCACTGCAACCTCAAACTCCTGGGCTCAGGCCGTCCTCCTGCCTCAGCCTCCTGAGTAACTGGGACTATAGGCACATGCCACCACACCCAGCTAATTTTTCTGTTTTTACCCCCCAAATTTTTTTCTATTCTTAATACAAAAAACAGAGCTATGTTCAGGCTGGTCTTGAACTCCTGGCCTCAACAGTCCTCCTGCTTGGGCCTACCAAAGTGCTGGTATTACAGGCGTGAGCCACTGTGTCCAGCCATTAATCTTTTAGTAGTAATAACTTTGTGTTTTTGAAAACATGTACAAATTTATTATAGGTTAAAATACTAGGAACATTTGACCTGTTAATCCCTATCGTGTACATAATGATTTACAGGAGTACAAAATGACTGAGGTAGAACGCTAATCTCGTTTCCAGTGTATCCAGCTGTAACAGATGGTTTTTAAAAAACTGGCCATATATATGAGGAGCTTATAATAACTGTAAGATGTGCAGAAGAGGTAGAAAGGACTCAAAATACATATTTTTTATCATTTGGACTTTTGGTGAACTATGTAAATATAATTGATTCCTATTTAAAGTAGTTGTTACTTGGTCATAATGACAAATGCAAAATGTGATTTACTACAGAGATAGAAAAAAGAGAATTGAAAAACCAAGAAGATTTAGCAGAAGTTCAAGCCGGACTCCTAGTCCACCTCCCTTCAGAGGCAGAAACACAGCAATGGATGCACAAGAAGCTTTAGCTAGGAGGTGAGTATATTTTTTATTCATTTTTCCCTTCTCAGCTTTAAGTGGATGCTCATTGTTTGGATAAAACGAATTCTTTAAGCCAGGGATACTTGAAATATGTTAATCATAAATACCGTGGCACCTTTGTGATCTAGAACTATGTAAGTAGTTTAATTCTCTTAAACGTTTGCACAACTAGAAAAATTGAGGTGTCTGCAGCAATACCTGTTTTTTCCTTCATGATTAAGTGATTCATTTTTCTTAACAAATTTAGACTCCCAAATGTTTTTAGTTTGAGAGTTTGAAAGAGTCTCAAATCTAGTTCAGAAACCATCAATTTTGCCTCCTAAGATGGCTTTACCTTTTTGTTTTTCCCCCTCAAAAAGACAAAATACCTAAAACAGTAAGTAGAAGTCTGTTGATAGTTTTCTTATTTTGAAGGTAGCAGTAGCAAATAATAGATAGACATTATAAGCCAACTTATTTGATCTTGTAAGCTTTATTTCTGGTAACTTTTCTACTGTTTCAAAGACAAGTAATTTTGGAACCATACAGCCGGGCTGTCTGACCGAAATCTGCAAACTGTTCAAAGAACTGCCTCATACAGAGAGGGCAGGAGTAAAACAAAATCCAAGCTCTTGTTTGCAGGTTTTCCTGTGTTCTGAAAAAATAGACTCTTGGGATTTTGATTTTTTTCTTTACGAAATTGAGTTTGTATTTTTTTTTATTATAAAAATACAGTTATCACAATGTAACCTGATGTGCTGCTGCCCTGTGAACCCAGCCTGGCAGAAACTCCAGCTGAACAGCAGCAGCAAAGGTGTGAGCTCACCCCTTCTTCATTCCATTCACCGCAGTGAATGGTGTTGATTTCAAACCTGCAATGGCCATTTTAATGCAACCAATAGTTGTCACTCACATTTTCTTTCTGAAACTAAAATCAACAGAATTAAGAAATAACTTACTACAAAATTTGACAGGTATTTTTAAAGCCCTAAAGTTTATTCTATTTACTTGTTTGTATACTATAATTCTATTCTGTTTTAGTTTTTGGATTTTATAAAGTGAAGCTGTTAGTTACTAGCATGGGAAACTTTTATTGATTTAAACAGACTGCTTGGGGAACTTTCAGATGAAAAGTTCACATGAAATCCTGTAATTTTAGAAGACTAGATTATTTCTTGGCTACTTTGAAACCATTTTGGAGATAAGTTTTCAGATCTATGACCTACATTTTATTGTTATTTCTAATGAGAAACTATTTTATTCTCAAGGACAGAAATCAAGTCTGTACTATATCTTTCTTGCATATGTGCTCAATAAGAGGGAATAAGGTAATAGGTTGTTATATTCCCTTTATGTAAATTTCAGCAAACACCAATTTATTACCACTGCATTTTATTACCCATGCTGCCCCAAAACAAAAAACACCTGTTCTGCAGTCCTTACACACACACACACACACACACACACACACCCCACCCCCACCCCATTTATACTACATTAAAGGGGGTGGGAAGTATTTAACTTATGATTGGCAAATCAAGGAATCCTTTTGAAGAAAAGGGGTTTCTTTTTCAAGAACTCATTTTGAAGATAATGTTATTTATTATTTGCTGCATAGGAAGAGCAAACCTGACAGTGCATTAATATGCATATCATTAGTAAATTTGGTGTAACCAGAATTTGTTTTTATTTTGTTTGGGGAGGAATTTGTGCTTCATATTACCAGCTCATTTGCTAATAATAAATTTCTTCAGCTGCTAAAAGTCATTTTCTAATATAGAGGGGTTTTCCTTCCTTTTTATTAGGTTACAGAAAATGGCAGGGTTTGTTTGCCCTTTCATTTTTGGCTTTTTGATTTTTATTAACTTTTGGAAGGTGTAATAAAGTCTATTTTAAACATAAAAATCATTATCTGGATGTTTTGATTGGCCTTCTCATCCTGGTTCATTCCCTCCCGAGAAATGTAGGTAATTCTATAAACTTAAATGATTTCTTAACATACTTTGAAATATACTCAGCTCGCTATAGTTATTTGCAAGACTTAATTTTAATCCTTACAACCACCACTGATAAAAATTGAGTAATTTTTAATTTTTCATCCATTTTTTGGTGACAGCTACATATATACATAATTATTCTAGTTTTTGATTACTCGATCTATTCAAAATGTTTAAAACCACTGTTAATCTATTCTTTAACTGTGACTGATAACCACCTTAAGAATGATTGCTTTTTCTCCATATACAGGTATCAGTTGGGGGGGTATTAAACATTAATTTAAAATTCTATGTAAAATGTTTTATGACTTCATATAGAGAAATATAAAGATATATTGGTTTTATACTGAGTTATTTTTAATTTATTTAAATTATCTTCAGGTTGGAAAGGGCAAAGAAATTACAAGAACAACGAGAGAAGGAAATGGTTGAAAAACAAAAACAACAAGAAATAGCTGCAGGTAATTTTTTTTATTATGGAAATACAAATTTTCTTTGTAGAAAATTTGAAAAATACAGTAAAGTAATTGGAAGAAAAGCACCTGTGATCCCTACAACTTGTGAATACAGTGACTATTTTTATTCCTATAGTACTTGAGTCACTTACTGTTGATTCCATATGAAATTTAATATGGAAAGTGGTTTTTGTTTATTGATATTCTTAATAGTGGTACTTTTTTAATACTCAAAGTTTTAACAAAATGCCATTTTGTTTTTAAATATGTAATTATAACAAAACTTTCATAAATGGGGTCCCATAATGTTGGTAATTAACTTTCTAAGGTTATATATATTCTGGATGAAAAAATATATAATCAGAAGAGTCTGTTTACAGAGAACTGACTCAATCACAGTGGAAATACCAAGCCTGGCGCTTAACCTTTATAGCACCTGGCCTTAGCATCTGTTTTATGTGTGGAATACCTGCTTAATATTTTTTAATGTTTCTTGTGTGTGTCAAATGAGATGTCTGTGCAAACATTTCATAAACTATAAAAACCATACAAATAAAAGATTTTATTGTGTTATACAGTTATAAGCATCATAGTTCATTTCCACTGAAATCATACATTCAAAATTCTCTTTATCCTTAGAAAAATAAAGTTTTAGTATATATTAGGGAGATCCAGAAATATGTCCCTTGATGAACACACACAATAAGTCTTTGCTAAAATGTTATTTATAAGCTTAACAATCATTTCCATGTATTTGGTGAAAATAATCCTGCCTTTTTATAGATTGGTAACTTTTTATATATAAATAATAATGTAAATCAGGAGATTTGCCTTAAAATTCATACTTAATATCCTCTTTAGCAGCTGCAGCTACTGGAGGTTCTGTTCTGAATGTTGCTGCCCTGTTGGCATCAGGGACACAAGTAACACCTCAGATAGCTATGGCAGCTCAAATGGCAGCCCTGCAAGCTAAAGCTTTAGCAGAGACTGGAATAGCTGTACCTAGCTATTATAACCCAGCAGCTGTGAATCCAATGAAGTTTGCTGAGCAAGAGAAAAAAAGGAAAATGCTTTGGCAAGGCAAGAAAGAAGGGGTAAGTTCTCTTGTTCCCATCTTTTTTCATTTATTCCTAATTAGCAATTACTTAGAAAAACATATTTGAATTGGAAAAGATCAGTTTGGTCTTATCTTGCTTCTGAGAACCTGTAATTATTTAATACTAAAATCAAATGTGACAAATTATGAGGTATTCATATTTTGTGTTTTTATAACATGTCTTAAAATATTATGAATTTCATTGATAGCGTGCTACAAATGTTATTTTTTCTTTTGTTTAGAGTATATTATGGGGAGATTTGATATCCTTTTAAAAAAGGTACTTAAATTTTACGTATTCTAAAGTTTAGTGTTTCTTAACAGGACAAATCCCAATCTGCTGAAATATGGGAAAAATTGAATTTTGGAAACAAGGACCAAAACGTGAAATTTAGGAAATTAATGGGTATTAAGGTGAGTTATACTTTGTATTAAAATTCTGTATATTAACTTCTATTGTCAAGGTAACATTAGTTCTCAGCTGCAAAATGTTATTTCAGTAGTAGGACAACTCTGCATACTTTCTTGAGTTTTTGTGTTTATGTTCTCCAGGTTAATTCATGGGTTTGACTAAACCTGTGGTCCTCACTTTTGGACAATATGAGTTGTTCAGTTTAAATCGACACATTTGTTATTACTGAATTCCTTAGGTAAACTTGTAAAATCATAAGCTTTAGTATGTAAAGATGGGATTTTAAAAAAATTAATTTGCTTGAAAAAATACTGCTTTCTTAGGGTTAACTGTACATGGTGATACAGGGCCTTCTTAATCTTTAAAGTGCCAAGGAAGCTTTTTGGTTTTTTTTTGTTTGTTTGTTTGTTTTTTTGCTTTTTGGTTTTCTTTAACTTGTAAAAAGTAGGATTTTATTGAACCTTAAATATACAGATACAGTATTAGATTTAATACAACTTGTTACAGTCCACAAATACTCAGACTTTGGTTATTACTAAGGGGATTGGCTTTTTATTGATGACATATTTGGTTTAATAAACTGCACTAAGCTGGCTGTTTCTCGAACTTGCCAGAGGACTTTTGCGTTTGCTGTTAGTCCTCCCTGCGCTGTTCCTCCCTCAGATGACTCTTATGTCGCCATTTATTTATGTATTTATTTTTTATGAGTTCTTTCCCACCACCTTTTGTAAAATAGCAAGCAATCCAATTCCTGGAACGCTCTCGTTCCCATTTTCTCCTGTATTTTTCTCTCTGGTATTTATACACTGTCTGACATGCTCTACGTTTTGGGGGGACAAAACTGTCTGACATGCTCTACGTTAAATTGTTGTTTTGGTTTTTTGGTAGAGATGAGGTATCACTATGTTGCCAAGGGTGATCTTGAATTCCTGGTCTCAAGCAGCCTCCTGCCTCAGCCTCCCAAAGTGATATGGTTACAGGCATGAGCCACCAAGCCCAGCCTTGTTCTGCATTTTATGTTTTTTGCCCCCTTGCCTGAAGTTAATTTTTGTTATATCCTGCTCTATTCCAGACCTAGAAAAAAGTATTGCCTTGCGCTCTGGAGGTATTTAATGAATGAATGGAAGTTAAGTAATTTGGGTCAAATGTGTATCCTGAAAATATTTAATGGTACTGTCAAGTGAAAATCTATTTTTATTCCCTTGTGAATTCATTTTAATATTTTATATCTGATACTTAGAGTGAAGATGAAGCTGGATGTAGCTCAGTTGATGAAGAGAGCTACAAGACTTTGAAACAACAGGAAGAAGTATTTAGAAATCTAGATGCTCAGTATGAAATGGCAAGATCACAAACCCATACACAAAGAGGAATGGGTTTGGGTTTCACATCTTCAATGCGAGGAATGGATACAGTTTGAAAAAGATCACACATGTAAAGTTTGGAACTTTATAGACTTCCTCTTCTGATGTCAAGTCCTTGTTCACCAAACAGCTAGCATTCTAGCTTGCATGGGTGTTGCATTGACTTTAATTTATTGAAAAATACGATTTTTTTGTAAATATCAGATCAGTGATACTGGTGTTAGTGTTGTAATCAGGTTAAACCCACTTCCATTAAACTTGACAGGACTATAGAAGGACAATATTTTTTAGTTCATATATTCTACTTTTCAAATATCTAAAAGCTGCAGGTGGGATTAAAATCTCATACATGAATTTTTCGTGTCCACTGTCTTGTGTACTTTTGTACTTAACCTTGTACAGTTATTTTCATCTTTTGAAACATGAAAGAAATGTTATGTAGATGTTCTTTAGAAGATCTGGCCATTTGGTACATAATCCACCACAAATAAGCTGGGTGGTGATGATAATAAAAATGGTTTTCTCAAAACTGGTGTTAATTTAAGTTACCTGGAATTCTTGTTCAAATTTGTTTTATGGTTTCTGCAGCATTTTGCAATTGCTATTAGAAAACACTGGCTAGAAATTCCCCCACCCCCCTTTTTTAAGACCAGTTAACTATGCCATAGGCAGTACCATGGTGAGCAAAAATGTAAAAGGAGGGTGGGAGGAGCAGACAAAAATACTGTTTTCCTGCTATTATAAGGGACAGAATTGGTGTACAGTATTTGTTAAATATTCCATATGTTATTCAGGAAATCGATTAATGCATTAAAGGGATGTAAGCACTTTTATTTTAATAAAGTGCCTTATAACAAGTTCTTTGTATGCCCTTTGCTCATTATCCCTTTGAAGTCTTCTCCAGCATAAAGTACTAAAATACTAGATAACTACTTTGTCATGAAAGTATGAAATTTAATAGGGCATGATTTGGGGGCGAGGGAGAAACTATAACATTCATAGATCGATTATGTATTACAATGTTTAGCTTTGCTTAGAAAAGCACTTTGGAAAACTGTAAGAGCACAGTACACCAAGGGAAAACTGTTTATAGGTATAAAATTTACATCCTTATTTTAACTGGAATTAACAAAGTTCTACCAACTTGCTTGTTAAGGTATGCTTTTGTCATACATGAAGATCAAGTGATTGGATTATAAGATTGTAATGTATTTTGGTAAACGTTTAGTGTTCCCAGAGCACGGTAATTACAAGGAGAAATGATTTATTACCGTACTTAAATAACAAAGCTAAGACTTAACAAAGAAATGACACCATTGATCTTTGATTTTGTGGTCATCACAAATACGTTTTTCAGTTAAGCTCCACCCTTTCAAATAAATTTCATTAAAAATACTTGTTACCCTATAAGGTAGTGTTGTTACAAAAGCTTCCTATTTCCACGGTGTTTTAGGAGCTGGCCATATATAATGATATGGTCTGTCCTTTGCTCATCTAGACCAGCAGTGACCAATAAGATATATTTTATTTCAGTGATTTTTAAAACTTCAGTAGCTAAATGTAAATAGTTAAAAAGTGAAATTACAGTTGACCCTTGAACAACATGGGTTTGAACTGCGGGAGTCCACTTACATGTGGATTTTTTAAAAATAAAAGTTAACACTTGAGTGAGCCTGCTTCCCCTTCCACCTGCACTTCTGCCTGTGCCACCCCAGAGCAAGACCAACCCTCTTCCTCTTCAGTGTACTCGAGCCAAACACTAGGAGGGTGGAGAGCTTTAATCATGATTCACTTAATAGTATATTTTCTCATTATTTCAACACTCTAGCTTTAATATAAGAATACAGTATATAATACAACATACAAAATATGTGTTAATCAACTTTATGTTATTGGTAAGGCTTCCAGCCAGCAGTAGGCTGTTAGTAAAGTGGGAAGTCAAAAGTGGATTTTTGACTGCATGGGGGTCAATACCCCTAACCTCCGTGTTTAGGGTCAAGTGTAATTTTATTAGTGCAATGTATCCAAAATACTTAAGTATATAATGAATACTTTTGAGGCATTTTGCATTCTTAATACTTTAGAAATCCAATGTGTATTTTATATTTAATACATCTCAGCACTAGCCACATGTAGCCAGTGGCAACCACATTAGTGCAGGTCTAGTGGGAGTTACATAAATAATTGTAAGTTGAATGGTTTATTTTAAGAAACCATTATTGAAGGCCTGGAGAAAAGGAGAATTAGCTGTCTTGATTTCGGAAATGGGTCTATAGGGGAGACATACTCCATAGTTTGCTTAAGCTTACTGTTACCCTTTTCCCCTGGATGTTCTGTGGTTTCAGTTTCAAAGCCTTATGCTCCATGATGGATGTTTTGCGTTTTACGTTTGTGAGCAACAGGGACATAAGTTGCTGTCCTGGAAATATTTTAAAAGATGTGATGAGCCGGCACGATGGCTTACACCTGTAATCCCAGCACTTTGGGAGGCCAAGGCAGGAGGATTACTTGAGCCCATGAGTTCGAAACCAGCCTGAGAAACAGCATAAAATTTAAAAACTGGCCACGTATGCTTGTACATGCCTAAAATTACAGCTACTCAGGAGGCTGAGGCAGGAAGATCGCTTGAGCCCAGGAGTTTGAGGTTAGAGTGAGCTATGATCGTGCCATGGCACTCCAGGCCTTTTGTCTCAAGAAAAAAAAAAAAAGACTTGGTTGCTAGGCAGGACAGTGAGACTAGAAGTCCATACTAGTATTTAAGGTTAGATGTGATAAATTCAACACTGAGAAAACTGTTGGCTTTCATGGTAATTTGAGAGAGAATAGGACTTGGTAATTGTAGGTATTGAAAGGGCAAATACAATGATGACTTTGAGCCGTCTAGCTGGAGTGATGGTGGGTTTTGATTCCACTAAGCTTAGAAAACAAATACCATTTAAGAAGTAGATTGGTGGAAGGAAATGGAAGCAAAAATTGAGTTTTAAACAGAATGCTAAGTTAATCAGTTTAACAGACCACAGATGATTTTAAGTATATACTCAGAAATTAATTTATATGAGACTCAATCCCAGTTCTCCCATTCTAGTTTTCTCATCCTTCTCAACCCAGCCCTTTGAGTTTCTAAACAATCAGTCTTAGACTTTCTTCCAAGCTTGACCCAAAGATACAGTTGCCTAACATACACTTCCACTGGGGCCTCAAATTTTTCCTTCAACATACCTGTGGTGTCTAACCAAAATGCTTGAAAACCATCTTCCACCAGTCCAGTTACTTCTTTATTGCCTATAAGGATAAAATTGCCTCAAGGTACCACATAACCAAAATGGAACTCCCTCTTTGCTCCCAAACCTGGTCCACATCCAGTGTTCTCTATCTCAAATGATCATTTGTTCAACCAGTGTCTTAAGTCAGAATCCTAGCAAATATACGTGAACCCTTTTCCCTCATTCCCCATATTTAATCCTCAATGAAATCTGTTGCTTTAATTTTATCTTTTAAATGCCCTCTATCCCTAAATATCTAGCTAATTCTCTCCACTACAATTGCCACTACCCTAATCTAAGCTAGCATTTTTTCTTTTATAATATGAAAATTAAATTCTAATAAATTATAAAGATACAGATTGCTTATCTTTATTTACTTATGGCCCCTGAAAATTTAACCTGATTTTTTTTTTTTTTTCACAAATAGGACTCTTTATTTGTCATTAAAAGTCTGAATTTTAAACAGATTCTTGGACTGGTGGTTCATATCCATCAGCTAGTTCAACTTTAGCGCCTGTCTCATCACCAGTAGCTTTTCCAGAGCTACTACCTTCACCATGAAGCTCCATAAGTTTCCCCAATTCAAACTTGGGCTTCTTCAGCATTTTTACTTTTCTAACAAAGACATCATGGAGAGGATAAATAGATTGGCAAGCCTTTTCTATGTCTTTTCCAATGCTGTCCGGAATCAATTTATTGACTACTTCTTTCAAGTCATTTGTCTGCACCTCTCTGGTCATGATTTCCATCTTCTTCTTCCGGATTTGGCGGACCTGTTGGTGCTGAGCATAAGAGGTCTTCCGTATCTGATTGTTGCGTTTTTTAGTAAAACCAACACAGAACAGACGAAGCAAATAACCATCGGTAGTCTTGACATCAACATGAGCTTCAATCATAGTCTGCCATTTTTTAACCATGGAACACATTTTGTCACGGGTAAGGTCCATGCCATGAAAATTAGTCAGGCAGTTTTTGCCCTGAACATCTTCAGTAATCAGCTTGAATTTTCTAAATGCAACTTCATCATTTTGCAGATCAGCGAGGCTCACTTCAAACACACAACCCTTGAGGCCATCGGAGGCAATTTTTGTTCCTTGAGTCCTGGTGACTAGTGTTTTCCCAATATTTCTTATATTGAACATAGCAGGTGCCTTCACATCATACCAATCTTTCTTAGAAAATGGATCAACCACTTTCTTCTTGGCTCCCTTTTTGCCGCCTTTCGTAAGGCGCTTGTTCTTGTCAACCGCCATGGTGCTGCTCAGAGAGCCAAAAGGGCGGACTGATTTTTTTTTTTTAATTTAGCAGCTTATTTGAACAAAAAAATGATTCATGAATTGGGCAGCACTCCAAACCAGAAGAGGTTCAGAGAGCTCCAGCCATCAGCATTAGCTGTGAGCTTTTATAGACTGAACACAGAAGCAAAATAGAGAAATCACTTGATTGGCTACAGCTAGGTGTCTGAACTCTTTGGAATTGGCTGCCTGTGATTGGCTGAAACCCAGCTGTTTGTGATAGGCTGAAACTCACAAACTAGCATTTCTTTCTTTCTTTCTTTCTTTTTTTTTTTTTTTTTTTTGAGACAGAGTCTTGCTCTGTTGCCCAGGCTAGAGTGTCATGGCGTCAGCCTAGCTCACAGCAACCTCAAACTCCTGGGTTCAAGTGATCCTCCTGCCTCAGTCTCCCGAGTAGCTGGGACTACAGACATGCGCCACCATGCCCGGCTAATTTTTTCTATATATATTTTTAGTTGTCCATATAACTTGTTTCTATTTATAGTAGAGATGGGATCTCGCTCTTGCTCAGGCTGGTCTCGAACTCCTGAGCTCAAACGATCTACCCGCCTCGGCCTCCCAAAGTGCTAGGATTACAGACATGAGCCACCACGCCCGGCCAAACTAGCATTTCTTAAGTACAGTACTACAAAAATCTATCAATCTGTCTGCTAGATTCACAGAATTTTACTCTTGCTCCATCTCCAGTCTTTCCTCTACCCTACAATCGGGACCATTTTATCAAAATGAAAGTTTGCTAGTCACAAACATAGCACATGTTTAAAATGTTTCAATGACTTCTGAATGTTGGAGGTGGAGAGAGGAACCCTTTGGGTTCTGTGAGTCCAGCCTCATCTTGCTTCCGTCTGCCTTCTCATTCAACATGTGGTTTCTTCAGCCTAGAAATGCTCTTTGTTTCATCCTCCATATTTTCACGACTAACTTTGCCTACCTAATCATATTTCAGTTCAAGTCCCACTTCACTGACTCCCATAGACTATGTTGTTTCTTTATTACACATTTATAACTCCCTGTGTTTTTCACATTTCTTTATGAATACCCATCAACACCCCGCTGGATCCAAGAGCAGGAACAGGATTTTTTTGTTGTTGGTTCTTGTGGACTATAGGTTTCATGAGAGCAGGAATTTCTCTATTTTGCTCACTACTCTTGTATCTTCAGATCCTAGACAAGTGCCTGGCACACTGAAGATATAAATAAATGTGATTGAATGAATAAGTGATTAAACAAATCTAAAATAGTAGAATCTAATTCATTTTACATAAAACATGAACCAAGCCCAATAAACTAAAGTAGCTTGTTTAACATCACAAACGTCGTCTGTGGCAAAGCTGGAATTCCTTATTCTCTTGTTGCTGTTAAGCACGTACACCAGAATCTATGATAAGACATGCGTCGTACTCTGATTTTTTTCAGCCTTGTTTGCCTAGCAGGGACAATCCATATTGTTTTAACACGTTCTGGGCTAGTCAGTTTTTCTTCACGTTTCAAAAAGGACCAATCCCAGTATGCAAAGCAATGAGTTAACAGTATCTTAGAAACCACAAGTCCCGGCATGCCATGCTCCCGAGCAATCTGAGAAGTGAGTACGAGAGACGCCGTTGCATTCTGGGAATTGTAGTCTGTCGGGACTGGCCCCGCCTTTTGTGCAGCCTTGGCGGTCTGCGTGTGGAGAATATCGTACAGGGTGGATTAGCAGGGCCCGAGCCCTCGAGAGTGGTGCCGCCCTACAACCTTCGCCCCCAGCCCTGGTGGCCGGCTCCGCCCCTTCTCGAATCTTTTCCACAGCCCAAAATGGCGGCCGAGGTGGATTTTGGCGACTTTGAGCTGTTCGAGGCGTTTGACCACCCGGAGGAGTCGATTCCAAAGCCCGTTCACACCCGCTTCAAGGATGACGACGGCGACGAGGCAGACGAGAACGGGGCCGCGGACGCAGAGCTGCGGGAGCGGCTTCAGCAATGCGAGGAAACCATCGAACAGCTCCGCGCCGAGAATATCCTTCCTGCTCGCTGGGCCCTGTCACCCGGGCGTGGGGTCGGGACAGCGACCGGCGTGGGCGGAAATTCCAAGAGGGCAAAGAATTCGAAGTAATTTCTCGCGTCCCGCTGGTGGGCTGAGAATCTAGGGTTCGGGTTGTGCAAGCTGCCTTGGGTCCTCGGCGCAAACCTTCATTTCTGAAAATCCGTCTCCTGACTGTATGCACTCCTGCCCTCCCCCCCGCCGGGTTCCGTTTTCAAGGGTTATTGTAGACTGCTCAACTGTTAGATTGTAGACTGGCCACCACTTCTCTTCCTCTCTTTGGAGTCATCTCATTTCATATTTTGCAGCCAAGCTCAAGTTCATGCAGCCGTGTTATATGTTAAGAGATACCAGACAGATACTTAGACCTTGGATCAGTTTTTTATGGCGGGGGAAAAAGCTGGTGGTGGTCCTAGGATGCAGAGTTGGGAGCCTGAAGGAGTCGGGGTGTGCAAAGAGAAATGGCTAATTGCTTGGTTGAAATTGGGGATTAAGTTTAGAGTTCTTCCACGTTGAGCTAGCTTCTGTGGTGAAGATGCATTGCAACGCTCTGGGGAAAACGCGCCAAATAAGTTTATGTTTGGCTTGAGTTACATGATTACAGTTTTTTCTGGATTTGCTAGTATGTTTATTTACATTCTTAGGGTTTTTAAAACTATATATACGGATAATTTTGGTTCGGGTAGTTTTCCTTTTAAAATTTGTAAAGAGCCCTGAAAGTGGTTGGTATGTCAGTTTTTAAGGTTTTTGAAGTCGGATTTTTTTTTTAACATGTTGCCTTTTTCCTCGACATTTTGTTATGAAAATTTTCAAAATACAAGAAAGTTGAAAGGATTGTACAGTAAATATCCATAGATTCCATCCCAGATTCTTGTTAACTGCTTGTTATACTGCATTTTCTGTATCATATATCACGATCCTTTGGATGACTTGGAAATTTTTCTTCATTAGCTGTTGAAACTTGACAAAGACATCATTGTTTGAAAAATGTTTTCAGTTCAGTTTGTTTCTTTTGGACTGAAAGATCGTGTCTTAAAGTATATGTTCAAAGGGATGAAAACCATAATAATTTTTAGGTCCCAATGCCTAGCCCTGCAACAAAACAGGAGCTCAGTAAGTGTGTCATCCTCAAAGTATTCATGAGTCTTTTACGTTTGTAACATTCTTTTTTTTTTTTTTTTAAATGCTTTTTGTTACTGGCTTTAGCAAAAATGTTAGAAGTGGTTTTAAAAAAAATTTCGGACAGGCATTTTCCCACGTTTGTAACATTCTGACACCAAAAGTGAGAGGAGTAGTAGTTGAATTTTATGATCTGCATGATTCTGTTTAATGAGGGCTAATGTTCCTTAACAAGTAATAACATCAAGAACTTAAAAGAAAATTGAACATTCTGACTCGACCAAGGTATGAGATAATGAAAATATACCGTAGTTGTCCCTTGTTATTTATCCTCATGTTAATATTTAATCACGGATTCTTTGTGAAAAGCATGTAGGATTTCGGTGTCATTTTTATTCGTTCAACATATTCTGAAGAGATCTAATGGTCCTTCATTCTGAATTTGTGGGGATAAAATCTGGATTCTCATAAGTGCATTAAACTTTTAAGCTCACTTATTGGGTGAAAATATTTGTGAGGTAGAATCCAGAAAATTTTGACTTAATGATCAGAACAGGCACGTTGTCAACCCAGCTGTTCCTATTTAACAAACATTTCTAGAAAGTAAGGATTACGATTACAATGTTACTCTAGCTGAAGATTTACTTACACCATTAAAATGTGTTCATAAAGAGAAACAATGCAAGATATAGAATTTTAGAAAAGAAAAAGTTAATATTCCTTTGGAAAAAGTACAATGAGTAGATTTGCATTTGGGCATCTGACTGTAACAGATTAAATGCTGGTATCTCATAATATAAATTTATTTAACAGGTCACTAAATCTAGATATTTGTTAAAGTACAGATTTGTTATGTGAAATGGTAATTTAAGCGTTCAGAATTTGGGGGTGCCATGATGTAGTTTCACATGTACTTTTTTTGTCTCTGGCACCAGCTGGAATAAGTCAGATGCACTGGTGACTAAAAGTTTAAATTTTAGAATTTAGAAGTATTTCAGAATAACTTCCCCATTCTGTACTCTCCTTCCTCTGTGTGAGCACACTTTGGGTATCTATACTCATTTGTGGTTAGATATTAAATGTATATGTATTAATGTATAGCTAGGATACCTCATAAAATTCATAATTTTTATATGTTAAAGATATTTAGATAATTATACATTTTCTAATGGAGTTGATCATTTGAACATTAAGTATTTATCTTAAAAGGGGTAATGATTACCTAGTTCAAATGATTTCAGCATTCTAGGGTTTGCCAGTTTATAAGAAGGAAGCAATTGGTATCATGAAAAAAGAATAAATTATTATTTTTTTAGAATTAGTGCACTCTATATCGTCAGACTGATAAAGCATTCTACAGAAAACCAAGGAAGAAGGAGATATATCCTTTTTTTTTTTTTTTTTTTTTTGAGACAGAGTCTCACTCTGTTGCCCAGGCTAGAGTGAGTGCCGTGGCGTCAGCCTAGCTCACAGCAACCTCAAACTCCTGAGCTCAAGGGATCCTCCTGTCTCAGCCTCCCGAGTAGCTGGGACTACAGGCATGCACCACCATGCCCGGCTAATTTTTTCTATATATATTTTTAGCTGTCCATATAATTTCTTTCTATTTTTAGTAGAGATGAGGTCTCGCTCTTGCTCAGTCTGGTCTCGAACTCCTGAGCTCAAACGATCCGCCCACCTCGGCCTCCCAGAGTGCTAGGATTACAGGCATGAGCCACCGCGCCCGGCCGATATATCCTTAATTAGATAAAATTTATACCCTCATGTCTCTTGGTTTAGTCTTTATTTTTGAAACTGTCATAATCAGAAGTTTCTCCTCTTTTTAATCAATAAACATTATGGGGTTTGTGTGTTTCTGTGTTTTTAACTAAGAAAAGGTTTAAATATACAGCAAGTGGAAAGAATAGTATAATTACCGTTACCCATATCTTCCCCCCTTAGATTTAACAATATTTTTATCATATTGCCTTCTAATCTCATGCACAAATTTCACCCCAAATATTTCAGCTTTTTTTTCTCTTCTTCTAAGACAGGGTCTCACTCTTGTTGCCTAGGCTGGAGTGCAGTGTTGCAATCATAGCTCCCTGCGGCCTTGAACTCCTGGGCTCAAGTGATCCTCCTACTCAGCCTCCAAGTAGCTGGGACTACAGGCACTCACCACTACACACCACTAATTTTTAAATTTTTTATAGAGTTGGGGTCTTGCTATGTTTGCCCATGCTAGTCACAAAAGCCTGTATCTTTTTTTTTTTTTTTTTGAAACAAGAGTCTTACTCTGTTGCCCAGGCTAGAGTGCTGTGGCGTTAGCCCAGCTCACAGCAACTTCAAACTCCTGGGCTCAAGCAATCCTTCTGCCTCAGCCTCCCAAGTAGCTAGGACTACAGGCATGCACCACCATGCCCGGCTAATTTTTTCTATATATTTTTAGCTGTCCAGATTATTTCTTTCTATTTTTTAGTAGAGATGGGATCTCGCACTTGCTTAGGCCGGTCTCGAACTCCTGACCTTGAGTGATCCTCCCACCTCGGCCTCCCAGAGTGCTAGGATTACAGGCATGAGCCACCGCGCCCAGCCTGTATTTTTAAAAATAAAGACTTATTTCATGCATAACCACAACACCATGATCACACCTAATAACTGGCATGATTTCCTTAATAACGTCCCTTACTCAGTCCATATTCAAATTTCTCCAGCTGAGTGTATTTATAGCTGGTTGCTCAAACTGGACTCCAACCAAGGACCATGCAAGTTGCCTGTGGCTCTTAAAAACATATATTTTTAAAACCTGAAGCTTGCCCAAATTAAAACAAGTTTCTGAACTTTTTCATATTTCAGTTTTATTTCTTTACTTGATATGAACAATTCTAAATAGAAACTGATTTATTTCACATGCTGTACAGGTAGAGGAATATGAGGAAGGTGAGACAGGAAGAATCAGAGATACAGCTGGTCCCAGGGCACTGAAGGGATATATTACAGATTTCCAGGCTGCATTCTAGTTCTGTTTTTGGCAGTATTCGCAAGTCAAATCCAGGAATAGTATGCTTATATATATCTCTGCTTTAGAATCTTGGATTTGAGATATTTAGTGCTATGTGCTTTACCCTGCAAGAGTCAATCCATTTATTTATAAGTGTTTCATTTTCCCATATACTTCCGAGCCAAATTCACTCAGATTCTTTTAGAAATATATTCTTGTAACCTGCTGGTTTATCCAGTCCTTCCTCCCCTGCTCCCACTCCATCTTTAAAGAAACTAAGCATTAGCTAGAGAAGTTTATTCATTGAGAACTGAAAGATTAACTGTAGTTCTTAATTTTTTGTGAAACAGTTCTTAAAATACTAGCCAGACTTGGTGGCTCATGCCTGTAATCCCAGCACTTTGGGAGGCTGAGGCAGGAGGATTGTTTGAGGCCAGGAGTTCAAGACTAGCCTGGCAACAAAGCAAGACCTTGTGTCTACCAAGTATTAAAAAATTAGCTGGGCTTGGTGGCGCACACCTGTAGTCCCAGCTTCTTGGGAGGCTGAGGCAGGAGGATAGCCTGAGTCCAGGAGCTTGAGGTTGCAGTGAGCTGTGATGATGCCACTGTACTCCAGCCTGGGCAAGAAAATAAGATCCCTTTTCTAAAAACATATATTTTTAGATATGTACACACCCACATATACACATACATATTAATGTTAAATAAGAGATACCTTTGTATAAAACCATTAAAGTACATAGAATTGGTAGAAGCTTAGATTTTTCTTGAGAAAAGTGTCATTCTTCGTTCATGGTCTTATTTGTAAAATATATGATCTTTGATACTTAAGAATTATAAAAGTTATGTGTATTATAAAGCAAGTTTTACTTTATTGTCTTCTAAGAATACGTTTTAATTCTGTTTTAGTGGAATATTGGTGAACAATACTAAGTTAGATGGACCTTTATTACAGATTCTATTTATGAACAATGCTATTTCAAAGTAAGTAATTTTTTTCCCTTTCCTAAATATAATGAATTAATATGTTTATGAAACAGTGTCTTTTACAATTATGCTGTTTTCATTTGTGCTTACCTTTATTCTTAAAATGATTTTCAAGTTTAAGTGTATGGAATCATGATTAAGAGCAAGGACATTGGGGTCTTATAGACCTGAATTTGATTCTGGACTGCTGGGGAGGTCACGGAACTTTCCTGTATCATCAATTTCTTCACTGGATAACGGGGTACTATTAGTAACTACCCTTTAGGTAGCTAAATAAGCACCTATAAGAGCTCAATAAATAGCTTCTAGTAAAAATAACCACTACCACCGTAACAATGATAATAATGTTAACCATGTTCTCCCCACATCAGGCAACGGATTCCACGTTGGCTGTCTTCAAAGCCTACCCACATGATTGTTTTTTTTAATACCAAAACCAGACTTTTGCAAGCCATCCAGCATGTTTAGGTTTAGGGTGATTCTGTGCATTCCTACAGTGCTTGCTGAAGTGTTCTGAAATGGTTTGAGGCCTTGCCCTATCCCTCAGAGCATAATCGTAGACATTTCAGACAATTGCTTGCCCCCTCCCAAAACAATCATACTGTTATCTTATGTGCTGACCAAGGTCAAGAAGGTAGCAGGAATGGTGCCAGGCCCATAACCTACTTTATTTCAGCCGAAGTGGAACCCAAGGCTCTGGGGGTGGGGCAGCTGGGTGGTGAATGCAGCGGCAGAAAAGAGCTGGGCACTACTGGGCTCTACACTATTGTGTCTTGACCCTCCTCCCTATAGATTTGCTATCTACTCTAGCTCATGACAGTCTGATTGCTGCACCACTCACCTGGCATTTTCACCTGCAGAAACATTAGAATGTCTTAGCTAGAAGAGACATGGAAAATCATCAAGTCTGTGAAAAGGAAGCTGTGTCTGAGACATTGTGGCTGCCCAACTGCAGCCTAAGAAGACCTGGGCTCCTTTGACACCTGAACTGAGCACTACAGAATATTTGATTAGCTCGGTTCTTGACCTGGAGGGATAGAGAAAGTAGATAACCTCGGTAGCTTTTCTTGCATTGCGTTTTGCTTTTATTTTTTTTAGTTTCATATTTATACTGGTGTTTCCTTATATGTGCATAAAGAGTCTCTGGGAGGAGGATGTGGAAGAATTGAGTACATTGGCTGTCTTTGTGTTGCAGAAGTAGGTGGCTAAGAGTCAGGGTAGGAAGGGAGCTTTTCATTATGTAACCCTTTTACTTCTTTTAGATTTTGGACCATTTACATTAGTATCTATTCAAAAATTAAGTACATAAAATTTACAAATAAAATCCATTCTTTGCACAACTGTTTGGCAACTGTTATGCCAAACACCGTGTTACATTATCATAATCATTTCATTAACTTGGCAACAATGTGTATCTTTCCTTTAGGAATAGTTCCTGAGTGTTACAAAGAGTCAGTGATTGGATAAACCTCTGAAAAAAGAAGTAACAAAATTTACACATGACATCTTATAATGATGCATACGACTTCAGTCTATTAAATGTTTTACTCTGTCTGGGTTCTGACCATTTTGTCCTCTTATACAGGCAATATCATCAAGAAATAGAGGAATTTGTATCAAATTTAGTAAAAAGATTTGAGGAACAGCAGAAAAATGATGTGGAAAAGACTTCCTTTAATCTTTTGCCCCAGGTATTTCAAATTTAAGAGACTTTAAGATTAGATTATGCTTTTCACTGCCAATTAGTAGGCGACAATAATCCTTTTGAATCAAAACCAAAATGATTGTAAGATTGTCTGTTCACCTCCCTTCCGCCCCTTGGCTTTCCTCTCCAAAGTCTGACCAGTGCGGCCACGTGACGTTCCTTTGGATTGTGGCTCCTTTGGTCAAGGGAGTCACATTCAGACCTGGCTACACTCAAAATTGAAGCTTTTCTATTTCCTAACTTGGACACATGGTTTTGAGCAGAAAATTAATTTTAGGCCAGAAAAAATATCTAAATTTCTGGAATTTATAAAAGACAGATTCTTTTATCTAAAACTAACAGACATGTGCTATCCTTCCCCTCCCCACTTGTTTAAAAACAATCAATAATGTGCCCAAAGAAATCTGAGAAATTTCACTATGTGAATATTAGAGCATGAGTTTATGTTTTTAAAAAATCAGAATTATTATTGGGCTTATTACTTAAATTAAAAATTAAGGTAAGTAAGAATCTCTCAAATAAGCTGCTTATCCTCAGGGTTTGGAAAATGGGAGTGTTCTGATTAATTAAATTTTTTATTGTCTTTAGTTTTTATGTCTCCTGTATAATTTTTAAAGATTCAAGAAGCAAAATACATTTAACAATAAAAATCACACTGAATATTGTTTTTGATTCAAGGAACTCTTCAGAATTTTGTAGTAGCTTGAGGTCTGTGAGGGTTATATTATCAGTATTGACCAGTACTCTAAAATTGTATATTTTTTTAATCTTCCTGGTTATCTGATTTCAAGACAAAGTCTGCCTTGCCAGTTTAAGTATTGAAAGTTCCGTAATTAACATTAACACGAAAGTCATAGTGCATGCTAATGCATCAGAAGGAGCTCTCTCTTTATATCTTCATTTTTCCCATGTGAAATTTCCTTCATAACATTCTTAGCTTAACTTCTAAACTTATCCTAATTATGACAATGATAAATCCAAAATTTTATATACCTCAATGGTATGTATTAGAAAATAAAAGGAGTGTGTGTTCAGATTCCTAAGATTTGAAATTTAAAATTGTGAAAACATTGGTTACCCTTTGTAATGTATATTTTTGTTTGTATTAGCCATCCAGTATTGTGCTAGAAGAGGATCATAAAGTAGAAGAATCTGGTGCCATTAAAAACAACAAGGAAGCTTTCAGTGTAAGTTTGGACATTTTAGTTTTGAGTTCTGCAGATATATGTTTCCTATCCTTTGTCAACTGGGTGGCATTTAAATGATAAAGTGGTATAATCATATGTCTTCAATTGATCACATCTTTCTTCTGTTATAAATAACGGTGTAAAGTTTAGCCTCTGAATGTTATAGTTTGCCTTTTAGTAACTATTGCATTGTGACCTGGGGGCACAATAGACTTACTTTGGAGGACTTTGTTTTTGTCCTGACTAACCTCTTTGTTTATGTTCAAGAACTTGGATGAGGATGTAGAAAGCATGCTTGTTGAATGTACAGATGGCTGAAGCTGAGAGGGATAGATCGCTAATATAACAGATGGCAAATTTGAAATTTAAAATGTTGACAGACTCATATGGTGGGTGAAAAATAGAAGAAACCTAAGAAGGATGGCCTACATTTAGTCCAACAGCCTTTCAATACCTATGCAAAATCCAGTACTGTCGATACAGTGTAGTGGACCAGGCGCCATGGCTCACACCTATAAACCCAGCACTTTGGGAGGCTGAGGGGAGAGGATCACTTGAGCCCAGGAATTCAAGGTTGCAGTGAGCTATGATAGCACCACTGCACTCCAACCTGGGCAACAGAGCAAGATCCTGTCTCCTAAAAAAAATCACACACACACACACACACACACACAAAAAACGTAGTGATATAATTTTGCAGCTTATAATTTTTTTGAAAAAGATGTAATCCTGGATTCCATAAAAAGAAAGACTGGTTTTCACATTTATAGGGTGTTATAATCCATACTCCATTGACACACCACGATTTTAACGACATGGGGCTGCTGGGGTGATGGAGCGCCCACAAACCGTATTGAAAAGATTTACCAGGGGTGTCACATCTCTGCAAGTAGGATAAAGGCTGTTATTTGGAAAAAGTATCATTTGAAAATCACCCTTTAAAGTGTCAAGTGGCAGAATTAGGACCAGTGATTGAATTGAGTATACGGGGGTACATTTCAACTCAACTCTTAGAAAGCCAAAATTTCTATCAAATGTTAAAAATAAAGTGGTACATCTCATTTAAAAAGTGAATTCTGTTAGTGAGGCATGGTGGCATATGCCTGTAGTCCCAGCTACTGGGGAGGCTGAAACAGGAGGATTGCTTGAGCCCATTAGTTTGAGATAGTGAGCTATGATCGTGCCACTGCACTCCAGCCTGGGTGACAGAGCAAGACCCTCTCTCTTTAAAAAAAAAAGTGAATTCCATGTTACTGGATTCAAATAAAGACTGAGATGCTCAATAGGGCACTTTAAAGAATGATTTCTGGGCTGGTGCAGTGGCTCACGTCTGTAATCCTAGCACTCTGGGAGGCCGAGGAGAGAGGGTCGCTTGAGGTCAGGAGTTGCCTGTCTCTACAAAAAATAGAAATCTTAGCCAAGTGTGGTGGGGCATGCCTATGGTCCCAGCTACCCAGAAGACTGAGGCAGGAGGATCACTTGAGCCCAGAAGTTGGAGGTTGCAATGAGCTATGATGACGCCACTGCATTCTAGCCTGGGCTACAGAGCAAAACTGTCTCCAAAAAAAAAAAAAACAACAAAAGAATGAATGATTTCTGTATTTGAACCAGGTAACTTCATTTCCCTTCTAATTCAAAAGTTCTGATATTTAAAGTAGCACCTACCTAGAAATTGGGAATTTCGTGTGTTTATTCATTTAGGCCTTTAACAAATACTAATGAATGTTTGCTGAATGCTGCTTTGTGCCAAGGACCATTCTCGGTTCCAGGCACACAGCAGTGAAAAAAAGGGCAGAGTCCCAGGTCTCATTGAATTACATTCTGGTGGGGGAAGGCGGTACTCTGATGAAAAATAAAGCAGCGTAAGGAGTTAGAATAACCATGGGGAAGGTGGTTTGTATAGTGACAGCCTGTTACTGACAGCCTATCTGAACCAAGACCTGGATGCATTAAGGGAGTGAGCTGAGGGTGCAGTTTGAGTGAAGAATACTCCTGGCGGTAGTAGGTGCTGGTATTTAAGTTCTAAGCTCATTGCAGATACTACTCGTGAAGGTGCTATTATATTCCCGTTTTACAGATGAGGAAACAAATACGGAAAGCTAAGTAACTTGCTAGTGAGCTAGTAAGTAACAAAGTTAGGGTTTGAAATGAGATCTTCAGAGTCCAGAGTGTACGATCTGAATCCTTATATTGCTTCATAGACCATAATGAGGACTTTGGATTTTATTCTGAGTAAGATGAGAGGCCACTGGAGGGTTTTAAGTAGAAATGTGAGATGATACGATTGAATTTTTAGAAGAACTGTGTG
The DNA here is from genome assembly GCF_041146395.1 of Eulemur rufifrons. Lineage (NCBI taxonomy): Eukaryota > Metazoa > Chordata > Mammalia > Primates > Lemuridae > Eulemur > Eulemur rufifrons. Next base: position 5,472,929 of record NC_091003.1, read on the forward strand.
GAACATGGTCTGTAGCTGGTTACACGTAGAAAGTACAGCTGATGAAACACATGGATGGATTGGCTGTAGAATATGAGAGCAAGAGAGGTGTCAGAATGACTCAGGTTTTTGGCCTGAGCAACTGGAATGTCGCTGTGTTTTTTTTCTGTGATAGGGAAGACTGGAGGAGGAACAGGTTCGGAGGGGGCTAGGAATCCAGTACAGTTTTAAATGGATGAATTTGAGATGCCGCCTACATGTCCAGGAAGAGCTGTCAAGTTGGCACTTGCATATTCGAGACGAGTTTAGGAGGGGTCAGACTGACCTTTGGGAGTTGTGAGTGTGTAAATTACATTGCATGCCGTGGGTCTGGGTGAAGCACCTAGGGAGGGAACATAGAGAGGAGGACCAAGGACTGAGCCCAGGCCACTCCAGTATGTAGAGGATGGAGAGAGGAGAAGGATCTAACAACGAAGACCAAAGTTTGGTCAGCAAGGAAGGGAGAGAACCAAGAGAATGGTGTCCTGACAGGCAAGGGAGGAAGGTATTTTTAGGAGGAAGGAACAGTCAGCTGTGTCAGTTGTTGCTGATGGGTTGAGTTAGATGTCCGTTGAATTTGGCTGCGTGGAGGTCCTTGGGGAGCTCCGTTGTCAAGTAGCTTAGTGCGGTGATTCAAACAGATAGGAACAGAAGCATTGCTGGAAATGTTCCAGAGAGAATGACAGTGTCATTTAAAAAAGTGGGAAATACGTTCTAGATTAAAAGAAACTAAAAAGATATAACATCTAAATGCAACATATGAACCTTAATCAAAACCTGGCTTAGGTTAAAAAAAAAAAAAAAGGCTATAAAAGACATTTTGGGGACAGTGGGGAAAACTGAATGTACATTGGATATAGATGGTACCAGGGAGTTATTCGTTAATTTTCTTAAGTGTAACAGTGGTATTTTGGCTGGTAGGAAAATATTCTTAAAAGGCTTATACTGAAATACTTAGGGATGAAGTGTGGTGATGTCTGCAACTGACTCACATGGCTCAGTAAAAAGTGCGTGTGTGTGTGTGTGTGTGTGTGTGTGAAGAGAGAGACGTGAACACAAAAATGTCAGCCTATTAGCAATTGTTGAATCTAGGTGAAGGCTACAAGGCTATTCATTGTACCATTTTTTCAATTGAGCTGTATGGAATTTTTCCAAAAAATTGGAGGGAACAGAAAAGAGTGAACAGGAAGAAAGGAAATGGAGGAAAGGAAATAAATAGAGAGTTTGAGGGTCTTGCTGCAAAAAGAAGTAATGAATTGATGGGGCATTAGAGGGAAATATGAGAGTGAAGGTTTTCATTTTTTGTTTGAATTCTAGAGAGAGTGTAGCTGATAGTAATGATCCAATACAGAGGAAGAACTCAGTGATCTAGGAGAGAGAGGGGAATTTAAAGAAGTTGTTTTTACTTACACATCAAAATCTGGCTCCTTTAACTAGGGAGTTAATTATTATTTCTGTTAATTTCATCCAAAAATAAATTGTTAAAACAGTTAATCATAGTCTTACATTATTTAATGTCTTTTTTTTTCCTGCTTAAATAGCAATATTTTTTGACTTGTTTTCTGCAGGTTGTAGGAAGTGTCCTGTATTTTACTAATTTTTGCCTTGATAAATTGGGGCAACCGCTACTAAATGAAAACCCTCAGCTTACCGAAGGATGGGAAATACCCAAGTATCCTACATAGTGAATGAAGATCTTTTATGCATCTTGCCAATAAGTTCACCTTTTAAAAAATTTCCAAATTTTGCAGACTATGATAACTATTCCTTAATAAAACTCACTAAAGGTACCAGCAAGTCTTCAGCCACATTGTTTCTCTAGAAGGGCAAGAAATACAAGTAAAGGCAAAAAGGTTTGTGTGGGGAGTTGTTTTATTCTTTTTTTTTTTTTTTTTTTTAAACCAAAACCATAAACTCTTTTAGCTTGAAAAGTTAATATTCGTTATTGCTGGTTTACTATAAAGTACAGATTGAGCTAGAATTTCAATGTATGGATATACATTAAATGTTTAAATTGATCATCTGTTTCTTGGAATTCATTGGTTCACACCTAGTATGCCTGGGTGGGTGGAAAGGTACAACTGTTGCTGTCTCTTTGATTGGTGTCTTATAACCATCTGCCTTGTTTCCACGTTACCTAACTGAAATATGATAATCTGTTTGCCTCAATTCTTCTGTTATGAACCACTGAAAAAAACTCAGAAGAGGTAACAGATTAGTCAGGAACAGAACGGTTCTTGGTTAAAAGACTGCACAGCACTACTTGTTTAAATGACTAAGTACAGGAGATGTGCGTGTACTTACTGCAGGTGTTAGTGATCTGTGATCTACTTGCTTTCTTGTCTCTGATGCATTTTGCTGTCATACAGAATTTTATTGATTTGCTTTCATATTTTTATTTACATTATCAAAATCTTTGTTTTTTGACCAAATAGGCCAAAGCCTCACTGTTTCAATTGTGGTTCTGAAGAACATCAAATGAAAGATTGCCCAATGGTAAATTTTTCTCCTATTAAAAAGTCTTTGAACAAGAGCTTTCTATGTTTTCAGCACATTTATGCCATAATGTGATGTGAAGAAACTTCTTTTGTTGCTTTCCTATAGCTCTCTAATTTGAAATCTTTTCAAATTTGTGCTTACACTTTAAGACATTAAATGCTAAAAAAATAATTTATTATAGTACTGTCTGTATTTGAAGTGAATGAAACATAAGAGTTAATTTTTAGAAAGTTTATTCTAAAAACTGGATTTTATGTTAGGATAATACTGAGGTAGTAAGAAATTAATGTGACTGCTTCTCTTCCTTGCTTATTTTTCTAAAATATACATCTTCTTTTAAACTTGTTCTTGATGCATTAAAACTAAAATAATCTGCTTGACTTAAAAAGTGATTATTTTTGCTTAATTTGTGAAGTATTTCTAAGTTGCTTGATCCCATTCTTTCAAACATATGATTTAGCCTCGGAATGCCGCTCGAATAAGTGAAAAGAGAAAAGAGTATATGGATGCCTGCGGTGAGGCAAACAGTCAGAATTTTCAGCAGCGATATCATGCTGAAGAAGTAGAAGAAAGATTTGGAAGATTCAAGCCAGGAGTTATTAGGTATTCCTGTCGTTTTACCATAAAATGTCATTTTTATTTCTCCAGTGTTTGGAACATTCTGTGTATCTTCAGAGTAATCATCAGGATGTAAGTGTCCTCTAGCAAGGCCTTAGGTAACATACATTAATTCATTCAAAAACATTTATTGAAATCTTAACTCTATTATTTGTTAGGCATCATGCTACATGCTATGTAATATAAGACAGAAATGTTTTAAAATATCAGGCCATTATATGTTTTCATGCATACAAGAATTCAGTATTTTTCTTCCTCTTTTATGTTTACTTAGTGAGGAACTTCAAGATGCACTGGGTGTGACGGACAAGAGTCTCCCCCCTTTCATCTATCGGATGCGCCAGTTAGGGTACCCACCGGGGTGGCTGAAAGAGGCTGAATTGGAGAATTCAGGTCTTGCACTCTATGATGGAAAAGGTATAGTATGTTAAGTGGAGGCGTCAGCTGAAGTGTTATCTTTTTTTTTTTTTTTTAATTAAAAAAAATCACAACAAAATGTGATGGAAGTGGCTGGCTTATTTAATGTGTGCTAACTGAAAAATAGGATGTTTTCTTTGTTTTACAAGGAAGGGACTAAAACTTTAGTGAGTCTGTGGAATTGTCAGCTTGTTATCTGTACTTGCTCAGTGACTATCTAGGCCAAAGTATCAACTCTCCACTCTCCAGCCAGTCTTCCTAAGCCCTTACCTTTCTCAGTGATAGTGATAGACAGATCCGTCAGTGCCAAGACACCTGTAACATTTAGCATACAGAAATCATCTAATAGTCTAGAACTCCTCTCCTAGATATCTTCCCTGGAAAGACATTCACACGTGTGTACAAGGAAATGTATGTATTGAAGGATACATACGTTGTAGCATCAAATATGACAGTGAAAAATTAAAAACAATATTAAGTTCCTGAAGAGAGGAGTGATTACATAAACTGGTAGTTCCAAGCTGTGGATTCCCTGCAGCATATAAAGAGTGGAATAAATCTGTATGAATTAACATGGCAAAATCTTTGTGCAATACTGAATTTAAAAAAGTAGGTTTCTAGATAACTTACACATTATGGTGCCATCGATCTTAAATTAAAAAGAAAACCCACATGGATGAGACAATGCTCTGTGTTCTTTGGGGACATATCTATGTAAAAAGTATTGCTAAAAGGTTTTAACCAAGAACCATATAGATTCTAGGGTTTATGCTCAGAGATCTTCCCTGGCCATCTTACCTAAATGTCTCTCCCTAATCCCACCCACCTGTCCTGCCAGTCTTTATCACTGCACCCTGCTCATTTCCTTCAAACCCTATCACAATTTCTATACATTTATTTTATATTATATATTCCTGTTTTATTTGAATATTATCTATTTTCCCAACTAGATATTAAGCTTTATAATTGTTAAAACCGTGCCTATTTTATTCACCAATATATCCCCTAGCATGTAGCACAGTGCCTAGCATGAAGTAATATTAATTTTTTTTTTTTTTTTTTTAAAGGGTCTTGGATGAGCTCAATGACTCATTCCCATAATCCCAGCACTTTGGGAGGCCAAGGCAGGAGGATCACTTGAGGCTAGGAGTTCAGGACAAGCCTGAGCAACATAGTGAGACCTCATCTCTACAAAAAGTAAAAAAATTAGCCAGCTGTGACCTCTTGTGCCTGTGGTCGCAGCTACTCGGGAGGGTGAGGTAGGAGATCTCTTGAGCCCAGGAGTTTGAGGTTGCTGTGAGCTAGGCTGACACCATGGCACTCTAGCCCAGGTGACAAAACAAGACTGTCTCAAAAAATAGAAAAATTCTTTTTTTTTTTTTTTTTTTTTTTTTTTGAGACAGAGTCTCGCTTTATTGCCCGGGCTAGAGTGAGTACCGTGGCGTCATCCTAGCTCACAGCAACCTCAAACTCCTGAGCTTAAGCGATCCTACTGCCTCAGCCTCCCGGATAGCTGGGACTACAGGCATGTGCCACCATGCCCGGCTAATTTTTTCTATATATATTTTATTTTTTTTTTTTTTTTTTTTTTTTTTTTTTTGTTGAGACAGAGTCTTACTTTGTTGCCCAGGCTAGAGTGAGTGCCGTGGCGTCAGCTTAGCTCACAGCAACCTCAAACTCCTGGGCTCAAGCGATCCTACTGCCTCAGCCTCCCGAGTAGCTGGGACTACAGGCATGCGCCACTATGCCCGGCTAATTTTTTCTATATAGATTTTTAGGTGTCCATATAATGTCTTTCTATTTTTAGTAGAGACGGGGTCTCGCTCAGGCTGGTCTCGAACTCCTGACCTTGAGCAATCCACCCGCCTCGGCCTCCCAGAGTGCTAGGATTACAGGCGTGAGCCACCGCGCCCGGCCTCTATATATATTTTAGTTGGCCAGATAATTTCTTTCTATTTTTAGTAGAGACGGGGTCTCCCTCTTGCTCAGGCTGGTCTCGAACTCCTGACCTTGAGCGATCCACCCGCCTCGGCCTCCCAGAGTGCTAGGATTACAGGCGTGAGCCACCGCGCCCGGCCCTAGAAAAATTCTTAATTGATACACAGCAAACTCAATTCAACAGTGGTTACCCTGGGAAAGGAAAGAGGATTGAGCAAAAGATTTTAGTTTTATCTCTGATACCCTGAATGTTTGGTAGGTTTTTTTTTTTTTTTTTTTTTTTTTGAGAGTCGCTCTGTAGCCCAGGCTAGAGTGCAGTGGCGTCGTCATAGCTCACTGCAACCTCAGAATCCTGGGCTCAAGAGATCCTCCTGCCTCAGCCTCCCAAGTAGGTGGGACTACAAGCGTGTGCCACCACGCCTGGCTAATTTTTCTATTTTTGGTAGAGACAGGGTCTCACTCTTGCTCAGGCTGGTCTTAAGCTCCTGAGCTCAAGCGATCCTTGGTCTCCTAGAGTGCTAGGATTATAGGCGTGAGCCACTGAGCCCAGCCTAAGTATTTATTTTTATCAAAATGATGTGTCCACATTGTTTAAATTAAAGCCATTCTCAGATTAATTCTGTTGCTATGAGCATAAACACTTTCCAGGTGTGCTTTTAGTCTGGAGAGAGGTGTGTATTGACATCTAGCAATATTCACTTTTTTGATGGTCTATAATAGATGGTGCTGATGGGGAAACAGAAGTTGGAGAAGTACAACAGAATAAAACTATCACTTATGATCTCTCGAAATTGGTAAACTATCCAGGTTTTAATATATCTACTCCCAGAGGCATTCCAGATGTAAGTATATTGGGGTTTTTTTAGTCTTGCTGGGATGTGACATTATTATGTTAAAGATTATTCAAAGTGTTAACTTATGTAGTAGTTATTGTTACATAAAGAAGTAAATTGTTACTACATGTTTAACTTTTTAATTTCTTTTATGTTGACTAGAATCAAGTGAAATCTTGTATTCATCAAAATCACAGTCTTTTCTGGTTTCAGGCCCCAAGCAAAGGAGCTAAAATAGATCGATTAGATTCTATAAATCTAAAACTATTCTGAAATTAAAAGATTTATTTAAATATGGATGGTTGTGAGGCAGTATTATAAACCTTACAGAATTACTTGGGAAATAAATTTGTGTCTGTAATACATCTAGGTACGCTATGACTCGTTTTTCTATTCTTTCTTGCGTTTTTTTCCCCCCTCAAAATAAAATTTCTCATTCTGTATGTGAATGGTTTTTCCAACTATACTTTTCTAATTTTCATCTTACATTTTAAGATCCAACAATTAACTATTGTGTTGTTGTTTTAATAAAAACTATTCTTAGGACCTGGACAGCAGGGAAGAAGCCAAAGATTGGAATTTAGAATATAGTAAACAAAGTGATGAATCACACAAAATAGTGTGTAATTCATTAAGAGCTAAATTGCATGATACAAACCATCTGGGGTTCTGGAAGTGGGTCCAAGTACTGGTCTATATCAGAATCCCATGGGGGCACTTGTTAGAAATGCATGTTCTTTTTTTTTTCTTTTTCTTTCCTTTTGTTTTTTTTTTTTTTTTTTTTTTTGAGACGGGGTCTCACTCTGCTGCCAGGGCTAGAGTGCAATGGCATCATCATGGCTCACTGCAGCACCAAGGTCCTGGGCTCAAGTGATCCCCCTGCCTCAGCCTCCCGAGTAGCTGGGGCTACAGGCACATGCCATCACGCTGGCTAATTTTTAAATTTCTTGTAGAGATGGAGTCTCACTCTATTGCTCAGGCTGATCTTGAACTCCTGGCCTCAAGTGATCCTCCCGCCTTGGTCCCCAAAGTGCTGGGATTATAGGCTTGAGCCACCTCTCCCAGCCAGAAATGCACATTGTTTAGTCCCACCCTTAGACTTAACTGACTCAGTGGACTCTGGAATCTGTATGTTTCACTAGAACTCAGAGTGATTCTTTCTGAGAACCACTATTGAATGTGCTATTGGAGATGAAAGAGAAACAGTGATTTTGGACATAGAAGGTCAATACTCTATTTGGAAAGAGAAAGAACAGAAGGTAGAAAATTCAGCGTGAGTAAGTCTGTTAGAAGTTAGCAGTGCCTGGGCATGACAGGAGAGAGGCTAGAGCCGGGGAGGCCCAAAAGGAGTTGTTACTGCCTACAACTTCTGCTTGCAGTAGGTAGAACGCTTTTTAGCCAAGCGTTATGTCAAGTAGTCTTTTAGTATTAAGTCCTAATTATTTTGCAGGTAGGTTTTTTTTTTCCCCCTTAAACACACCATTATTTTCTTTAATTTCTAGTGAGGAAAAGTCACATAAGAAGCAGGAATGTAATTTGAAACCTCCACTCTACCTCCTTTGAGCAAAATTTCAAAACATGACATTTTCTAAATACATGTTTATTCCTTCTCTTTTCATCATTAGGAATGGAGGATGTTTGGTTCCATACCAATGCAAGCATGTCAACAGAAGGATGTGTTTGCCAGTTTCCTCACTTCTAACTTCCAAGCGGTAAATAGATTTTAAGGGTCTGGTCTATATAAAAATTTGTTATGTATGTCTGTGAGATTTGTGATTCATTAGCATCTTGTTACCTTTTCTATCTGATGAATCAAAAGGAAAACTAGCTAAATTCACCACTTACCTAGCCTGAGCTTCAAAATTTTTTTCTATATCATTTAAGTGAAGGGATGGAGTTCCTTGTGTACCCCATCTAACTTGTGTTTGGTTTGATTTCTCCGTTAGCCAAGTGTGCGGTCCAGCAGCAAGAGGTCTTCCTCTCAGTCCAGCCCAGGCAGTCCAAAGAAGCAGAAGAAGGAAAGCAGTTCGGCAGCCTCCCCCGCTGACATGGAGCTCGACTCAGGTGGGTTTCATCCTGTGGCTTTGATTTCGTCGAGGAGGTAGAATGAACCTGTGTGCTCCTGAGTTCTGTAAGAAAGGGGAGACTCCTTTATGAGCATTGACTAGATCGTAAATCTCTCTTTGATCCTTGGAGATCAGAGCATCGCCACTATCACTGAGAAAAGCTGAATTGGGCGGGGCATGGTGGCGTGTGCCTGTAGTCCCAGATACTTGGGAGACTGAGGTAGGGGAATCCCCTGAGCTCAGGAATTCAAGGTTACAGTGAGCTGTGATCACACCACTGCACTCTAGCCTGGGTGATAGAGCGAAATCCTGTCTCTAAAAAAAAAAAAAAAGAAAAAATATATAAAGATGTCAGCAATATAAGTTATCCTATATTTGAGTATGAACCTCCCTCCCATTTCAAATTCCTAGGGAGAACTTAAAGGTCATGGATTAAATCCCCTTAAAGTTCAAAGGAATTAAAGTCTAAAATCAAATTATTTTGCACAAGTGGCTTTAAAATCAAAGCCCTCAAATTACTTTCCCAAATTTTTTACTCTGCTTAGTGTTGGCCTCGGGGGTTCTGGATGCCTGGGTAGAGAGTTCACAGCCTGGGCTTCCAGCACCTACAGCCCTCAGTCTCCAGTCTCACTTTTAACAAGGTCAGAGAGTTCATAGGAAACAAAATTATCCCAGCCTTTGTCACATACCTATGAAATTTTAAAAACAGGCAATTCCTGAAAACCCTGTGGTCATTATCTCAGACAAAATTATGTTCCCAGAGTCCTATACTTCTCAGTGTTATCAAAGACCATAGCCAAGACTCAGTGCTTTCTGAGTGAGGGCAAAAATGTGCTTTCAGTCTCTCAAGGATGCTAGTCAGTTAGTGCTAGTATCTGTCTCCACCGCCTGAGAACCTAAAGTCAGGCGAAATCTCTCAATAAGTGAATTTGGGTCTTGTGTGCTTATTATAAAACACTGTGGGAGGAATCTGCCTGTGCATGTGTGATCATTTAAGTTTGGGGATTTGTGGTGATAGCACCCCTGTCACTAGTTCTACCTGCTTCTGTGCAGGCATTTTCAGCCCTGTGCTGGGGGCTCTTCTATGTCTTTTTAGGGAATTGCTGGAGCCTGAGAAACCTACCTTCTAGGGGAAGTGTCTCTCTCTTTCTCTCATACCAACCTGAGCCCGTATGGTGAGGTGAGACTCTTCATCCTATGGCCAGAGCCTAAGGTTCCAACCTGAGTGCCTCCGCATTCCTTCCTTGCTCGCAATCCAGAACGGAATGTAGGACAGTAGATCTAGCACTTGTCTTACTAACCCTGCTTTAATTAGAACTTTGCTAGCTCTATAATGCAGGCAGAACCTTTTTTTGCATTAGTTCTCTGTGATGCAAACAGAACCTTTGCAGAACAAAGGTTATTTGTAAGGGCTTGACAGGACTCATTTCCATACCATCCAGACTTTGTCTCAGCCACGCCTCCTGACAGATGCTGGGCCCTCACCTTTGCAGTCTGGGCCTCAGCTCGCTGGATCGCCCTTGCCCTGCAGTCCGTAGTGGAGTCTTGCTCACTGAGCCTCCACTGGCATCTCTGGAAGCTTCTACCTGCCTGCACACAGCTGCTAAGTATAGCTCAAGGTCCTGAGGCCACTTGCAAAAGGCCCTCTGGGCCCAACCATCAGCAAAGGCACTGGTTTTGTTTACAGGCCCTCTGCCTCCTTAGAGATGGCCACACTTACAAATAAAGTCACCATGAGACATAATCACCTGCTGAGAACAAAGGACCATGTGGCCAGAGGGTCTTTGCCCAATCCACAGACTTAAAAGATGGGCCAGTGTGAGTCTCCAAAAGGTGCTAGGATCAGAACACTGTGGCCACACCCTGAGTCCCAAGGCCTCAAGCCTCGCATGTCCTCACGTGTTCTTCCACCAAAAGCCTCTCCGGATATCTCCTCACCCCTGATCAGCCCTCCTGTTGTTATTAATACTTCTCAGTGCTGCCTGCCAGCACACTAAACGTCAGGCTCTCTGACGGTGTTAATAGCAGTCCCTTTCCTGCCTAGGTTCTGAACTACTAAGTGATCACACAGCGAGTAATGGGTCAAATTTTCAAGGCCAGCGTTTAGCTCTGCTTAGCGAAAGGCCAGGCGGGCCTGCCGGCACAACCAGGCTGCCTTCTTAGCACCCAGTCAGTGGCCCTACGTCAAGCCCCTCCTACCCTTGTACCACTGCAGCGCCCTGCCCGGCGTCTTCCTGCCCTGCAGGGCCCCGCTCCGCAAGGAGTGGCAGTGGAATGACCTCTCTGGGCGACTCCCTCCCAAGGAGAAGAAACATCGGGTCTAATTTTCTTGTGGAAAGTTTTATTAGTAGCCTATAATTTGTGTGTTAAAGTGGAGTGGATTCCATGTCCCAGACCTGTGAGTGTAGCGATGCAGTGTGGACTTGTGAAATACAGCTGAGTTCAAGTAATTTTAGTGAAACCCAGTGCCATCACAACTGCTGAAGTATCTCACCTTTCTAATTGCAGATATGGAGGCAGCTCATAGTTCTCGGAGCAGCGAGACGTTTCAGTTTCAGCCACCACTACCTCCTGGCACTCCTCCTCCACTGCCACGGGGAACCCCTCCACCCGTCTTCGTTCCTCCGCTCCCCAAGGGCACCCCGCCGCTGACTCCCAGTGACTCTCCCCAGCCCAGGGCAGCATCCGCGGCTATGGACGAGGACGCGCTGACTCTGGAGGAACTTGAAGAGCAGCAGAGGCGGATATGGGCGGCTCTCGAGCAGGCAGAGAGCATGAACAGCGATTCTGATATTCCTGTGGACACACCTTTAACTGGGAATTCTGTTGCCTCGTCACCTTCTCCAAATGAGCTAGACCTCCCTGTCCCAGAGGAAAAAGAATCTGAAAAGCAGGTGGTGCTGGACGAGCCTGAGGCACCAGACACTTGTACAAAGAAACCGGAAGTTGAACATTCCTCAGGTCCAGATGCTGAGGCTGCAGCGCTCTGCCAGAAGGAAAGTGAGTCTGCTCGGGTAGACACCAAAGGTGCTCCTCTTGATAATGGCAATGTCGTATCACACTGTGACATTAGGAATGGAGGTGGCCAGAAGCTCTTTCACTCAGACACCACTCCTTCAGTGGCCACTAAAATTCACAGCCCTATCCCTGACATGAGCAAATTTGCAACGGGAATAACGCCATTTGAATTTGAGAATATGGCAGAATCTACTGGCATGTACCTCAGGATAAGAAGCTTGTTAAAGAACTCACCCCGAAACCAGCAGAAAAATAAAAAGGCTTCTGAGTAACTGCTTGGCATAGCACCAGGAGCTATTTCATGATCTATAATTTTGTCTTCTGTTAATTAGTACTAAGTGGACAGATGAAATTGTTTTCCTATTTGTCCCTCCCATGTTTAAAATGCACACAAGGTTTAATTGTGTTCTCAAGTCAAGCCTATTTTAAAGAATGGGAAGACTGGGCTCACTAGTTTACAATATTTTATTCTCACTGACAAAAAGTTGGGTGGGGGGAAAATGTAAGTTTGAGCTGGTTTAGCGATAGTTTGTTAAGGTTTATACTATTTTTGGATTGTGAGTGTCCGTCAAGAGTGGTTTTTATCTGTCTTTTGTACATTGTTTTCCCTTTCTACATTTTGCTAATTATCCTGTATATAAGTTTAATATATCACTTTTTAAAAGAAAAAATTCTAACCATTTTAAATTCATATTTCAACTCGGACAACCAAATGAGAAAAATCAGGGATGAGCAGCTTTATCCATTTGGGGTATTTTTATAAGTGATTTACATGAATCAATTTTAATAACACTTTTACTTTTTTGTAACTTCATTCTGCATATAAACGTGCTTACAGGTACGTTCATCTTTGTGTACAGAGGTTTAATAAATTAGTTTTCATATACATAATCTAAGACTTTGAATACAAAAAAGTGATTCACAGTTAAATTAGTGTATATAAACTTTTAAGTGTGGAGATGAATTATGTGGTTGCAAAATTTAGTGGTAGCAATTATATGAAATTGCAAGTTTGTTTTTGGTGGATTTCAGCTTTAAATATAGAAACAGCAGACTTTTAAAGCAATTATTTTGAAAAAAATAAGAGGGCAGCTGGCCTTCGTACAAAAATAAGTTTCTAGATTTGGACCCTAAGATGATTAATAGTTAAAAATTTTAAAGTAGACAAGCAAATTGCTTTTAATTGTCAAATATATAAGATAGAGCTGAAACTATGGTTTTTGTCTTTATGTGGAATGCCTTTACATCTTTATACTTAGTCAAGTTCTTGAAAAGAAATGTTTAGATGACCTTGAATTACTAGTCTTAGGTAGTGCTATCCTGCTCTCAGGCCAACAGAGGGAGCAAAGTAGAACCATTCCGGATTTACTTTTGATTTCTGAGAACTCGAGTAATCAAATTTACTGTTCTAGAAACAATAAAAGGGAATGAAAATTATACGAACGGGGTTGGGGAGAATTTATTTTTAAGGCCCTCACAGACTGTGCTAGAAATAGAATAAAATACTTTTGGCTTTTTTCCCTCTGAGTTTAAGTACATAATAAAAGCAGTGCTTTCTGGTAGTTTGCACAGTGCTTTTACATACATTATCTGAGTCAACATTTCTATCAGGCAAATAATTAAGGAAAAAAATAAGGAAAGGGAGGCAGAGAGAGGTTAAAGGGACTTGTCAACATTCAAGAGGTGGTTCTCGTGAGGCCAGTCTTCAACTAAAGACTATTCCCTAATCCTAGTCTAAATGCCCCTTTAATTATTGCATTGTTGACGTCATCTTTGTATACCAGAAACACCTTGACAGTTATCTTTTTAGCACATACCAGGTATCATGTTGAGGTATTTTTGTGCATGCGCCCATTTGCACAATCACCACATTAGTAGGTATTGTCAACTTCACTTTTTAGAGGAAATGCCTCAGACACACAGCTGGTAAGCCACCTAGCAAACCTGCATCCAGGTTTCTGACCCCCACATCCATGCCCTTAACCACTGTCCTGCCTCCCCGTCAAGAGCTCTATAAAAGCACTGATTTCTCAAAAAATCAGCTCCTATTTCTTCATTTGTTCAATTACGTGTTGGAGGCACATTTGTTTTCAGTGTTGCTCAGTGTGCTTCAGGGCATTAAAAAAAGTAACTAGAATCTGCCTCTAAGGAGCTTATATAGCAGTGGGAGAGAAAATGGAGGGTCCCTCTCAGTTAAACAGGACTTAGTCAGTGACTGTGGGAAGACGGCAAGTGCCTTGGGCCATTTTGGGGCCATGGGAGAATCACCTATGTAAGACTGGCTTCAAACTCCCAGCACCGCAGGTTTAAGTATTCATCTGGTGGGTATTTGAAGACTTCTGGAAAGAGAATCCTTTAGCTAATACTTAAAGTGTAGGTAGGAGGATTCCATAGACGAAATGAGCTTTGAAATGTACAGGAAACAGCGTGAGCAAAGCAGGAGCTAAAACGCTCCAGAAATGTAGGGAGGTAGGAAAGACTTAGGAGTTGCGTATTCATCGATGCTAAGAACTCTGGATTGCTTTGCTATGCGGTTTGAATTTTACTAGCAAGAAGCACCCCAAACATCTTCCTGTGGCGAGTGACCTCATCCGAGTGGTATTTTAAGAAGATAAATCCTAAAGCAAAATTCTGAATGAATCGAAGAGACAGTTTATAGAAGGGAACACATAAAAATGGGAGGTAGTTGCCTTGAGGGGGTGCCCCATTTTTAAAGTTTATTCTGTTTGCTGTACTTGAGTATTATGACGAGAACGTTGGGTGGAGGAACAAGTTATTGTTTGGACTTGTTCATACTGTGACAAATCTCCAGGTGTGGGTAGGTGAGGTAACAAACAAACACTTGTACTTCAAGATGGAGCGCGGGTGGGGATCTCTCTAATCTCTGTCTTGGGTTAGAAGGAACGTGGATTGTAACACAGGTTGCTCAAACAAGGCTGCTCTTTGTCTTCGCTTTGAGTAGGTGAGTGGGAAGAAGGCACTGCCCTTAACCGAAATACGAAATAACCTAGTTCTTTTTTCAACAGGTTGCATTTTCTTAAGTGGTGAAAATAATTGTCTATTTTCTACTAAGAAGAGGCTTCCTCCTAGTTGATTTTATCCTTCAAGTTTTTCTCTGCTGGAATCATTTTGCTTTTCTGCCTTGCACTTTGCAGATTTTCATTAGCAGGCAAAACCAACAAGGGTGTTGTAACAATTTTTCATATCCAAGTTGCCTGTAAGACATGACTCAGTTTCCAAGAACACAATATAACATATATAACCTGTGTTTTTCTTCAGGATTTGGAAAATTCTTTTTTCTTCCACTTAATAGATTCATTTGATTTAATGGTATAAATGCACTTTGAAGTGAATGGGATTAAATTGCAGTATTTTGTTAAAGGAAAGTGTTATAAATAGTTCTTAATTACAGAGCCATGTCTATATTCTTAGTAAATTAGAAATCTCTGAACAAGGCATGTTTTGTAAATCACCAGCAATCCAGCTAGAATGTTCATATTGGACTGGACGGGGGAGCATGACAGCTGTCTAAAAATAGGAAATTTTCTTTTTTTTTTTTTTTTTGGTCTCCTAAAGAAATGACGGCATGTTGGGGAGGGGAGTGGAGTGACACTGTGACATTACGTTAAGCTGAAAGTCTCCCTCCCTGTTCATTCAGTCTGCAGAGCATGTCTTTGTCATCCACATTCGGATTCTAAATTTGTGAATTTTATGATTCAGAAGACAGCCTCTCTGTAAAATTCATATCCCTCACCCCTCTGTGAGCTGATGTGAAATGTCTACGCATCAGATCCAACTTCTAGTCCATTTTCATTTGTCATTAAATTACACCCTTTCTTAGCCTTTTAAAGAATAAAATGTGATGCTTGATTTTTCTTTGTTTAAAATGTTTAATTTTTAAATTGTCAGGAGGAATAATAAAGCCATACATTTGAAGGAAAATAAGCCATAGAGGAAACCTACACCATTTTTCTTCAGACAGTATAGAAATGTATTTTCCCAACAATTTCTAAACATGAAACCCTTTTTTATTTCCCCAAATGAAAATTTTGGTCTTGTTGCTCGTTATAATACATGTTTGTTCTAAAAAGTCAAAACAGAATAGTATAAAGTGAAAGTCCTTTATAGTTACAACTTTGAAAGGAAATCATTGTTCACAGTTTGGTATACTTTTTTCCTGAGCAAATGCATGTACCTAAGTTTTGGCTTTTTAAATATTTTGTATATATAAGTGTATGTTTTAATAAGGGTGAGATTATGTACTTTCCATGTCAGTATTTGAAATCTAATTATTCTTAATGGCTGCATGGTAGTGTACCACGTTTTATTCGATGCTGTTGACAGTATTTTGTTAACAATGCTGCAGTGGACATTTGTGGAAATACGTGTAGAGCACGCATCCCTAGATTATAAATAAGAGTGAATATCTTATGTTTATTGGCAATTTTTTTTCTATGAATTCTTTTATATGCTTTGCTCATTGTTCTGTTGGGTTACTTGGCATATTGTAACTCTATAAAAGTTACATATCTTTTGTTAGATGTGTTGGCAGAATTTTGTTTTCAATTTGTCATGTGTATTTTAATTTGTTAACGGCATCTTTTGCAGGACAGAATTTTCAAATTCTTACACATCAAATCATTGAATCTTTTCCTTCATGAATTGACAGTTTTGATGTGATGTTCTATTTTCCAAAAGACTTTTTGTTTTGCGAGTTGACACTCTGATATCTGATAATGTGGCTTATTGACTAAAACTAGTATTGCAAAATTAATTCCTCCTAGTATTTAAATGGTGTAATTGGTAAGACTACCCCTCCTTACAACTCTCTAAATTTATTTTCATGTCGATAGTTTTACTAATTACCATACAAATTTGGTTCACCAAGCCCTAAATATCATCATATTTTAGATTTTCTTTATGAATAAACTGGAAAGACAATGTCATTTTTTTCCTTTTATTGAATTTTTTTTACACATGGATAAATGAAAAAAAAAATCTAGGAAGAATGACTATAGCAGACTACCAAAAATATAACCTAACCAAAAGAAAGAACAGATTGCAGTAAAAATAATAAGAAATATATATATATATATATATGTGATCCTAATCATTTTATTGCATCTGTGGGAATGGGAAATTCTGTATACCAGAAATTCTAGATATCAGAATTCTTTTTTTTTTTTAAGAGACTGGGTCTCACTCTTGCCCATGTCAGAGTGCAATGGCACCATCATAGCTCACTGCAACCTTGAACTCCTGGGTTCAAGGGATCCTCCTGCTTCAGCCTCCCAATTAGCTGGTACTACAGGCACGCACCACCACACCTGGCTAATTTTAAAATTTTTTTGCAGAGATGGGATCTTGATATGTTTCCCAGGCTGATCTTGAACTCATAGCCTCAAGCTATCCTCCCTCAGCCTCCCAAAGTGCTGGGATTAAAGGCATGAGCCACTGCACCGGGCCAGAAATGCATTTTTTAAACAAAATTCGCTATCAACAATGTTGTGGACACATCTGGAATTTGTGTAATACAAGGAATTCCTGAAAATGCAAAGGGGCGTAACCCTTACTGAGCTCTCTACCGTTCCACACAGCTGAGATTGCTCCCTGTGGGCGTGACCTCATACCAGAGTGGGTTCCTAATGTTTTCAATCATGGAGGCTAGTTCATTAGTCATAAGTGAGAATGACAAATGAAACTAGACTAGAACAGGTTGTGGGATTAGACCCAGGGCAAATTTCTCACGGGTTTATAATAAGTTTCCCTCTGTCCCTACCACATGCCTGCGTTGCCTATCCTGATCTGGGACTCTTTAAACCAATTACAGTTCTGTTCATTGTATTGGTCAGGTTTACTTTCTACCAACATTTGGGGGACGAGTGAGCCCCTAATATATTAGGGTGGTTGAACCTAATATGGTTTCATGACTTGAGAGTCGCGTAACAGGACAGGCATAGTGGGCATGTGGTAGGAACAGAATGTGCTGCCCACAGTCGTAATTAAAGGAAATGTTAAATTTTCCTGAATTTTATCCAAAAGGTCCGTGGGCCCCCAGTGAAGAGCCTTGCATTAGAGCGACCAGAAAAGAAGTTTCTCGGGCCTGTCTTAGGGCATTTGCTCTGGCAGACCTCTCTGCTCAGACCACTTTTCCCCTGAAGTCCAATTGGCTGAGTCTCTCACCTTCAAGTCTGTCGTAAATTTCGTCTTCTCAATGAGACTACTGTGACCACCTGACTTAAAACCACACACAACACACGCACAACACCCCGATCACTCCACCCGCCCTAATCTGTTCTCTCTTCTTCATAGCATTTTTCACTTTCTAACATATTATATAATAATTATTGTTTTCTGGGGTTTTTTGTTTTTGTTGTTTTGGATGCTTGAGAACATTATTAAGCCACTGTAATCAATGAACCATGACGCTGAACCCTGTTCCAAACATCCTGTTCTGTGAGCTAATTCTCCTTATTGTTTAAGTTAGTCTGGGTTAGACTAACTGCCAAAGTTGTGCTGATGTAAGTGCTATTAAAATGTGAGAGAATTTTTGACCAGCAGAACGTGAACCTCAACGTCTGATGGGTCCCAGCAGACTTAGGCAGCCTTATCTCCTTTTAGCTTCAGGAATTCCATCTGGGACCCGAAGAGCTTTTTCTGGCAGGAACTTATGCATAGTTATTAATGTTTCAGACGGCCTGTCTTTGATGGAGTAATATTGGTTTTGCATTTAGGAAAAGTTAACATGTGGGGGGAAAGACATTTTCACACGTTGTTGGTGGGGATATAAATTGGTTTGATCTTTTTTGGAGGGTAATTTAAAAAATTTAAATGTGCATACTTTAGATTCAGTGGTTATCTAAGAATTAATCCTATAAATGTTTATATAAAGTATAAAATATATGTGTATACAGGACTGTTTATTGTGGTAGTGTGTGTAATAGCAAATAATGAACCTAACCTAAATGTCTGTCAGTGGGAGTCTGAATAATTCCTAGTATACTCATGATCTTATAATGCAGTGATTGGGAAAAAAATGAGGCAATCTACATCTTCTGATGTGGAAAGGGATCTATCTAGCTACCTATTCCCCTAATACATGTATTAGCTACAGAGTGTCATATATGTAGGTGTATATGTATGATACATATTATCAAATAGTTAAGTTAATGTATATCATTTTTTCTCTTTTTTATTTTTATTTTTATTTTTTTTCTCTTTTTTTTATTTTTTTATTTACTTTTATTATTGCTTGATATGTACCATAATGTATATCATTTAATATATTTTATTTGTAATCATATACATGTTAACTAAATTATATATGTATATTAAATTTTTTATTGTTACTGGAATATATATATATAGTTAGGTGCAATACACATACACACAAAGGTTTAAACGATTTTGATCCCCTGCCTCACATCATACACAAAAATATATCCCAGGAGAATAAAAGATTTAATGTAAAAAGCAAAATCTTAACATTTTTATAAGAAAATATAGAGGAATACTTTGTGACCTAGTGCCTTAAAAAATCTGTCAGTGGAAAACCATTGTTTTTTAAAAAGTGAAAAAAACAGGCCATATATTGGGAAAAGATATTTGCAATGTATATAATCAGAATATATTAAAAAACCTCTATAGGCCCAGCTCGGGGGCTCAAGCCTATAATCCTAGCACTCTGGGAGGACGAGGCGGGAGGATCGCTTGAGGTCAGGAGTTCGAGACCAGCCTGAGGAAGAGCGAGACCCCATCTCTACAAAAAATAGAAAAAATTAGCTGGGCACCTAAAAAAAAAAAAAAATAGAAAAAATTAGCTGGGCATGGTGGCGTGCACCTATAATCTCAGTTACTTGGGAGGATGAGGCTGAGGCAGAAGGATCCCTTGAGCCCAGGAGTTGGAGGTTGCTGTGAGATAGGCTGATGCCACTGCACTCTAGCCCAGGCCACAAAGCAAGAGTCTGTCTCAAAAAAATAAAATAAAATAAAATAAAATAAAATAAGGCCGGGCGTGATGGCTCACGCCTGTAACCCTAGCACTCTGGGAGGCCGAGGTGGGTGGATCGTTTGAGCTCAGGAGTTCCAGACCAGCCTGAGCAAGAGCAAGACCCCCTCCCTACTAAAAATAGAAAAAAATAGCTGGGTGTGGTGGCACACACCTGTAAGCCCAGCTACTTGGGGAGGCTGACGGGGAGGATTGCTTGAGCCCAGGAGTTTGAGGTTGCTGTGAGCTAGGCTGATGCCACGGCACTCTAGCCCGGGCAACAGACTAGGACTCTGTCTCAAAAAAATATATATATATATAATTAATTAAATTAAAACTTCTACAATCAGTTAAAAAAAGAAAGACAATCCAACAGAATAATGGGAAAAAGATATGAAGAGCCCATCCACATGAGAGGATATAGATGGAAAAAGATTTAAACATCTGATAATGCCAAGTGTTGATGAGCAATAGGAATTTTTTTTTTTTCTTCAGAGACAGGATCTTACATTGTTTGTTGCCCAGGCTGGCCTTGGACTCCTGGGTTCAAGGGATCCTTCTGCCTTGACCTCCCAGATTGCTGGGATATAGGTGCCCTAGTTTTGCAGTGGGAATTCCTAAATGCTATTGGTGGAAATGGATGCTGGAAGAACCATTTAGAAAGCTGTTTGACAATATTCAGTGAAGCTAAAGATGTGTACCCCTCCTTCATGGCTCACCAATTCCACTCCTAGGATTGTACCCTGAAAAAATTCCTGAGTATAAAATGCAAAAAGCAAAACAAAACCAAGAATCCAAGACAGACAAAGACATGGGACCCAAGAAATAATGCAACTAATTGAAGAGTACAAGATAAAAAATTCTGTCTCTTCTGCCAACTTGGAAAAAAAAGTGGCAGTTCTAAGCCATTGCTAGAAAATTCTAAGAAAAATAAAGAGCAGTATGAGAAATTCATTGTCCAAAGAAAAGGAAGAGTTTTACTTTTTATTTATACTCTTCTGTATTTGAATTAATTACCATATTCATGTCCCAGTTCTATAACTTATATAACTAATTCAAATTTAAAAATAAAATAAAAATAAATTCCTTCATGATTAATTGCAAATCTTGGTACATATACCAAAAAATGTATTGTATGTTTAAAATAATCGGTTATGTTTTTTGAAAGCCTCATGGTAAACTCAAATCCTATACAAAAAAAGTGAAAGGGTATTCAGAAAGAAGGGAGTAGCATTTTTAGTAAGTTTAACTTTTTTCTTTTTTTTGAGACAGAGTCTCACTCTGTTGCCCAGGCTAGAGTGCAGCATCGTCGTCATAGCTCACTGCAACCTCAAACTCCTGGGCTCAAGCAATCCTCCTGCCTCAGCCTCCCAAGTAGCTGGGACTACAAGCATGCACTACCATGCCCGGCTAATTTTTTCTATATATTTTTAGTTGTCCAGATAATTTGTTTCTATTTTTTAATAGAGATGGGGTCTCTCTCTTGCTCAGGCTGGTCTCGAACTCCTGATCTCGAGCGATCCTCCTGCCTCAGCCTCCCAGAATGCTAGGATTACAGGTGTGAGCTGCTGTGCCTGGCCTTTCATTTCCTAAATTGTCATTATTCTATCAAAAATCATAAGCTAGTATTAGAACTCATCACCTCTAATCTTCCATTTCACTGTTTGTCCATCAGGCCTTAAGACCCGTGGATTTTCTTGGCATCTTAAAACGAATTTTTTACATGTTGCACCACAGTGCTTTTTCACTTTGTAACTATGGGAAAACTGTAAAAGCAAAAATTGGCACCTTTGGTGAGGAAGTTAATTTTAGTCCAGGGTACTCCTTTTGTCATTATGGAGCCAGGCTTCAGGCTGCTAAAGCTAACTCTCCTTTGTCTGTTTATTTCAAAGAGCTTAAGTGCAAAAGAAAACTAGTTGAAGCTAGGTGTGGTGGCCCATGCCTCTAGTCCCAGCTACTCAGGAGGCCGAAGAAGGAGAATTGCTTTAGCCCAGGAGTTTGAGGCTGCAGTGAGCTTTGATGACACCGCTGCACTCTAGCCCAGGCAACATAGTGAGACTCTGTCTCAAAAAATATATATGTATGTGGCTCACGCCTGTAATCCTACAACTCTGGGAGGCTGAGGCAGGAAGATCGCTTGAACTCAGCAGTTTGAGACCAGCCTGAGTAAGAGCAAGACCCCCATCTCTACTAATAATAGAAAAATTAACCGGGTATGGTGGTGCACGCCTGTAATCCAGCTACTTGGGAGGCTGAGGCAGGAGGATCACTCGAGCCCAGAAGTTTGAGGTTGCAGGTGAGCTAGGCTGATGCCACAGCACTCCAGCCCAGGTGACAGAGCGAGACTCCACCTCAAAACAAACAAACAAACAAACAAACAAAAAAATATATATATATATACACACACACACTACATACACATATATGCACATACATATACACAAACACACACACTTTGACGTTAAATATGCAAAGCTGTAAAATAAATTTTATCTGAGGAATTTGTTCACACATAATATCTCCATCAGAAGGCTGGGCGCAGTGGCTCACGCCTGTAATCCTAGCACTCTGGGAGGCCGAGGCGGGAGGATCACTCGAGGTCAGGAGTTCAAGACCAGCCTAAGCAAGAGCGAGACCTCATCTCCACTAAAAAATAGAAAGAAATGATCTGGACAGCTGAAAATATATAGAAAAAATTAGCCGGGCATGGTGGCACATGCCTGTAGTCCCAGCCACTTGGAAGGCTGAGGCAGAAGGATTGCTTGAGTCCAGGAGTTTGAGGTTGCTGTGAGCAGGGCTGACGCCATGGCACTCTAGTCTGAGCAAGAGAGTGAGACTCTGTCTCCAAAAAAAAAAAGTAAAAAAAAAAAAAAATACATATATATATATATATATATATCTCTGAATCAGAAAACAGACCAAATGATGATGGTCAAAATAGTATCGCTCAAGGGGAAGAAAAAATAAAATCTCTTCGTTGCTGAAAAGTTAGCCTTCTAACTGTAGAATCACATGCCTGTAAAAAGCGTCATTAGAAAACCTTCTGGGAAAGCTAGCCTCTTGTATTTTCCACATCTTCAAGCTAAAAATATGTCCAGGGTAATAACAAGCAACCATGCCCTGCGTCTGATTCTGCCTCTGAATAGCAAAGGCTAATTGCCTGTTATAATATTGTGTCCCTGTGAGAACAGGAGGCAAAGTCTTATTCTCTCCATCTCACAGATTAAAGAACGGAGACCAGGTAAAATACATGCCCAAGGCTACTACAGCCAGTGTCAACCAAGATCTAAACTCAAGTTCATAGGCCTTTCTATAATGGGTGGGTGTGCTCTTCCGCAGTCAGACTCTTGGCAACTATTGCATGGAACCATAGGACATTTCTGGTATTCAGTTATTTATGTCTACAAAATGGCAACTTCCTATGGTTCAACTGAATAATTTGTTTACATTTATTGTGGCATAGTGTCTGCACAAACCTCAAAGCAATGTAGTTTTTCTCTTTGTAGCGCTATCCCAAACAGAAGGGCCTTGGCAATGTTCAACTCTTAAATTAGGATCGTGTACAGAACACATTGAACGATAGCACCCCCCCATTAATGATTTATTGCTGTACAACAAATTAGTCAAAAACTTATTGGCTTAGAACAACAAACACCATCTCACACAGTTTCTGAGCATCAGGAATTGCGGAGCAGCTTAGCTGCTGCCTTTGAACAGAAAAACTTTAGTTTTAGAAGAGAAAGTGGCCATTTAGCACTTTTTGCTGCCTGGAATCTATGTGAAAATACTAGTTGTGTTTTCCATGTATGGATTACATACGTTGTAGGGTATCCAAGTCCCATTTGAGTTTTTCTCCACCGAGGAAAACTCCTTTGTTTTCCCCTGAACCTGTGTCTGCATTGGGGCAGGACTCAGGGCTTCGTGGCTTCCCTCAAAAGCAAATTCAAATTCACAAAGCATTGTACATTTTCTGAAAAAATTGGAATAAAACAGTTACATAAAACATTCAGTAAAATAAGAATCTTTAAGTAGCCTTTTTTATCTTCTTCACAAAATTCCTTCACGACTACTCTATTAGCTATCAAACATTTATTTTATTGTTCTAAGTATCTCTATTTTAGCTCTTTATTTGCCCCAAATAAATGTCTCTTCCCAACAGAATAATTCTTTTCTTTCAATCTTTCTGCTCCGCCACTTTGGGGTGTTGGTTTCTGTCTTCGTGCTCGTTATCTCAGGGTGAAAACATTGCTGCCGCAGCTCCAGAGAGCACATCTGTGTCTGTCCCCATTTATCAGGACAGGAAAAGTTTTCCCAAAAGCACCTCCAGCAGACTTTCCCAGGGAGACTCTGAGGAAGTGAGCGTAAGTGGTTGGGCGCATCGCCATGCCAAATAGAGTCAGGGTCTGTTTAGTAAAACGGGGAATGGGTCTTGGGTAGGCAATTAGCTGTGATAGCCACAGCAAAGTCCTGTAACTCGGTGTCCCGGTTCTGTGTCTGAGCTGGAGTCTGGTCCTAACATATGCTCTTTCTTGGCTAAGTCAGGATTCAGCTCTTCCCCTCTGCTGAGTCAACCTTCCCTCCAATCGCTGACTCGGCTGAGTCTCTGCCATAATATTGCCACAGTGGGTCCCAGAGCAGACACACAAAGCTCTCAACCGGCCACTTACGCCACTGAGTGTCTAAGGAAGGCCCAGGAGCACAAACTGGACTTTTCTTAGATCTGACCGTGCCACCCATCTTAAAAATGTTGCCATGGGATCACCACCCTGCCTAAGGGTCTTCTTCCAGACTCCCAAAATGTGAAGTGAGGACAAAGGCTCCCTGCCCTGTCCCAGATCTCAACCTGCGGACCTGCCTTCTTCACCTCTGTCTCTGTTCTTCCTTTCTCCAGATCAACTCCTGCGCCTGGAAAGACAGCACTCTCTGTTGCTTCTTCCGTGTCATACCTTCCTTCCTCCCACCTGCAGCCTCCTGGCTAGGTCTTTTTTTTTGAGACAGAGTCTCACTCTGTTGCCCCAGCTACAGTGCCGTGGCGTCAGCCTAGCTCACAAGAACCTCAAATTCCAGGGCTCAAGCAATCCTCCTGCCTCAGCCTCCCAGAGTGCTAGGATTACAGGCATGAGCCACCGCGCCCGGCCCCCCAGTACCTGTTAAGCAGTTGCTCCAACTCTTCCCTCTCTCAGCTCCTGACAACCATTAAATCTACTCCCTGTCTCTATGGATTTACCTATTCTGGATATTTCATATAAATGGAATCATACGATATGTGACCTGTGATGTCTGGCTGTCTTCACTCAGCATAATATTTTCAAGGGTCATCCAGGTTGTAGCACATATCAGTACTGTATTTTTATGGCTGAATAATGTTCCATTATGTGCATATATTACAGTTTGTTTATTCAGTCATCACTTGATAAACATTTGGGTTGCTTCCACCTTTCGCTGCTGTGAATAGCGCTGCTGTGAACATGTGGGTACATGTATTCATTTGAGTCTCCTTGATTTTTGCTGAACATAGACTCAACTTTCCATATACTCAACAAATATTTGTCACATTAGGTTAGAACTGCTGCATCAACCACTGATTTCACAAATGTTTTGTTTTATTGGATACGAGTCACAAAATCTTAAAAATGCTTGTGGTTGGAACTTTACAAGTGATCTTGTTCAACCCCCTCATCATGACACTGCAGGCACTCAAAGCACTAGTCTATTTGGAAGGCCCTAAATACAGTTTACATCATGGTGTGTGGGGCCCTATTGATATTGTTCTTTGCTGACTGAATGTACACAATGTGCCTTTTGTTGTCACAAGATGGTTCTCTTTGACAAGTGGTTGTGTGAATTTAAATTTAGTAGCTTGCCATTCTCTCATCATTTTGCTTTTTAAAAAAATTCTGTGGAACCATTACCATCAGCATTGTTCATATAAAGTGGCTAGGGCAGTTTTAACTGGACTCAGCGAAAAAATTAATTTTTGGTCCAAAATAGTCAATGAACACATCATCACGTGTTGGCAGATTTATTTTTTGGTTTCCTTTCTTTGCAGTTTAAAAATCTGTCTCCCTTTGGTTGGGTCACTTTTGGATTAAATGGACCAGCACTAGCTCTCTATCTTTGCAAGGAAATGTTAATATTTCCCAAAGCATCAGACACCGTCAACTTAAACATAACATTTTTCTTGTATCTGCTGTGATCAATCTCTCCTTCGATTTTTAGCAGAGCTGAAAGGAAGTTGATAAGGAGCATGGTCTGGTGTATTATACCCAGCCTGGGCATAAAACCCAGGGAGTTTATGGAACAGTGATTACCTGGCCTTGATTTAGTAAAGCAGTCAGCAGAAGTCAACGGTTTGAGGTCAAGGGCTTGACCTTCATCGCTGTACCCCTAGTACCTGGAATAGTGAGTGCCTGGGACTCAGTAAATACTTGTTGAATGAGTAAATGAAATCAATTGGACTCTGGTTTCTGAAGCAATGCTAATAAAAGTAGATGTAATTTCAAAAATAGCATAATGAAAATGAATTTCTATAAAGTTCTCCTTCATAAACAAAGGACTAGTTAGGCGTGGTGGCCCTCGACTGTAGTCCCAGCTACTCAGGAGGCTGAGGCAGAAGGATTGCTTGAGCCCAGGAGTTCAAGGCTGTAGTGGGCACAATCACACCTGTGAATAGATACTGCACTCCAGCCTGGGCAACAGCAAGGAGTAAGAGTCAACAATCCCTGCTCTCTAGGACCTTGCATTCTAGTCGTGGTGGAGGGAGACAGGTAAGAAACAAAACAAACCTGTGGTACCGAAGAAAACCATCACAGAAAGAATCAATGCTAAAGAGCTGTGTAGAAACAAACCACCAATACCTTATTATTATTATTTTTTTAATAGGGCCTGGTGCCAAATGAAACATATATCATTTTGTAGAGAATATTTTCTACTTATTCTGGTTGAGGATGACCTTAATGTAATACCTTTTTTTTTTCTTTAAAAGAAATCATCATACTGAGCAGAAATCAGAGAAAAATAAAAACAAACAAACAAAAAAGAAATCAAAGTAATGCATTCACATGGTTTAAAAAAATAAGATAAATTTGGGTTTATAATGAAAAGCAACAGTTCTGCCCCACTCCTCCCTATTTTTTTTTTTTACTGCACAAACTCAAGACAGAACCTCCCTATTTTTAACTCTGTTCCACAGAGACTATTAATTTTTTGCTTTTAGTCCATCTTTCTAAAGATATACTTGTGTTGGTTTTTTTTTTTTTTTTTTGAGACAGAGTCTCACTCTGTTGCCCAGGCTAGAGTGAGTGCCGTGGCATCAGCCTAGCTCACAGCAACCTCAAACTCCTGAGCTCAAGCGATCCTCCTGTCTCAGCCTCCCAAGTAGCTGGGACTACAGGCATGCACCACCATGCCCGGCTAATTTTTTCGATATATATTTTTAGCTGTCCATATAATTTCTTTCTATTTTTAGTAGAGATGGGGTCTCGCTCTTGCTCAGGCTGGTCTCGAACTCCTGAGCTGAAACGATCCGCCCACCTCGGCCTCCCAGAGTGCTAGGATTACAGGCGTGAGCCACCGCGCCCGGCCCTGTGTTGGTTTTTTAATCAACTGTAGACATTACCTATTGACTTTCTGTTATGACTAACTGCCTCTCCCCACAACACAGTTCTACCACTATTTT